>NC_087354.1:49189471-49814471 GCF_030014295.1 Loxodonta africana | reverse complement strand
TGGATATTTGGGGAAGAGCATTCAGGGCCAGGGGAACAGTTGGTGCAATGGCCTTTTGTGCTGAGGTGCGTGAGAGGCGTGTGCAGAAACAGCCAGAAGGGCGGCGCACGGGAAGGCCAGATGGGAGGAGGTAGGTCAGAAAGTTAGCTGGGGCCAGGCCATGTGAGACCACTGGGGAAGCAGGACCAGAAATCAGATGTGGCATTCCATACATATTGGGGGAACTCAGAAAATCAAAAGCAAGGTCTCTGCGAAGTTTTCATGGAGGAACTGGGGCTTATTCTGGGGGAAAATTTAGCTACTTCGCAGGCTTCACCTGGCCCAGGACATCCAGGAATAGGGACTTACATAAATGCTTGGTTGCTTCTGACAGTAATAAAGGTTTCCCCTCCCAAGGCCGCCCAATAGCAGGGGTTTAATTACAGCTGCAGCTGGCAATTAAAAAGTGGTGCCTTAGTCCTTCCAAGCCTGTGTCAGCACAGGGGCCCTGCTGGCGCTTGCTGGGAGTGGGGGAAAGGCCTGGAGAGACGTTTAGAGCTTGGCCAGCAAACCCAGCTGGCCGGACCCCAGATCTCCTGTGTCCCCTTGACCAAGGTGCCTGAGTGTGGCCATCCACGGCTCACCCTGCACGCAACTTCCAGCTTATCTTTCAGCCCTTCAATGGCTTTCCAGGCTGCTGCCCCCAGAGTGGGTGCTCCCTGGCACCACCACGACCATGCTACCCTGCTGAAGCCCTTCTGTGATCTCAGGAGACTGTCCAGGCTCTCTGGCTTGGGGACAGGATCCAGTGGCTGTCCCTCCGCCGCCACCTTCTCCTACTGTCTCCTTGTGCCCTGGCCCTGTGATCCACCAGCGGTGTCCTGATGCTGTCCTACTCTTCCCCACCTCTCTCTTTGCTCCCACTGTTCCCTCTGCCAGAGAACTCCCTCCCTCATGAAAATAATAAAACCAGCAATCGCTAATATTTACTGAGCTTTTACTATGTGCCAGGCCCTGTACCAAATGCCCATTTAATCTCCACGATAGCCCTAGGGGGCAGATCCTTCATACAACCCTATTTTACAGATGAGAAAACTGAGGAGTAGAGAGATGAAATAACATGCTCAGGATCCTATGGCTAGTAGGTGGAGTAAGGGGGATTCCATCTCAGGCCAGTCAGGCTTCAGAACTCATGTTCTTTCTTAACCATTGCTCACGCCTGTTCCCCTGGCAAGTTCCTACTCATCTTTCAGACTCAACTCAAAACTAAGTTCCTCCAAGGAAACTTCCTTGACCCTCCTGCCCTTCAATCTGCAGACAGTTAGTTGCTTCTCCTTAAGGGGTTCCCTCAGTACTTGGGATAGGAGTCTATTTAATTCACTTACTCACTCACACACTGATTCATTCAATAATTGTGCAGCACTTGTAAGTGCCAGGCACTGTGCTTGGCCCTGGGGAGAACCCATGTAGAAGACATGACCTCTCTGCTGTGGGAACTCTCCTTTGAGTGGATGGATGGAAAAATGAGGAAGTAGCATAGCCAGAGGGACAAAATGATAGAAGGGGGGCCAGAGCCAGAAGAGGGACATGACGGTGGGCAAAAGGCACATGGAACCAATTGTCATGCAGCTCCCAACCAGGTGGCGCTCTAGAGTGGAATAGGAAGAATTGAAAACATGTGCTACCAGAAATGGGAGTCCAGAGAAACCCACTGGACATTGACAGTGCCTGAACCATGAATTCATTCACTCAATAATTATTTTATTGAGGGCCTGAAAAACACTAACAAGTGAACAAGAGCATATCTTTGGTAGTTATGTTTCTCGTTGTAAATGAATTTAATTGGCATCAGGTTTAACCATCTGCATCTTATGAGTTTGGTCAGTGTGAATCATCGCCTGGAGGCCAGCCATTCTGAGCATTCTAAATTGATGTTCTAAGCCTACAAGACTGAGGCTGCATCATGGCGGCTGCACCAACTTTGGCCACTCAGTAGGACCTGTCCAGTGTACTGCCATTCCTTCCCCACCCCCAGCCTGGTGACCCCTCTGTTTCTTTGCATGCTTCTTCAAATGGCAATACGTTGTTTAGCATGCTGTGTTAAAATAAAATCTCTCTCTCTGAGAGTGGCGGGAAGTACTGTGCTATCTCATCAGAGCGAGAGCAATTAGGAGTGTCAGAGCAAGAGCAATTAGGAGTGTATAGCACGGTGTATGTAAATTTTTGTATGAGAGACTGACCTGATTTGTAAACTTTCACTTAAAGCACAATTAAAAAAAAAAAAACTCTCTCTCTCTCTATATATGTATACATATAAAACCATCTCTCCCACTAGATCGTGTGCTTCTTATTCGTCGACCTACCCTAGGACTCAGCAGTGCCTGGCAAGGCATAGGTGTCTAATCCCTAGGACTTAGCAGTGCCTGGTAAGGCATAGGTGTCTAATAAATGCTGATGGATATGTAGATGGAAAGATGAAAGAATGGATGTTGTTTTCTACGCAGCAAAGCTCAGCACCCAGGTGTTGGTGGCCCGAGGGAGTGGCATCAGCACTCTTTGTAGTGATGACAGCAGGCAGATTCCCTGTGGAATCTTGTAGAGGGTCAGCAGGGAATACTGTGCCTGGTAATGATGAGAAGCTGAGCTCCAGGCAGGTGCCACAGCTCTGCCTACACACATACGCATGTGCACACACACCTGCACACACACACATGCATACACGTACACAGGTACACACACATGTGCACACATACCCCATCCCCCACTCCCACACCCTGGCACCTGCCGGTAGGACCCACCTTAGCAAAAATTTTAAAATCAAACTAGATTGTCTCACTCCCCTCCTCTCCCTGCAAATCTCTTCACCGCCCCCCTCTTGGCAAAAGACCCCACTTCTCTCTTCTGGCCACAGGACCCTCCTGCCAAGAGAAAGCCCAACACAGGAGGGGAGAGTACATGTTTGAAGTCACGCTGATCTGAATTCCTAAACTGCCACTTATCAATGTGGACAAGTCACTCAGCTGTGCCACACTTCAGCTTCCTCTTCTGTAAAATGGCAGTAATAATACAGACTTCTCCAGGCTGTGGGGAGCAAATGACAGACCACGCGAAAGTGCTGGGTAAGCCACCAGATGTTACATTTTTGTTCATATTATTATTGTTGGGAGTTGGCAATCAGTCCAAGAAAGCACTGAATTAAATGTCACAGGTTCTGGTTATGAAGCCCCCACTTCCGAGAAAACAGGAGCAGTTCCAGTGACCTGGCAGGAAAAGCCAGGGTAGTTCCCCTCCTGTTACAAAAATGTCCCCCAAATATAATAAAAATGCATAGCGGAGCTTGAATGAAAGAAAGGTCAGTCCCTAAGCATGGGGGAGAAAGGGGGAGGCGTTTCTAGAAGGAGCATAAGGTCAGGAGCTGAACGAAGCCAAGGTCACCCAGGGGAAACCAGCCCCAGCTAAATCGTCCCCCCAACGGGCCTCGGCTGGGAGCTGGGATTTAACACCCACACAGGAGCAGACGTGGTCTCGGGAGCCGCCAGCTCCACGTGGGGAGAAACGTGCAAATGCTGCCAGCCAACCTATGGACAAAACAAGGGAAAATAGTCTCCCACAAGGCAAATAACCAGGAGAGAGGACTGGGGAAGGACTGCTTAATGAGTACGGGTCTCTCTAGAGCAATAAAGATGTTCTGGAACCAGATGAAGATGATGAGTATGCAACACTGTGACTGTACTAAATGCCACTGAATTGTACATTTTAAAACGGTTATTTCTGTGTTCTATGAACCTCACGTCAACTAAGAAAAAGGAAAAAAATGAAAACAAACCCAATTCTTCACCACACAGAGCATGGAATCCCAAACTAAGTTACGAATGTAAACAAACAAACAAAAAAAAACCCGTTGTTGCCATCAAGTCCGTATAGGACAGAGTAGAACTGCCCCGTAGAGTTTCCAAGGAGCAGCTGGTGGATTTGAACTGCCAGCCTTGTGGTTAGCAGCCATAGCTCCTAACTACTACGCCACCAGGATTTCCTACCAATGTAAAGCCAGTAAAAGCCATAGTGTGCTCCGCAAGAAAATGCAACACTAGTAAGTAGGGTCCTTGCACAACCCAGGGCATGGGGGAGGGATGAAAAGGATACAGAGGTCACAGCAAAAAAAATGACAACGTATACAAGGAAACAACCCACCATAAGGAAGAATCAGCAGGTACCACAAAAAGGAGACTTGAAAACTGATACTCTAGGGACTTGAGCTAACAGAACAATCTGAAAGAGACTATAAAAGAAATATGTTTGAAGTAATTAAAGCAATAAAAGAAGGAATTGAATTTATAATGAATGAACAGGACACTACAGAAAAAGAACACTTTTTTTTTTTTTTTTTAAAGAACCAATAAAACTTGTAGAAATAAAACATGTAGTCAGTCATCGAAATTAAGACCTCGACAGGCAGGTCAATTAGCAGAGCAGAGGGATCTGGAAGGCGGATCTGAGGAGACTGTCCAAGATGCAGAATGAAGAGATAAAGCATAAAGAGACACAGAGATGAAAAATGAAAGAAGGCCAGGAGAGGTGAAGGATGGAACGAGAGGGTCCAACATCTTAAAGCTCCAGAAGGAAAGGATAGAGAGAATAGAAAAGAGGTGATATTCGAAGAGAAATGGAGAATTTTCCAGAACTGATGGACATGAGTCGTTAGCTTGATGAAGATATATATCTCTGAGGACCAAGTAGTATAAATAAAAATAATTCCACACCCAAACACTTCCTGGTAAAACTTCAGAGCACTACAACAACAAAGCCCAGAAGACACTAGAACAATATCCTCAAACCGTGGAAAGAAAATGATGGAAAATCTAGAATTTCACAGGCAGTTGAACTATCATTCAGGAGTGAGGTCAAGGTAAAGACATTTTCAGACAAGTAAAGTGTTAAGAGTTGATCACTTATAGACGCTCCCTCCTATTAAAGAAAATCCTTCAGGAAGAATGAAGCTGAACCTAGAAGGAAGAAGCGAGTTACAGGAACAGACAGTAAGCAAAGAAATTAGTAAACACATGAATAAATTTAAATAATCATCGACTCTGCAAAGACAGGCAACCCTGGGTGGTGCAAAAGGTTAAGCACTCAGGTTTGAGTCCACCCAGAGGTGCCTTGGAAGAAAGGCCTGGTGATTTACTCCCTAAAAATCAGCTATTGAAAACCCCATGGAACAAAGGTCTATTTTGACACCCAAGGGGTCGCCATGAATCAGAGCCGACTTGATGGCAACTGGTATCCAACAATAATAATAATAAAACAGGGGCAATGGAACCTAATGAAAGAATTGGTGTGAGCAGCTCCCTGGATTTAAATCCGATGTCCCTCCTCCGAGTCCTTCAGTGCCGACAATCTCCTGGACCCTCAGCTGTTGGCCCCACCTCAGCTATCACCATGCAGAATAACTCCACTGGGGCCAGGGAAGTCCCTCGTGCTGGGTCCACCTGAGTATGTCACATTGTCCCTTAAGCCACAGCCCAGTGGAGCCAATCAGCCACATGCCTCAAGTTTCTGGCTAATCCCTCTACTTCTGGATTCGTATGAAAACCACACTGCAGGCAGAGCTATAGCTTACACCTAGCAGGTAGGGTGAGTGCCCTGGGCGCCCCTGGAGGAATGGGTGCTAAGGAGTAGTCTCTATTGGCCATTGCAATTCCCATTTCCAGCTGTGAGAGATCATTCAGCAATTTAAAACTAATGGCCGTAGGTGCTATTTTCCGTAGATAGGCCCCTGACTGCAGGGGTGGCCTTTGGCACTACAAGAGGCCACTGAAAAAGGGTCAGAAGACACAGCCTGTAAGTATGGGGGAGTTTACTCCACAGGAGGAAGACTTTGACCAGGGGCAACAGGCGATAAGGGGTAGTAAGGTAGATCAATTCCCCTTCCTTGCTTGCTACTCAGGGGTCTGTCTATGGAAAACAGCACCCACGGGGAATTAGTGTTCAACTGCTGAATGACCTCACAGCTGGTGATGTAAACTGCTAGGACCAATAGAAACTGCTCACTGGCACCCCTCCTCAGTGGTGCCCAGGGCTCGCCCTACCTGCCACGCCTTAGTTACGCCTCTGACATCACACTAAGACATGGTTTCTCCTCATCACCCAAGCAGAGAAGTCTTGAATACCGAGTGGATGTGCCTGGTGAGAACTGGTTGGGCCTCTTTGCAACCATCACTTAGCATAATGTCAACCAGTGATTCTCAAAGGGTGACTCCCTGTCCAGCATCGGCAGCATCACCTAGGAACTGGCTAACCATGCAAATTGCACACCCTTAAGTCTGGAATGACAGGCTCTAAGGGTGTGGCCCAGTAGTCTATGTTGTAGCAAGCCCTCCAGATGATTTTGACGCATGCTCCAGTTTGAGAGCTCTGGGATAGAGCACACAGAGCCGGTCTCATGTTAGGCTAGTAGGTGCTTAATAATATATTTGAATGAATTGTGAACTGTAATTACTATGGCATCTGTAAGGAGCCCTGGTGGCACAGTAGCTACGCACTCGGCTGTTAACTGAAAGGTTGGAGATTCAAACTCATCAGCTGCTCTGTAGAAGAAAGATGTGGCAGTCTGCTTGCTTAAAGATTACAACCTTGGAAGACCGATGAGGCTGTTCTACTCTGTCCTATAGGGCCGCTATGAGTTAGAATCGACCAGACAGCCACAGGTTTTGGTTTGTAGCACATGCATGGGGTTTGAGCTAGGTATTTCATTGTTCATTAGATAATTCTGGCCCTCTGCCTGAGGGCTCTTCTCTCTGCCACAGCAACCAGTAACATTCCAGAAAGTTGCTGCTCCAAGGGTCTGGATCCTGGAGTGAGATTGACAAGGAGCAGGCCCCAGCTAGCCCGTGACAGACTTATAATATATGAACAAGAAATAAAACTTGATTGTTTTAGGCTACTAGGATTTGGGTGTCATTTGTCACTGCAGCATAGCCCAACCTATCCGATCGGATAGCCAATTGCTGTCGAGACCACTTCAAAGCACAGCAACCCCATGTGTGTCAGAGTAGAAATGTTCTCCATAAGCGTTTTCAATGGCTGGTTTTTCAGGAGCAGATCTCTAGGCCTTTCTTCCAAGGTACCTCTGGGTGGGCTTGAACCACCAACCTCTCAGTTAGCAGCCAAGTGTGGTAACCATGTGCACCACCCAAGAAGGCAGTAAATCTATGTTGAATGGATAAACATGAGCATATGGCACAGATGATTACCACTGGTCCAAGGACTGCCTAGGGGTCTCAAGGCGTCCATGAGCCCCCTGAAACTGCACGCAAAGGGTTGCGTGTACAGGTTTATGTAGTATGCATTTTCCCAGAGAGAGGGTCTATGTACTCCTTTGAGAAATTAAAATAAAAACCCAGACTGAACAAATGCCAAGAACCAATACCACAGAGGAGGGAACTAACATTCATTAAGCCCCTACTCTGTGCCTGGTGGTATATGTGTTATTATCCCTGTTTACATCAATGGAAGCTGAGATTCAGAGAACAAGTCTTGTCTAGGCTCACGAAGACAGAAGCAGCCTGTTCAAGTGATTAAGAGCACAGACTCTGGAACCAGATGGCCTGAGTTCAAATCCAAGTTCTGCCACTTTCTAGCCATGTGACCTTGTGCAAGTTACATGATCGCTCTGTGACTTAGTTTCTCCATCTGTGAAATGGGAGAAATAATGGTACTGACCTCATAGCAGAGCTTCCAGACTAAGGCTGCATAGGAAGAAAGGCCTGGTGATCTACTGAAAATTAGCCAACGAAAACCCTATGGATTACAATGGTCCAACGTGCCACCAATCATGAGGACGGCGCAGGACTCGGCAGCCTTTCGTTCTGTTGTGTACGAGGTCGCCGTGGGGCTAACAACAATAACAACCTCATAGGGCTGTTGTGGAGATTAGGCCTGTGTGACTTCTGCCCTTCTGTGTCATCCTTACCAGCACCCAGGGTGCCACAATGCCCCCTCTCACTGCTCAAACTCTCTGTCCCCTCCAGGGAAAAGCCTTTGGTCCTGAAAGTGGCTTCCCCGCAGGCTACCTGTGGCCACCAGCACAGCAGGTAGTGCCTGGCAGTTACATAAGGAGCAGGCTGGAAGGTTATACGCTGCCCTTCCCCGTCAGCAAGAGGAGCCTGTGCAATCAGGACACTTAGCACTCTGCCCCACTCTTTACGGTCCAAGAGCCTTACCAAGGTCCACTGACGGCAATTAGAAAGGGAATGTGCTCACACACTCCTGCACTCCTGGAGCCCCTGCTGACATCCAAACTCCCTTTATAACTTCCCTGAGGCCCCCCGCTGTGCCCTGGGCTCAGAAGGCACGCTCACATCCGTCCTGCTCAGGCTTTTGGAGTCCTGTGTCCCATCCCCAAACTGGTTCACCTCCACCCTAGGCGGACAAGGAAGCAGCAGCAGCAAAGCCTTGGTCCTGATCTCTGCACCTGGGTTGCTTTAGTCACCCCATCCCACATGAGGTGCTGGCCACAGCCTCACCCCAGCCCAGTCCTCTGTCCTGCTCCTAAGAAGCAACAGCCTTTTGGGTTTGTTTTAGGGTGAGTTTCTTTGTATTTTTGCTGCAAAACCACTGCTGTTGAACCCATTTGCGGGAGTATTTTTCATTCATTCTTGTAATGCAATTAGGATTGAGTTTCTCCGGCTTTAGGGGAGATGTAACAACAGTTGGGGAAAATTGTCATGTCGTTCCCAACATCAACACGCCCACTCTGCACAAATTCTTTCTCTGGTGCTAGCTTGCTCTCCCCACCTGAACGGCAAGGAGCATACTAACCAAGAAAAGCGTTCTCTAAATGAGGAGGCAGAAGCTTTGGGGGTGGTTTCTCCTCTCAGTCATTAATTAAACAAGTCGCTCCCAACTTCTCTAACACTCTCCTGGAGCAAGAAAACCTTTGATTCCCACTGGAAGCCCTGTAGGGTCCCCTTCTACCACTGGACAGAGGTGACTGGGCAAGGTGTCCCTTAGAATCTGACCCTACGATCTTTCTCCCAGAGTGAAGTGACTAGGAAGCTGGGACTAGAACTCAGGTCTGCAGGCCCCTGCTCCTGGTGTCTACAGAGCACCACACTGTCGTCGTCCCCCCCCACCCCCCACCAAGGGGGCCTGCAGCTGGAGCAACTCAGCCCTTGCCTTTCTGGGTCACTAAGGCTTCTGTTTATCAGCTGATGCAGACAAACAGGGAAAGAGGTAACATTTGTCTTTCACGCACCCACCTTCTCTGCAGTGTCCCCCAATCCTTTCTGGAAGTCCCACACCCCTGGAACCTGTCCCTTATGATCTGTCCTACTTTTGCCATCCTCCTTCTAGGTGCTATGGTCTTGACATCTATCGATCCTTCCTTTTCTTCCTACCTTTGTTCTTTGCTTCCTTCCTTCCCACCTTCCTTCTTTCTGTACTTCCTTCCTTTTTTCTTTCCTTTCTCCCTCCCCCTCCCTCCCTCCCTGCCTCCCATCCACCCAACTCTTCATCCGTTTATCCATTCCTCCCTTCTTCCCTCCAACAAAGCCTTCTTGAGCACCTATCATGGCCTTGGTCCTGTACCAGGCACTCAGTGCTTCTCCCCTCGCTCCTCAGAGCATCTACTCCAGAAGCATCTGCTTCTCCCCTGCACCCCATCGAAATCTAGAGTTGAGCTATTTCCTTTTATCCTGTAAGGAGGCTGATCTGGTGGGCATATCTGTGCCAACTTGTTTGCACAGGACCCTTTATTCCCTCTGAGGACTGGCAACAGACAGGGACTTCTGGAGCTCTTGGGTGGGCTGAGGCCTGTTGCCCAGGACCATGGAGGCCAGGCCTCCCTCTCCTCCCCTCCCCACCCTCCCTCCTCCGCTGCCCCACTGAGGCAAGAACAGTGACAGCCCCTACGTACGAATGCAGAAGTCTCCGTTCTCATAGTAGCCAGGGCAGCACTGGGACCTCCGCCGGTACATGGTCCGCAGGCCGCGCCGATACGCCGTCTTATAGCTGATCCTACGGCACAAGAGAGAAAGCCACTTGAAAGTATTGAAAATCAATCAGTCCTGTTAGAATGATATTTGTGTTAAGCTATATCGAGGATGCCATTCAATAATTACTTTAAAATGCATGGCGGCTTCAAATATGAAGGAACACAATAAAGAAAAATCGATGGCAGGATCTCGGCAGTCAGAATGCAGAATGTATTACCAACTTGGCGTTTGCTAAACCTGCTGACTTTCCCCAAAGCACCCCCACCCTACTGCTACCTCAGCTTCAGAGTAGGGACCAGAAGGGCTGTGGAAGATACTTTCTAGGGTGACATTGAGGAGAGTAACCATGAGCTTCTCTTTGGTTCCTCTAAACCTCGGTTCTGGGCAGGGGGAGCCCACGGGGTGACCTGGGACAGAAGTTGGGACCTAGGAGGGCTTCTATGCCTGCTCCCAGCACCCAACCACACCAGGCTGCTTCACCTGGAGAACTGAAACAGATTCAGCAAATAGACCGCTGAGTCTGACTCAGTCCCAGAGCGTAGATCAATCTCCCTCACACCAAAAAACACTTCCTGGAGAAGAGGCTTGAATGCCATCCCCAGGGTGGCCCTGGACCAACCCTCGTTCTACAGAGGAGAAAGATGAGGCCCAGAGAGCAGGAGGCGCTCCAGACAGGGAGTCAGCGCCCTGGCTCCGGTCCTTACACTGACAGAATGTTGAGACTTCACTCTGTGCCACAGATATTACAAGCAAAACCCTGTCTCATTCTCAACAGCCCGCTGAGGCAAGTGCCATGATTATGCCCCCTTTAGTTTGTTTTTCTGTTTTATTTCTTTTCTTAGAGTTTTTATTCTTAATTTATTTTTTTATTTTATGCATCCTTCATTTTACAGATGAGAAAACAGAAAAATTAATGACTTGCTTGAGGTCACACAGCTAGAAAGTGTCAGAGCCAGGTTTCAAACCCAGATCACTCTAATTTCAAAGCCACTAAGCTTAACCTGAAGCCCTGGTGGTGCAGTGGTTAAGAGCTATGGTTGCTAACCAAAAGGTCAGCAGTTCAAATCCACCAGCCGCTCCTTGGAAACCCTACGGGGCAGTTCTACTCTGTCCTACAGGGTTGAAGATGGGTCAGAATTGACTTGACAGCAGTGGGTTTGATTTTTTTGGTTTTAGGCTTAACCTAAGGAGCCCTGGTGGTGCAATGGTTAAGCACTTGGCTGCTAACTAAAAGGTCAGTGGTTTGAATCCACCAGTGAATCCACGGGAGAAAAGACTTGGTGATCTGCTCTTGTAAAGATTACAGCCTAGGAAACCTTATGGGGCAGTTCGACTCTGCCATATAGGGTCACTGTGAGTCAGAATAGACTCAATGGCACATGACAACATCAGCTTAACCTGCTGCTCTGTGCCCATTCCCATAGGGTGGCTTGCTGGAAGCAAAAGAGCATGTTGACTCAGTCTTCAAGAAGGAGTCAAATAGAGTACGTGGGAGGGGTAAAGCCTCTTCCTCCCATGAAGACTCAGAGTGGAGGGAAGGTACAGTGACCTAATATCAGAGCCCAGAAAGAGGGAGGAACTTGCCCAAGTTCATGAAGTATAACCAGGACTCAACTCCAAGTCCTTGGGCTTTGAAGTCAGAGCTCTTTCCATTTCCCCATCAGCACCCAGGGGTGGCCTGCTCTACGGGCCCCTCCTCAGGGGCAGAGCAACAGGGCCTGGTCCTTGGAGATGCCTCCAGCATGCTCTCCATGGAGGGTCAGGCCAGCTTGGGAAGGGAGACCTACAGCACGGGCTGGGCCAGCCCTCTCTGTCCTTACAGACCTTGCCTTTATGACAAATGACAGTGTGTGACTCTGGGGAAACCTGTGATATTTGGGAACGTCATAAGCTAAGGTCATTCTACTTTGTCAAGAGCCCATAATGTAAGGTAAGCTAGCCTGGAAATGAAGCTACTTCCCCAGCAAAGGAAGGCAGCTCCCAGCAGTTTCGGGGGTTGTGTCAGCCTCTCAGATAAAGAATGACTCAAAGTTGACTCTGAGGTCATCCAGTCCATTCCCTTCCACCAAACAGGATTATCCCCAAGTCTTCCCTCCTGGGAGGCCTCAGCATTGTCAAAGCCTCTCAGGAGACAGATGTCATTGCTTCTGGTTCACCCATCCTTGCTTGTATCCAGTGGTGGGGTGGAAAACAAGAGAGGGTGGGGGCCAGGTACTCAGGACAGTATCAAGAGAAGGGTGCTGAGTTAACACAAGCCATTCCACACTGAAGCAGACTGATGGTGTAGCTGTCAGCAGGCACACTCCAGGTCATCAGAAAAGTTGCAAGGCGACTCAATAATTTAGGAAAATAATTCATGTTCTGGGAATGCAGCCTATTTTAATAAGCAGAAGCTCACTTACCCAGCCTCCCCCCCACCCCGCCCCCCGTGATGGATGGCATCCCTAGCCTCCAAGTTTCCAAAAGAGCCATACCTTGAGGGAAGCTTGGCTCTAGAACAAGGCTTGATGGGGCCAAGAAAAGGCACAAACAACATAAGGATTTGTATTTGTGCCTCTGCCTTTCACCAAGACCAAAACACCAAATTGAGGGAGTTGAAAGCAAGAATTTGATCTCACCTCCTCATTTCACAGTCTTAGTCTAGAGGATGAGGATGTGGTAACGGCTGAGGAGCTCCTATTGGACCAACTCTCCCACACACACAAAAAAACCCAGTGCCATCGAGTAGATTCCAGCTCACAGAGACCCTATAAGACAGAGTAGAACTGCCCCATAGTGTTTCCAAGTAGTGCCTGACAGATTCAAAGTGCTGACCCTTCGGTTAGCGGCTGTAACACTTAACCTTGCCATTGAGTTGATTCTGACTCATAGCAACCCTATAGGACAGAGTAGAACTGCCCCATAGGAGCAGCTGGTGGATTCAAACTGCCAACCTTTTGGTTAGCAGCTATAACTCTTAACCACTGTGCCACCAGGGCACCAAAGGCACCAGAGAGAGAACAAAATCAGGCAATGGCTGGAGGGGAGTGGACACTTGGAAGAAGGGAATGGCAATGATGAGTTTAGCCTGAGGGCAGGCCCCAGTCAACAATACTCTGGGTGACTAAAATACAGAAACAGAAAGCCTAAGAAGAAAAATAGGACAAATCCAGGGTGGATTCAGTAGCTAGAAAGTGAAGAGTAAAATTCCAAAAAAGGAAAGAGCCACAGAGAGGGAGTCTCAAATTCTTTGTAAAATCTCTGCCCAATCCTCTGCCCCATCCTCTGCCCCTGAATTACATGTATGTAGGGGGCAAACTCCAAACAGGCAAGTTACGCTGAAAGTAGTGAGCTTTCAGAGTTTGTAATTTCAGTTCAGCCAAGTTAACTGGCTACGAAAACAAACAAAAAAACAACACCAGCAAAAAAAGAAAAAATTAGCACTCTCCAAGGAATATAACAGAATCCCATCTCTATAACATGTCATTCATAATGTCCAAGATACAATCCAAAATGGCTAGACATATGAAAAAACTGGAAACGTTACCTATACTGAAAAGAAGAGGCAATGAATGAAGACCAACCCTGAGATGACCCAAATGTTGGAATTAACAGTCAAGGATTTTAAAGCAGCCACTATAGCTATGCTTTTACTTAATATAATTGTATTTATTTTGTTTTTGTTTTTGAGAATATACACAGCAAAACATACACCAATTCAACAGTTTCTACCTGTACCATTGAGTGACATTGATTACATTCTTCAAGCTGTGTAACCATCCTCACTACCCCTTTCTGAATTGTTTCTCCCCCATTAACAAAAATTCACTGCACCCTAAGGTTCCTATCTAATCTTTCCAGTTGCATTTTCAATTTGATCCCTTATAGATAGTTCTTAAAAGAGCATAATGCTCAAGGCAGACATTTTTTACTAGTTAAACTAAACTATTGTTTGTTTTTAAGAAGACTTCAGATTTTTTTAGTTTAAAGATAATCCCAGGGCAATAGTTTCAGGGATTCAGCCAACCTTCACGGCTCCAGGATACTATACCAAAAAACCAAACTCTCTGCCGTCAAATCGATCCCAACTCATAGCAATTCTATAGTACAGAGTAGAACTGCCCCATAGGTTTTCCAAGGAGCAGCTGGTGGATTTGAACTGCTGACCTTTTGGTTAGCAACTGCAGCTCTTAACCACTGCACCACCAGGGCTCCCCAGGAAAGTACAGCAATGCATAATGTCTATAGCTACTATAGCTTTGCTACTAACAGCAAGTTGGTAGTAAAACTTCAAAGAAAACCAGTACTTAGGCTTTTCAGCATGGACCAAGTTCTCCCATTCACATTGCCCATCATGATTCTTGCATAAACCCCAAAGAAGCACTGGGTTCACAGAGAGAAAGCAAACGAAAAATCTGAAATCAACACGGAGGCTCAGCAAATAGAAAATGGTGGTCTGTCTCTCATCTGCTTATTTACCCCTCATCTACTCATTTCTTATCAGTCAAATAATAATGCCACCTCATGTCTTTCTCCATTTCCCTCTGCATTTCTCAAAGTATTTTCACATTCTTGACCTCATTGAACCCTGGTAGATGGAGCAAAGATTATTGTATCTGTTTGATGAGTACACTGGGAACTTCCAAATGAAATGACTTGCCCTAGTTCATCCAGCAAAACATAACTTCTCTTCCTCCTTCTCCTCTATCCAGTGATATGAGTGAAGCACTTTCCCAGAACAGGAAGGCAGTGACTGAGAGTGGAAGAGTGGCAATGGTTTACCGGACTGCAGACAAGGGCCCGGGGTTAGCATGTACAATTGTCCAGGTTGAGTACTGCCCAAGGGTGGCCTCGCCAAGGTGCCAAGGGATTGCTGAAATCTAGCCTGCACTCTGCTTCTCCAAACCAGATGTCTTTTCACAGGGCTGCATCCTCCCTAGGGTAGGGAGGGGGAGGCTGTCTTAGGTTAGATTTGGCCCCAGGAGCAGATCTAAGATAAGGATTCAAAGACAGGCACTTTAACTGGGAAGTAATCTCAGGGAGCACTGATAGGGTAGTGGGGAATTAAGGGGAATGTGAAGGCAGTCAATACACAGTATGTTACTGAGCAGGTTACTTTGGGCAACTGAGGTTCAACCCCCTGGGGACTGCTGGGATACAGTGTAGCACACACCTCAGAGCTGTCCCCTTTCCCTAAGGTGAGGACAACGGTAGGTATGTACCCACCAACTCCCCATTGGTCATTGA
Source organism: Loxodonta africana (assembly GCF_030014295.1). Lineage (NCBI taxonomy): Eukaryota > Metazoa > Chordata > Mammalia > Proboscidea > Elephantidae > Loxodonta > Loxodonta africana. The sequence goes on along the minus strand of NC_087354.1, from coordinate 49,799,274 downwards.
CATGCCTCCAAGGGCATTAACTTGAGCACTTCTGCCCTGCCTTGCCCATGAGCTCCTATGGCTCGAAAGAAGGCTTTAGCAGAGCATCACAGGCATTCAGTGTGTCGAGTGAGTACCAAGTGGATGTGGGTATCACACCAGCAATATCTGCTGCAGGAGCCTTTCTCTAATGTGCACAAACGCTCTGGGTGCACCAGCTGCAGCCCTGAGGTCCCATCATCTGAGGGAAACACTCACCGGTGTCTGGTACACTTGAACCAGTTGAGGATGTCCGTGCAGCGCGTGTAGTAGACCTGGTCAAAAGGGTGTGCATACGATTCCTGGACAGTCACAGCATAGCTGAGAACCAGAGGGAGAACCAGGAGAATGGTCAGTACTTGGGAGGCTTAGCTGGTTATTCAGGATGGGGTCACCCTCCTTGGGGGATCCAGGCCCACAGCCAAGTGTCCTGGGGCTCCAACTACCCCCACTATTCTCCTCCTGCCCCGATGCCCTCAGAATGAGGCCAAACAGGTATTCACACCTCCCTGACCCCATGTTGGATCCAGAGCACACCTCTTCCTGCCCTTTGTCCCAGCTCATTTCTGAAATTCAAACTCATTTGTTCATTTAACAGAGAATGACTAAAGGAGGGCTTAGGTTTATTCCGTGTGGCTCTGGAAAACAGAGCCAAGTCTAAAAGTACTTTGTGTTTGTTCAGACCCTTAGGGTTTTCAAAGCACATGCATGAAAGCTGATGTTTGCAGCAATTCTGTGAAATAGGTGGTCCCATTTTACAGAAGAAGAAGGTAAGTTTCAGAGAGAGGCAGCTGCTTGCTGCTACCAATAACAGTCAATATATATTCGATGCCCTGTGTGAAGTGTTTTACAAACATACCTTTTAATCCTCACACAGTCTTATAAGGTAGCTGGAATTGCTATCCCCATTTCACAGATGAGAACACTGAGCACCAATCAGAGGATAAGTGACTTCCCTCGAGGTCATCCAGTTGCCTTCAGCTCTATTCTGCCTATAGTAATCATTGGGGGTACATGGAGGACATGCCCCCAGATCTCCTGATATAAGTGGTATTTTGTTATCCTTCCTGTGAGCTGTAAACCTGGAACAGTGAGTAGAAGCTATAGAAAAGCAGAGCCCAGCTTAACCAAAATAAGCCTTTCTACCTGCCTGACCCTGGCAGGGATGGTAAGAAGTGGCATCGGAGCCATTGCTGCTGACGGTGGAGCCAGGGTGCTAAAGCAAGGGCTCGCACTTCCTGTGTGAGCTGGAGAGAAGACCTCAGCTGAGATTTTAGAAGCTAATTTTTATGTAGGTTGGTATTATGCAGTGTTTTTCCGAGAAGCCTCACTGGCCTGGGCCAGATGGCTGGGTTCAGGCTATGAAAGCTGGTCTGCTTCGCCTGAGGAAATTCTGTTGGCTTCCTTGCAAGGAGGTGGGGCCGGCCAGCTCCATAGGTGGGTCCACAGCCTGAAAGGTCCAAGTTCTAGGATCCAGGAAGAGGAAGCTGGGAGCAGTCAGCAATACCCACGGACCCAGGGTGGTTGGAAATTCTGCTTCTTTGACGCACTGAGGATGTAGGGAAGGAGGAACCCTCAGTGAGCACCCACCAGCCGGCATGCATCTATGCAGACATGGCCCAGACCTGTTTTATCTCTAGGCTTGGGGAAACTGAGGCAGTTCAGGACCCATCCCCCCCCTTCCCAAAGGTCTCTTCACTCTCTGAAATTCTGATTCTACCAAGTACCTCAAGGGTCCCTGGGTGGCATGAGTGGTCTGCACTCTACAAACCTAAAGGTTGGCCATTCAAACCCCCTCAGTGATGCTGCAGAAGAAAAGCCTGGCGAGCTGCTTCCATAAAGATTATAAGCCAGAAGACCCTATAGAGCAGTTCTACTCTGACACATAGAGGGGTCTCCTTGAGTCAGAATCGATTCAACTGCTACAGGTTTGGGTTTTTTGATTTACCAAGCACCTCACTTAGAAGCAGGATCATGAACGGTTAAGACAGGATGGGCTCTGGAGTCCAACACGTGGGGTCAAGTTCGAACCCACCACTTGTCAGCAGTGTGTCCTCGGGCATGTTATTTAGCTCCTATAAGCCTCTGTTTCCCCACCTGTAAATTTGTGATAAATATTACCAGGGACTTCACATGATTATTATGAGGATTAAAGAGGGGTGATAACAGTATCTACCTCTCAGGGGTAGTGGAAGGATAAAGCAAGATAACACATGCAAAATGCTGGGTTCAAACCACCATCCTTTCAGTTGGTAGCCAAGGGCTTAACCACTGCACCACCAGGGTTCCTGGAACCCAGTACACAGTAAGTGCTTAATAGATGTTGGCCATCATTATTATATGGAATCCCTGAGAAATGCAAATAGTTAACACATTCAAATGCTAAATGAAAGGCTGGAGGTTTGCATCCACTGAGGGGCACCTCAGAAGAAGGGCCTAACAATCTGAAAAATCAGCTGTTGAAAACCCTATAGAGCAAGGTTCACTCTGACACACACGGGGTCACCATGAGTCAGAATCAACTCAATGGCAACCAATTATCATTATTACATGCCGGCCACAGGCACACCTCCCATGCCAGGCAGTGAGCGGTATTTCCTCCCTGACCATGATGGGGAAGAGAGGGATCAAGACCTGCATACAGAATGGGCCCCCACCTTTGTGAAGCACTCAGGGTCGGGCTCCCTTTCCTACAATGACAAAGACAGTAGATGCTTAGAGAAATGGCACCAGCCCAATGGGGGGACCCTGGGCTGAGCAAGTCTGGCCACCAGATGTTGGCCCAGCTCCAAGTCTCCGACCTGAAGTGTGTGCCCCGGCTTCATGGCTGGGTCGTATAACGCTGCTCATTTGCCAACATGCTAATGAGGAGCCAGATTAATCTTGTAGAGCCAGGCTTTATTAGCCAGGGAAGGTCTTCGCACTGGTTTTATGGTAGAGGGGCATAATTAACAAGGAAGCCGCCAGAAGACTAATCCAGCTGGGATATTCTCCCTAAAAGGTCTCTGGGGATCAGAGGGTGTTTCTGGAACGACTCACAGACTAGATCCATCCACATGTAACAAGCAATGGAGCTCAGTTCAAAAGGCTGCCCTTGGGTGAGCCAGGAAGGAGGAGTACCCCAGTGTCACCAAGCATCACCACCAGGGCCTCCTCCCTAGGGGCTGGAGAAGCCCAAGGGGTCCCCAGACCTTATATTTGCTGTTAGGGTCACTCCCCATCCTCCTATCAAAGCTGTGCCTGTGGCTGATAGCCGAATCGGCCTGAAATCCCAGCACCATTCAGGGTCTGTTCAGAATATTATCATATTCCAAATTTATTCATGCTGGACAGGTTTAAAAGATTAGAGAGTTTGGTTTGGGTTTGAACTGATCCATTGGTGCAAATGGGATTCAAAGAAGAGGGAAGTTGGGATGGGCCCTGCAATCAGGGAAGGCTTCCTGCAGGAGAGAGACCCAGACTGGACCCACTGGAGAGGGCGGTGGTGAGCAGGCATTCCAGGGTGGGACACAGCTCAGACAATGGCAGGGAGTAACTGTGTCTCAACTGGGCCAGGCAGAGAAGAGTGGTTTACTAAGGCTGGAGTCAGCCAACCAAAGTGACTAGCCTGGGGTTCCACCTGGTATCTCTCTGACCTGTTGAGAAATGAAGGCTTAAAGTCACCAAAACCAGATGGGGCAAGGGGCCTGAGTAACTTCAGAATCACGAGACAAGCTTATGAAAAATGCAGGTTCCTGGGCTCTACCTCAGACCTATTGACTCAGAGTGTTTGAAGATGTGACTCAGAGGACTCCATTTTTTATACACACCCCCTGGTCCATGAACACCTGTGATAACCAGCTCTTGCAAAACCAGAGCTGTCAACAGTAAAAGGCAAGAACTGAGCTCTGCAGTCCTCAAAGCACTGTCATGGAATTGTCGCCCTTGGTCCTTCAGCAAGCCTGTGAGGCAGGAGTGATTTTTGTTCCTACTTTACTTCCCACTTTGCAGAGGCAGGAAATAGGCTCAGAGACCTCCCCAAGGCCACACAGCTAGCAGGTAGAGCAATCCAGATTGGAATGAACCAAGTCTTTGCACCACAGATCCTATATGCTTCCCACTTTCCCCCAAAGGGGTGCACGACAGCATTATCTCTTGCCCCAGGCTCGACTGTGTAGGGACGCCAGGTACAGCATCCGGACACAGGCGACCATGCCGGTGTGGGAATGGTCCCTCTGCCACCCCAGCCAACCCCTCCTGGCCCCACAGGCGTCCAGACTAACCCAAGAGCCCAGTCTTCATGGACGAGGTGCCTTTCCCTGCCACAGGGCTGGGACATTCGCCCTCACAGCATGGAACACGGGCAGCCCCGCTCCCCTTTCCTCCTCCGCCATCTGCCTTCCCCATCGGGTCCTCATCTTAATTTTGTTCATTTGATTTATTAACATCTAAGTGGCAAAGTCGTCCTGGTCAGCATGGCCAATCAATTCCAGGGTTTAATTCGGTTTTTCCTGATTGGGTCTCTGGTCACTGTCTCCCTGCTCACCAAAATCAATACTTTAACCTTGTGCTTCAAAGTCAGGCGGTCTGCAGGGGCCCGGCCCACTCTCTAGGACTTAGTGCTGCAGCCAGAATGCAGCTGCTTTTCTCCAGCCCCTCCACCACCCTTCCCATGGCAGCCCCCCACCCCAGAGCAGAGCAGCAGGCCCCTCTCCCATCCTCCAGGCTGCTGGCGGCCCCACACATCCAAGCTGCCACTTTATTGCCAGTCCCGAGAGACCAGGAAAGACATCATAGCATCACAGACCAAGACATCTGGGACCACAGTCCACACACTGCCACTCACTGTGCACCACCTGGACTGCTCTGGCTGTCGACAAGCCCCCAAGCCCCCTGGGCCCCCGTTTCCTCGTCCATAAAATGGCTGGGAAATTCAAATGCAGGGGTGCACATGACAGCACATTGTGAACTAACAGACTGCAGAATGTAACTTGCCTGTCACTCAGCCCTCCCACCCTGGGCGCCCACAGCATTGAACCTCAGACGGATTCTGTCTTGTCTGTCCTGCCTTTCTGCGTGCATCTCTCCAGCTGGACGGCAGGCCCCTGTGGACAAGTGTTATTTCTCCTGACTTCACACTTTCCCAACAGCACCAAACAGGGGTGATACCCGCAGAGAGAGCCTGGCCCTCTGAGACCCGCGTCTTACCTCTCCCAGTGGCTGCACACGTTGGGGTCCTCGGGGTTCAGGGAGATTGCAGTTTGCACGAGGGAGGAGAATATTAGCACTGTCGCGGTGATAGCCATCCCGGGCCCTGTGCGGGAGAACAAAAGAGGCAGCGTCATGAGTCAGAGCATTTTCCTGAGCATCTGTTTGGTGCTGAGACTTCTCACATGAGGCGGCGGAGCAGACTTGCTAAGCAGACTAAGTTTCCCACCGTCGGGGAGTAATGAGCTTTTGATATTTCACACACGCAGGCTTTGACTAACATGCAATAGTTCACCAAGTCTGAGTAACTGCAGAGTGGGAGGGCTGAGTCAGGGAAAAGCTGAAATTCTAGCCAGGGTGTCTTCAAGTTTTGTGGCTCAAGGACTACGGCTTTGAGACTGTGGTGAAAGTTATAGACCCTCTCCCCGCCCCCCCCGAAAAAAAGGCCCATATACACAAAATCTGGCTGTCGTTTCAGGGTGTCTTCAGGCCTCCGCGTCCAACCTGGTACTCAAAGGCCGTTGTCCTAGACTACGTCTAAGGTGACTCTCCTCCCCTGGTGCCTTCTCCCTAAACGGGATCCTGACCAAAAGGCTCCTCACACACACACACAGACACACACGCACACAAGGGCAGAGAATTGTGAAGCTGGGAGTGGTTGAAATGACCCCGGAGGCTCCTCACTGGCTCCGGGACTCCCTGGTCCTACAACCTTAGAGAACTTCCAGTTAAAAAGTCCCCACATGGTGGGCCACTGGTCTTGGTGGGTGGGGAGGGCTGGAGTTCATGTGTTGCCAAATATCATCTATGGCATGAACACTGTGACTTAGAAAGAGTTCTGTTTTCCATTCACACAGGCATGCTATTATGGTTTATTTAAAAGCCTTACTGAATTCAGAGTAGTTTTTCTTCTCAATCAGCGATACTAAAAAATGCAACTTCTAATAAGGGGGGAGGGGGTGGCATGTGAAATATTTTGACGTTGGAAAGGGGCCCCCAGGTTTGAAATGGCTGGGGATCTAGACCCCTCACTCTGCTGACAGACAAGGAAGTACTCACCCTACTTCCGGGGGACAGATACGTGTGGCACATATTTTGCACACACCCCCATTTGTACCCAGAAGGAAGCTAAAGGGAACTCCTTTCTTCGTGAAAGGTTAAACACCCTCCTCCCCACCCCCAATCATTTCCTTGTGAAACCCTTTCTTAGCAGCATCTCCAGAGATAAACAAATTGTCACAAATTCTGTATAACCGTGGGGGTCCAAATTAATGATTAATGGGGTTGTTCTCTCTATTTGAAATCTGGAAATAATCTGGCTAAATGCAGTCTGGAAATCAATAAGGAAAGCAAAGAGTGATTCTGGTGTGTCTGCTGGGTTCGCAGAGCCTGGGCATAAGCAAACCACAGCTGTTCATCTCTCAGCCCCCCACCGACCCCCTCGTCCCACCCACCCAGCCACTCACCCCCAGGCCTTGGAGACCTAATCAGCACCTGAACCGAGGGTCCTGCAGACACTGAAATCCAGGGCTGCAGAGGACCATGGTGGTCACTTCAACTCATTCTCCCCAGAGAGGAGGAGAAACAGCCTGGAGACCAGAAAGAGCTTGGCCAGGACTTGACACTGAGTTTTGGGAAGAGTCAAGACTAGAACAGACATCTTCTTCCAGGTGGGGTTTGGGCTGATGGGACATCAAATAAAGAAGTAAATGAATGATACAGCATTCTGGAAGACAGAGTCTGGATGCCAACTGTAGAAAATGCCTTGGCTTGGTGCTATCCATGGTCCTGACTCATTGCGCTGGCTGCTCCTGTTCTCTCTAGCATTCTCCTGAGACGAGTCCCTCATACCATCCTCAAACTTACTAAGTTTAGGATATCGAAGGTGAGGTCACCTGGACAAGAGAAGATCCAAAATTGCTCCTCTGGCCCCTTTTGCTCCCTGGTGGTGGGAGGTGGCAGGCGAGGGAGGTAACTTGGATCAATGCTGTAATTTAGGAGATCTTTTTTTTTTTTATAGATCTTCATGAAAACCTCTTTCTGAGTCAGGTCTGGACAGGACTGTTCACCTGACTCCCACTGGCAGTGAAGTACGTGGAAACCAGGGCACAGAGAAGGTGGTGGATGTTTGGATGGGCAACAGGAAGTTAAGATGGATGGGGAGCATACGAATGTAGCCAGCTAGGCTTGTCTTATGGATTGAATTATGTCTCCTAAAGAGAGAGATGTTGAAGTCTTAGCTCCCTGAACCTGGAATGCGACCTTGTTCAGAAATAAGGTCTTTGAAGATGTTATCAGTTAACATAAGGTCATACCGGAGTAGGGTGGGTCCTGATCCAATCCGACTGGTGCCCTATAAAAGAGAAGAGACACAGATACAGGTAGTCCCCGACATATTTCAGTTACAGTGAACCACAATGACATCGGAACGGAACCCTGCTGTAAGTTGGGAACTATCTGTACTATGTACAATGTTGCAGCACATATGTATGTTAATATGTTAATATGCAATGTTTCCAAAGCCCAAAGACAAATAAAGATTGATTTATAAAGATACTGATAATAAAAGGCTATAATAATGAAAACTAAAAAAGGAGGCATTCAACTTAAGTAAGAGCCAACTTACAACAGAGTCGTTGGAGTGGAACCTTGACGTAAGCTGGGAACTACCTGTACGTACAAAGGGAAGAATACCCCAGGTGACAACATAGGCAGAGATTGCAGCTGCAGCTGTAAGTCAAGGATCACCAAGGATCACTAGTCATTACAGGAAGCTAGGAGAAGGGTGTGGAACAGATTCTTCCTCAAAAAGAATCGACACAGCCAACTATGTGACAATTAATTTATGTTCTTATAAGTCATCTAGCTTGTGATGCTTTGTTATGGCAGCCAGAAGGAGCTAATACAGGTGGCATTTAGACTGACCGCCTGGAGCCCTGGATCCACACATCCCTCATCCATTACCGTGACTGTGTTAAGGTCCACAGAGCAGGAGGGCTTCCTAGCATGTGCCCTGTGGATTCACAGCCTAGCCTTGCACAACCCCATCACCAGCGTTCACGAAGTTCCCTGTCTGAGGCAGGCTGCGTCTGTGTCTGTGGTGGGGGGGGGGGGCTTGGGGGGAGACGGGAAAGCAGCCAGACTGAAGGTAGAAGAAATTATGACTCTTCTAGGGTTTTTTCTTTGAACCTGGCCCAACCTAAAAGGTGCAACCTTACCATCTACCCATTGCTCCCTCCCCCAGGTCAGATGGGTCCTCTCGCTTGCTTATTCTCACTCCAATCCCTGTTCACACTGCTCCCCTGGCCCAGAATGTTCTTCCTCAGCTCTGCATATCCAAATATCATGCACTCAAGTCCAGCTCAGGTCCCCAGCTCCTCACATCCTGCTGCGGGGCTTGGCAAAGGGTGTTGACACTGATGGAGCACCTACTATGTGCCAGGCATCCAGGTAGCTTACAGCCTGGCTCACACAACCAGCACCCAACACTTGCCATCTTGCACTGCCATCTTCTCCAGCATGATCACGTCATCTTTCCTATGTGACTGTAAGCACCCAAAAGTGGAGACATATCCCAGGCTGCCCTTCCAGGAACCGATTTTAGACAACATGTTTCTGCTTCTCTCCACACACATCACTGAGGTGGACTGAAGAGCAGCCAAGGAAGGAGAAAGGAGCTGTCACTGCATGAGGACAACTCATTCCCGTTAACTTTAATGGGACTTCCCTGGTGGCTCTCTCGGCTCTCTCTCGACAACGCAGATCCCAAAGACATATGCCTGTGAGCTGACTGAGGGGAAATCAATCCTCCCACACTGCTTATTAGCCCAACTCCATTCAGAGTGATGGAGGTTAACATATCGGGCACCGTCCAGTTCAGGGCATTAACAATTAAGTAAGAAAATGCCCCTAGTGTCACTTCAGAGGATGACGAGAGCATGTAAATAGATTGGCTGGTTCCCTTCCCTCTCGCCCATGCTTCCTCCATATTAAGGAGCAGAGGAAGCGGAACAAAGATCAAGTGCAGAAACATCTGTCTTGATTGGGGGGCTTGGGTGTCTTCACACCTGAAGAACTGGACAGGTGGCAGGTGGGATGGGAGGGGAAGAAGGTGTCCAGGAGGCAAGTCTCTCACACCTGCCAACTCAGGTGTGTCTGTGCACCTGCCATGGCTTAAACCAGTCTCCTGGGCACTCCTGGAGAACCCACCTGCCCAGCTCTGGGCTGTGCTGTGGAGGACACAAAGAAATAACAGCTCCAGGCCACTTGAGGAAACCCAAAAGCTCACCAGGGGGCCTGTGGAAGACTTTGTGGAGCTGATGAGACTTAGGATGGACAGAATATGAAAAGGGAGAGGGTGAAGGAAGGGCATGTTGGGACGGACACAAAATGAGCAAACGCATGGAAGCAGCAACATCCTGGGGATGGGGCTTTTGGGAGGATAAGGCAGCAGAATAGTAGTGGGCAACTTTGGAGAATGTTTCCTAAACCTGGGTTCCACAGAACACAAGCTCTGTGAGACAGTGATAGAAATCTCTCAGACAAAGGGTTCCATCAGGAGGAAGTTCAGGGAATGCTACAAGCCAAGTCCTCATCTTGACAATTTCCAGCACATGTTAGCATACCTCAGGGGCTGAGATGGCCCTAAGTAAAGAGACTGCTTCATTTTGTCTCATCCAGTGTTTCCCAAACTTACTTTCTGATGGCACCCTTTCTAGTGACACAGCTCTAGGTGCAGGGTTCCTCAGGATTCCAGTTTGGGAAACTCTGCTTGCCTCCATCAAGGTCAAGTCTGAAGGAAGGCCTGGTCCGGGTCAATCTGTGTCCTTAGAGTGTTTATTTTTTTGTTTGTTCTGACACTTGAGGGCCCACTCTGTGCCCGGCACCTAGCATTAAAGGGAATCTGCTGCTGGGTGTCTTACAAGACAGCGACTCCATAGAAAAGGCTCCCTCCTAGCTGGGGGCGTCTGTTCTGGCCTGGGCTGGCCCTGCAGGCTGGGAAGAACTTAGAGGTGGTGGCATCCCCTAGAGGGCCCTGGCTTCTGCCTGAGGCCTCACAGGCACCTGTACCTGTAGAATTCAGCCTCTCTCCCAGGTGGCAGCACACACCTGGCCCGACACGGGCTGGCTACATTAGCTAAGATGCATAAAACTGGGGCAGAGGGTAGACAGACAAACAGATGGCCTCTGCCCTGGTATCAGCTGTGATGACCTCACAGTCCATCTGTGCAAAATCCTCCCCCACATGCTTCTCTTCCACCCCCCACCTAGGCCTCCTGACTGTGCCTAAATTGCGGACATGAAGCCTGGTCCGTGCACCTGGAGCCTGCTCTCCATCCATCCCGTCTCTCCTAGTAAGCCCTGCCTTCTCAACAAACTGGTGTTGGTAGCAGAGATGGTAGCAGTTAGACACTATTTTGTGGGTCCTGGGAGGTTTCCACACTCACGGCAATGGGGATCAATTGATAGTGGCTGCTTAGAATACTCTGTTGAGAAACGGGGCCTGGTTGAGAAGGCACGCCATGATTGATTAGTAATGCTTGTCTTGGGCTCTGGGTGGGAGGGGGCCGCCGGGGCCATGCATTGGTCATACTTGTCCTACGTTGCTGAACAGGTATCATTCACTTTGGAAACTGCTCCTCTCCCACATGAATCTTCTAGATGTAGCCTCAGAGCCCTGGAGGCGTAGTGGTTAAGAGCTCAGCTACTAAGCAAAAGGTCAGCAGTTTGAATCCACCAGCGCTCCTTGGAAACCCTGTGAGGCAGTTCTACTCTGTCCTGTAGGGTCACTATGAGTCGGAATCGACGCTATGGCAACGGGTATGGGCAGATGCGGCCCTCTGGGCCTTAGAACCTACGCGTTGTATCCTGCCCTCTGGACCATGCTGTCATTGTTGTTGTTAGGTGCTGTTGAGTTGGTTCTCACTCATAGCGACCCTATGGAACATGCCATTAGAACACACAGCTCATGAGGGCAGACGTTTCAGGCTGTCTTGTCCACTGCTCTATCCCCAGCATGCCATCACTGCCTGTACGTGGTGGGGCCTCAATACACTTTTGTCAACTGGTGGTTGACTCTGCACGCAGCCTCCTCCCTGTCCTCGCATCTGTCCCAGGCCTCAGGATCAGCCACATTGCTTGTGTCTGGCCTGACGGAGGCCACCGAAGGCTCATCCCAACAGCAGGTCGCACTGCGTGGAGGCGTCCCGTGCTGTGCTAACACAGCACTGTGCAAATACCATTCTGTTGGTGACAGTTACAGGGAGTGCCCGTGACACCCTGAGAGCGACTCAAAGACCCCTGCCTGGGCCACCCCATCAGCACAGGCTATGTCTGCTCCAGGACACAGCACAAGGCAGCCATTGAAGGCCAGTCAATAGCTCAAGCTGCAAGTGGGGACTGAGTGGTGTTCCAAGCACCTCATAAGAGGCGCTTTCAGGCTCAGGAAGCTGCAGAAACAAACACCAAGCTGGGGCTGATAAAGCAACCGCCTCACATTCCTCCCAGCACGTGGGCGTACAGAGAGATTTCTGTCTTCTATTTATAGAAGATACACACACACGCATATACACACACACTCCTATTTTTTTTCTGAATAAAGTAAAAAAAGAAAAGTTTGCACTCAATGGGAGAAACGCCAAGGTTAGTATGCAGTGCAACGGGCCTCGGCCTCGTGCCTTCAACGGCTCCCGGCTCTCAGCCAGCTCCTGGACCTAAGCACCCCGTTTAGCGGCCTTGCCGAATGAAGTCTGATGAATGTGAGGTGAAAAGACGCTGTGATCAGCTCTGGTAATTAAGAGGCTCCATCCTCTGCCTTGATGAAGCCTCCTGCCCTCCAGCAATCCCACCAGGGGCCGGGCTTATGTTGAACGCTTTCTAATCTCCCTGCACTTAAAAAAAAAAAAAAGTTAAAAAAATAAATCCACAGCTCTTAATCTCTGAAAGAGCGATTCCCTGACTGCAGGAGTGCTGCAGAGTTTCCCAGCGCCAACATGGAGGCCCTGCCAGGTGCCTGCCCCGCTGGGATAAATCACAGGGGCGGCAGTCACCTCCCGAGACGTGCTAAACGTCCTCTCCCGAGTCTGGGCTCCACCACCCTGATAAATCCTGCTTTCTCCTTGGCCAGGAAACCTCAGGCTGCAAATCCTGAAAATGGCACGACAGAGGCCTGCAGAGCCCGTTTATCAGGGTCCAAAGACTGTCCTGTCCCCTGAGCCCTCAAGCTGTGCAGAGAGCAAGTGGCCCTGACATCAGTCAGGCATGGAGAGAAATCACAGGCTACCCTCGAGCTGGGCCAGAAACCGCCAGGCTAATCAAGCACCAATGCCCCCCACCCCATTTTGTGCAGCCTCTGGGTTCTGAGCCCTCAACCACCCCACCCGACTCCCAAGCTGGCAGCAGCTGCATCCCCAGCCTCTAGCCCTTCCAAAGATGGAAAAAAACTCATCCGTGTTCTTAGGCCATTCCATTTCTCACAAAGTAATTATCTCCTTTTTCCCTTTTCTTTGCAAATCACACTCGGTTGGCCTGGCCAACCCTGAGCCTGCTGGCCCCCGCACCCGATCCACTCCAGGCCTGCTCTTCCTTCCTCTGCCACCCGCTCCCAGTCCTGTGGGGTTCTGGAAACTGTGGGAGTCCCTGGGTGCCACAAACAGTTTGTGCTTGTCTACTAACCTAAAGGTTGGCAATTCAAACCCACCCAGTGGCACTGTGGGTAAAAGGTCTGGCGATCTGCTTCTGTCAAGATTACAGCCAAGAAAACTCTGTGGAGCAGTTCTACTCCGTAACTCCTGGGGTCTTCATGAGTCGGAACTGACTCGAAGGCTTAAGTTTTTTTGTCCGTTTGTTTGTTTTTATACCCACAAAACCTCACAAGACAAGCCAGTCACCCACAACCGTATAGTCCCCTGGGCATTCATTAGTCCTCAATTCTGCCCGCTCTGAAAAGAAAACATTTCTCACACCTCATGATGTAACCATAAGTGCCCAGCAAAAAGAGGGCGCTGCAGGATGAGGTACCCGTTACTGGAAGGTCAAGTCTCCTACCTGCGTTGCGGTGTGAGAACAAGGGGTTAGACAGCAAACCACGTGGTGTCAGGCCTGCAGGAGGGAAAGTGCCCCCTCAAATGGCCTGTGAGTCACTCCAGATCACATGAGAGGTTAGCCAGACGACTCAAGCAAAGGGAACGGCAGAGGCCAACCAACCTGGGATCAAATCGCAACTTCACCTTGCTGGCTACGTGTTGTTAGATACTGTCAAGTCAGGCCCAACTCATAGCAATCCCAAGAACAACAGACCGAAACAGCCTGGTCCTGTGCTATCACCATGATTGGTTGCATATCGAGTCATTGTGATCTACAGGGTTTTCACTGGCTGGTTTCCAGAAGTAGATTGCCAGGCCTTTCATCCTAGTTCATCTTAGTCTGGAAGCTCTGCTGAAACCTGTTCAGCATCACAGAAACACACAAACCTCCAATGACTGACAGGTCTCCTGAGTGGAAGGCAAGAATTCTACCACTAAACCACTCCCTCTGCCTCTGGCCACATAACCTGGATAAAATAATTTACCTGCTGTGGGCCTGAAGTATTTCATGTCTATGCCATTAGGTAAGTCCAACTTCATAGGCAGTTAGGAAATTAAACAAGACAGCAGGTAAAGTGCTGGGCCCACAGTCTGGGAGATAAAAAGTGCTCAATAAAATGTTAGTTTCTTCTTGACCCATATCCCCCACCACAACGACCCTTCCATCTGTGTTATTCTGATTTCTAGAATTTCTAAGGAGCTGGAAGAAAAGAAACCACTGATGGAAAAATCCTCTGAAAAAAATCTAGGAGTCACTCAGTGACTCCTAGGTCAACGTTAGCTGTTCAGTTATCGAGACGGGTCTTACCGTTCATCCCTCCACTCAACAAACATCTACTGAACACGTGCCAGTCACTGTGGACACAAAAGTGACATAGGCAGGGCCCTGCCCCAGGACCCCCAAACACCTGCTGGTGGGTGTGTGGGGATGGCCATGAGAGAGCTGTGAATCCAGGCTTTTCCCCTGCAGGAAGCCTCGGGCAAGTGTGACTGGGTTTTGCAAAGGTTGTTGCTTAGTTAGTTAGCAGCCCTGTAGGGCCTCCCACTTTGAGCTCCGCCCATCTCAGGTCCAGTTGCCTCTAAGCCCACCCCCCAACAGGGCTGCCTCCTCTACCAGGAGAGAGGGCCTTCACAAGCTCATTCAGCCTCCAGCTCCATCCTATCAGAGGCTTTGCATGAGTTTCCTAAGGCTGCTAAAAAAGTGCCACGAAGTCAGTGGCTTTGAACAGAAACTTATAGTTCTGGAGGCTCGAAGCCCAAATCAACTGGTCTGCTGGCCCATGTTCCCTCCAAAGACTCTAGGGGAAGATCCTTTCTTGTCTCTTCCAGCTTCTGGTAGCCCCAGGCATTCCTCGGCTTGTCAGTGCATCTTTACTTGGCCATCCTTCCATTTGTTTCTCTGAGTCTCTTCTCCTTTTTTATATGACACCACTCGGGTTGGATTACTACTCACCTTAGTACTCCAATATCATCTCATATTAACTGACAATATCTCCAGAGACCTATTTCCAAACAAGGTCATGTTCACAGGTACCAGGGGTGAGAACTTCAACATATCCTTTTGGGGGACACAGTTAACAGGCTCAGAGCAGCTGGACTTCTCCTCTCTCATGGATCTCCCCTCCTGAGTTCCAGCTCAGCTTCCCACCAGCCCCATTCTTTCCAGCTGCCCCCTATATCACTAACTAGCAGTGTGACCTAGGAAAGGTTGCTTTCACTCTATCTGTACCCGGCTGAGGCTGAGGCCAGACTGAGTCATCTCCAGGGCCGCTTCCACTTGGACAAGTTCACCTACAAGGTGTCTCCTTTCCCCTCCACACATTCTGCCCTCTGTTCCCATGGGGCACTCTCCCCTCTCAGATTTGTCTCATTCCCCAGCAAGGAGATAGGGCAGAGAAGGCAGAAGAATTGAATTCCAGTCTTGGCTCTTAGAAAACTCATTTAACTGCTCTGGGCCTCATTTTCTTTTACAAAATTGGAATGATGAGAGAACAACAGTGTTATGGATATAATTGTATCCCCCAAAATGAGTGTAAACTGGGCTAGTCCATGATTCCCAGTATTGTGTGATCATCCACCATTTTGTCATCTGATATGACTTCCCTATGTGTTGTAAATCCTAGCTCTATGATGTTAATGAGGTGGGATCAGTGGCAGTTATATTGAGGCAGGACTCAATCTACAAGATTAGGTTGAGTCTTAAACCAATCTCTTTTAAGATATAAGACCTCATACCACCAAGAAAGGAATGCCAGGAGAAAAGCATGTCCTTTGAACCTGGGGTCCCTGCAGTAAGGAGCTCCTCAACCAGGGGAAGATTAATGACAAAGACCTTCCTCCAGAGCCGACAAAGAGAGAGAAAGCCTTCCCCTGGAGCTGACACCCTGAATTTGGACATCTCGCCTCCTAGACTGTGAAAGAATAAATTGCTCTTTGTTAAAGCCATCCACTTGTGGTGTTTCTGTTATAGCAGCACTAGGTAACTAAGACAAACAGTTTCTTGTGAAGATTAAACAGAAAATGCAGGAGGTGCTTGGCAAACTGCAGCCCAGTACTAAGAGCAGAGTTATCAGTATCATTGCTCTGGGGAGGCCCTTAGTCCCCACCTACCCCTCCGTCCAACCCTCAGCACCCTTTTGAAGACTGGCCTCTTGGACAGGGTTTATCTTGTGCTGTATCCCAACCAGTGCCTACACCTGGGCTAAACAGAAAGGCCTGGTCATCAGCACATAGACACGGGCATCACATAGGGCCACCTCTCCAAGTTTCCTTCTAGATCTATAACCTTCCAGATCTAGGCCAGGAGATTCTGGAGCCAGACTCCAACTGTCCCAAGGGCTGAAAGGTTCTACGTTTATGCACTGCGAGTGGAAATGTCAATCAGTGTGTCCTGGAAAGCAGCTTGGTAATACATACCCACACGGTTTAATACATAACCCTTAACCCAGCATTCCACTCCTGCAACTCATTTTTTTTTTTTCATTGACCAAGGTTCAAAGACAGGTTCAGGAATGTTTGCTGCAGCATTGTTTATAATTAGGAGACACTGAAACAACCTAAACGGCCATCCATGGGGACCTTGTTAAATAAGTTAAATAAGTTCCACCCTGTCCACATAACAAAATATTATGCAACCATTAAAAATATTGACGTGTAGGAAAAGTATGGAAGTACACCAGACTGTTAACAGTGATCATCTTTCACACGGAGCAGAGTGGGGAGCAATCATATGAGACTTGTGCTTTCTAGGAGTCTCTGGGTGGTGTATCCCACTTGGCTGCTAACCGAAAAGCTGGTAGTTCGAGTGCTCCCAGAGGCATTTCAGAAGAAAAGCCTGGCAAACTACTACTGAAAAATGAGGCACTGAAAACCCTATGGAGCACAGTTCTACTCTGACACACACGGGATCACCATGAGTCAGAACTGACTCGTCAGCAACTTTTGTGTGTGTGTGTGTGTGTGTGTGTGTGTGTGTGTGTCTGTTTCTCACCATAAGCATTATTACTTCTATAACCAGAAAAGCACAGTATTTCAAAATTATATATGCAAGTTCACTGCCATGGAAAGATGACCGCAATGTATTGTTACGGGAAGAACATAGGTTACAAAACTGCATTAACAGGACGATCACATTTATATGAAATGTGGGTGCATGTGTGAGTGAGAAAGCAAACGAGAGCAGAAAGAAGTTTGGGAAGGTGTTAACAATGTTAACAAAGATACCTGGGTGACGATATCTTAGGTGACTTACTTTCTTCTTCTCTGCATGTTTAAATCTGCTATGAAGAACAGGTCTCAATTTTAAAATTTAAAAACAATAAAGCCATCTTCATTTTGGAAACAAAAAGGCATGGCCCTCGGGGCAGTTCCCCCACAGTTTATCCCCTTTGAGGCCCAGATTCTCCCCCACTGCTCCTTGGGGTGCATTTTCCCAAAGAGCAGGGAGGGATCCAGTGAGGATTGGAGCCCCGAGCCTGCTCCCTGGGGACACAGCTTCCCAGACAGGCCCTGAAGCTATCCAACTGAGCGGAAATTGCCATTACAAATTGTGCCCATGCTGTGATTAAAAACATTGTGCTATTTCAAAGACCCAAAATGATCTTATGACACAAATGGATGGATAATGTATGATTTTGTCAGCTCCATTCAGTGTAATAAATGAATCAGGTATTCAGATTTTAAAAGAAATTTATTTTGGCCCATTGTCCATGACACTGATGAATTCTGGCTCGCAGCCTGGTCAGGTTGGCCAGGGGCAGTTCACTTCACTCCAGAGCTCCCTCTGTCCCCTGCATGGAAACAGGGTAACAGCAAGCATCTGGCACCCAGCAATCTCAGTTCCTTGGTTCTAATCCCAGCTCTGTCTCTTACCAGTTGTGTGACCTTGGGCAGGTCACTCATCCTCTGGGGATCCCAGCTTCTATTTGTAAAGTGAGAATAGTAATAAAACCTGACTTGCAAGAAGCCAAAGAGATGCTGCTTGTGAGAAGGGACTACCTAGTTATCTAGCACTGCTATAACAGGAATACCACAAGTGGGTGGCTTAACAGAAATTTATTCTCTCACAGTTTAGGAGGCTACAAGTCCAAATTCAGGGTACTGGCTCTGGGGGAAGGGCCTTGTCTCTTTTCAGCTTCTGTTCCTCAGTTCCTTGGCAATCTTAATGCAACCGGGCATCCATCTTCCCCCATCTCGGCTTGCTTCTCTGTGCTAATCTGCTCATTTTATACTTCAGAGGTGATTGGCTTAAAACATACCCTACACTGATATGACCTCTAACGTAACAACAAAAATCCTACTCCCAAACAGGATTATATACACAAGTATGTTGTTGTATGCTGTCAAGTAGATTCTGACTCACAGGGCCCCCATGGGACAGAGTAGAACTACCCTATACGGTTTCCTAGGCTGTAATCTTTACTGCAGATTGCCAGGTCTTTCTCCCACAGAGGTCAGTGGGCTCGAATCCTTGACCTTTTTGTTAACCATTGTACCACCAGGGGTCCTTATCTACAAGTATAACCAAAAAAAACCAAACACATTGCCATCTAGTCGATTTCAACTCATAGTGGCCCTATAAGACAGCGCAGAACTGCTCCATAGGGTTTCCAAGGAGTACCTGGTGGATTTGAACTGCTGACCTTTCGGTTAGCAGTTAAGCTCTTAACCACTATGCCACCAGGGTTTCCATTTACAAGTATAGGGGTTAGGATTTACAACACATATTTTTGGGGGGACACAATTCAATCCACAGAAGGGTCTGTAAACAGTAAAGCACTGGGTAAAATATCATTATCTTTACTGGGTTCAGCATAGCCCTCTTGATGGGGTGTGGGGTGGGTGGAAATGCAGTACCAATACTCCTGGGGGGAGGATGGGGAGAATGAGTTTGTTAGGGTCCTGGGTGGGATAAGGACTGCCTCCTTGGGCTAGGGTAAGTCTGCTAAAAGGGACAGAAAGTGGTTGAAGATGAATTTCAGTAAGTTCACAATTTGGCCAGCTCAGACCCTGCTAACCAACAGTCTAAGCCAGAAAAGATTCCAAGTCTGGAACCGAGGCCAATTTGGCTGTGTATCTGGCCTATGCTGTGTCTGACAACCATCTCCAGGGCCACTGGAATTTTTGATAAAATAGCCCATTTGACCCCTGGTTTCCTAGAGGAGTGAGGAGCTCTCTCACCTTCCAGAGCCTAAGTGTCCCAAGGCCCCTCCCAAAGGAAGGAACCTTGGTAGGCAGCACTATGGAAGACAAGAATCTGTCCCTCACCTCCCCCAGGTTTAATTCTGCAGAATGGCACACAACTCCCAAATCCATCGTGTCCCTGGCCTGATCATTCATTGTTTATTTCAGTATTTTCCAGGAAATTGTTCATTAAGGATAAAAGCACCTGCTTACTGTAAGAGAGCATTACACAAAGACTTTGTCATGGGAGCCTGGAAGAACATTAATTAATGAAGTGAAATGAACAAATACACCATAAATTAAAGGTCTAAAAAGAAACGTCTGGCGTGTAGTGGATTACCACAGGAGGCTGAAATGAAACGTCATATTTTTTAGACCACGGTAGGGTGAAAAAAAAAAAACAAAAAGAAAGTAAAATGGGAAGGAAAAAACATTACAAAAGGTGGCCAAGGTAACAATCTATTTCTGGAACAACTAAAGCCTGTGCTTCCATTAAGAGAATTATAAATCAATTCTGTGTTGTCTGGGGGCATATACGCGCGGTGTGTGCTAAATTAAAAAGCTTAACATGTCAGCGCGGTTCCTCCTGAGGGCTCCATGGAACAATGCAGACCAAGACGTTGTCCAGCCTGAGAGATGTGGCGGGTTATGAGGAGGAAGTTAGGAAAATCTGGGCCATGGTACTGAGTTAGACCCAGCTGAGCACAGACCAACCTGGGTACCAGGGTCCGAGAGAAGATGTAACCAAACCTCAGTTAACTGGAGCTTCCAGTTAACTGGAACTTCACCAAAGCCCCTGGCCGCGCCCACTGGTACCAGTTAGGCTCGGTTCTCACACATGCACTTCCACCCTAAGGCCAGTGATTTTTTTTCTCTTGAAAAGCAGCTTCCAGGGCTAACTTCCAGGCTGATAACTTCTTCAGCTAAATTCCCTCACTTCATGCCCACTCCTCTACAAGGAAAGGCCTTTAGAAAGGATGGCCCTGAAGTCATGCAAAACCCCAATGAGTCCAGAGAGATCTGATCCTATGCATCTTAATCCACTTACCAAGGCAGGAAAGAAAAAGGGTACAATTGCAACAGGGTTTTGTGAACAGCGTTGGAACCATAGAAAAGGTCTTTTTTGCTCAACTTCCAACTCAACAGGAAATTCGGAAACTTGGACAGCCTGTTCCTCTAGGCAAAATGGAGGCACGGCAGGTTCCCGCTCTGGCCCAGGTTCTCCCTGTCGCTTTCTGCCCTTTTCCCAGGCAGGTCAGGCCCGAGGAGCACTAAACTTCAATATGCTGAATCACCAATATGTAGAAAACAGGAAGCTTGTGCCAAGTCTAAACCATGCTTCCCCAATGTTCTAATTCTGTGGTGTGCCCACAAATTTCTAAATTTTCCATAACACACACACACGGACTCAATGGGGTAGGAGGAATGAGAGGCAGGCCAGAAGCTTGCAAAGCCATGGTATGCCTCTGACACAGTACCTTGGGCCGTGCCAAGAAGTGGGGGGAAGGGGAGAGGGAAGGAAGGAGAAGGGAAGCTAAGAGCCCATTCTGACAGGCCTGTAAGAGCAGGCATCCATGGGCACAGCCAACTAGGAAACCAGGGGTGAAACTGAGGTCAAGTGGGCACTGGTACAAATGCCAGCTTCAGTGGCTTAAGAGCACCTAAGAATCCTCTGTTACTCTCCCTTGTTGGATTAGAACCTGGATACAGACTGTCAAAGAGTGGACATGCCATCCATTCATCAGTCACTGTGCATCTTACTGAGCATCAGGGGAAAGAAGAAATGAATGGTTCCTGAGAGCTGCCCAGTGTTGGGCACTGTGCTGGGCACCTGGTCAGTCTCTTTCAGCCCTCACAGTAAGTCTGTGATGTGGACAGATAAAGTCCATTTTCCAGGTGATGAGAGGGAGGCCCATGGCTTAGAATTGAATGAGCTGGATTTGATCTCAGGACTACCTGAGATACTCCCAGGTATGCCTCTGCCCTTCAGACTTAGGATCCTACAGTGCTGTGTGCATGCATGCATACGTGTGTGTGGGCATGTTTATGTGTGTGTGTGTGCATACGTGTGTGTGCATGCTTACATGTGTGTGCAGGCATGCATACGTGTGTGTACAGGTAAGAATAGGGTCACATCTTTGGCTCAGCTCTTCCTCCATGCTCACTAGATCTGAGCAGCGGAGGGAGAATACTATTCTGCTGTGAGAAAGGGGCTGGTTTGCAATTCAAAGACAAGCCTTGGCTAGCTGGGTGACCTCGGTAAGTGATATGCCTTCTAGATTAAAGGAGAGAGAGCCTTTCTCAACCAAAGTCCCTCATCTGAACCACAGAACCCAGAAAATGAGTTGGTGACTCTCTTATCAATTCTCCCAGGGATGGCACAGAACTAGTATCATTCTAGAGGCACAGGGAGAAAGCCATCTGTTACGGACAGCGGATACCATAGGGTACGGGGGCTTTGTTCTCTCTTGCACCTGGTAGAGAATGTACTAGGTGGTCTCTAAGGTCTCTTTTTTTTTTTTTAAATAATTTTTATTGTGCTTTAAGTGAAAGTTTACAAATCAAGTCAGTCTCTCACATAAAAACTTATATACACCTTGCTACACATCCCAGCCCGCTCTCTCCCTCCACTCTCTCTTTTTGTGTCCTTTTCGCCAGCTTCTAACCCCCTCCGCCCTCTCATCTCCCCTCCAGGCAGGAGATGCCAACATAGTCTCAAGTGTCCACCTGATCCAAGAAGCTCACTCTTCACCAGCATCCTTCTCCACCCCATTGTCCAGTCCAATCCATGTCAGAAGAGTGGCTTCGGGAATAGTTCCCGTCCTGGGCCAACAGAAGGCCTGGGGGCCATGACCACCAGGGTCCTTCCAGTCTCAGTCAGACCATTAAGTCTGGTCTTTTTTTGATAATTTGGGGTCTGCATCCCACTGCTGTCCTGCTCCCTCAGGGGTTCTCTGTTGTGTTCCGTCAGGGCAATCATCAGTTGTAGCCGAACACCATCTAGTTCTTCTGGTCTCAGAATGATGTAGTCTCTGGTTCACGTGGCCCTTTCTGTCTCTTGGGCTCGTAATTATCTAAGGTCTTTTTGACCCTGACATCGGGTGATTGATTGGGAGGCTGCACACAGGGTGACATTCCTGAGCACACCCAAAGCTGCAGATGTGGAAGCCAGACCTTCTGGACCAGATAATCTCATTTTACAACCTGTGTGGTTATTTCCCTTGTGTCATCTCTTAAATGTGCCAACTTTGCCTCGGCTGTGCTTTGAGGAATTAAGGGAGAGGTTGGAGGGGGTCTTTGAGGGGATAAGCCCTTCCTCTCACTCCCCACCCTTAGGGTTAGCATGGGGGTGGCAGCGATAACGGCGTGAGATCTGAGTGGGAAGGGTGAAGCTGGAGATCAAGAATTAAGCACATGTTCCTGTGTCCTTGCCCCCGAAACGTGGAATTTATTCTATTACTGAAGGGACCAGTTCCCCACAAGGCAGAGCAATGGTTTGTTTGTGCCACGGGAGTGAGCAGGGCCCCACCCACTTTCAAGATGCTAACCACACAGAAAGTATTCTAATGCCTTAAAAAGTGAACCGGGCTCTCCTCACCCTTCCTAAATTTAAGCCCTGTTCATGGAGCCTCTGAGATGTTGGCATGCGTTCCCAGGCAACTGGGAAGGGACAGTGAGTTGTGGAATTGTGCATTCGTCTTCTTCTCCTCAACGAAGCTCTCAGGAAACATCTAGCTCAGCAGTAGCCAAGGCAACATCTTTGCGTCAAAAAGGACATATCTAGACAGAACAGGCGCGCACCCCGGGCTCTGGATCATTCCACAAAGTGGAGATGAAGATAAAATTACCCTGAGGGAGGAAGGCAGAGGAGACATTTATTTCAAACCAATTTCACCCACTGTGGAGCAATCTCTAAAGCCAAATGGTGTCGCGGCGTATAAATGTGGGAAGAGCAAGGGAGCGAGAAGTGAGCGGATGCAGCCTCCAGCCCAGAGCAGCACTGCAGAGAGGGCCTGTGTGGGGACAGTATCTGCTGACGAGGCTGCCCATGGGCTCCCAGGACAGCCTGAGCTGAGCATCGAGCCAAGGGCCGGCAGAAACAAGCCAGGGACAGAGACACCCAGAACTGGGTCTCTTGCAGCAGGTCTGCCAATTATCCACTTCGTGACCCTGGGTGAGTCACGGCACCTCTCTGGGCTGTTTCCTGAAAGGCAGGAGGTATCATCACTTCTCAAATGGGTGGTCTTGCCTGAGGAGAGGACAGGGCTTGATGGAATGAGCTTTCCAGCAGCACCCACCAGCCCTGGGACCCAGGGAAGACTCAACAACCCCTCTGGATCTCATTTATAAAAGGAGGTTGGCTGACAGTCCTGTAATTTTAGAGCCCTATTTGGATCCTGGTGAAGGCCCCTTGCAGTTCTGAAGGGTCCTACAGTGACTCACTGCAGCAAGATCAGACAGGAGGGGGTAAGGTCTCCATCCCAGCATCCCACAGCACCTGGCACCGGAACAAGCAACAATAAATGTTTGATGAATGACCAATGACTGGATCCAGGAATTACTGAGCAAAATCCCTATGACAGAGCTGAGGCTGAGAGGAAAAGAGACTTACCCAAGGTCACAGAGCTGCTAACAGACAGAGCCGACCTCAAATCCAGGTCTTTGGACTTCAAATATGGAGCTTATCCCACTCCACCATGCTACTGAGAAAGGGAAGGGGGCCCTTGAGCAGAATCTCCTTGGGGGTGGGCAAGAGCAAGGCAGACAGGGCAGGGGGGTGGTGAGATTCCCCAGGGCATGTTGGATTATGAGCACCTCGCTTCTACCAGCATCCCGGCCAGCCTGGGTGTCCACTGCCTTTCCAGCTTATTCACCAAATCCTTGTCCCAAGGGGGGCTTTCCTCTCCTGGTGCAGAGAGGACCACTCAGTGGCTGGCCAGGGTCTCTCTCTGCCATCTTGTTCAGTCTTTCCTGTAGGAATTTGTTTTCTTCCTCCAATGATGCACAGAGAAGGCAACTAACGAGAAAGGCAGACAAGTACTGCAGGAAAGGTTCTGGAAGTTTACTTTCTGCTTGTTAAAGGCCTCTGCTGGGAAGTTCCAAGCCTGATCCCTCTCTCTTCTCTTGCCCTACTTTTCCAGGCCCTCAGACACTATTTTGACCACTGGCAAGGACCTTCCTCCAGAGCTGACAGAGAGAGAAAGGCTTCCCTGAAGCCGGTGCCCTGAATTTGGACTTGTAGCCTACTAGACTATGAGAGAATAAATTTCTCTTTGTTAAAGCCATCCACTTGTGGTTATTTCTATTACGGCAGTTATTCTGTTCGATAACTAAGACAACCACCACTCCCTCCCCAGGACTGATGTGACAGCTTCCACAAAGTCTCCCTAATCTTAACAGGCCCGCACCTTCTGGTCAGCTTTTCTACAAAGCACGTCCTCATCAATTGTCTCATTAGGTCCTTGATGAGGATCCTGGGGTGGGACTCAGGAGGGTGAGGAGGATCCCAAAGTCTCGGTGGCAGAGTGGGGACTGGAAGGCACAGGGACAGACGCCTGACACTTCTCCAGTGGCACAGTCACCTTCACCCTTGCCTTGGGTGCATCCTCTGCTCTGAGGAAGCTGCAAAGGCAGAAATCAAGGCTCCCCTATCCAAGAGCTCAGTGCAGGGGCTGAGGCCCCCCAGCAGTGGGGCAGTTCCTTCTGGCAGGACACCTAGCCCCCTCCCAACACACACACACACTAAACCAGCGGCACCCACTCTGGCTGCACGTTAGAATCGCCTAAGGACCATGTTTAAAATGCCGATGCCTCATTCACTTGGGACCTCACGCAGGGCTGATGAGAACTGAGCTTCTGCGGACAGAGCTTGGCATCAGTACGTATGAAAGCTCCCCAGCTGACTCCAGTGTGCGGACAGGCTTGGGAACCCCCAACGAGGAGCTCCTTTAGGGCTCGGGCTGGGTCCCCCGCCCCCATGGAAACCAGAGCCTACTGAGGGAGTGAGCCTTGTCCTTTCTCTGTCTCTTTCTCAAGTTTCATCCCAGAGCATAGGTACCCAACGCGGTAAGTGCCTCCAACAACCACTCCCTTCACCAATGTCCTGGTTCTGCCCTGGGACACTACCTCACATCAAAGTGCCATTGGGATGGCAAGAGTAGGGGTCTGCCAAGTCATCAGTGAAGTTGCCTGCCACCTCCAAGAAGCCCACCAGGCCCAGGTGAAACCACACAGTAAATTGCTCCAACAGGAATGCTTCTTCAACCACTGCCCATTGCATGGATTGTTATGGGTTAAATTGTGTACCCCCAAAATATGTGTTGTAAATCCTAACCCCTATATCTGTGGAGGTAATCTCATTGGGTATAGGGTTTTCTTTGTTATGTTAATGAGGCCATATCAGTGTGGAGTATGTTTAAGCCAATCACTTTTGAGACATAAAAGGAGCAGATTAGACACAGAAGCAAGAAATTGAGAACGAGGAAAAAATAGAGGCCATGTGGACATCTCCAAGAAACACGGAGAAGAACGGTAGAAGAGCTGAGACAAGGGTTTTCCTCCAGAGCGGACAGAGAGC
Source organism: Loxodonta africana (assembly GCF_030014295.1). Lineage (NCBI taxonomy): Eukaryota > Metazoa > Chordata > Mammalia > Proboscidea > Elephantidae > Loxodonta > Loxodonta africana. The sequence goes on along the minus strand of NC_087354.1, from coordinate 49,773,726 downwards.
CTTCCCCTAAAGCCAGCACCCTGGATTTGGACTTCTAGCCTCCTAAACTGTGAGAAAATAAATTTTTGCTCTACAAAGCCACTCACTTGTGGTATTTCTGTTATAGCAGCACCAAGATACTAGGACACACATCTATATGGCAACAGACACAGAGCAGAAGGGCTGGTAGCTCCCCGGCTGCCCCAGGGCTGGTACAAGTGCCCTGGATACCCATCAACACCACCTGAGCCCAACTATAGCTCGTAAATGAGCAAACCTTTAGTGACACCCACCATGGGCACGTGTCCCAGCATCCATGGCCCACCCTACTTGTGGAGACAACCCTGTTCGCTTTTCCCTCCATTATCTATCTACCAGTTACAGTGGAATCGAATCTGACTCATGGCTACCCTACGTGTGTCAGAGTAGAACTGTGCTCCATAGGGTTTTCAATGGCTAACTTTTCAGAAGTAGATCCGCACGCCTTTCTTCCAGGTGCCTTGGAACCACTAACCTTTTGGTTAACAGTGAGCTCATTAACTATCTGCTCCACCATGGGACCCCATCTACTCTCCCATTATTTCCTCCACACCTGTAATGTGCCAGGCACTGAGAACATAGCAGTGAACAAAGCTCGATGGCTCATCCATGTGGCAATACGATAAGCCCGTTGTACAGGTGAGTGGACTGAGGCTCAGAAAAGGGTAACAGCCCGTCTGTCACTGGGCAGTGGCTGAGCCAGAATTCAAACCCTGGTCCTCTGGAATTGAGAGCCCTCCCTGTTCCCTTTGCCCAGGCCCACAGTGAAAATCAGCCGATGGAACCCTCCCGCATGGATGGGACAGCAGGGCTCACTCAGAGGAGATGGAGCTAGGAGCAGGCCCAGGTCCCAGAGCTCTCAGGCCTCCCACATCTGACAGTGTCTTGCCCTCCTCCCACTCCCTCCTCTAATGAAAACTGAGAGCTGCAATGAAATTCACCTTAATAAGTGCTCGTTAGAAATATGCTAATGGGAGGAAGCTGATTTCATACACCCTGGAACCCCAAAGGGAAAAGGAGATGGCAAAAATCCAATATTGAGTTTTGTCTCATTTCAAAGCCACTTTCAAAGTGGCCATAAATCTTCTGTGTGACGTGACATAACCAGGAGCTACCAGCGGCTCAGGCGTTAATAATTAGCAGTTGCCAGGTGCTGAGCAGGATATGTTTGACTTTCATGTCCCTCCTACATGGAGAGAGGAGAAGGTACAGATCAGGCCCACTGTGTGGGGGCAGATCCCATGCGCTCACCCTGCCCATGTGGGGGCCTGGGGCATAGCTTGTGGCTGTGACAATCTGCAGAATGTGCTGGAAGGGTCATGGCTCTGGAGCCAGTGAGGACACCAGCTCCACTGGGTGTGTGGTTTTGGACAGGCCCCCTAAGGTGACTATGTCTCCATTTGCTGAACAAGGAATGAGTAGGTCTCCTGTGCTGGGTTCCTGAGAGGACCACATGTGGGACACGTCCAGCTCATGTGGTAGTGGCCAAGAAAATACATTCTGGAGTCAGAGCTGCTCTGAATCAAGAACCAAAACCAAAATCCATTGCCATCAAGTTGATTCCAACTCATAGTGATCCTCTAGGACAGAGAAGAACTGTCCCATAGGGTTTCCAAGGAGCAACTGGTGGATTCGAACTGCTGATTTTTGGTTAGCAGCTGAGCTCTTAACCACTATGCCACCAAGACTCTAAATCAAGAATCAGCTCTGCTAATTACTAGCTGAGTGACTTTGGACAAATGACTTAATCTCACAGAGGCTGTGCTTCCTCATCTGCAAATGGAGATGGTAATTGTATCCATTGTGAAAATTAAGTTAGATAATTATACATGGTATCTGGCACACTGTAAGAGCTCAACAAATACAGCTGCGATCACTATTGGGGCAGCCCTGGTGGTGCAGTGGTTAAGCGCTCAGCTCCTAACCGAAAGATGTGGCAGTCTGCTTCCATAAAGATTTACAGCCCTGGAAACCCTATGTGGTAGTTCTACTCTGTCCTATAGGGTCGCTATGAGTCAGAATCGACTTGATGTCAACGGGTTTGGTTTTGGTTTATCACTAGTGGGCACTCAGTAAGCAGTAGCTACTGTTTTTACAGCTGTCTTTTAGCCCCTCCCCAACCCTTCTTCACTGTCTCTGAGTTACCATAAAGACCCCTTGGCTTCGTCTTTTAACCCTGGTGCTGTTTTCAATTTGCTGTGTAACTTTGGGAAACCAGTCTTGTTCCTCTGATTCTTAAATGTCTATTCTACAAAGTGAGAATGATAATCCCTGCTTTGATCTGCCTCTAGGGTAGTTGTAAAGATCAAAAAGATAATGCAAGTGAAGTACTTTGAAATGTATAAAAAGCGACAGATGTGCAAGAATGATCATCATTGATGCAAAGGGACAGCCTCTCTCAAGGCCTCATGGGAAACCAGCCCACATTGCTCCCAGCAACAGTTTTGCAAACTACGACATCCAATTCCTATGAACACCTACCACAAACCCCGAAAAGGTATTTGTCTTCTTGCTCTGCCCTTGGAAGAGATGGAGACAAGCCTTCCAGGATCACCATTGAGATGAGAGTTCCTCACCGCCTAGAACAGTCTGTTTTTAATTTCAAAGAAGACATGGACTAATTTGTGGTCCTATTGTGTGCGTGACTACACACGACTCATGTCTTATGCAACTCACCACTCCAGCTGACACCACCTACCCTGGTCTCTACCCTGTTCAATGAGAGAAATCTACTGACCACACGCTTGAATGTTCTGTCAATGTCAAGTTGCTCTCAAGTCTCTAAAGGGTTTCTCTTGGTGTCTGTACTTATCTCATTGAAGACCCAATAGTTTGTGGGTCTGGATCAGTTCAGGAAGCACGCTTTGAATAGAGCTAGGATGGAGGGCAGTCAAGCAGAGGGACAAGCCAGAGTCCTTAGCCTCTGGTCCTACATGGGGGTGTCCTTGTCACGTTCTTTCCCCCTCTTCACCCATTCCCTCTGCCTTTGCTTCCTCTAAAAACTTCCTTTGATTGTAAAAAGGAAGGGTAATGTTCCCATCTGAAAACTCAGTCCCACTCTATTTCCTGAAGCCATGTTTTCCAAGGCAGGTTATAATGCAGACACCCGTCCTGACGCGGGATTGGGGGTGGACAGTGACCTGGTCATGGCTGCTAGGTTACTGGATCAGTTCTGATACGTTCCAAAGCCCCACCTCGACTCTGTCCTTCCCAACCCTATGCCTCGTATAGGCCCAGGCCTTATCAGGCTGGCTTCCACCCTGGTTCCTGCTCCTAAGTTCTGACTCGTGGCCCTTCTCCAACTGGCACCTCCCGTGGTGGCCCAGCCTGGTATCCTTGCCAACCACCTCCCAGAGATTGAAGCCTCATCCTTTATCCAGTAACTCATTCAATACAGGCATACCTACTATGTGCCAGCCATTAGTCAAGGCCCTGGATACATAACACATCAAGTCACATTCTAGTGGGAGAAGGAGCAAAATATGACCAGAAAATTCCAGCACCTGTAGGAAGACCTAACTTGTGAGCTCATGCCGCAGGAGCCTGGATAGGGCCACTGGCCAGGGGAAGGGGCAGATGGCTGAGACCTGAAGGAGCCAGAAGAGTTAGCCACGTGAGGAGAAGGCCCAGGGAACAGTGGGTACAAAGGCCTGGAGGTAAGGAAGAGTGGGTGCATTTCAGGAAGTAAATGCTGCTCGTTCTGGCTGGAGTAGGGTTTAAGGCAGTGAACGGTCCTTGCTGAGCTGGAGAGGCAGTCAGCCCCAGAACACAGCATGCCTGTGAGCCAGGACTTTGTCCTGAGATCAATGAGCAGCCATTGAACGGCTTTAAGGAAGGAACTAACCTTGGCCAGAGCTACGTTTGCAAAAGATCCCTTTCTGATGTAAAAAAAAAAAAAAGTGGGGCAAGAAATGAATACTCATTAATAGTGGAATAACTTTTTTTTCAATACTAGACATCCACACCCTGAAATATTTGGCGGCCATTAAAAAGAATGAATGAGAGCAACGCTGATTGACTTGGTGGGATTACCAGAAGGTGTGGAAGGAAAGAAGTTCAAGGCCATATAGTAGAATCCACTTCTATAAAGCAAGCAATCTGCCTGTAAGTGTATATTTATACATGTGTATGAATTTGGATATGTTATAGTTGCAGGAATATGGAGAAAATTTGGAAGGACACACAGCAGGATGTTGACAAGGATTTCCTGGGTGGGCAGGGGATAAGGGCACGATAACAGAGTTGCACAGGGAGAAGGAAGCAAGTAAAAGAAAAAAATATTTTCAGAGACAAAAACCAATTCCATTGCTGCCAAGTCAATTTCGACTCACAGCGACCCTGTAAGACAGAGTAGAACTGCCCCATAGGGTTCCCAAGGAGCACTTAGTGGATTCGAACTGCTGGCCCTTTGGTTAGCAGTGGTAGCTCTTAACTACTTCACCAAGAGGGTTCCCTTTAAGAGACAACTAAACAAAAATAAGGTAAGATATGATCCCATTTATGTGAAATTATTTACGTGGAAACTCATCAGGTGTCTGCTATCTGCCCCTTCCTCAGGTCTGTGCCCCTCCCCAGGCTCCCAGAGTATAAAAAGAAATTAGGAAGAAGAAAAAGCAAGCTATCTCTCACTGGCTGAGAAATGGAGAGAGGGGATCAGCTGGGATGGGGCTGGGGGTGGGAAGAACGGTGAGGAGGCTGCTACACTGTCTGGCACACATGGTCTCTGTGGTCAAACCTCCGGACCACATCAGCTGACCCCATGCCCACCCAGGGCTGCCCAGCCCCTGGGTCTGGCATGCCCTCCAGACACTGTCCCCATGCTGTCCACCCAGTCTAGCAGCCCGAGCAGTCTCTCCACATCTGCCCTGTCCCAGCTGCTAAAGAGGGTGGGACGGCAGGGTCTGGTGCCAGGTTCCTGTTCACCTCCCTTCCTGCTGGGGGGTGCTTGGGTCTGACATCTCTCCCACAGCTGCACTCCCCACACTCGGTAAATAATGGCTGCTGCTGGGCTGGACCTTGGTCAAGTCACCTCAGCCTCCAGGACTGTGGGGAGAGGCTGTAAGGACCAGACAAGAGAAGGAGGGGCAGATGCCCAGACAGCACAGAATCAAGCATCCGTGCCCAACGGGAGAAGTCCTCGAAGCCTCTTCTTCTCCCTTTCCCTGCCTCACTGCCGACCCTTCCCTGCCTCCCCGTCTCACAACCACAACCACAGACACAGGCAGCCTGGAGTTCCATTGACAAGGGCATCATTTGGAAACATCCCAAATCCCTTAGAAAAAAACCTCAGTGCTCGGCCACAGTCTATATGGGCTTGATTCCTGATTCTGCTGCTTTTCAGCCGTATGACCTTGACAATCACTTGATCTCTCGATCCTCAGTTTCCCCATCTGTAAAGTGGGGATATTAAAGGGCCCATTTCCAGGGGTTGTTGTAAGGATTGAATGAGCCAATGCACATTACCAGCCCAGCCTGGGGGGTTGCTTTTAATGGTTACTCTTGTTGGTGTCCATAGACCTTTCCAGGCTAAATCTATGTTCCCACCCCGCTCCTCTCCCCACCTCCTGGCCACCTTCCTAAGATGGACAGACCATATCCCCACTCCGGAGCTGAACCAAATGTATTGAGTGGGAAGCTGCCTGTCACACAATAAATGTAAATTGCAGGATCCAGCAAGAGGGCCCACTCATAAATAACAGCTGATTAAGAAACAAGCATCGTTTTGTAATTATGTCTGTTACAGATTGAATTGTGTTCCTCCCAAAAAAGGTGTTGTGAATCCTAACGGCTATGCCTGTGGTTATAATCCCACTTGGGAATGGGTTGTCTTTGTTATGTTAATGAATAGGATTAGTGTAGGGTGTGTCTTAAATCAATCCCTTTTGAGATATAAAAGAGATTAAACAAGAAACAGAAGAGATGGGGAAAAGAGAAGCCAAGTCACCTGAAGATCACCCAGGAGCAGACGCTGGGAAGAAACAAGAGCCTTTCTCCAGAGCAGACAGAGGGAGAAAGCCTTCCCCTAGAATTGGCACCCTGAATTCAGACTTCCAGCCTCCTAAACTGTGAGAAAATAAATGTCTGTTTGTACCCACTTGTGGTACTTCTGTTACAGCAGCGCTAGCTAAGACAATGCCACTGCAGTTTTAGAGTACAGCAGGGAAGCTCCCCTGGGGGACCCCTGCTGCCCACCAGGCCTCGCAGGAGCCTCACCCCGTACTGCTTTCTTCAGAAACAGCAAGTGGCCTCAGGCCTCCAAAAAACACCCACTTTGCTGCTCCCTGGAAGCAGGGCCTGCTGGAGCCCCGAGAAGTCAATTAACAGCATCTGGCTAATTAAAGCGAGATGTTAACTTCACTCCTTGACTCAGCCGGAGCTGCCGTGGGAGTCTGGAGAAGCAGCCCCACGTCCCACCCGGCTCCCCTTTCATGTGGCTCTGGGGAGACAAAGCTGCTCTGATCACTTTGAAAGTGGTGGTTCCACCAGCCCTGGAGCAGGGGGCTGGGCCACCCAGGGGAGGACAGAAGTTCAAAGGCAGCCTGGAAGGCACCACAGGTCCAGTAGGGATGGAGAATAATGAGGGCACTCCAGACCATAAGAATCAATAACGTAATTAACCAATATTGCGCTATTCCTCAGAATCTTGCTACGCATTACGCTGTCTTTGATCATGCAATGTTCCCTGACTGTTAATGACATGTAATGTTAACTACCAGAGAAAGGGAAGTACTCACATGAAGCCTTCCTTGGAGAAAAATTAATATATTCTTTGACAGTGGCAGAGCCTGTAAGGGTCCCGCCCCCCCCCCAGTTGTAATGACTTACGGACCCAGGAAGCTCAGGGGTCCTCGCTGTCCATGGGTGGGCAAGCCTATCCCTTAAGAAGAGGGACTTAGACACAGTAGGCATGCTATGAAGACTTGCTAGCTGAATGAATGCGTGGAGAATGAATGAATGAAGAGGTTCATCTGGGAATCTGTTAGACTCTTACTAAGGGGGCAAGAATAATCTAATTCAATCACTTCTTTTTTCAAATGGCAACTGAGGTTTCAGAGAAAGGAAAGGACCCTCCAAAGCCACACTCAGTCAGTGACTAAGCTGGGACTAAAACTCAAGTGTCAGATAATCAGTCCCACCCCTTTTCACCACCTTCACCCCATGGGACAGTTCTACTCTGTCCTATAGGGTCACTAAGAGTCAGAATCGACAGCAACGGGTTTCACCCTGCTGAGCTTTTTGCTCAAAGTTGGGAAAGATTAGAGGGACAAAGGAGGAATGTCTTGGGGTAGGGAGGTACTTTTAGCCTAGTCCTGCATTGGGAATATTTCAGGAATGTCCTGCCTCTCACCTTTGACTGGCCTGGATTTCCTTGAGTGGGGGAGGAATACCCCCATCAGCTAAGACATCCCCCACAGCACAGACTGCCTTTGGGGAAACCACAGAGCCCTGACCAAAGTCCCCAGAGAAAGGTTTCAGGTTCCCCCCAAAGCCGGGAGGACAGAGCAAAGAGGAGCCAGCACGTACCTCCTCCTCTGCATCCACAGGCTATGGCTGTCTTCTCCCTGTACCGTCTGGGAGAACCAGGGCTCGTTATCCAGAGGGAAGGTGAGGACACAGGGCCCTGGACCGGGGTTAGCACACCATTTCCAAGTCCTGCTCTGCAGTCAGTCATGGACAGGTCACTCCCCAGCTCTGGGTCTGGGTGTCTTAATCTGTCAGGGGAGCTCACCACCCCAGATAACCATTTTGTCTCCTTCTAGACCAGCATCTGAGGGGGCAGTAGTGGCTGAGTGATACAATTCTTGCTTTCCATGGCAGAGGCCGTGGTTTGATTTGCGGCCAATGCACCTTTTTTGGAGCCCTGATGGCACAGTGGTTAAGAGCTCGGCTGCTAACCAAAATGCTGGCAGTTCGAATCTACCAGCCATTCCTTGGAAACCTTATGGGGCAGTTTTTCTCTATCCTACAGGGTCCCTGTGAGTTGGAATCGACTTGATGGCAACAGGTTTTTTTGGCCAGTATCCCAGAAGAAAGCCTCTGAGCTGGTCCTGAGGGGTCCTTGGTGCCCCCATTCCCAGGTTCTTTACGTCCTGCAGCAAGTGCCTCTCCCAGAGACGACAAGTCTTCAGGCCTGCTGATCCCCAGTCTCGAGACAGAAGAGTCACCCCTGGCTCAGGAGGCCCTAGCCCTACTTTCCCTTCTCCCTTGGGGCCAGAAGCAGAGCCCCAGCTCCATTCAAGGCAGGACAGAGAGCAGGCTCTGGGAGGGGTGAGAGGAGGGGCACAAAGGTCAGCCCCCTCCCCATGCTACTGCCTCCCAGATGCTCTTCTCAGAGCCTGGCTCCCCACCCAACAGCAATCACAGGCTTTGACAGGCACAACAGCCTGACACAGGGCGGGGTGAGAAGGGTGCCTGTGGAAGCTGCTGCATGGTCCCCCAACCCCTGCCTCCTGCTGCATGCCCCCTCACCCCCCCCACTGTGTACCCCTCACCCCGCCCTCCTGCTGTATGCCCCCCTCACCCCGCCCTCCTGCTGTGTGCCCCCTCACCCCCCTCCTACTGTGTGCCCCCTCATCCCTCCCTCCTGCTGTGTGCCCCCACCTCTCCTTCCTGCTGTGTGCCCCCTCACCCCTCCCTCCTGCTGTGTGCCCCCTCATCCCTCCCTCCTGCTGTGTGCCCCCACCTCTCCTTCCTGCTGTGTGCCCCCTCACCCCTCCGTCCTGCTGTGTGCCCCTTCATCCCTCCCTCCTGCTGTGTGACCCCTCATCCCTCCCTCCTGCTGTGTGCCCCCACCTCTCCTTCCTGCTGTGTGCCCCCTCACCCCTCCCTCCTACAGTGTGCCCCCTCACCCCTCTCTCCTGCTGTGTGCCCCCTCACTCCTCCCTCCTGCTGTGTCCCCCTGACTCCTCCCTCCTGCTGTGTGCCCCTCGCATTCCTCCCTCCTGCTGTGTGACCCCTCACTCCTCCCTCCTGCTGTGTGCCCCTTCACCCCCCTCCTGCTGTGTGCGCCCCAAACTCCTCCCTCCTGCTGCGTGTCCCCGTCACTCCTCCCTCCTGCTGTGTGCCCCCCTCACCCCATTGCCCTGCCTAGCTCCGGGCTCCATGTCTCAGCCTTGGCAGCCACCTGCCTGCTCCTGGATTTCTTCTCGGGAGGCCTAACTCCGCAGCACTAACTTACCACCCACTCCTCCAGTCCAGTCCAGCTGAAGCACTGCCACGTCCCCCAGGGAACATGGACCTGTCACCAGGGATGGTGGGAAGTGACTGGTAAATAAGTTTCTATGCCTCAGTACCCCATTTGTTCAGTGAAAACCCATTCTGGTTTCAAGTCTCACCTTGCCCTTCAGTGTGGCCTCAGTGTTCTTGTGGGGTAGGAATGGCAAGGAAGCGTATCCCTAATTTTCAGAGAAGAAGTTAAAGACACCAAAGGTGTGAGTTATCCAATAAAGAAGCCAGGGATGGAGCCCAGAACCCCCCCTCCCCCCACCCCACCCCCAGCTGATTCAGGACTTTTCTTCAATGCGTAGGTCTCTCTCAGCATCACCTTCTGCAGTGGAGAAAACAGAAATGATTCTGCAGGTCAGTTACCAGAAGCCTGGGCCTGGACTCTGACATCTAATCTGTGTCTGGCCTGAGGGACCTACCTGGGATCCCCTGTGGTTAGGCTGGGCTCGTCCCACTCAAACCCTCACACTTCATTCCAATGGGGCCTGCCCCTGCTTCTCTCTGGACCATTCCTGTGTTTGAAGTCTCCAGGGAGAGAACCACTGGTTCTGGAAACCTCCTCTCCTCCAGCAGGAGGACGTGGGCATATCCTGTCATTAGGGTGTTCACCACTATCCTCTCAAGGTGGCCTTGTGCATCCCGTGGACACAGGGCAGCCAGCAGTCACAACCGAGACTGCCCACCTGGCACCAGATGGCAGTGGGTGAACACTGCTCATCCCAGGGGCCAGCCTGCCCGCTTGGTGGCAGTGACCCAGGGCCCAAAACACGGGCCCCCCAGGCCGGCATGGTATGGGGAATCCAGGCCTCAGAGGCAGCTGCTCTCCCCACGGAAGCCTCCACTCTGCCTCCACTCAGACCCTCTCTGGGCTTCCACACACCACTCAGCCTTTGCCTGCACCAGTCTCCCTTTCTGGAATGTTCTCTCACCTCTCCTCTCCTCCTTCCCTTCCCCAGGTCCCTAGCCCCTACAGCCCTCCTGTCCTCCCCTCCCCAGTCCTCTAGTACGGAATCTCTAACACACTCATCCCTTATAACTTCCTGCCCTGGCTGTAAACACCTCAGGGGAAAGGGCCATGGTTTATTTGGCTTCCACACCCTCCATGGCACTAACATCTCACTTGAAGCTGAGCAGATGATCGATAAAAGCTCTTTAGCTGATGGGCCGATGGAAAGAACGAAGCAGGTTCTCCTTGGCTTACACAACGCCTGTGAAGACACCAGCTCTGAATCCTGGTGCACTCCAAGGAAGCACTTCCTGCTCTCTTTACCATATTTTACTCCCAGGGATCCCCAGTACGAAGGAGCCACTTCTCACGCTGCTCCCCAGAGACACCTGGAGCACAGAGATGTGACGGGTTGGGGCTTCAGAACTGAGAGACAGGACTCGGACTCTGAGTCCCCGGTGCCCTGCTGTGCCCCCTGGGCGGTCTGCTTCTCTTCTCTAGGGCTCAGTCTGGTGGGGAGCAGATAGGGTCACAGCACATTTAACTGCACTGCCGGCCAAGGGCCTTGTGCATCTGCCAGGCCACCATGGGAGGACAGCAGTGGATGCCCTAATGACAGCATGTGTACTCACCTGCATCCTCCTGCCAGGAGAGGGGAGTTTTCCAGAAACCAGTGGTTCTCTCCATGGAGACTTTAAACACAGGAACGGTCCAGAAAGAAGCACTGCCAGGCTTCCCCAGGCTGAGAAGTGAGGGTTTGTGGGGGACAAGCCCCGCTCGACCTACAGGAGATCCCAGGTAGGGCCCTCAGGTCAGACGCATACCACCATTAGATGTCAGCCACCAAGTCTGAGGCTCAGGCACCCTGCTACGGCCCGGCCCTGGGGGGCCCACACTCTACACACTGAGTCACTGTGGCCAAGTGGGCAAGTTGGTCCCTAGAATGAGTGCTGATCACCCACTGCCATCTGGTGCTGGGGCCAGCCATCTGGGTGGCACAGGGCCTACACGCAGTGGGTGCTCTGTAAATGTCAGCTCCCATTCATCCTCCCAGAAGGTGAGGCCCTGGGCTGCCCACCAGCTCACCCCACCAGCACCCCAGCGGCCTGCTTCTCCAAAGACAGGCGCAAACCCCTGCCCCGACAGCCAGCAATGAGCAGCTTTGTGAGAGACAGGCAGCCCGGCAGCGCCAGCAGGCGTGGCTGCAGTAAATGATAGTGTAACCCTTGCTACCAGAAACAACAACATCATAACTGTCAGGGCAATTTTCCACATCAGTAGTTTAACACCTGAACTGTTGCTGCGCTCCTTTCTCTCCCCCGCCCTCCGCGCTCCTCCATCTCCCTGCACTGAAGTCCACCTGGCTCCCAGCCATCTCTTCCAGGATCACAGGCAGACAGTATTTGCCCTCAAGAGCCAAGGGGCTGCAAAACTCATCAGCCACCAGGCTCTTCAGAGGAGAGAAGAGGAAGGGACCAGCCCATGGGCTTAATTAAATTCCCGATCCAGCACCTGCAAACATCTGGGTCATAAATAATCCAGGGATTTAACACAGATTCCAGCGTTAGACTGCCTCCGGGTCCCCATCATAAAGATGCAGTTATTAATTTTTATTTACTGGGATCACATTTCTTTTTCTTTGAATGAGAAGCAAAGTGCTGGAGTGGTTGAATTGCAAGACAGAGGCACCTCCAAAATGCCGCCTTTTTTTTTTTTCTTTTTTTCTTTGAGGACCTTCCAGAGAAAGATACACAAACTGGGGTGATAGTCAAAATCTTAACAACCACTGGGGCAGTGGAACTAATGGCCCTCCTGTTGAGCCAGGAGGTACCCCTCTAAGATGATGAATGCTGTGTGGCTTCAGCAGGGGCTGGACCCCAGGGGAGGGTCCAGGGGTGACAGGGAGGCTCTCAGTGGACTTGGGGAAGCAGCTCTTTACCAATCAGTATGGAAGTATTTCAAAATTTCAACAACCATCATACACACACACACACACACCCCTTACTCCTCGGATGACTCCAGCAGAAACTCCCCGCCACAGTCTTTCCCCAGGGAACCAGCAAGTCCTCTGACAGCGACAACATCCCCTCCAGGAAAACCAAATTAGAATCACAGACTCAGGATGTTAGAGTGGGAAGGGATCATTGAGACGATCTTGTTCAAACTTTCAGTTGACAGGTGTGTAAACTGAGGCTGCAAGAGGGGGCAGGGCTTGTTCAAGTTCACAATGTCCATTAAGGGCAGGGCCTGGATGCAGCCTTGGTCTCTGACTGCCCACTCAGTGCTCACTGTGCTGGCTCCACCCCCAGAGCCAACCCCCAGTAACCAGGAGAGTGGGGAATACCCGAAGTGATATCTACCTTTCTTGAGTAGGTGCTCACAGGCAGGACCTTGATGGGAGACCCCTTTGGCTGGAGAACTTGCCCGTGTCTACCCCAGAGTCAGGGCAGGGAGATCAGGGACAAAAACAGGCTGGGAAGACCCCAAGACACCAGGCTCTGTGAGCTTGGGGAAAAAAAACCAAACCAGTTGCCTTCAACTCAATTCCGACTCATGGGACCCCACGTGTGTTAGGGTAGAACTGTGTTCCATACGGTTTTCAGAGGCTGATTTTTCAGAAGTAGATCACCAAGCCTTTCTTCTGAGGTGCCTCTGGGTGGACTCAGAAAACACACCCTGAATTCAGGATGTAAACAGAGGTTAAGGGGTCAGAAGCCAGATATTCGCTCCCTTACTGAAGTCTCGTGGCCTTAAGTAGCATCTATTATACATAGACCAAGGAGTGGTGGCATGATGGTTAAGTGCCCAGCTGCTAACCGAAAGGCTGGCAGTTCAAACCCACCCAGCCACTCCACAGGAGAAAGCCCTGGCAATCTGCTCCAGTAAAGATTACAGCCAGAAAACCCTATAGGGAAGGTCTACCCTGTCACATGGGGTCACTATGAGTCAAAAATCAACTAGACAGCACCTAACAACAACAACATACACGAACAGCTCCCAAATTTATCATTTCAGCCTGGGCTTTGCCCATGAACTCCAGACTTGTATTTCCACCTTCCTGCTTAATCTGTCCACATGGACACCTAATAGAAACCTCAGGTTTAGCATGTCCAGAACCTAATCTCTCCAAAGCTTGCTCCCCCTGCCACCCTCCCCACTTCAGTGGTTCAGGCTGAGAGCCTTAGAGTCACCATGATTCCTCGCTTTCTCTCACATCCCTCACTCCATCCCTCAGCAAGTTCTGGCGGCTCTACCTTCAACCTATATCCAAAATCTGACTGCTTTCTCCCACCTCCGCTGCTCCTACCTCGTCCCAGTCGTCTTCATGTCTCACGTGGATTATTGCAACAGCCTCGTCCCAGGTCTCCCCGCCTCCACCCTACCCTCTGACTCTGGGACTCGCTTTCATGGTGTCCACAGTGACTGCAAACAAAGGTGGAAGATCATGATGGTGTCCAGAGTGGCACCCACCAAGCCCAGGGCTTGCTCCTTCCCATCTGGGACATGCGGGGAAACTGCTGGGCACATCTGGTCCCCCCGGCCTATGTGGCCTGGACTCCCAGAGCCTCCACACTGGGAGGGAGCTTAAAGGCCCCTGAACCAATCTTCTGCCCAGCATGTAGATCCCCTCACAGCAGCCCAGAAGGGACCCTCCAGCCTCAGCTCAGACACCTCTGCTCCCAGAGATCTCCCACATCCCTGGCCAGTTCCGGTTGTTCCAGTCCCCTTCCATGCATCGGCTCTACTGTGCTCCACGGAAAGTTCAAGATTAAGCATCATCTCCTTCCCACAAGCCAGGCCCCGCAGATGGTTTCAGGTTGCAGCACCAGAGTTCCCAGCAACCTTCCCCCGGCATCTGTGAGTCATCAGGTCCGCTTGCCCGTCTGCGGGGGCCTCACCTTGAATGTTCCATGCCTTGTCTTGGAGACACATTCCAGGCCAGGCCAGCGCCCCTGTGCCCTGCCACCTCTCCCTGTGTCAGGCCAGGGCACCAGCCCCCCAGGTGAGGGAGAAAGAACCACTTGCTGTGGTGAGCTCCTGCCAGCCCCTCTGCTTGGGAGTCATGTGGTCTCTATGGGTGGACACCCCTATCCCTGACCCTACCATTTCTCTGCTTTTGTTAACCTGGCTATTGATTAAACAGGAAACCTAGTCCTCCACAGTCCATGAGCTCACAGTGGGCCCCACACCAGCCTCCACTGCCTTCTCTGGAAGTCAGGGCGTCCCAGATGGTGGCAGTGTCCCAGCTGGGAGGACCTTGCCTTCACAGTTCAATTCCCTTCTATGCCGAGAGAACAGACACTCTCTGGAAGACAGAGGTCACAGCGTCAGGGCTAGGACACCCTATGCCCCAGTCCCTGTCCTTTCCCGTGATACTCTGGGCTGGGAGCCAAATGCTCCCAGCGTGAGCTCCTGCACTTCCAGGTTCTCCTTCTTCATGCTGCACTTCAGAGAGAAGTCCAGGCTCAGCTAGACCCCACTCCTTCCAGACCCTGTGACGGCGATAAAATCACCTCACTCTCAGATTTTGTTGTTGTTGTTAGTGCTGACAAGTCAGCCCCATCTCATGGCAACCCCATGGTACGACAGAGCCAAGTGCTGCCCGGTCATGTGCCAGCCCCATCTCTTAAATGCTCTGAGCCTCAGTTTTCTCATCCAGAAAGTGGATTGGACCATTGTGATCCACAGGGCTTTTATCGTCTGATTTTTGGAAGTAGTAGATCTCCAGGCCCTTCTTCCTACTCCATCTTAATCTGGAAACTACGTTGAAAGCTCTTCAGTATCACAGCCACATGCAAGCCTCCACTGTCAAATTTTATAATAGAATAAAAGTGATCAGAGGCGGGCCAGCACCTAGCAGCTCCTGAATCTGAAAACACAAGGTATTTCCATGTCACCGTGGACTATCGCGACATCTCCACAGGCAAACACTGCTGTCCTCCCTCCCTGCTCCCCCGAGGGGGCCATCCCACACACTCTCTGCTTTGCTGATCAAAACTGGCAGAATGGTATTAATCCTTTAATTAGGAAACAAACTCTGTTTTCTTTCAATTAGTCACAGTGAGTGAGGAAGCACAAGTGCCCTGGCCAGTCAATTTCATCTCACACTCACCACCCCCCCCACACCCCCGTCATGGTGGCTGCAAGACCACCCTGCTAGGTCACACCCATCTGGCCACAGTACATCAGCTTCAGGGGGTGGGGCACCTGCTACGTTCAGGGCTTTGTGCCAGCTATTCTCATTAGCCACCCCCCTGGCCTCACCACCCACCCACCTACAGTGGCCCTAGGACCCCAATCTCCTGCCACCTTTGTCCCAAACTCTGCATGAGCCACTAGGGACACTGTGGGAAGCACTTAAGCAGGGTTCCCAGCCCCCTAGCAACCTGTCCTGTGGCCGCCTGACAGAGGAAGATAAATATATTTATAATATACAGCCAAGTGAATAACAAAGAGTTATATAGTTGTCTCTGACAAAGCTGACAAGCCAGGGCTGGCAGCTTTAATCAGTTCCCAGCTAAGCCCATGAAATCTGCAGGAGCACAGCTCTGACCTTTTGGGCAGATTTCTAAAGGGAAGGTTAAAGTTTCACTGCAAAGTCTCTTTTTTTTTTTAATTTTAAAAGAAAGGGCGGGGGTTATGAGGTTGTATATACACGCCAACTTCTGAGGTGGTAATGGGAACACAGGAATGGGATTTTATTTTGGATGAATCCACGGATGCACCTCGCCGTTGCCCCTCTGAAATGTTTAGTTCTCTGGGCGGGTGGCCGAGGTGCGGTGTTTCCCGTTTGTCTGATGAGACACCTGCTTGCGTGAACGACTTGCAAATGGGCTGAAAATGCAAGTGGCTGCAGATTCCAAAGATTCATTCTTGATAACACACACTGCTGGAAGAGGGACTGAGTATTTAAAACGTCACTTTTAACTCCCGCATGTTTCATCCGCCTACCCAGAAGGACTGTTCGGAACATGCACAAGCCCCGGAGGTGGCTGCGGGCATGGGCGCTCCGGAGGTGGCTGCAGGCATGGGCACTCCGGCACCACATGCAGAGTCAATGGTCAGAAGCTTCATGTGGAAAGTTAACGTAGTTTGGTTTAACTAGAACCAGTCACTTAAAAATTCTCCTTTTCAAAGCGTGGTCTTCCCGTCAGATGGGGCCATCTGGCTCCCGGCTTCCTCAAAGCCAGCCCACTCTGCCCCCCAGGCTGAGAACAGTGCTGGGGTGCCAGGTCCGGCAGCAGCTGCTTGCCGTGGGCACCGACAGCCCTTTGTACCTATGGACCAGGGAACACATCAGCTGCACATCAGAATCACCTGGAGCAGCTTAGGGGAAATAAGATTTTAAAAGATGCAGGTTCCTAGGTCCCAGCCCAGCCCTGCTGATAGGAGTCTCCAAAGATAGGGCCCAGGAAGCCGTATTTTTTTCATGTCTTTTCAGGAATCCTAAATGAGCAGTCAGGCTCAGGAGCCATGGGCCTCGTCAGCCCTAATGTGGTAAACAAAGAAAAGATCAAACCAAACCAAACCGGCTGCCGTCAAGTCGACTCCAGCTCATGGCAACCCCAAGTGTGTCAGAGTAGAACCATGCTCCAAAGGGTTTTCAATGGCTGATTTTTCAGAAGCAGGTTACCAAGCCTTTCTTCTGAGGCACCTCTGGGTGGACTAGAACCCCAACCTTTCAGTCAGTGCATTAACCATTTGTATCAGCCAGGGATTCTGATGGAAAGATCACCGCCCCTCAAATATTCCCTCTGCCTTCAGTGCCTGAAACTCCCCCCTCTGAGAAAGGCCCGTTTCTACAGCACTCCCACTCACACGTGAACCCACACTTCCAAACAGGCCAGACCACAGCATCCAGTTTTGACTTGACTGTCTCCAAGTCCTCCACGTCGTGGCTTCTGAACTCTGTATTCTCAAGCCAGCCTAGACTGCATCTCTTTTAAAATTCCCTTACTCTTAAAAAGACTACATTCTAAGCTGTTGTTTACACCTAAGTCTGAATGAAGGACCAACTTTTCCCTTAGAGTTGATCTTCTTGCAGACTTGCCAGGAGCCTGAACTTAGTGCGAGCAATAATGACTCTTAAATCTGTCTGGTTTACTTGATGTTCTTATGGCCATGATCTAATCTGAGATCCTCTTGGAGTTGTTACTGCCCCCACTTTCTGGAGGAGAAAACTGAAGCTCAGAACATTTAAGAAATTTGCTCCAAGTCCCACAGCCAGCAAGGCATATATGTGGCTGGGAGTAGAACCCAGGCTGTGGGACCAGTGACTGGGTGCTCTTTCCACAGCAAGAAACATTCTCCCCAGAGGCAGGAACCCATCCTACAACACCCCAACCTAGCGGTTGCACAGTCCCAGGGATGGGGAGCTCACTGCTTCCAGAGCTGGTCCAACCCTCCACTCGCAGGTGGAGGAGCCTGTGCTAAATAAGGCAGGGAGGCCAGGAAAGCATGGCTGTGAGGTGGTGCTGATGAGGGCAGCGGGAGGGAGTGACTCAGTGACTTGCACAATGCCCGAGACCCCAACTTCCACCTGACAGCCTGTGCTGGCCCCACTGTGCCCATCCTGAAACACTCCTCTTCCCATCCTCCACCCAAAGCTGTGGCCAAGTCCCAGAACCCAAGGAAGGACCAAGGGCCCCCACGGAAGGACCAAGAGCCCCCACGGAAGGACCAAGAGCCCCCATGAATGAATGACCCATCCCTAGTCCTAAGGTATGGGGCCATTCAAGATAATTGAGTACATCGTTTTTGAGTTTGGAAGGAAAATCCCTTCAGGTTTTTCAGCACCCTGACTTGGCCCACAACCACAGCCACTCTAGTCATACTCTCAGCACAACCCACCCACCATCCCCCCACAGCTGGATGCCCAGTGACCTCAGGGCACACAGGAGGATGGGGAGGGCAGGATGTAGGCATGGGCACTGATGCCAGGAGGGCCAGGATAACCCTCACTCCAGACAATCAGGACAGACCTCAGGACATGGGTCTTGGTGCGATGGCACCTCCTGGGGACCTTTTGGGGAAGTGGGGTGCTGAGGAGTTGGGGAGAGCCTTGAGGGAAGGATTACCAGGACACTCACACCTGGGCAGGAGTTCAGGAAGGTAAGTAGAGGGAGACCATTGAGGCTATAGAAGGGTGTGCAGCAGACCTGACAAAACAAGTCAGACTAACGGCAAGTCTTCCAGGTTAGGAAAATGCCAAACATGACACAACTGATCTTCTGAAAGACTTCTGACATTCCTCACGATACAGTCACTGGCTCTCTCCCTTCCTCTGTGCTAACAGAGCCCCCATTTGTTCAGGTAACAGATGGAGACCCTTTCACCTCAGCAGGAGCACCAGCCCCAAAGGATGATTTTGGTAAGGTTGGTGATCTCATTCCCCTTGGCTAGTGACAGGTGTAATGATGGCCACATGTCCCTGGTTCTGGAAATGAAGTGGAGGGAGACATCAGCCAGGGACAGCTTCCTTTCCTGAATAAAAGCATAGACTCCTGAGGAAAATCCCTCCCTTTCTCTCCACTGCCTTCCTGGAACATAGGCATGACGCTCAAAGGTGCAGCAGCCATTTTGTGACCCCGAGGCAATAAGCCAACAGGCAAAGGAGAGTACAGCCAGCATCAAACTCTCAACCTCCAGAAATTTTGCTATGTGAGAAATAAATACCCTTTAAAATACTCTAGCTGGTAGGATTTTTTTTTTCTTGCAGCTGAACTCTATCCTAACTGATATAATCTCCATGTGGGCAAGATAGAAAGGTTAATTAGTAATGTCATTCAGCATTCATTCAACAAGTATTTGTTGAATGCCTACTACGTACCAGGCACCGTCCTGGGCAGTAAGAGGATACACACACACACACACACACACACACACACACACACAATTTCCTGCCCCAGAGACACTTACATTCTAGTGGTGAAGGAGAGGCAATTAATAAATAAATGATATATATGTTATGTAGTAATAAGTATATGGCAAAAACTAAAGCAGGGAAGGGGATATGGGAACGGGAAATGGGAGAGGGCACTGCAATCTGAAATAGACCGGCCTGGAAGATCACTCTGAGAAAACACTATACGAGCAAAGCCTTGAAGAAGGCCAGGGGCGAGCCACGTAGGTATGGGGGAAGTGTCCCAGGCAGGGAGAAGGGTCTTCTACATGTGCTAACCAGGGGAGCACTGCCATCCCGGAGGTGGGCTGTGGCACCAGGGTCACAGAGCTTGCCTCTCAGCCTAGGTTCTTCCACTTATTTCTCAATGACTTGGACAAACATCTAGAAGGCAGGCTCACAAGATCTGTGAATAATATGAAGTCAGACGGGATTCAATGAGGCTCTCAAAAGATCTCGACAGGCCTGGGGACGGAAAGGGAAGAAGGGAGGGGACAGAAGAGAAGGGGGAGGAAAACAGTAGAATTGCTTCTTGGGTGGAGGTTAAATTCAAAAGTCATGTGAAGGGAAAACTGCATATAGTCACAATTACTCTGGCAAATCTCTTAAATCACCCACAAAGACCAGCATACGTGGGTATACACGACCCTGTAACACAATGCTTACAGACGCTAAGGTTTGAGAACCACTGGAGTGGTGGACTTCTTGGGTTGTGCAAATGGTTAACATGCTCAGCTGCTAACTGAAAGTTTGGAAGTTCGAGCCCATCCACAGGTACCTCAGAAGAAAGATCTGGCAATCTACTTCCAAAAAATCAGCCACTGAAAACCCAGCGGAGCACAGCTCTACTCTGACACACACGAGGTTGCCGTGAGTCGGAATCAAGTTCACAGCAACCGGTTTGGATTGAACAAAGAGAGTGCCAGGCACAGGCGCCAGGGCCTGCAGCCATCTGTTTTTACAGAACTGTCACATCTGTGCTGGGGAGCAGGGAATGGAGGGAGGACTATAAAGTGCTCCTATCCACCCACTGGGGCTTGTTCCACTCTGTTTTAATAGTAAGCCGCTATAACATGTTTTATTGTAGGGAATAGATTTGTTTGTTGTCATGGAAATTAGTGAGCTGGGTTCTGAAGCTAGCAGAGAGGCTAAACACTCCCATTTTTCTCTCTTGAGGCTCTGTCTGTTTGGCCTCATGGAAGTGAAATAAGATGGAAACCCCAAGAAAGACAAATCTCGACTTGACAGAAGAAAGACCTTGTGAGCTGAAATGGAGAGGCTCTCCCAAGATAAACGTAGCTGGTAGATAGTGGGTTCCCCATCAGCAGAAGTAAAGCACAGGCTGAACACTTGTGGGACCAGGTGACCTTCACAAGTCCCTTCCAGCCTGGATTTTCTGTGCCAGTCAGACCTTCTGGCCCCATGTCCCGGGCTCGTCCCCTCGGCTCACAGCTGCCTCAACTACGAGATACGGAGCTGACAAGAGGGATCAGCCAGGAACTCCAGGTGGCTGTCCCCATAGAGGATGGCTCTGCTACCCCCTGAGGATTTACAGCCTTTCTCCTGAGTTATGGGAAGGCGGGCAGAGCCTATAAAAAGCAGCCGGTCCTGGCTGCCCGGTGCACAGGACATCAATCAGCGACAGCCTGACCACTGAAGCAGAGGGAAGATCAGGTTGCTGGCTTCTCACCTATAAATTCTCCCTCTGCACAGCAGATGTGCCATATTTGAGAAGAGCTCGTGCCACAGTTTTAATTCCAGGGACACTCATGGAGGCGGCGGGGGGGGTGGCATGAGGAGGAAGCAGCCTCTACCCAAAGCCTCGATCTCACATCCCCCATTGCCATCCCTAATGAACTGGTGCCAGCCCATCTGGGGGGCTATTGGCTGGGGTGGGGGGCCCAAGGGGGCCTGGACAAGGTTAAAAACACAGAGGTGGAGCCACCGCACCTACCTCTGGAGGCCGGGGGCGGCCCCTTCCTATGTCTTCTAGTGCAATGCCAAGAAGTACTGGCAGTAGCAGGGCACTGGGTAGACAGAGAAGGGCCAGACTACCCTGGACCCCCAGTTGTTGCACTGCGCAACTCTGGGGGCACCGATTACATTGTATGAATGGGGTTGTGCAGTGCGTAGCCTGTGTGGCTGTACGTGGCAGTCCTGCTGGATCTAGATCAGAGGTCTTTCTTCTTGAGGATAAACCAAACAAAAACCAGACCTGTTGCTGTCGAGTCGATTCTGACTCATAGCAACCCTATAGGACAGAGTAGAACTGTCCATATGGTTTCCAAGGAGCACCTGGCAGATTCAAACTGCCAACCTTTTGGTTAGCAGCCATAGCTCTTAACCATGAAGCCACCAGGGTTTCCTCTTAAGGATAGGGTGGTGGAAAAAAACACCAAACTAAGAGTTAGGAGACTTGCATTCCAGTTCGAGCCCCATGACTAGCTTGCCAAGGACCCAGGGCAAGCACATCACATCCCTGAGCCTTGTTTTCCTCACCTGTAAAATGGGGGCAATAATTTTGGCCCCACTAGACTTTTCTCACCAGGTCAGGCATGTACCCACTAGGCTCGGTGTCTTTAGACAGAGAGCAGCTTTTTCTATAAATGACCTCTCCAGGGTCTACTCAGACCCTAATTCTAGTTCTAAAGCCAGCTTTCAAAAATTACCATCCTGCCTCTCCAGGGGCCACACATTTCTGGGCCAGAACCTACAAGAGCTGACAGAATTTATAGCCACGCATAAGGTGCTCCATAATTTCTGAACTAAATATCAGTACATTTGTCTGACAACCAACAAGAACATTTGAAATTGGAACTGTCCCAGAAACCCAAGACCATCTGTTTGCCAGCCCAGGACAGGTGACTGCAGCTGCCTACAGCTGTGCCCACTGGAAAGAGATCTGCACCCTGATCCCCGACTGCCTGGGGGGCTCCGGGAGAGTTGGTCACCCACTCTGAGTGCATGCAGGCTCATTCTTTCAAACTAGAGCAACACCCTCGCAACGTTTTAGGGGTAAAAAAAGGTTCTAATTTTTCCAGAATTTGGGCTTAGCTGCTCAGAGACATCATCCGAAGGGAAGTAGGGTGGCACAGGGGCCTGGACTTGGCATCTGGCAGACATGGTTCGAATCCCATCCCCACCACCCAAGACCCCCTGATCCTGGGCAGAGTGTGTAAACCTCCCCGAGCTTCGGGTCTGTCGTCTACAAACTGGAGGCAATGATAACTACTCAGAGAGTCATTGTGGGGCTGAGTAAATCTCAAGTCTCTGGTGGGAGGTAGGTGTCCACAGGGCTACTGACCTTGTCAAAAAGCTTTGAACCATTTTACTTATGAGATTAGGGGTATGTTTACTCCCCAGGTAGCAAAAGGGAACCAATTACCAGCACCAGCACCAGGGAAAGAAAGGAACATCTTTTGGGTTTTTTTTTTTTTGTTCTCTCTGTCCTTTCTTTCCCCTGCTGTTTCCTGTAGCCCCTGCCTTCCCCAGCTCTCTCCAAGTATCCTCCAGTCCCTCCTGTCCCTGGGAAGCCCCTTCTCGGGCCTCCCTCAGTCCTGCTCATCTCTTCTCATCTCCTCTAGTCTCTTACCTCTCCCCCACTGGAGAATGGAGGAGAGACAGAAGGAAAAGCTCCTAGCTCCCCTCTGGGCGCTGGGAGCTGAAGGAAGTGTTCCGAGGGGATTTGGGACACCAAAGGGTGGCCACCCTTCCTTTACATGGCATCACAAGTGCCTCTCCACGTCCTGCGCAGGTAGAGACATCTTGCCTAGGTGCAGCTCTGCTTGAGAACACATGGAGACGCCTGCATGGCTGGAGCTCAGGACAGTGTCCTCAGCAAAACTGCCCTCAGGTGCCAGAATGGCCCTGCCTGGCAAAGTTGGGTGGGCTGGACTCTGTGGAGCCCTGGGTCCCAAGACGCAAGAGAAGGATAACATGAGGTAGTTACTGCTCGACCTGTATGAGGTGAGCCCTGGGTGAGCTCATCCATGGCACGCTCTAAGCACCAGCTACACACTGACAAGACCCAGATTTCTATCAACAGAGACCTCTCCCCTGAGCCCCAGATTCATAATAACAACTGCCTATTGGACATCTTCCCTTGAGTGGGAACTGACTTCTCACGCTCAACCTGAACAAAAGGGATGTCAATCTCCCCCTCCTCCGCCCCAGGGTTTGCTGCCTGTGGGGAGGACACCACCATTCACACTGATGCTCAGAACCAAAGCCTCAAGTATGACTCGATTTCTCTCTCTATCCCACATACACCACCACTACCCAATTCATCAGCAAATCTGGTTGACACTGCCTCCAAAGTGTTTCCAGAATCTGACCACTGCTCCCACCCAGTCCATGCACCAGCATTGCTCAGCTGCAGAAGCTTCCTAACCGGCCTCTTGCGGCCCCATTCAGCCTACTGTCCACCCAGCAGGCAGAGAGAGTTTTCAAAAAATATAAATCAGATCACTCTGCTCCATTAAACCCTGGTGGCGTAGTGGTTAAGTGTTATGGCTGCTAACCAAAAGGTTGGCAGTTCAAATCCACCAGGTGCTCCTTGGAAGCTCTATGGGGCAGTTCTACTCTATCCTATAGGGTCACTATGAGTGGGAATTAACTCGACAGCAATGGGTTTGGTTTGGTTTTGGTCTGTCGTCTTCTGTTCACACTCAGAATAAAATCCAAATTCCTTACCAGGACTAGAAGGCCCTCCATGATCTGGCCCTTGTCCACCTCTCTGGCTTCACCTCACATGAATCCCCTCCTTGCCCTCTGATGGGCCTTTCATCTATTCCTCCAACAAGCCAAGCTCACTTCCTACCTCAGAACCTTTGCACGTGCTGCCTCGTCTACCTGGACAGCTTTTTTCCCAAGTCTCCCCACGGCTGGTTCAAGTCATCTTCTCTGAAGTGCCTTCCCTGACTGTCATGGATTGAATTGTGTCTACCCAAAATATTTGTCAACTTGGCTAGGCCATGATTCCCAGTATTGTATGGTTGTCCTCCATTTTGGATCTGATGTAATTTTCCTATATTTTGTAAATCCTAATCTCTGCCTATGGTTAATGAGGCAAGATTAGGTTATGTTAAAGAGGATTAAGGTGGGATGCAACACCCTTACTCAGGTCACAGCCCTGATCTGATGTAAGGGAAGTTTCCCTGGGGTGTGGCCTGCATCACCTTTTGTCTTACAAGAAATAAAAGGAGAGAGAAGCAAGCAGAGAGATGGGGACCTCATTACCATCAAGCAAGAAAAGCCAGGAGCAGAGCATATCCTTTGGACTCAGGGTCCCTGTGCTTAGAAGTTCCTAGACCAGGGGGAGTTTGATGACAAGGCCCTTTCCCTAAAGCCAACAGAGAGAAAAAGCCTTCCCCTGGAGCCAGCGCCCTGAATTCAGACTCTTAGCCTCCTAAGCTGTGACAGAATAAGTTTCTGTTTGTTAGAGCAGCAGTAGATATCTAAGACACTGACCCCTTCCACATTCGCCCTGTGTCTCCAATACCTGTTACGCTGCCTGGCACAAATCAGCCCTGCATAAATATCTGCTGAATGAATATGTGAGTGAATGAAGTTGCAAATTCTCACAGTCACAAGGAGGAGAACACAGCAAGGCAGGCAGAATTGTTCCTCAAGATGTGGCTTTCCACTTCCTGCCCTCCTACGCTCCCTCTGAACTTGGTTATAGTCCCTGATGTTGCAGCCAAGGCAGAGGTCCAAGGGGCACCCCCTCTCCTCACATGGATGCTGCCTTACAGCCCCATCCCTGCCTTTCACCGTCATATGGCCCCAGCAAGCAGAACTGCAGAACGGCTGGGCATCTTGACAGGGCAAATGTCTCCAGGTGATGGAGCGTCTCCCCCACGCCTGAGGGTAGAGAAAGAAACTAAGTCCAGAACCAACGAGGGCAAAAGAATATAATACAATCCTATTCTCATGAGGTTTCAGAGACTCTGGGTTCACACACCTCTCCCTCCCTTCTCATTTTATTTTTGCAAAATATTTTTGCCATTTTAAGTGTACAATTCAGTGACATTAATTACATTCACCATGTTGTACAACCATCATCACTCTCTATGTCCAAAACTATTCTATCACCACAAACAGAAAATCGGTACCCCCCATTCCTCCCTCCCACAGCCCCTGGCAACCACTAATCTACTGTCTGTCTCTATGCCTTTGCCTATTCTAGATATTTCATACAAGTGGGATCATACAGTATTTGTCCTTTCATGCCTGAGCTATTTCACTCAGCATAATGTTTTCAAGGCTCATCCATGTCGTGGCATGTATCAGGACTTCATTTCTCTTTATGGCTAAATAATATTACATTGTGTGTACGTACCACATGTTGTTTATCCACTCATCTGTTGCACTTGAGTTGTTTCCACCTTTTGGCTACTGTGAATAATGCTGCAATGAACATTGGTGTACAAATATCTGTTTGTGTTCCTGTTTTCAGTTCTTTTGTGCACAGTCCTAGGAGCAGAATTGCTGGATCACATGGTAATTCTATGCTTAATTTTTTGAGGAACCACCAGGTTGTTTTCCACAGTGGCTGCATCCAATTTCTCCATCCTTGCCAACACTTGTTATTTTCCTTTTTTTTTTTTTCTGATAATAGCTATCCTTTTTTAGTGGGTGTGAAATGGTAGCTCACTGGGGTTTTGATTTGAATCTTCCTGATGGAAACCCTGGTGGCGTAGCAGTTAAAAGTTATGGCTGCTAACGAAAAGGTTGGCAGTTTGAATCCACCAGGTGCTCCTTGGAAACTCTACGGGGCAGTTCCACTCTGTCCTACAGGGTCACTATGAGTCAGAATCAACTTGACGGCAATGGGTTTGGTTTCTTTTTTTACTAGGAAATTTTAAATTGCATATGGGGCTCACATTTGTGGGGGCATTCTATTTGTACCAGACTATACTGTGCGGTCAGCATTGGCCTCTGTCATTCCACGCCCTCCTGTTCACCAGCAGGCAGTCACGTGAGGTACACAGACACCCAGCACTTTGCACCAGGTCTGGCCCATCCTGGGCCCAGTAATCACTCAAGGGATGCTTAAACGCTGGGATGCCCATTCTAATTTCAGGAAGGTTAAGCAATGCAAATGAGCCACCTGATCTCTCTAGCTTTGCCCCCCACCTCCTTACACCTCCCACCACCACCACCTCTTGCCCAACAAAGACCCAGGCCCAGATGCCTGGACTCCAGAAACTTGGCCAGGACCAGCAGAGCCAAACGTGTAAGGCAAGGACAGGCTGGCACACTCAGTGAGGGAGAGCAGTCCGCTCTCACTCTCTCTCTCTCTCTTGCTTTCTCTCTGAAATATCATTTCTCATGGCTTGGAATGAAACCCATTATTCCCAATTAACCTGCCGTGAACCCGCAGTACTTGCTGGCTTGCCCATAATTATTCATCCATAGTAATAGCTAAAGTAAATTCTGGCCGTCTCAGCGAACACTGACATCTCCTTTGGGAAAACTTTCAAAGATATCACGTCCTTGGTTCCTATATCTAAAGCTTCCCTGCCCAGTTTTGTTTCGTTTTCTTTTTTGCAGTTAATTCTTGAGAAGAAGGCATCCCAGACCAGAATAGCTCCATCCCGGTGATGGGTCACAGGGTGAGACTCTGCCAGCCCCATCCCACCACCCCTTCGTACAGCAGGCGAAACAGAGCACGGCGGGCAGCCTTCCTGGGACCATCAGGGTAAGTCACACATACAGAGAATTCTCACAATTAGCCAGCCCGTCTCGAAGCTCCCTTACCCCTGCCATGCCACCTCCTGAGCTGGGCTCCAAAAGTCCACAGAAAGTGGGAATCTTGGGCACAATTTATTTTGCGTTGTCAGATGTAATTTACTAAGAGACCGTCTGCTAAAAACAATTCAGACGGAAACCTCACTTGTCATCTTCAGTTAAGTGTGGCTCCTTCTGTATGTCTTTGTACATAAAAGGCTGCATTAAAGGTGCAGTGGCCTCTCCCCTATAACCACAATAACAGTGACAGCAGTAGAAATGCTCGAGTCAAGAATCTGGGTGAGGGATAGGGAGAGATGGGGCAGGTGGAGAAAGCCTGGGGGAGAAAGGGTCCTTCCTGGCACCTCTCAGCCTGCAGAGAGTCTTGTCCAGAGGAGGAAGAACTCAGAGGCTGGCATTCTGCAGAGCAGGTCCAGAGGAGGTGGGCTAAGAAGGCGGTGGGGTGGAGGAAACATGAATAAGATGCTAATAAGGTGCTCCATTTAGGACCATTTCTTTTTCTTATTCAGAGACCGCCTAGATGGAGGGCAATCTGAACTGAACCACCACGGTGCCTTTGAGGGGTTCAGGTCTCAGCCTTCTCACCTACTAGCTGGGTGATCTTTGGACACACCATTTAGCTTCTCTGGGCTTCAGTTCCTGTCTGTAGAATGGAGATAAAACCTTTCCTGAAGGGGAGTTGAGTGGTAAAGATAAAATGAGATCATTTTTTTTAAAGAGTTCAGTAGCTCGTGAAGTGCATACGAATGTAAGGAATTATTATTGTTATCATCACTCATAGAATGAAAGGAGGTGACCACGGACATTCTGAAGTGCCTTCATAGTGTGCACTGTGGTGCCCTTACCCCCTGCCTGCTGTGAGGGTGGCTTGCTGCTCCCCTCACACAGAGAAATGCCCTCTGGTGACTGGATCCCCCTGCCCAGGTGGCCCTCAGTGATGACCTAATACAAAAGGCTGGCCCACTCGCCTCCAGGGGACCCCTCTGAGGTCTGTTTCAGGCTCCAGAACCCTCCCCCTGTGAGACAGGCCAAGGTTAGACTTCACCTGAGGCTATGACCTTGTTTAGCTCCTTCCCCTTCCCTACTCTGCTGCCCTCCCTCTCTTCTGGTTTCTTTCTGAAGAGCACCCAAGAATAAGTCATGGGTACTGAGTCCCTGCCTCAGGCTCTGCTCTGAGGAAGCTGCCTAAGACAGCCCCCTTCTGTGACTGCTGTGGCTCTTGTTGGAGTCACGGTGGACCGAGCACCAAGGCAGAATGTCATGGCAGAGGTCTGGCAAGGGGAGAGAAGACAGCCAATGTTTGCGTCAGACCCCTCAGGCTGGGACAGGCCAGACACCAGCTCATACAGAACCCACTGCCATGGAGTTGATTCCAACTCACAGCAACACCATAGGACAGAGTATAACAGCCCCATAGGGTTTCCAAGGAGTGGCTGATAGATTCAAACTGCTGACCTTTTGGTTAGCGGCCGAGATCTTAACCACTGTGCCACCAGGGCTCCAGCTCACACAGAAGGGAGGTCAAAAAGATGGAAGGAGCAAAAAGGCCAGGGCTGGGAGGAGAGCTAGGCCATGGGAGGCAAGGCGGTAGGTAGTTCCGCTCTTGTGAACCAGGTGCTGATGTAGGATGTGAGAAAGCCCTTGCAGCAAAGCCCTCTGGGATTCCACGGACAGAGCAATGTGGCTCCTCCAGCCAAAATGGGGCTGGGGTCTTTCCAGGATGCAGGGACCCTAATCCTCCACTGCCAAGTGCTGGAGGTCCCTGGAGGAGGGGATGGAGAGGAGGGGGCGGGGGGAGAAGAAGACGATGGAGAGGTAGGGGGTGGAAGAGGGGGTAGAGAAGTGCGGGAAGGAGGAGGGGGCAGAGTTGGTTTCTGGATCACCCTGCCCAAGTCTCGGGATGCTGTCTCAACCTCATCTCTAACCCAGTAAGAAGACCACGCTACAACTCTCCCCTGTTCCCCACACCCAACCTGAGTGAACCCCATCCAGCACCACCCTCCTCTCCGGGAGGGTCCATCCCACCCTGCCAATTTGCTACCATCTGTGTTTTCTTCCCATTGTCCCACAGGCTTCCTGCCCTCTCCCACCTCCATGCCCTTTGTCAATAGCTCCTTTCACAAGGTTGTCATTACCCACTAATTGTCCAAAATTTCATTCCCTCATCCTTCTTGGGTAAGGATTGATTTAAGGAATGAGTTCAATATCCCTGCCTTCTCCAAGTGCTTATTAATTCCCAGCGCCTCCAGCTCCCCGCGCACACCCGCTCCCCTCACGCCGCCTCACCCCACACTGATTGGTAAAGCCCTGGCTTTTAGGCCTGCAGGATGGGAGGCCTAATGTGCACTAATCTATCAAGACTTCACACGGCTGGCAGAGTGACGGATGGGCGGTCATGGAGCAGGGAGGGAGAGGGCCCACCACAGCCTCCAGAACCAGGCTGGAGTCAGAAGTTTGCTCAGTGGGAGGATGACCTCTGCCTTTCTCTGCACAGGCTGGGGTGGCATTCTCCCAGCAGCAGAGACCCAAAACATCAGGAATCAACAAATGCCTGGGCCTCGCCCTGCCCCTTCTTATAGTCTATCCCAGAGCTGGAAGGCCAACTAGACTAGTCCCTGGAGGTCTGGATATTGCTCATCCACACCCCGCACTCACTCTGCAGCTTGCCTTGGTGGCCTCGGGGGCTGACCCGTATGGACAGTGTTAGTGGGCAACCTTGCCCTCTGCTTCTGCTTGGGTTCGGCCATTTGGAGCCCTTGCAGCAGACGGGAGGGAAGAGAGAGACGACGCTGGGGTGTTTATTCGTCTGGCTCCCTCCCTGCAGGGCCATCCTGGGCTGACTGGGTCCTGAAGGTCACAGCTCTTGTCAGGTGGCCCTTTCCACACGGCTCATCTCTCTCTCTCTAGGTCTGACGAATGCTACCTTTCCTGCCCCTTCAGGTCTAGGGGCAGAAATAGCCCCACTCTCACTGCCCACGCCCTGTCCACTGACACGACCCCATAAGTGTGCTTTCCCTGTACCCTGCCCACACCTTTGAAAACAGCCACTTGATTCAAGTCTCCTCAAATTACGTAACTGAGTGTGCCATGTGTTTCCTGTTCACCAGTGAGGAAACCGAGCCTCTAAGAAGACCGAGGCTTGCCCTAAGACACACAATGAGTTCATAGCGAGGCTGGCTCCAGAGCTCAGGTCTTTTGATTGTGTCAAATAATATTTCACAAGCCTGGCTATTCTGCACTTCTTTTTCCATCCCTGCCCAACCACAGCACCAAAGCCAGTTGCTGTTGAGTTGACTTCATGTCATGGCGACCTCATGCGTGTCGGAGTAGAGGGGTGCTCTGTAAGGTTTTCACTGACTGATTTTTTTTGGAAGTGGATCACCCAAGTCTTTCTTCTGAGACACCTCTGGGTAGAATTGGACCTCCAATCTTCCAGTTAGCAGCTGAGCGTGTTAACCGTTTGCATTGTACACATCTCTTTTCATTTGGACCACACTAAGGAGCCACGTTTGAGATGCCACTGGGGCTCAAAGGACCTGTCTTTGCTGAGAGGCAGCGGTATCAATGCAACTCAAACGTTCCCCTCCTTGGGCACCTTCCAGATGTTAGGGTATCCATCTCCCCAGTTGTCTACAGTCTGGAACATTTTTCTCATACAGGCTTTATATTGCTCCCTCAGGCAATAGGGCCCCTCCTATTCAAAACGCCAAGCCAGGGCCAACTCTACCACAATCCCCAAATGAATCAATAGATTTGGGATCCACATTTCCACCGAAGGCCTCTCTTTTTATATAAGTCCTTCATTACAGGAGGCAATCATTTAGTCAAGAAACTTGTATTTCAGTTTCTACAGGCCACTTCCCATCCCCAGATGCCTCCTCTATCCCAGGCTCGCCTCCTCTCTCCAGGCAGTCCTCTCTCAAGCCTGA
This sequence comes from Loxodonta africana, assembly GCF_030014295.1. Lineage (NCBI taxonomy): Eukaryota > Metazoa > Chordata > Mammalia > Proboscidea > Elephantidae > Loxodonta > Loxodonta africana. The sequence goes on along the minus strand of NC_087354.1, from coordinate 49,742,954 downwards.
ATCATCCCAGGGGAGTCAGTCTAGTGGGGGACATAAATAATCAATTGCAGCTAAAAGAAGTATGAGATAAGATCTACAAAGCTGAGGACAAATGAATGACTGTCCTCCCTCCCTCCAGGAGGGAGACCAGTGAGGACCAGAAGGACAACTCCAAGCTCTTGGTGCTATTTACAAAGAGTCCAACCCACCTTCCCCCCAAGCTACCACACTGCAGGGGAAAAGACCCTGGCAGCTGGCTTCCTGCAAAGATCACCTTTGGACAGTTTATCGTCCAATCAGCAGCGCTGGTGGCACAGTGGTTGAGCACTTGGCTGCTAACCAAAACGTTGGCAGTTTGAACCCACCCAGTGACTCCACAAGAGAAAGACTTGGTGATCTGCTCCCATAAAGATTACAGCCTAGAAAACCCTATGGGGCAGTTCTACCCTGTTACACGGGGTCACTGTGAGTCGGAATCGACTGGACAGCACCCAGCAACAAGCCCAGGCAATGAAGTCCATGTCCCCTTCAATTAGCCAGCAGCCTCTCCTCCAGAACAGTCCTCCAAGGAGCTGACCTTGCCCTCTTGGAAAGCCTGAGACCTGTGTGTGCACTCTCTCTCTTCCTCTCTCTCTCTCTGAGAAAGGATCCTCTCCCTGGCTTCACGGCACTTGGTGGCAGGTCACCTGGTCTGGGCTTTGTAGTCTATTCTTGGCATCTCATTCCAGCTTGATCACAATTATTCCACAGGAACTAGGAACCCAAGGAAATTGCCTAGTCCATGTATACTTGGCCCTGAATTCAAAAGTCATCAGCAAATCCTATTTCCATTGCACCTGGAGACAAACACGCAATCACTCAGAAAGGTCCCCAAAGGGCAGATGAGGCCAAGGACTAGAAAAGGGCTGAAGAGAGAGACAAAGTTACTCTATTACAGACCACTGGGAAAAGTACCACCCCACCCTGACTCCTAGTCCTCCAAGAGAAGAATGAAGCCTGTGCCCAGAGCTTAACCAAGAGAAAATTCATCCTGATGAGTTGAGGCATGGTGTATGGGAAGACCTAAGGAGACCTGAGTCTTTATCCAGACCTACTGCTGAATTCTTCTCCCCTCCTGGTTCTGCTGTAAAATGAGAGGTTGGATCAGACGGGCTTTGATGCCGTGAGAGACGTGACTTGTGAGTTTTCCCAGGGAGAAGGATAACCAGAGCTTCACAATGCCCTTCCTGAGACACAGCCCCACCCCTAAAGCCAGGCACCCCTCCTTTCCCATTTGATCTTGGCCCCTGCTACTGTCTACTGTTCAAGGATATTAAACCTTGGGAGGGGGTAGAGGAGAAAGAGCCAGAGAAAATTTTAGAGGACCTAGGATTTGGGAAGGTCCCTGGGTGCACGGTTTGTGCTCATCTACTAACCTAAAGGTCGGAGGTTTGAACCTACCCAGCAGCACCATGGAAGAAAGTCCTGGAGATCTGCTTCCATAAAGATAACAGCCAAAAAAGCCTCTATGGAGCAGTTCTAGTCTGTGACACATGGGGTTGCCCTGAGTTAGAATCTCCTTGACAGCAACGGGTTTTACCATTTGGGAGATTTCTGCTGACGTGACCAAAGGGAGCTCAGAAAACCCCAGGAATCATTTTAGAGTTTTCATCTTACCAGAAATCATTCACGCTTATAAAAAAAAAAGAGGGAAAATCTCCACAAGGGGTTAAAAGCTAAGAAAATAACTTGGCCATTTCAGACAGCATAAGCATCATGTTGCGGTGGGGTGGGGTGGGGTGGGGTGGGGTGGGGTGGGGTGGGGTGGGGAACCAGACAGCTAAATGGGTTATCCAGAAATTATAAGAGGCTTTTAAAAGTAGAAAACTTACCATATGTCAAGCCTATAATGTATAGACAATAATTTTTTTCCACTGCATTTTTTCATATTTAATTTTGTGGTGACTATTTCCTTTTATATCATGTATTTGGCAATCACTCTTCCCCCTGCTTAATATGCAGTCATCTTTCTCCTCCTATGTCACATTTTCAGTAATTCCTCTCCTTCCTTCCAGGGGGTGGGATGAGGGGAATGTCACAGTTTAAATAAGTAATAGATGTGTTTGTTTTTTTTTTTTTAATTCCACCTCCACTGAAGCCCTGTAAATATCATTAGCTCCAAAAAGCAACAGGGGGGCACTCTGTCTGCCCTGGTCCCCAATCCAGCTGCCTTTTTCTGGCTTTTCTCTGGGGATGGAATCTGGATCAGGAACCAAAGGGGCTACAGAAAAGTGTGCTGAGCAACCTTCCAGTCCCATCACAGTTCCATCACAGTCAATGTGGGGCATGGAGACCTCCAAATGGAAGCTTCGCCAGGGTCTGTTTAGATCACTGACATTTCTCTTCTTTAATCTATCTGAACTCTGGGGACAGCACCTCTGCTTCTGTCTCTGAACATGAAGGAGTGGACAGAAACTATCTGGAAAGCAAGGCTAGGTCTAGAGTAAGGCACCTGAGGTGCTTAAGGTGGAAAAGTTAAGGAGGAGCTCACTCACAGGTGCTGACTCATCACTTGCAGACCCTGAGGGGAGCAGCTCCTTAAATGTTGCACCCAGAGGTGGCTGGCTTGCTTTCCCCTGGTCCCAGCCCAGTAGAAGGACCAGTCCCAAGCTCCTTGCAAGTCTGAGTCAGACCCAGGAGAGAGAGATTGGGGTGGGGAGACCCAACACCAAGAACAAGTGACTCAAGAAGGGAGTTCATTAAAATGCTTCAAGGAACTACTAACTCCAAGGGTGTTTTTATTTTTTTAAAGCCAGAGAGGAATTTAGCAGGAAATCAATCAACAGACATGCTGATAACTTATTTCATGACAAAAAAGAAACAAAAACCCCATAAATTTCTGCAGCCTCTGGGTAGCCGATATCTACTGTCATTAATTAATTTTCCAGAACTTTCACTCTCCGGATAGCTCAAAACATGGTCAATCTGTCAGCCCCAGGAGGCATCGCCAGCACCAGCTATAGGGGGCTGGTGAGGCCCCTCTGCCTGCCAGGAAGGAGAGCATCGGGACCCACAGCAAGCCCAGGGCAGCTTCAGAAGCGTCCTAGAGTCCCCCCCTCTTGACCTCCACTCACCCCTGCTCTGCCACCACATCCCTGTCCCCTTCCCTGCTCCAGCCCAGGGGAACAGCGTGCTGGGACACAGAACAGTGTGTGTGAGAGGAAACAGAACCAGGAGGCCAGAGCTCCAGTTCTAGCTCTGCCACCTCCCAGCTGTGTGACCCTGCTCTGGGCCTTGGTTTCCCCAAATGCAAAATAAGGAGATTGGACTCATCATGTTTCAGATTCCTGAACCCACGTAACCCTGCTGGGCATGAAAGCCGTCGGGTACCTGTTTAACCTATAAACTTCTTGAGGGCAAGAACTGAGTCTTATTCATCTCTGCACCCCCATCTCTGCCCCCAACATGCAGTACCTACAAAGTCTTACACACAAAACACTCCCAATAACCATCTGCTGGGTTGAAATGCAGCCTGCTGCTCTCCTGGTCCCAGCCTGCCTGCCATCACCAGAATCAGGCAAGGGTTTCCCAAGTTCCCACTAACTGGGCACCTGTGGCCCAGGAACTCTGCTTCCAAGGGTTCCTTCTTGCTGCCAACTATACAAGCTCATTGGTATTTCCCCAGGGGAACAAAGAAAGGATGTGAGCCTTGACCCTGTAAAGTTAGCTCCAGAGCTGAAACATTTAGATTAAAACTCCAGATAGTCTGTGGGTTGCAGCCATTTCTGCAATCAAGCAAGCCAGTGCCAGCCGGGGTCCCTTCCTGGCCCTGCTATTCTGAGAGAACTTGAAGGAGCCAGAACATTCCCCAAGATTCCAGAGCAGATCAGCAGCCAGTGAGATTCTGGGCAGCCGCACCCTTGGAACCAAGGTGTGGCTCACCTTGCCGGGTAGGCTCCTTGGGAAGGTGACCTGAGGGGAGGAAGAGCCCCCGTAACCCCCACACATCCCTCCACAGCCCCCCCCCCACCTTCAAGAAGCCCTCAGAGGCAGGTGGGGATGCTTCTCTCCTTTACGTGACCTTTCCCTCCTCAGTGACCCAGGAGCCCTCACCTCACACGCAGGAGCACACGGGCTCATCCTCCTGGAGAGCATGGGCTGTTGTTTCCCTTTTTATTTACTTTTTTTTTTTCCTGTTTCCTCAAACAGTATGTGCCGAGAATGAATGCCAGGCTCTCTCCAGCAGAAAAAAAGGAGCGTGGGGGAAGTGTGAGAGCAGTAATCCATTGTAACACTTTAGGGGAAACTGCAAGCACATTCCATTGTATTGATCCTTCCTGGGCATCAAAGCCACGCTGAGTTTATTTGAAAAATTAAATTCTGGAGCTTGTAGCATGAGGGGCTCTAGTTAAGTTGTCTAGCTCTACGGCCACAAGTTAATTATGTTCTCACTCTGACTCTCCATTTAAATACAGTCGAGGAACCAGGCCCCACGGAAGCTCCCAGTCCCACCCCACTGCCTTGGCAGCCCAGGCTCTGACCCCACGCCCACAGCAGAAGAGCGAGGGAATCTCAGTTACCCTCTAACCACCACTCATCATTTCCTCCTGCTGCTGCTCATTTGCATTTTAACTTATGCAATTTTTAACAGAACATATTCATTAAAATGTAAATGTTTGCCAAATTAACTTAATTTGTAAGAGTTAGCTCCTCTTGCAAAGGAAAGATTTTGATTTAAAAAAAAAATTGTCATTATAAGAAACAAAGGAACATACATTACTTAGGCACAAATTGGATCTACTGTGTTAGATATTGGTTTGTGGCGGGGGCGGGGGCCGAGAATGGGTTTTCCCCGGGGAAGCTAAGAATCAGACTCTATCTGATTCCCAGAGTTGCACGTGATTCTTAGGCTTTGGAATTGCACAGATCAGTAAAATTTATACACACGCATGGGCAAACACAAATGAGAGCATGCATATGTGTGAGAGGGCGCACACAGATACACACATACACACGCACACACAAGAGGGCATGTCAGGGATGTGCCAACTTGTTGTGTGGCCACATAAGGACTTTATAGGACTTTCTAAGGAGCCGTGGTAGCACAACGGGTAAGCACTCGGCTGCTAATCGAAAAACTGATAGTTTGAACCCACCCAGCAACTCCAAGGAAGAAAGACCTGGAGATCTGCTTCCATAAAGCTTACAGTCTAAGAAGCTCTATGGGACAGTTCTACTCTGTCACATAGGGTCAGTGTGAGTTGGAATCGGCCTGTTGGCACACAACTACAGTCATCTTCTATTATCTTCTATCACCTCAATTTCATGAGCCCCAGGGATATAGGAGGACAATCTTAGAATAAAGAAAAGTTCTTAATATTGAATAAGTTTAGCTTCATGAAAAACTCACTACATCATTTGCATTTTCCTAATCTCACCTGTAAAAACTTGGTCACAGTCTAGCACAGGTCCACAGACCACCCTTGAGAACCACTGGCATAGGCCACTTTTTCTTAATTAAATTTTTATTTAGAGTGTCTCTGCTTGCTGCTCATTAGCCCGGGTAATTGAAAATGGAGCTTATTTTCACAATTATTCAGAGAAGCTGGCATTGGGTCCATCGGGTTCCACCAATACTGACACGTTTGAGCAAACCAGGTAACGTTCCACTGAAGTTCTCCAAACCAGCATGGAGCCTGGCACATGGTAAAGTCTCATTTAGCAGTTGTTCTATTCCATAGGAATTCCCTGGGTCAACATGCTCAGCCACGAACCAAAAGGTTGGTGGTCCAAGTCCACCTAGTGGCACCTTGGAAGAAAAACCTGGTGATCCACTTCCAAAAAATCAGCCATTGAAAACCTGATACAGCACAGTTCTACTCTGTCACACATGGGGTCTTCAAGAGTTAGAATGGACTGGATGGCAACTGGTTTGGAATTTCACTGAAAAGTCACAGAAGAAACCCTCCCCTGATTTTCCCCAGCCCCCTGCTCCCCAAGGCACCCCCTCTAAGGCCAACCAGTGTGCGCAATGGGGTGGGAGGCAGGCAGACCCTGTCTTTCAATGACCTCAGAGCCCCCCCAAAAAAAGGCAATAGAGCCTGCTATTTCTCATGGTCCCTCCTCCCACCATGAGCCTGCTCCCTAGAGTCTCACAGGTCCTGAGAGTCCTTTGAAGGAAGTGACTTTTCCCACCCAACTTCATTGTAGGTGCCAGAGGTGAGACAGAATGGCAACTAGAGCCACAGCGTTTGATCCGCTGGGCCCACACCAGAGGGAACATCAGCAGTCTGTGACAAGCCCGACCAGCTCTCCTGAGAATAGAACTGTCATTAAGTCAGGAGGGAAATCATTACTTGATCTATAAATGATTACATAAGAGTAGGAACTGTCATCCCTTCTCAGGAGTTTGCATAAACCAGATTTGAAAGAGAGTTGCAAACTGGTGTAACACTCAGCTCCCTGGGGCAGCCGGAGTATTATTCACAGGAAAAAAAACTCTGAGGTTGAGGCACTTCAAGAGCTCAGGGGAAAAAAGAAGGTCTCAGGGACTCTGATTATCAAAGGATTGGAGACCATCAACGGTGTCAGCCAGAAACTTAAAGGAAAATATAACTATTCAGATCTTCTGGCTGACAGTTTGCAAGCCTGTAACACACCACGTCTTTTCACTTATAAACTAAGCGACAGGAGTTGGAGCTGCAGACAACTTGGGTCACTTAGTTAGAGACACTTCTTTCACAAAGATGGAAACCCAAGTCTGGCTTACAGGGATGATTGCTGAGAAGCTGCTTGTGGTGGCGGGGAGCTGGCGACAACCTTGGGGGCCCCTCATCCATTGCTGGGAGAAAGGACAAGTAACAGGTGGTGAAAACACACTAGGGGGTCCCCAGCATCAGGAAGAAGCGACGTACTAGATAGACGTAGGACGATACGGTGGATCTTCTCAAAAGCAGCACTGATGAGAAAACTTGGGAATGGAAGGAGATTTGTAGCACAAGAAAATGTATGTAAATTTAAAACACATACACAGAATGACACCACATATTTCACAATAATCCATGCATATTTAAGAACATATTCCAAACACATTAGAGTGGGTGCCTTTGGGGGAGGGTCATGAGAATGAGGATGGGGAGGAGAAAGCACACAACTGATGCTGTGAGACAAAAGGAAGGTCACACAAAAGCTGAGGATGACTATGTGCTATTAACTGAGTGTGATGAACTCAACTCCCTACACCTAAAGTCCACAAACAAGGAAAGAAAAGAAAATAAACAAACAGAGGTCCCGAGAATTTAAGGCAGTGCTTCTCAAACTTTAACTCGCACACAAATCACCTGGAGATCTTGCTAAACTGCAGATTCTGATTCAGTGGGCCTGGGGTGGAACCCGAGATTCTGCATTTCTAACAAGCTACCAGGTGATCTGATGCTGCTGGTCGGTGGACCTCACTTTGAGCTGCAAGGATTTAAGAGACTTAAGGTACCACAGGAGCCCTGGTGGTGCAGAGGTTAACAGTTACGATGAGCTATGGCTACTAACTAAAAGGTCGGCAGTTTCAATCCACCAGCCGCTCCTTGGAAACCTTGGAAACCCTGGTAGCACAGTGGTTAAGAGCTACGGCTGCTAACTAAAAGGTTGGCAGTTCGAATCCACCAGGTGCTCTTTGGAAACCATATGGGGCAGTTCTACTCTGTCCTATAGGGTAGCTATGAGTCGGAATCGACTCGACAACGCGTCTTTAACAGAAGGTACCACGGACTGCCAAAAGAACTAACAGATTAGTCTTAGAAGAAATACAACCAGAATGTTTCTCAGAAACAAGGAGGGTGAGATTTGGACTCATTTTGGACACATCATCAGGAAAGACCAATCACTAGAAAAGGACATAATATTTGGTAAAGTGGAGGGCCAAGGAAAACAAGGGAAACCCTCAATGAGATGGATTGACATGATAGCTGCAACAATGGAACATACCAATAATAGTGAAGATAGCGCAGGACTGGGCAATGTTTTGTTCTGTTATACATAAAATCGCCATGAGTCAGAGCCTACTCAATGGCAAATCACTACCACCACCAGCAGCACCACCTAAGGTATAAAATGAGCAGCAAAGCCCAAATAAAAGTCTGCATGTCCAATATGGATGAATCTCCAGTAATTATGCTGCATGAAAGGAGACAGGCAAAAAAGAGTGCCTAATCATAATGTATGCTTCCATTTGTATAAATTTCTAGAAAATACATACTAGCCCGTAGTGACAGAAAGTAGATCAGTGGTTGCCTGGAGATGGTGCTGGTTTCACAGATGTATACATATGTCAAAACTTATCAAATTATACACTTTAAATATACAGTTTACTGGATTGTTGTATGATGTTGAGTCGATTCTGACTCATAGCTACCCTATGTCACACAGTGGAACTGCCCCATAGGGCTTCCTAGCCTATAATCCTTACGGGAGCAGGTCACTAGGTCTTTGTTCTCATAGAGAGGCCATTGGGTTGTAATCATCGGCCTTTTGGTTAGCAGCTGAGCACTTAACCACTGCACCACCAGGGTTCCTTACAGTTTATTGTGCATCAATTACATCTCAACAAAGCTGAAAACAAACAAAAAATAATCCGTGTCCTTTTTCCCTAAATGTACCACACTGAAGACAACCTGTTTGCATTTCAAGCCAAGCTGAACATTTTTCCAGCTCTCCTAGCTCTCTGTGGCTGGAAACCATCCCCCATCTCCAGCTCTACCATTCCCACCTTAGCCCAGGTGCCACCATTTCAGGGTGTCCTGACCCCACCCTTGTCCTACTCTTCTCATCCACTCTCCACAAAGCAGTCAGAGTGACCTCTTAAAAGTACACAGATCACACAAGTAGGAAAATGAAAAAAATAGAGAAATCAAACTTCGTCAACATAAAAAATGTTTTGGCATCAAAGGACATTATCAAGAAAGTGAAAAGATATGATCCAGCAATTTCACTCCTAGGTATATACCCTAAAGAAATAAGAGCTGTGTCACAAACAGACACATGCACACCCATGTTTGTTGCAGCATTATTCACAATAGCAAAAAGAGGGAAACAACCTAAGTGCCCATCAACTGACGAATGGATTAACAAACTGTGTACGTACACACAATGGAATACTATGCAACAGTAAAGAATAATGACAAATCTAAGAAACATCTTACAACATGGATGAATTTGGAGGACATTACGCTGAGTGAGATAAGCCAATCACAAAAGAACAAATATTGTATGAGATCACTAGTATAAAGTGACAACAAAAGATTTACACACAGGAAAAAAAGGAAAAAGCATTCTTTGATGGTTACCAGGGATGGGATGGGTAGGGAGGGAAAATTATCAATTAGATAGAAGACATGAGTTAATATTGCTGAAGGGAAAGGCAATGCATTATATGGGGGAAGTCAGTACAACAGGACCAAGGCAAGAGAGGAACGTAAGAATACTACAGTAACTACCACAGCTTAGACAACCCTGCAGCAGTAGTAATAACAAATGATTTATGAATGAACAAATAGGTAGATAGATACGCCAAGAGGTGTGGGAGGATGAAAGGGAACACACCCACTGGCAACTATAGGTTTGGTGGTAGATAGTTCTACAGACATGATTATAGGTGCAGCTCATAGAGAACATACAAGGGCTAAAGTCAGGGAAACCTCTTAAACATAAACAAACACCTCGCAGGATGAAGTTCCTAAGCTAGAAGACAAAGGATCATAGCCTCTGGGGACATCTACATCAACTGGCACACCATAGTGCATAAAGCCAATGTCCTGCATCCTACTTTCATGAGTAGCATCTTAAAAGCCTGCAAGCAGCCATCCAAGATACTACTATGGGTCTCTTCCTGTCCAGAGTAAGGGAGAGTGAAGGAGACCAAAGACTTGAGGGAGCAATTAGTCCAGGGGACTAATGAACCATATGAACCACAGGCTACATGACCCCAAGACCAGAAGAATTAGATGGTGCCAGCTACCACTACCAACTTCTCTGACTAGGATCACAACAGAAGGTCCTGCACAGAGATGGAGAAAACTGTAGAACAAAAAATCAAACTCAAAAAAAAAGACTGGGCTTGCTGGTCTGACAGAGGCTGGAGGAACCCAAGGCTCTGGTCCTAAAATACCCTTCTGGCCTGGAAATGAAGCCATTCCTGGAGACCACCTCTCAGCCAAACAATAGATAAGCACATAAGATAAAAAATAACACCCAAGAGGAACGTGCTCCTTGGGACAATCAATTATAAGATGAGAAGGTAGGACAGGTAGATAATCAGGGCAAAAGAAAATGGGGAAGGCAGGACAGAAATGGGGACAGTACTGACACATTGTGGGGAATGAATCCAAGGTCATGAAACACTTGATATACAAACCATCGAATGGGAAACTAATTTTCTCTGTAAACTTTCACCTAAAGCACAGGAAAAAAAAAAAAAAAGACAACCTACAGAATAAGAGAAAATATTTGGAAATCATATATCTGGTAAAGGTTTAATATACAGAATAAGTAAAGAACTACAATTTAGCAACAAAAAACACAAACCCCATCAAAAAATTTACGGAGACCTGAATGGCCATTTCTGCAAAGAAGACATACAAACAGCCAATGAAGTATACAGATTTGATCATGCCACCCGGCTCCCCATCACCACTTCCTCCTTCCTTAAGACAGCCCAGTACCCTTGGCCTAACTGCCAAAAGTCAACTATGACCTGAAGGTCTGCCCAAGGTGCCCCCCACCTACTCCCCTCTTCACCCCTTTGTACCCCTCTCCTATTGCTCTCTGCCCCAATACACTGGCTTTCTTATAGTTCTTCCAAAGCACCATCTTTCCACCCACTCTGGATCTCTGCCTGTAACGCTCCCCCACATCCCTACTGCTCTTGCCTGCTTAAAGCCTAAACATCCTTCAGTTCTTTCCTCAAGCTCTCCCCTGACCACCCCTCAGCCACCCAAACTGAGCCAGGCTCCTTGGCACTACACTTTCCCGGGACCATGCTCCTTTCCCTTCAAGCACTAACTTCAATTTGTACTACATATTCGCTAGTGTGAATGTCCGAGCCACATCAGTCTCTTCTCTTCCACCTCAAGCCCTGGCGGCTCCATGTCTATTTTGCTCACCTCTGTGAGAGGCACCTACCACAGTGCCTGGCACACAGGACCTGTGCCATAAAAACATGTTTTTTAGAGCATGTTTAGTGAACTCTCCAAAAGGGTCTCGGGTCTTCACTGTTAGTTGTTAGTTGCCATCAAGTTGGCTCCAACTCATGGTGACCCCATGCACAACAGAACGAAATGTTGCCTGGTCCTGCACCATCATCACCATCCTTGATATGCTCTAGTCCATTATTGCGACCACTGTGTATTTTGAGTGACTTCCGACCTAGGGAGTTCATCTTCAGCATTATATTAGACAACATTCTGTTGTGATTCGTAGGGCTTTCATTGGCTGATTTCTGGAAGTAGCTTGCCAAGCCTTTCTTGATAGCCTGTGTTAATCTGAAAGCTGTGTTGAAACTTCACCATGGGTGGCCCTGCTGATATTTGAAATACTGGCGGCATAGCTTCCAGCATCATAGCAAAACACAAGCCACGGTCGTACGACAAACTGACAGATGATGCTGAACATCTCTAGGCAAAGCCGTTCTAAGATTTGGGGACAGCGGCGATTCATACACACCCCTCCCTGCTCCCCACCCCCACTCCAAGCTGCCCCTGGGAGTCCCCATCACCTCACATTCTGCAGAAAAGACCTGTACTGTTCCACCAGGAATGCAGGCACACCTGTAAGTTCTCCCTCGTGTCTAACCTGATCCTTAACCTTCCTTTCAAAACCCAATTTGCAAAAAGTAAACAGCACATTTGCTTTTGTGGGTTTTTCTTTGTACAATTTCAACACTGCTGTGTTTAGATGTAATCATTTCCTTTCTGGGCTTGTATCCCAAAGTCTGGCTGTGCCACTGAGTAGGAAGATGACTTTCAGAGGACAATCTGGATTTGAACACAGTCTCAGGGAAGGTACCCACTGGCCCGAGGAGGGTTGGTCAGCCAAGCCTCGCCCTTGCTCCCCAGCTCCAGTGAAAGACTCAAAAGACAGGAAGGAGTGACACCCAAAAAGGCGGTGGGGGGGGGGGCAGGCAGCAGAGACACTAGCAAAGATAAACGGCCAAGGAGCAAAGGGCAGGGGGTGGTGGGTCAGATGCCCGGCCAGCAGCCAGGCACCAGGTGGATCAGGTCATCAGAGGCAGAGCCAGGCAGAGGGGCCTCAGTGGCCCCAGTAGATGCTCAGTATCTTGAATGGTCCTCAGCATTAAAGAGGCAGGGCCAAGCAGAGGCTCCAAGGGCCTGGCAAACAGCCAGGCATAAGAGCCCCAGAGCACCTGGACAGAACTCCCAGCAGACCCCACAGCTGCCTTCACTCCATCTCTATCTCTGCCATAGCATCCCCCACCTACCCTTCACACCCCTGGCCATTTCCTGAGAAAATCCTACCCAGGTGTTAGGTCCATCTCAGCAACTACCTGGGAAGGTAGCGGCCTCTGGACTTTTCTTTCTAAGGTTCAGCTTGCATAGTTGGCGGGGGACAGGGAGAAACCTGGAAATGAATGTGACGCACCTGATCCCCCAGACTCAGGCTGAGAGGTCACTCCCTGACAAGCCCCATAATTCTCAGCCTTCTCCATTGCTCAAGATGTCACAGTGGGAGGAAAGGAATTTAACAGCGCAGACCCTCTGGGAGGCCGAGACCATGAACCCAGAGTTTACGAAAGAGCAGCCCCATCTAAGCATCCAGTGGGGGCTTCTGTCTGCTCTGCCCCTGGACTGTTGGGAAGCCCAACCTCTCCAGGGTTGGGACCTGAAGCCCCAGAGATGGCGATGCTGTGGGCATCCCTCCTCCACCACAAGCCATGAGACTTGGCCTCTCTGGTAAAGGAGCTGGGGGCTTTCCATTCTCTGAGGGCTTAGAGGTCACTGAAGGTGGCTTCTAGAACGGCTGGGGACAGGGGACAGATAAGGTAGCTATACAGGGTGTGAGATCATCGTGGAGAAATGGCACTGACCACTTGGCATGTAGTTAGTTACGGGTGTATATAGACAGGGGCTGTGTCTGTCACTGAATGGCCTGGACGCCGCCAAGCCAATGACTTCTGCAGAGCCTCCACCCATTCACCCAGTGGATGGTGAATTAAGCCCACAGGTGAATTCGCTCATGCTAATAACAAGATGCTAACTGATGAACAGTTTATAAAGCATTTTTTCTCTGTCCTATTTTGCAGCTAGGATATTGTCGTTAGGTGCCGTCAAGTCAGGTCAGACTCATAGCAACCCTATGCACAACAGAATGAAACACACTGCCTGGTCCTGCACCATCCTCACAATCGTTGCTATGTTTGATCCCATTGTTGCAGTCACCGTGTCCATCCATTTCATCGAGGGTCTTCCTCTTTTTCACTGACTCTCTACCTTACTAAGCATGATGTCCTTCTCCAGGGACTGACCCCTCCTGATAATACGTCCAAAGTACATGAGACGAAGTCTCGCCGACCTCACCTCTAAGGAGCATTCTGGCTATACTTCTTCGAAGACAGATATGTTCATTCTTCTGGCAGCCCCATGGTACATTCAGTATTCTTTGCCAACACCGTAATTCAAAGGCTTCAATTCTTCTTTGGTCTTCCTTATTCGTTGTCAGCTTTCACATGAGTACGAGGCAATTGAAGATACCATGGCTTGGGTCAGTCACACCTTAGTCCTCAAAGTGACATTTTTAACACTTTAACGAGGTCTTTCACAGCAGATTTGTCCAATGCAATACATTGTTTGATTTCTTGACTGCTGCTTCCATGAGCATTAATTATGAACCCAAGTAAGATGAAATCCTTGACAACTTCAATCTTTTCTCCATTTATCATGATGTTGCCTATGGGTCCAGTTGTGAGGATTTTTGTTTTCTTTATGTTGAGGTGTAACCCATAACAAAAGTTGTAGTCTTTGATCTTCATCAATAAGTGCTTCAAGTCCTCTTCACTTTCAGCAAGCAAGGTTGTGTCATGTGTGTAACACAGGTTGTTAATAAGTCTTCCTCTAATCCTGATGCCTCGTTCTTCTTCATGTACTCCAGCTTCTCAGATTATTTGCTCAGCATAGAGACTGAATAAGTATGGTGAAAGGATACAACCCTGACACACGCCTTTCCTGATTTTTAACTATGCAGTATCCCCTTGTTCTGCTGGAATGACTACCTCTTGGTCTATGAGGAAGTTCTGTATGAGCACAATTAAGTGTTCTGGGATTCCCAATTCTTTACGATGTTTTCCATAATTTGTTGTGATCCACACAGCTGAATGCCTTTCCATAGTCAATAAAACACAGGCAAACATCTTTCTGGTATTCTCTGCTTTCAGCCAAGATTCATGTGACATCAGCAATGATATCCCTCATTCCATATCCTCTTCTGAATGCGCCTTGAATTTCTGGCAGTTCCCTGTCGATGTTCTGCTGCAGCTACTTTTGAATGATCTTCAGCAAAATTTTACTTGCACATGATATTAATGCTATTGTTCGATAATTTCTGCATTCTGTTGGATAGCTTTTCTTTGGAATGGACATTAATATGGATCTCTTCTAGTCGGTTGGCCAGGTAGCTGTCTTCCAAATTTCTTGGCATAGATGAGTGAGCAGTTCCAGCACTGAATCCATTTGTTAAAACATCTCAATTGGTATTCCGCCAATTCCTAGAGCCTTGTTTTTTGCCAATGTCTTCAGTGCAGCTTGGACTTCTTCTTTCAGTATCATTGGTTCCTGATCATACGCTACCCCCGAAATGGTTGAACGTTGACCAATTCTTTTTGGTACAGTGGCTGTATTCTTCCCATCTTCTTTAATGATTCCTGCATCATTCAATATTTTGCCCATAGAATCCTTCAATATTGCAACTCAAGGCCTGGATTTTTTCTTCAGTTATTTCAGCTTGAGAAATGCCTAGTGTGTTCTTCCCTTCGACAGAAGAGGAAATTGGGACTCAGAGAGGTTAAGAAACTTGTCCAAGGTCACAGAAATAGTGATGGCTGAGCTAGGGCTTAAGCCAGAGACAGCACTAGCTTTGAAGTAAATTCTGTCTATATCTTAATTCTAGCTCTGCCACTCACCAGCTGAGAGACCTTGGACGAGTTACTTAACCTCGCTGATCCCCAGTTTCCTCTCTACAAGGTACAAAAAACCCATTGCTGTCAAGTCGATTCCAACTCATAGCGACTCTATAGGTCAGAGTAGAACTGCCCCATAGAGTTTCCAAGGAGCACCTGGTAGATTCGAACTGCTGGCCTTTTGGTCAGCAGCTGTTGCTCTTAACCACACCACCATGGTTTCCACAAGGCACAAAGGAGAATAAAATATGCACAAGTGATGGTACTTAGAAAGCAGTTAATAAATGTTTGCTTCTTTCATCTTCCAAATCCTAAAACACATTGTTTTGGTACAATTCCAACAGGGAGGTTACGAAGGACTTTTCCGTGAAAATGGAAGTGAGTTCTTGAGAGAAAGTAGCATCTAGGAATGTGTCTGGCCAAGCACATCTCTGTCTTCAGCGGCCCACGTGCTGCAGCTCCTTCTTTCCCTCCCTTCTCTCTCTCTATGACAGGGCAGAAGCAGCCCCTCACAGGTCAGTGTCACCTACACACACACACACTCATAAACACACACACACACACACACACACACACACGGGACACTTGCTCAATGCCTACAGAGTAGAAGTTCTGCCAACAACCCCAATGCTGACCACAGCTGGACCTTCACAACCAGAGGCCATCAGGAGGGAGGCTGCGCCTCACACCCCAACTTCCAGTTCCAGCAGAAAGCTTTCCAGTCGAGCTGGTGACACTATAGCAGCCTCGTGTACCTGTGTGTAAAGCATGTCTACTCCCACGTATTACTTCATTTCACCTCATCCACAGCCCTCGGAGGCGGGCAGCAGGGCAACTGTCAGGGAGGAAAATGACAACAGCCTGCCCAGGGTTGTGGCACTTGATCCCAACACACTGGCGCTCAAGCTTCTGTCACTTCCCCATCTGATTTCAGGGCCCCTTACGCGAGTCCCACATGCTTCTGAGCACTATGAGCCAGCATCGAACCTAAGCCTTCCCTGTGTCAGTGCTAATTCCCTGATTTTGATAATTGAACTGTAGTTGTGTAAGAGAATGTCCTTGTTTACAGGAAATGCACGGTGAAATATTTAGGGGTTGTCTTAGTCATCTAGTGCTGCTACAACAAATACCACATGTAGATAGCTTGAACAAGGAGAAGTTTATTCTCTCACAGTCTAGTAGGCTGCAAGTCCAAATCCAGGGCATGAGCTCCAGGGGAAGGCTTTCTGTCTCTGTCAGCTCTGGAGGAAGGTCCCTGTCATCATTCTTCCCTTGGTCTGGGAGCATCTCAGCTCAGATGCCTCAGGTCTAAAGGGCGTGCTCTTCTCCCAGCCCTGCTTTCTTGGTGGTATGAGGTCCCCGTGTCTCTCTGCTCGCTTCTCTTTTTTATATCTCAAAAGAGATTGGCTTGAGACACTATCTAACCTTGTAGATCTCATCAATATAACTGCCACTAATCCATCTCATTACATCATAGTCATAGGATTTACAACACACAGGGAAATCACATCAGGTGACAAAATGGTCGACAATCATAAAATACTGAGAATCAGGCCCTCACCAAGTTAAAGCATATTTTCGGGGGACACAATTCAATCCATGACAAGGGTAAAAGGCCATCATGTTTAGAACTTATTATTAACTAGTTCAGGGGGAAATATATATACACACATACACATACATACATAAATAGATATAGGGCAGGGTTTGTCAACCTCAGCACTCTCAACATTTTGGGGTGGATCTTTCTTTGTTGTGGGGGCTGTCCTGTGCATTGCAGGATGTTTAGCAGCATCCCTGGTCTCTACCTACTACGTGCCAGTAACATCCCCCAACTGTGACAACAAAAATGTCTCCATACATTGCCAGATGTTGCCTGGGGGGCAAAATTATTTCCCAGTGAGAACCACTGATGTGTGAGTGTATGTATGTGTGTGTGTGTGTGCAAGCACACGTGTGTAGACAGAAAGCAGATGTGGTAAAATGTTACTATTTTGGGAATCTGGGCGAAGGGTATCAAGGAATTCTTGATACTATTTTGCAGCTTTTCTGTAAGTCAAATAATTTCAAAGTAAAAAGTTACAAAATAAAATTCTTTGAGCACTTATGATCAAAAGAAGTAAGAAAAAACCTGGACCAGCTCTCTCTGCCCGGAAGGCACTAAGTCCCTCTGCTCACAGGTCATGTGACCCCACAGCTAGCGACCACTTACTGCGGGTCGGACACTGAGAGACCCCCCACGCACGTGGGCTCATCTAAGCCTGTCTCTCCACAGGTCGGGGAACCAACACTCAAAGGGAGGGCCCGGCAACTTGTCCGAGGCCCCACAGCTCGGAAGCAGCATGGCAGCACTTGAACCCAGGGCTCAGACTCCAAGTCTTATCTCTGCTCCTTACCTCCACGCACCTGCCCCTCGCCTTCACAGCAGGCAGATAGGCACCTGAGTTTTTCCCAGCTACCGTGGAGCTTAGAGTGGACATTCCTGCAGAAAACCAAAAGTTAACCTCATGTGTGTTTTTTACTCTATTGTCCTCTCCCCAGGGAGAGTGCCTGGCTGGGCAAAGTCGCCTTTCAGGCGTTTCTAAGTCAGCAAATTTCACCTCCTGCCTTCGCTTTACAATCTGTGATAATTCTGAGTTGAGCTGGCTAGCTGCCAGCTGGAGCAAATTGGTTATTCCAGGAAAAAAAAAAAAAAAACTTTCAAATAAATAAATAAACAATTAAGACAAGGAAGGCGGTGGGGGAGGAGGGGTGGGAAGAGAAGGAAAGTAAATTGCACAAATGCAAATTAGAATTATTTAAAAATTAAAAGTTACTTTAAATTATTGAACTTAATTACTGCCCGTTCTACCAGGAAGCCAGTTGCTCCTGTTCTGTCAAGCGGGGAGGATTAAGCAGAATCCTGGGGCCCTAGGCAGGGAGGCCAAGGAATCAAAGTTTCAAAGCCCCTCCGTGTGCTGGGGTGGGTGAGTGGGGATAGAGACACATGGGCAGCAGCTACAAGATAGTGAGAATGGGAAGGATAATAAAGCGTAATTAACATGTGGATAGCACCTCGTGGTTTACAAAGCACTTTCTCATTTTTATTTAATCTTCACAGCCACCCGCGGGGCCTAGGTTGTTATTCCCATTGCCTTTGTGGAGAAGGTAAAGCTTGGGAAGATTTAGGCCCAAGGTCACAAAGCTAATAAGCAGTAAATCCAGACCTGGTACCCCGAGCTCCCAAGCAAAGCCCTGGCAAGGCCCTTTCCCCGACCCTGCTCCGGTGGACCAACCACCAGGAAGCACAGTGCGAGGACAGACTGGGGTTCTAATCCTGCCTCTGCTGCTTCCTAGCGGTGATGGTTCATGTTATGTGTCAGCCTGGCTAGGCTATGATTCTCAGTGGTTTGGCAGACATTGGACTGAGTGATTTTCCAGAATGTAATACAATGCAATCACTTTCCATGATGTGATCAGCCAATGAGTTGAAAGAGGAGTTTCCTTGAGGGTGTAGCCTGCTCCACTACATAAATGGATGTTCTGGCAAAGGTCATTCTCTCTCTATCCTGCACTTCTCTCATCATCTGACCTCCAGTTCTTGGGGTATAAGTCTGCGGAAGTTCCCAGCCTGCCACCTAACCTGCAGATTTTGGATTCGCCAGCCCCTGCAACCCCATGGGTCAGCAGGGATCTCCAGCCTGACACCTGACCCGTGGATTTGGGACTTGCCAGCCCCCACATCTGCATGAGCCATTTCCTTGAATATGAGCACGGCACAACTATAGTAAAGATGAGTGTTTGAGCACAAATAGAAGGGTATAGACACAGTTAAAGAGAACCCTGACAAACTGTGATAAATGTCAATGAACAATTTACGTGGAAATTTGTAATTCATTGAGGGATATACAATTTTGCAACAACAGTAATAACTAAAGAAAAATACGTTTGGTTACATAGATACGTAAGTATGCATAAATATGTACAGGGAGGTATATATGAGTAACTGTAGACATATGTACATACACATTTATGTGTGCTGCATGTACGTTCAAGTATAAAATAAAGCACAGGGGGCACAGTTATGGATATTTTCTGGACACGACCAAATACCTTATAGGATTGGCCTACTGTGTTTGAGAGCTTAGGGCCATACTGTCGTGGGGCAACTCAGCCATTTGGCACAATATAGTCCATAAAGACAATGTACCACATCCTAGTTTAGTAAGCAGTGTCTGGGGTCTTAAAAGCTTACGAGTGGCCATCTAATGTACAAGTATTGGTCTCTACTCGTCTAGAGCTAAAGAGAAAGAAGGAAACCAAAGACTCAGAGAAGAAACTTGTCTACAGAATCAATAGTCCACACGAACAACGACATTGCCTACCCTGAGACCAGAAGAACTAGATGGAGCCCGGCTTCCACTACCGACCATTCTGACCAAGAACTCAATAGATGTTCCCGAATAGAATGGGAGAAAAATGTACAACAAAAACTCATATTCCTAAAAAAAAAAAAAAGGCCAGACTTACTGGACTGGTTGAGATTAAATGAACCCTCAAGACTACTGCCCTGAGATTCTTTAAACTTGGAACTCAAAACAATCCCAGATTGGTCCATAAAATAAATATCACCCATGAGTACTGTGCTCCTCAAATTAATCATCTAGGTGAAACCAAATGGTTAACATTTACCCTAGACCAAAGATGAGAAGGCTAGGTAGGATAGGGAAGCTAGATGAATGGAAACAGAACAACCAAAATGGAAATTATGAGAAAGCTGATATATGGTAAAGAATACCACCAATGTCCCTGAACGATATGTATAAAAAAAAAAAAAAGAGAACCTAATTTCCTGTGTAAACTTTCACCAAGACACAATAAAATATTTTTTTAAAGATCTCTATATCTTTATATATACGTTTCACTGGTGCTGCTCATCTACAGAACCCAGACTAAGACGCTGGCTCTGTGATCTTAGGGAAGAAACCTCACCTCTCTGAATCTGTTTCCCCGTGGGAAAGATTGGGGAAGACGATTCTTACCTTTCAGGGCTTTCAAGAGGGGTGCAGGAGATGATGTATCTAAGGCACCTGACGCTTAGTAGGTGCTCAATAGGATCCTTATTATACCCCAAGGAGCAACTTCACCACCTATCTGTCGTTTGTCACACTGTGGTGGCTTGTATGTTGTTATGACACTGGAAGCTATGCCACCAGTATTTCAAATACCAACAGGGTCACCCATGGCAGACAGGTTTCAGCAGAGCTTCCAGACTAAGACAGACTAGGAAGAAAGGCTTGGCAATATATTTGTGAAAGTTAGCCAATGAAAACCCTACGGATCACAGAATGTTGTCCAAGACTTTGATTCACTTATTTTGAACACATCATCAGGAGAGGCCAATGGTCGGAGAAGGGCATCATGTTTGGTAAAGTGGAAGGCCAGCAAAGGCAAGGGAAAGCCTCATTGACACAATGGCCACAACAATGGACTCAAACATACCAATGACCATGAAGATGGTGCAGGACCAGGCAACATTTCATTCCGCTGTACATGAGGTCACCATGAGCTGGGGCTGACTCCACAGCAAATAACAAACAACAAGCGGCAACAGAGGAGGACAAGGACATTAAATCCCCACTCTAAAGTTATCAGGAAAGGTGGCTCTCAACCTGGCTGTACAAGGGAATCATCAGGAAACTTTTAAAACTCCCAAAGCCCCTGCAGCCCCCAGACCAATCAAATCAGAGTATCTAGGAGGAAGCGCCTGGACACCCATATGTTTAAGGTTCTCTGGGGGATTCCAATGTGCAGCCGCAGACAAGGACCTTTGTGCTGGTCTGTATCCACTTAGGATATAACACAAAGATGCAAATTATTCTGCAGCTGGAAGGATTTAGGGTAGACACTACCTGGCACTTTTGTAAAGGGCTCTAGAAGGTGAGTTCCAAGGAGGATGCGGAATGTCCCTCTGTGGGGACTGGTCAGAGCAGGACTGAGCCTTTGTGACTGAGGAAGGGAACAGGAGGGAACTGAGGGGGCTTGCAGAGGCCCTCCTCCAAATGGCTGAAACCAACCCAAGTAAGGTCCCAGGTAGGTAGAAAGAGCAAGGAGTAGAGGAATAGGGTTGTGCAAAATGCCAGTGACCTGCCAAAGATCCCTGCCCACCTCACACCCGAGAGGGACACTCCAGATGGCCTGACAGCCCCCAACCCACTCTGGACCTCAGGTTATACCCACCATCTCGGGGTGACCTCCGTGCACCCACCCCACATCAGTCATGAGATTTACAACACACCAGACTCCATGCCAGAGCCTGGGCACTACCCAGAGCTTCCATTTCCTTTCCATTAATCTAGAAGGGCCTGATTTGCATGTCATTTACATAAATTTGCTTGTTTCAATCCAAAAAAGACCCCAAATCTATACAGATGAGAGAAAACGAATTGGCTGATTTACTGTCCCTCCTGCTGAAATTGTATTCCAACCTAACTTCTCGGGGTCTTCATGGGGGAGCTACTAAGCCTGCAGCCTGGTAGGCCTGCACTCAAGGTGGAGGCACAGCTGGCTGGGCTTCCAGGGACACAGGAAGAGCTTGCCCCCGAATCAGACCAGGGGCAGGTGCAGGGCCCCTTCTGAAGATGGACCAGGGTGATTTCACTATGTTCACTGTACGTCCCCACAACAAAACCCGCGTTTTTCTGTGCTGTCCACCCGTGGGGACCACAGTCATGTCTGAGGCCAGGCTGGAGGAAGGTCTGCTCTTCAGAATGGTCATTTAATTATGACGGACACACTCTCAGGATTCAGCTGACTTTTAAGGTCCCTTCTTATGCTAAGCTCTCACACAGGGGCTTCAATTCCTGCTTTGCGATCACATAGTTGGATGGAAAAATCCATTATCCTAACAGCTGGTACCAGAACTCCTCTGAGGGAGGGGACTGTCTCTGGGGGAAGAAAAACCTTTGATGTACCCCTTGGGGGACCTGGACCCCAAGGACATGGGGCCACTGAAGCCAGGCAACCACAGAGCGGGCTCCGCAGAGAGGGTGAACCTCGTCTGCTTTTGCACCTGAGAGGGGAGAGGAAGGCAAGATGGGGTGAGGCCTAGGAGTGAGGAGGGGTGAGGCCACCAGCAGGAGCCTGGTGTCCAGGTGACCTCAGGCTGAGCCATCGACCCAGTTCAGAGCCACAGATGACCCCACACCACAGGCAGTTCCCAGAGACCTTGAGGAGGGCATGGGGGTGGTATTGGAGCCTCTTTTATCTAGATTGCAAGGGCCTGGGAGACCCCAGCTGACACCTGGGTTATAATCTCAATACGAAGACCTGCTAACTGGCAGTTCAACAAAGGTGGAAAGCTTACTCTGGGCAAGACACTATACTAAGACCTTCATAACCATCCTGTGATATAGGATTTTTTTTTTTTTATTGTACTTTAGATGAAGGTTTACAGAACAAACTAGTTTCTCATCAAACAGTACACACATTGTTCTACAACACTGGTTAACAACCCCACTACACATCAACACTCTCTCTTCTCAACCTTGGGTCCCCTATTACCAGCTTTCCTGTTCCTTCCTGCCTTCCGGTCCCTGCCCCAGGGCTGGTGCACTCCTTTAGTCTTGTTTTGTTCCACGGGCCTGTTCAGTTTTTGGCTAAAGGGTGAACCTCAAGAATGACCTCATTACTGAGCTGAAGAGTGTCTGGGGGCCATAGTCTCAGGGTTTCTCCAGTCTCTGTCAGGCCACCAAGTCTGGTCTTTCTTTTTGAGTTAGAATTTTGTTCTACATATTTCTCCGGCCCTGTCCAGGACCCTTATTGTGATCCTTGTCAGAGCAGTCAGTGGTGGTAGCTGGGCACCATCTAGTTGTACTGAACTCAGTCTGGTGGAGGCCATGGTAGATGTGGTCCAGTTATCATTTGGACTAATCTTTCCCTTGTATCTTTAGTTTTCTTCATTCTTCCTTGCTCCCAAAGAGGTGAGACCAGGCTCACAGGCTTTTAAAACCCCAGACGCTACTCACCGAAGTAGAATGTAGAACACATTCTTTATAAAATACGTTACGCCAATTGAGCTAGATGTTCCCCACAGGCCTCAGCCCAGCCGAGACTTTCTGAAAATTAAACACTTATGCTCATCAAAAGACTTCACCAAAAGAGTAAAAAGAGAGCTTACAGACTGGGGAAAATAATTTGGCTATTACAAATCAGACAAAAGTTTAATCTCTAAAATCTACAAGAAAATCCAACACCTCTACAACAAAAAGACAAATAATCCAATTTAAAAAATGGGCAAAGGAAATGAACAGACACTTCACCAAAGAAGATATTCAAGCGGCCAACAGACACATGAGAAAATGCTCACAATCACTAGCCATTAGAGAAATGCAAATCAAAACCACAATGAGATACCATCTCACCCCGGCATTACTGGGATGAATCAATAAAACAGGAAATAACAAATGATGGAGAGGGCTCGGGGAGATTGGATCTCTTTATGCACTGCCGCTGGGAATGCAAAATGATACAACCATTTTGGAAAACGATATGGCGCTTCCTTAGAAAGCTAGAAACAGAAATACCATATGATCCAGAAATCCCACTCCAAGGAATATATCCTAGAGAAATAAGAGCCATCACACAGATACAGGTTTTTTAATCATCCCAATTTACAGGTGAGAAAAATGAGGTTCAGAAAAGCTACATAATTTGCCCAGTTCACACAGCTAGAGGATAACAGAGCTGGGATTTGCCCTCCAGCCTGTTGGCTCCTACCAACTGCATTGAACAATCCCAAGTAAGCCTCTCAGCCATCCTGTAAAGCAAGGAAGGCCAACGTTATTACAGACAAGGACTCCAAGTTTCCATGAACCTAAGTGACTCACTTAAAGTCGTCGGCTAGCGGGTAAAATCTTCTCATTCCTAGTGCGGGGCCCTTTTCGTTGTACCACCTGCCTCCTCAAATATTACAAATGTCAAATGATTCTATAATTTAGCGCTAGCTGTTCACTTGGAAAAAGGTATTTCGAGGTGGCATGATATAGAGGAAAGGGTGTGGGCTTTCGCTCCACGAGACCAGCGTTCTAATCCCAGCTCTATCGCTTCCTAGCTGTGTATACCACAGGGCAAGTTACTTAACCTCTCTGACTCTCAGTTTCCTCATCTGCAAAATAGGGTAATACCTCCCGTCCATTGACCTCAGAGGATGTCAGTGTGAAAGGGTTTTGATGAAGAGTAAAGCAGAGACCTGAGGCTACAGGAGAGGCACAGGTAAGCTTAGTGGGGAGAAAGAAGTAAGGGCAAGACTGTAGCTTGCACCTCCCAGCCCACTAGATTGATCTGAACACTTCCAGCTCTCGGTGGCAACCCCTAGCCCCCCTCCCCAAGACAGTGGTGCCCCTCTACAGAAAGCCACTCTCCACCCCACTGAGTGGGGTGGTGCCATCCTCATCCAACGAGCCAGGCCACCTCCCCAGCGCCCTTCCACTGGTGCAGAACCCCAAGCCCACCCAGCGCCCTGTGAGTTACAGGCAGTCACAGCAGGATCATGCCAGAGCCGTTCACGTCCCTCTGCTCTCAAAGGACACCGTGGACTTCTGTTTGTTTTCTCCTCTGCCTCCTGATCCAAAGAAAAACCCAAAAGCTAAGAAATGCTACTTCTGGAAACAACTAAATGGCTCGCTCACAGCTTCTGTCATCCAGAAAGAAATCGGCTTTGGAAATGACCATGCCTGCTTATCACAGCCCAATGAAAGGACATCGCGAAACTGGTCACCACCATGGCCAGCTGAGGCCATTTTCATAGAGGAAATAGCCTTGCCTTACCAGAGACAGCAGACTATGAAGGAGGCACGGCCCCTGCCCTCAAGGAGCTCCCTGTCTGATGGGGGAGACACAGCCCCTGCCACCAGGAGCTCCCTGTCTCACACAGGAGATGCATTTCCTGCCCTAGGGAAGCACCCTGTCAGAAAGGAAGACCCAGTCCTTGCCCTGAGGGAGTCATAGCCACTGTCTCCTCTCAGAAGGGATCCCCAATCTGAGGGAGGTCCCTACCCCTAAAGATAATACCATCCAGGGACCCTGTAGTACATCAGTCAAACCAGAGCTATAGAGGGAGAGTGTTGTGCTTTTAAGAAAGAGGTAGAAAGCTAGAAATGAGGAGACAGAGGTTATGATGAGCAAGCTCCTCGCTGAACTCTAACTATGCTTCTTCAGAGGCTGATGGGCTGACCTCTTTCGGTGCTGGTCCTGTTCTGTTCTTCAAATAGGGCCTGAACCTGTTGTCCCACCAAATGAGCCGGTTCCCAGGGAACCGTTCACGCATCTGAGCACACAAATGTCAGGGTTCATCCAAAAAAGAGAACGGTGCCCTGTGCCAGACTGGTGTGGTCGGTACATACACACACACACACACGAGACCTGCCAAGGGACACCCTGGAAGTGCAGGGGGTTGGGATGCCCGAGGCAGCACGTGCCATGCCCAGTCCTGGAAAGAGAAGGCGCAGGACAGTGGTCCTTTCCGGTTCCCTTCAAAGCCCCTGCAGATCTCACGCCGACCAAGGCCTCGCTCCCAGGAGGCCTCACCTGTGCCCTGCCCACCATTTCCCCAGCCCTTCCAGCACATGCACAGCAGATGCTGTCTGTGTCCTTCCCAGGTCCCCTGGAGTCCCTTTTACTGTTTAGTGTGCCCATCCCCTGCTGCTGCCTGCTCTGGAGGATGGTGGGTCCTGGGAGCTGGAGCTGCCTTCAGCAGAGGCACCCGGAAGCCCACTCCAGCCCCATTCCCAGGTGCCAATGACTGACTGGGACCTGGTAACAAAAGCCCTGCTCCCGGCTTCAGTTTCCACTGCGATCTCCTCTCCCGATCCACTACAGCTACACTAGACTTCACTGGAAACTGCGTCCCTCATGCCCATCTCCTGAGAGCACTCCCTTAATGGATCCCCACTCAAAGATCCCCGTCTCAGACTGTGCTTCCAGGAGACCCACTCAAACACACCAAGAAAATGAAATGTAGAACGAGAAAGCCTGGGTTCAAACCCTACATTCCTAGCCTAACAGCTATGTGACATGAGGCAGGTTATTTAACTTCTCCAAGCTTCACTTTCCTCATCTTTAAAATGGGCATGATAATAACAATGGACTTGAGAAAGTCAGACAAAATAATGCAAAAGAAAATAGTTTGTTCCCTGCTAAAAGCTCCATTGGCCAGACATCACAACATTTGGAATGGTGCTGGCCTTACGGACATGGGCCAGCACCAAGGCAATACCAAAGATGTCCTCCAACATCCCAACCTCCCTAGATCACCTGAAAGAGCCAAACAATCCCTGGGTTGATCCGTGTCCTTTTTAAATGCATTTATTTTTTCACCGTAGTACATATGTTAACAAACTGCCAGTAGATAAACTTCAGTATAGGATAGAATCCATCTAAAACAACCATTTTAATATTTCATAAAGACCCTTGGGCACTTTTGATTATGGTAAAAAAAAAAAAAAAAAACCTGTTCTTCCACCTCAAACCAATCGTGATTCTTTACGTTGTGATCACATCCTTCCTTAGCCATTCAAACTGAGGCAGTCCATTTTTGTTAATATGGCTACCAACATTCCATACCTAAAAAAAAAAAAAAAATGGCTCCCTCAATCTCTTCAAAAGCCTTACACTTCATTCATTCATTTGTGGAACGAAACTCTATTTTACTATGTGCCAAGCCCTGTGCTAGACCCAAGAGGTACACTAGTAAGCAAAGTAGGTGTTCTTATATTGTTGTTAGGTGCTTTCAAGCCAGTTCAGACTCAGAGTGACCCTATGCACAACAGAGTGAAACACTGCCCTGTCCTGCACCATCCTCACAATCATTATGTTTGAGCCCATTGTTGCAGCCACTGTGTCAATCCATCTCATTGAGGGTCTTCCTCTTTTTCGCTGAGCATCTACTTTGCCAAGCATAATGTCCTTCTCCTGGGACTGATCCCTCCTGATAATATGTTCAAAGTACGTGAGACGAAGTCCGCCATCCTCGCTTCTAAGGAGCATTCTGGCTGTACTTCTTCCAAGACAGATTTGTTTGTTCTTTTGGCAGTCCATGGTATATTCAATATTCAGACCCTAAGCTCATAGAGCTTACGGTCCTCTAGGACAGAGATATTAATGAATTAATCTCTTAAGTATGTGAGTACAAACTATAATATATTCTAAGATATAAAAGCATAGTGACATATAACAAGGAGAGCATATACAGGGGCCCAACTTATCTGGGGAGTAGTCGAAGGCCTTCCTGAGGAAGTAACATTTGAGGTGTGTCTTAGTCTGGGTTCCCCCAAAAGCAGAGCCTGAAACAAGGACATGAGGGTAGGTAGTTTATTTGGGCGGTGATCCCAGAGAGCAGGAGAGAGGATCAGGAAGAGTAAAGCAGAGAAGGAAAGGAAGCCAACACAAGGATGCACTGTTGAGTTGGCAGGCACTACAAGGACTCAACGGCACATAACAACAACAACAAACAAGGAAATGGGCTCCATTGTGCTGGAATTTCCAAGGAGTGTGTCACACACATCCACCCAGAAGATAAAATGGGAAATACTTATTCAACCCTGTTGTCCCCATTGGCTAGAAACAGCCACATTGGTGTCAACTCTCCTATACCTCAACATTGGTATGCGGGTTCCCTTGGGAGATCTTATCATCTTTGTGTCGAAGAAGCCCTGGGACAGAAAGCGAGAGGTATATGGAATGGGCCAAGGTGAGGCCCTGTCAGATAACACCTGTGGAAAGTTAGTCAAAGCCTGAATGGAATCGGTCATCGAAGCAGAGGCTGTAGAAAGACATGGGGCTACTGAAAGAAGGCCAGCATAGCTGGAGCTCAGAGGGAGAAAAAGATGAGGCTGGCAAAGGAGGCAGAAGCAAGATCACGTAGACCCATGTGGACTGTATTAAGGATTTGAGACGTTATCCTAAGATTGATGGAAGCTATTGAAGGGTTTTTAGCAGGATTAGGGAGGGGCACCTACAGGTTTGTGTCATATAAATTCACCCTTAGCTACTGCGTGCAGAAGAGTCCTGGTGGCTTGGTGGTTAAGCACTTGACTACTAACAGAAAGGTCAGCGGTTTGAACCCACCAGCCACTCCATGGGAGCAAGATGTGGCAATCTGCTTCTGTAAAGATTATAGTAACTGTATGGTGCAGTTCTACTCTGTCCTATAGGGTCACTATGAGTCAAAAGCAACTCAAAGGCAATGGGTTTGGTGGTTTTGGGTTTACTGGGTGCAGAACAGGTTTAGACGAAGGAGAACAGCTACTTTGTGACTTTCCTGAAGTGTAGCATTCACCCTACCTACTCCTGACCAGGAATTAAGATCCACCACTCATCTGTCAGTTTGTCATACTGTGGTGGCTTGTGTTTTGCTGTGATGCTGGAAGCTATGCCACCAGTATTTTAAATACTAGCAGGATCAACCGTGGTGGACAGGTTTCAGCAGAGCTCCCAGATTAAGACAGACTAGGAAGAAAGACCTGGCAATCCACTTCTAAAAAAATTAGCCAGTGAAAACTTTGTGAATAGCAACATTGTCTGATACAGTGCTAGAATATGAGCCATTCAGTTTGGAAGGCACTCAACATACGACTGGGGAAGAGCTGCCTCCTCAAAGTAGAGTTGACCTTAATTACATGGATGGAGTCAAGCTTTCAGGACCTTCATTTGTTGATCTGGCACGACTCAAAATGAGAAAAAACACCTGCAAACATCTTTTAATAATCGGAACATGGAATATATGAAGTATGAATCTAGGGAAATTGGAAGTTACCAAAAATGAAATGGAACACATAAAGATCAATACCTTGGGCATTAGTGAGCTGAAATGGACTGGAATTGGCCATTTTGAATTGGACAATCATATCATCTACTATGCAGGTAACGACAACTTGAATAACAATGGCATTGATTCATTGTCAAAAAGAACATTTCAAGATCTATCCTGAAGTGCAATGCTGTCAGTGATAGAATAATAACCATACTCCTACAAGGACGACCAGTTAGTACGATTATTATCCAAATTTATACACCAATCACTAATGTCAAAGATGAAGAAACTGAAGATTTTTACAAACTGCTATAGACTGAAATTGCTCAAAAAGACAATCAATATGCATTGATAATTACTAGTGATTGGAATGCAAAAGTTGTAAACAAAGAACAAGGACTGGCAATTGGAAAATGTGGCCTTGGTGATAGAAACGATGCTGGAGATAGCATGATAGAATTTTGCAAGACCAACGACTTTTCATTGTAAATACCTTTTTTCGGCGTAAACAGCAACTATACACATGGACCTCACCAGGTGAAAAGCACAGGAATAAAATCGACTACATCTGTGGAAAGAGACAATGGAGAAGCTCAGTATCATTGGTCAGAACAAGGTACAACACCAGGGACCAAATACAAAACAAACCATCAACTTCTCATATGCAAGTTCAAGTTGAGGCTGAAGAAAATTAAAACTAGTCCATGAAAGCCAAAGCATGACCTTGAGTATATCCTACCTGAATTTAGAGACCATCTCAAGAATAGATTTGAATGCACTGAACGATAACGACCAAAGACCAGATGAATTGTGAGATAACTTCAAGGAGATCATACATGAAGAAAGCAAAAGGTCATTAAAAAAGCAAGCAAGAAAGAAAAGACCAAAATGGATGTCAGAAGAGCCTCTGACACTTGCTTTTGAACATAGAGTAGCTAAAGCAAATGGAAGAAATAATGAAATGAAAGAGCCGAACAGAAGATTTCAAAGGGCGGCTCAAGAAAACAAAGTAAAGTATTATAATGAAATGTGCAAAAACCTAGAGTTGGAAAACCAAAAGGGAAGAACAGGCTTGGCATTTCTCAAGCTGAAAGAACTGAAGAAAAATTCAAGCCTCACATCTGGAATCTTAAAAGCTACCAAGCGGCCATCTAAGATGCATCAATTGGTCTCAACCCACCTGCAGCAAAGGAGAATGAAGAACACCAGACATAAGGTAAAGCTGAGCCTAAGAGACAGAAGGGTCCACATAAACCAGAGACTACATCAGCCTGAGACCTGAAGAACTAGGTGGTGCCTGGCTACAACCAATGACTGCCCTGACAGAGAACACAACAAAGAATCCCTGACTTAATGGTCTGACTGAGACTAGAGGGACCCCAGAGGTCATGGTCCCCGGACCCTTTGATAGCCCAAGACTGGAACCATTCCCGAAGCCAACTCTTCAAACAGGGCTTGGACTGGACTATAAGACAGAAAATGATACTGGTAAGGAGTGAGCTTCTTGGCTCAAGTAGACACATGAGACTATGTGGCAACTCCTGTCTAGAGAGGAAGTGAGAAGGCAGAGGGGGACAGGAGTTGGTTGAATGGACACGGGGAATACAGGGTGGAGAGGAGGAGTGTGCTGTCTCATTAGGGAGAGAGCAGCTAGGAGTACGTCATAGCAAGGTATGTGTAAGTTTTTGTATGAGAGACTGAATTGATCTATAAACTTTCACTTAAAGCACAATAAAAAAAATTTAAGCCTCAATTGCAATATTGAAGGATTCTATGGGCAAAATATTGAACAACACAGGAAGCTTCAAAAGAAGATGAACGAATACAAAGAGTCACTGTACCAAAAAAAATTGGCTGACGTCCAACCATTTCAGAAGGCAGCATATGATCAAGAACCAACGGTACTGAAGGAAGAAGTTCAAGCTGCACTAGAGAAAAACAAGGCTCCAGGTACTGACAGAATACTCATTGAGATGTTTCAACAAGCAGATGCAACGCTGGAAGTGCTCACTCATCTACGCCAAGAAATTTGAAAGGCAGCTCCCTGGTCAACCAACTGAAAAAGATTCATATTTATGCCCATTCTAAAGGAAGGTGACCCAACGGAATGCAGAAATTATCCAACAATATCATTAATATCACATAAAAGTAAAATTTCACTGAAGATCATTCAAAAGCAGCTGTAACAGTACATCGACAGGGAACTGCCAGAAATTCAAGTCGCTTTCAGAAGGGGATGTGGTAGAACAAAGGGTATCATTGCTGACATCAGATGGATCTTGACTGAAAGCAAAGAATACCAGAAAGATGTTTACCTGTGTTTTATTGACTATGCAAAGGTATTCGACTGTGCAGATCTTAACAAATTGTGGATAACATCGTGAAGAATGGGAATTCCAGAACACTGAATTGTGCTCATGCAGAACCTCTACATAGACTAAGAGGCAGTCATTTCACCAGAACAAGGGGATAATGTGTGATTTAAAATCAGGAAAGGTATGTATCAGCATTGTATCTTTTCACCATAGTAATTAGATCTGTATGTTGAGCACATAATCTGAAAAGCTGGACTATATGCAGAAGAACATAGCATCAAGATTAGAGGAAGACTAATTAACAACCTGGAATATACAGATGACACAACCTTGCTTGCTGAAACTGAAGAGGACTTGAAGCATTTACCGATGAAGATCAAAGACCACAACCTTCAGTATGGATTACACCTCAACATAAAAAAAAAAAAATTCTCACAACTGGACCCATAAGCAACCTCATGACAAACAGAGAAAAGATTGAAGTTGTCAAAGATTTCATTTTACTTGGATCGACAATCAATTCCCATGGAAGCAGCAGTCAAGAAATCAAACGATGTATTCTATTGGCCAAATCTGCTGCAAAAGAACTCTTTTAAGGTTAAAAAGCAAAGATGTCTCTTTGAGGACTAAGGGGCACCTGACCCAAGCCGTGATATTTTCAATCACCTCATATGCATGCAAAAGCTGGACAATGAATAAGGAAGACTGAAGAAGAATTGATGCCTTTGGATTATGGTGTTGGCAAAGAATATTGAATATACAATGGACTTCCAGTAGAGCGAACAAATCTGTCTTGGAGGAAGTACAGCCAGAATGTTCCTTAGAAGGGAGGATGGTAAGACTTCATCTTTTGTACTTTGGGCATATTATCAGGAGGGACCAGCCGCTGGAGAAGGACGTCATACTTGGTAAAGCACAGGGTCAGTGAAAAAGAGGAAGACCCTCAAAAGATGAACTGACACGGTGCTTTCAACAATGGACTCAAACATAGCAATGATTGTGAGGATGGTGCAAGACCAGGTAGTGCATAGGGTAGCTATGCATTAGAACCGACTTGACAGCACCTAACAACAACAACAAAGACCAGAAAAAATTGTCTTGTTGGAATTGTAGATGCATCATGGTCTGAAATGGTTTCCTGAAGGGTAGGTAGGGAAAAAAATGGTTAAGCAACAGAGTGGTTATATGTGGGTATAGGCAGGTGCTTCCTGAGAAAGAAAGAAGATGACTGGCCAAAACTCCAGTAAACATGTTAATGACAGGTCTCTGGCAATAAACTAATGATCTTTGCTAACAGTGAATCCTTATCTATAGAATGTTTTCAGCATACTGTACTTGGTTTACCTGGGTATCTAGGATTGTTTATGATAAAAATAATCTGAAATCCACAGATTTATGAAGCATGGCTTCTTTTGACTTCTAAGCTGTACTGCTAAAAAAAAAAAAAAAAGCTGTACTGCTATGAGAGTATAAAACCAAGATGATTCAAAACCAAAATAGCCCCCTTCTGTGTAAGTAACATAGCTGCATACATTTCTTAGAGACTTCATATGTAAATCTGGCCTGAGGAAGTCCAGACGTTTGAGAAAGGACCCGGTGAGCTGCTCTGGTGGCCTCAGACCTATCCTTGCTTTGTCTGTCCCTCCCGATTACTTGTGCTCTTGAAATTATTAGTAAACCTTGACACTGGGTAAGATCTCTGATTCATGAAAGTCTGGTTTGAAACCTGATCCTTTGTGTCATCTCAATAGGACAATGTATTCCGTCTCATCTCCAGGTTCATTAAATACAAATTTTC
The DNA here is from genome assembly GCF_030014295.1 of Loxodonta africana. NCBI lineage: Eukaryota > Metazoa > Chordata > Mammalia > Proboscidea > Elephantidae > Loxodonta > Loxodonta africana. Next base: position 49,709,916 of record NC_087354.1, on the reverse strand, counting down.
TCTGCCTTTTGAGCCACTGCCTCTCACAGAGCCTATGTTTTTAAAGTTCCAAGTACATCTATAAAGTCACCAAAATTCTTATGTCCCCAACTGTGTGCTAATGGGTAGCTCAGAGTCCCTCATCCTATCAGCCCAGCAGGAGCCCAACATTTCTTCCCACAAAGGCCTCTTTTGTTAATTTTTCCTTGAGCTTCTCCCCTCAACAAGGCCTCCAGGTTTCAAGAAATCCTGCCCATAGAACAAGGTGCATTTATCAAGAAATAATTAAAAGAGTTTTGCCAACTTTCATTTAATCAAAGACATTCATAACTGCTAGTCAAGAGCTTCTGACTAGCATGGAACCACCTGTCATGTGAACTTGACAGCATTTCAGATTAAAGCAGGGGGGAAAATGTTCTCTTAACATGGATAAAAGAGCCCTGGTGGTGCACTCGTTAAGCACTCAGCTGCTAACCCAAATGTCGAGGCTAGAACCCACTAGCCACTCTGCAGGAGAAAGATGTGGCAGTCTGCTTCTGTAAAGATTTCAGCCTTGGAAACCCTATGGGTAGTTCTACTCTGTCCTATAGGGTTGCCATAAGTCAGAATTGGCTTCATGGCAAAGGGCATAGTTTTTTTTTTTTTTTTTTCGGTTTAATGTGGATAAATGTTCAATATGGAGGGGAGGAGTGCTTTTTGAAACTTTGGAAATGCTTCCTGAAGGGACCCTTGGCTGGAAACCACTGCTAAGGGTATTCCTTTACACTCATTCACTTTGTTCCTCATCTACCATTTCTCCGACAGTTCAAAAAGCTCTGCATTTTTCCCTACAGTTTATTTGCCCCCTCCTTGGTATTTCACCACACATGTGATCTCACTGTCATCAGCAAGCCTGAAGCTATCACCATGAATTCTGACTTTCAAGTCACATGTAGAAATGTTAAATAACCATCTCAGGGGTGCCACCCACTAGCACCCACTGTATGCAACTCCAAATCTACCCACGGGTCCCTTTTGCCCCACCTGGATATGGAGCATCCTAATAGCTTGGGGACCCCGCAGCCTTCTTCCCAGCCTAGGCTCAGCTTCCTATCCCTCTACAGCAGGTGTTCTCCAAAGAGGGTAAGCAAAGGGATCCATGGCAAGCAAGGGGAAAAGATTAAATCTCTTATTTATATTATTTTATCTAAAAGGAGAAGAATAACCAAAACGAAACCAAACCCAATGCCATTGAGTCAACTTCCAACTCACAGCAACCCTATAGGACAGAGTAGGACTGTCCCATAGGGTTTCCAAGTCTGCAAATTTTTACAGAAGCAGACTGCCACATCTTTCTCCTGCTGAGAAGCTGGTGGATTCGAACCCCCAACCTTTCAGTTAGCAGTGGAGCACTTACCTTTGTGCCACCAGGACTCTTAAAAGGAGAGTAATAATTTTATTAAATATTTCATGTTTACTGACAAGTAATACACATATAAACCCACTGCCATCGAGTCAATTCCGACTCATAATGACCCTATAGGAGAGAGTAGAACTGCCCCATGGAGCTTCCAAGGAGCACCTGGCGGATTTGAACTGCCGACCTCTTGGTTAGCAGCCATAGCAGTTAACCACTACACCACACGTGTATGTTTTATAAATAAATTTACATATACTGGACTAAAGCTCAGAATTTTTTTTTATGGATAGCAGTGGGCAATCAAGGAGCCCTGGTGGTGCAGTGATTAAGTGCTTGGCTGCCAATCGAAAGGTCAGCGGAACCCATCAGCCACTCCGCCAGAGAAGATATGGCAGCCAGCTTTCATAAAGATTACAGCCTTGGAAACCTGATGGGACAGTTCTACTCTGTTCTTTAAGGTCGCTGTGAGTCAGAATCTACTCGATGGCAATAGGTTTTGGTTAGTGGGCAATCAAAAAAATTTAGACCCATTGCTGAAAACGTTCTACCCTCCCTTCCACCCTATCCCTCTTTTCCTCCCATTCCCAGTCTATTGCCCTGGGTACTTCTATAGCCTCCACCTTCCTCAAATCTCTGCTCCATTGCTATTTGCTTCAGACCTCTGCCTCACTCTCTGCCCAGTCTCCTGGGCTTGATGTTTCAGAAGCCCTCTGTATACTGGCTGGTCATCTACTGGGCCTGGGCCCTGCTTCCCAGGCCAGCCCCAGAGCCTCCCACACCTAGGCCTCTACTTACATGGGTAATTGTGTGGCCAAGACATACCAACAATATAAAATATCCCTTGAAATGATACGTTATATAATCCAAACTAGCCCTCAGCCATTACAGCAATCAATGCCCATCGCCTGCTTGGCAGCCCATTCAGACTGCAGCCTAGAAAACCCTATGAGGCAGCTCTACTCTATCACATGGGGTCACTATGAGTCAAAATCGACCCCACAGCACCTAACACCAAGAGATAAAACAACCAATTCTATGGTGCATGGTCTATGATTGGAGCTTGGTTTAGAGGGGAAAAAAATTTATTATATACATTTGGGGTACAATAGGGAAAACTTTAATATAGACTGGGCATTAAAAGATATTAGGAAATTATTAATTTTGTTAGGTGTGATAAAGTTCCTGTGATTACATATGAAAATGCATTTATTTATTGCAGATGTATGCTGAAACAGGTGTGAATATTATGTTGTAATTCACTTTAAAATGGTTCTGTAAAAAAAAAGGTAAAATACAGAAAAATGTTAACAATAGTTCAATGTAGACAGTGGGTATATAGGTGCTGACTATACTATTTTAATTTCTATGTCTTTGCAGATTTTTTTTAATAAAAAGTTAAAACAAAGACAAACAAATCAGGCATTTTTTTAAGAGAGGAAAAGAGGGACAAAGAAAGCTTCCAAGCTTCATGGTATCAGTGGCAAATCCAGGTTTTAGCTGTTGAGTGACATCTAGAAGAAAGCGCATTGTGCCCTGAAGTTGGAAGGCATGGGTTCAAGGCCAGCCCAGCCCCTCCTACCTGCCTGAACTTAGGTTCTCTGTTCCCTGTATCCATGAAGGGAAAGATAGTAATACCATCCTCATTAAGCTGTGAGGACTCAATGAGCTTTTACACGTGGAAGCATATAGCACCCAGCAGGCCTTCAATAAACACTCATTCTGGTCCTCTCTTTGCATCTCCCGTATTTGGGAACGAGACCCATCTAAGGTGAGGAAAGTAGATTCAGAATTTAAGGAGGAACTTCTGCTTCCAAAAAGATGAAGTAAATGTACTTTTTCCTATTCCTCCTTTTAAACACAACTAATAATACCGGAAATAATATGTGGAATAAGCTTGAGAAGACTCCGAAAGGTGGACAGAAGAAGGTAGACCAACCAGAGACCTTGGAACCTGAAGAATGACAAATGGTGAGTTCCCTGGGTCTTCTTTTTGCCTCCTATGTCCCAGACTTGAAATTGGCAACTGTTATGGATTGAATTGTGTCCCCCAAAAATATGTGTATCGATTTGGCTATGCCATGATCCCCAGTATTGTGTAACTGTCTACCATTTTGTCATCTGATGTGATTTCCCTATGTGTTGTAAATGCTATCACTGTGATGTTAATGAGATGGATTAGCAGCAGTTATATTGATGAGATCTACAAGATTACATAGCGTCTTAAGCCAATCTCTTTTGAGATACAAAAGAAAGAAGCAAGCAGAGAGACGGGGGGACCTCACACCACCAAGAAAGCAGTGCCAGGACCAGACTGCATCCTTTGGGCCTGAAGTTCCTGCGCTGAGGTGCTCCCAGACCAAGGAAAGACTGAAGACAAGGACCTTCCTCCAGAGTCGACAGAGACAGAAAGCATTCCCCTGGAGCCAGTGCCCTGAATTCAGAATTCTAGCTTTACTGGACTGTGAGAGAATAAACTTCTGTTTGTTAAAGCCATCCACTCGTGGTATTTCTGTTACAGCAGCACTAGATGACTAAGACAGCAACCCAGAAACACCAATGGGTGCAGATACAAAAAGCCTCCAGCAATGTCTGGGTTCTCTAGCCAAAAAAAAAAAAAAGTTAGAAAAGGTGTAGCCTAGCAAGAAAGAAAACTTTTAGACAATAATTTCTCTACTCTAGTCAAACACCACAGGAAGAAAACTGTGACCCTGCCCCCCCACCCCCACCTATGCCAGTAAGGGCTGAGTGGGCAGCCTAGACTTCCACCCTTGCCAGGCTGTGACAAGGTGCCCCAAACCGTGCATACTGGTGGTGTCAGAAAAGGCCAAGTAGGGGGCCAGGACTTTCATCTTGGCCAGCTGGTAAGGATGTCATCATCCCCATGGTGTCAGTGGAGACCACATACGAAGGCTGGACATCCACCTCCAACCAGCAATAGCAAGGTGCCCCTTCTCCTCCCTGTCTCTCTTCTGAGAGGCCCAATGGAGAGTTAGGACTTTCACCATTGGCCAGTGGTTACCAGGTCACCCACATCATGGTATCGGTGGAGACCATTTGGTGAGACAGAATTGCAATTTCCACCAAGCAGTAATGAGGAGCTCCCACCTGAGGTGTCAATGGAGGCCAAGTGTGGAAGCTAGACTTCTACTTTTACCTGACAGTAATGAGGCGGCACCACCACCACCCTCTGAATTCCCCTGCCAAAGTGGTGTCAGAGAAAGCCAACTAAAACAGAGATTTGAATATGCTACAGTCTTATAACTTAATATGAAAATGTCCAGGTTTCAATAAAAAATCACTGATCATACCAAAAACCAGGAAGATCTCAAACTGCATGAAAAAGACTATCAGTAGATATCAACTCTGAAACGAGACAGAAGTTAGAATTATCTGACAAAGATTTTAAAGTAACCATGATAAAAATGTCACAATGTGCAACTTACAACAAGCCTGAAACAAAGGGAAAAACAGAAAACTTCAGCTAAGAAATAGAAGATATAAAGGAGAAACAAAAGGAATTTTTAGAACTGAAAAATACAATAACTAAAATAAAAAGGTCAGTGGGCAGGCTTAACTGCAGACTGGCAAGGAGAGAGAAAAGAATCATTGAACTGGGATATACCAAAACCAAACCCAGTGCCGTCGAGTCGATTCCGACTCACAGTGACCCTATAAGACAGAGTAGAACTGCCCCATAGAGTTTCCAAGGAAGGCCTGGTAGATTTGAACTGCCGACCCTTTGGTTAGCAGCTGTAGCTCTTAACCACTACGCCACCAGGGTTTCTGAACTGGGATATAGAACAATAGAAATTACCCAGTTGGAACAACAGAGAGAAAATAGATTAAAAAAAAAAAAAAAAGTCTTAGGGACCTGTGGGACAATAACAGAAGATCTAACATTCATGTCATTACAATCTTGGAAGGAGAGGAAAAAGAAAGTAGAGCTGAAAATTATTTGAAAAAAAAATGGTTGAAGGCTCCTCAAATTTGGCAAGAGACAGACCTACAGATTCAAAAGCTAACCTTGAGGCTCTGTACAAGCAGGAAGTCAAGGCTAAAGCAAAGTTGTTCACTACGTCGCTGAGTGTTGAAGCCATGCCCCAGCATGCACACAGGCCCCTCGATGAATTCTAGGAGACCCTGGTGGCGTAGCGTTAAGTGCTACAGCTGCTAAACAAGAGGTCAGCAGTTCAAATCCACCAGGCACTCCTTGGTGACTCTATGGGGCAGTTCTACTCTGTACTAGAGGGTCACTGTGAGTCGGAATCAACTCGACAGCAGTGGGTTTGGTTTTTGGTTTGGTTCCAGGCATCTGAGGAAATCTCTGTCAAATCATTAGCTGACCACTAAGCTAACCAAGAAAAGACTTCAGTGGCCACACACAACAAAAAATACAGACTTTAAAGAACTGGCTAAGAAAAGTCACTAAAGAAACAAACAATAATAACAAACCCTGGGAAGGGAGAGAATCTGATTTATAAAGTTGTCACATTCTTTTTAAAATGTCAAGTTTTCAATGAAAAAATTATGAGATCTGCAACAAAACAAAAAAAGTCTGGCTCATACACAGAAAAAAGCAGGGCTTTGAACTGGTTCTTCCTGGTTCTACCATGGCTGAGTAAACAACACTGGAACAGACCTGAATTTTTAAAATTTGGGTGAACTGGAACCATAACCGGAACGTGACAATTTATGGGTCGAAGCCCTGGTAGAAACTTAACCTCCCTCTTAGAAAACAAGGGCAGCATATGCATTGCACAACAACCAAATCTCCTGCTCATTAGATTGTGCACAGGGTCAGAAACAGTGGTGCCCCACTCAAAGACACCAGCCGACTGTGCAACTTTGGCACAGCCCTAGTAATTATCCAATAACCCACGCTCACCCACCAGGCTCCTGAAAGGGCTCGCTATGCCTCTTCCAAGTCTTCCATTTGAGGCTTCAACCCATAAAATTTTTCCCGTTCCAATTATGGTTCTGGATCACCCAGATTTTAAAAATTCAAGTCTGTTCTGGTTTTGCTTCGTTAGCCATTACTAAACCAGTTCAAACCGGTTGAAAGCCCTGAAAAAAGTAATCAATATAAACTGTCCCTAAGGAAGCCCAGACATTGGACTTCCTAGACAAAGACTTTAAATCAGCTATTTAAAATACGTTCAAAGAACTAAAGAAAACCATGTTTAAAGAACTAAAGAAAATCACAAGGACAACTCAGCAAATAACAGCAAATAGAGGATGTGAATAAAAAGATGTTGTTAGGTGCCTTTGAGTTGATTCCAACTCATAGTGACCCTATGTACAGCAAAATGACACTGCCTGGTGCTGCACCATCCTCAGAGCTTTGCTATGTTTGAGCCCACTGTTACAACTACTATGTCAATTCACCTTTTGAGAGTCTTCCTCTTTTTCGCTGACCCTGTGCTTTACCAAGTATGATGTCCTTCTCCAAAGACGGGTCCCTCCTGATAATGTGTCCAAAGTACAAAAGAGGAAGCCTTACCATCCTCCCTTCTAGGAAGCATTCTGGCTGTACTTCTTCCAAGACAGATTTGTTCGGTCCACTGGAAGTCCCTTGTATAGTCAGTATTCTTCACCAACACCAGCATCCAAAGGCATCAATTCTTCTTCGGTCTTCCTTATTCATTGTCCAGCTTTTGCATGTATATGAGGTGACTGAAAATACCATGGCTTGAGTCACGCACACCTTAGTCCTCAACGTGACATCTTTGCTTTTTAACACTTTAAAGAGGTCTTTTGCAGCAGATTTGCCCAGTACAGTATGTCACTTGATTTCTTGACTGCTGCTTCCATGGGCATTGATTGTGGGTCCAAGTAAAATGAAATCTTTGACAACTTCAATCTTTTCTCCATTTATCATGATGTTGCTTATGGGTCCAGTTGTGAGGATTTTTTGTTTTCTTTATGTTGAGGTGCAATCCATACTGAAGACTATAGTCTCTGATCTTCATCAGTAAGTGTTTCAAGTCCTCTTCACTTTCAACAAGCAAAATTGTGTCATCTGCATATTGCAGGTTGTTAATGAGTCTTCCTCCAATCCTGATACCTCATTCTTCTCATATTATTTGCCCACCATACAGATTGAATAAATATGGTGAAAGAATACAACCCTGGGGAGCACATCTTTCCTGATTTTAAACCAAATAGAATCTCTTTGTTCTGTTCAAACGACTGCCTTGGTCTATGTATGAGCACAATCAAGTGTTCTGGAATTCCCATTCTTCACAATGTTATTCATAATTTGTTATGATCCACACATTCAAAATTTTTTACACAGTCAGTAAAACACAAGTAAATATCTTTCAGGTTTTCTCTGCTTTCAGCCAAGATCCATCTGACATCAGTAATGCTATCCCTCATTCCACGTGCCCTTCAGAATCCAGCCTAAATTTCTGGCAGTTCCCTCTCGCTGTACTGCTGCAATAGCTATTGAATTATCTTCAGCAAAATTTTACTTGCATGTGATATTAATGATATTGGGCAATAATTTCCACATTCTGTTGGACCACCTTTCTTTGGAATGGGCACAAACATGGATCTTTTCCAGTCGGTTGGCCAGGTAACTGTCTTCTGAATTTCTTGGCATAGACAAGTGAGTGCTTCCAGTGTTGCATCTGTTTATTAAAACGTCTCATTTGGTATTCCATCAATTCCTGGAGCCTTGTTTTTCTTCAATGTCTTGGACTTCTTCCTTCAGTACCACTGGTTCTTGATCATATGCTACCTCTGGAAATGGTTGAATGCTAAGCATGTTCTTCCCTTTCAGTTTTCTAACTCAGGTCTTTGCACATTTCACTATAATACTTTACCTTGTTTTCTTGAGCTTCCCTTTGAAATTTTCTGTTCAGCTCTTTTACTTCATCATTTCTTTCATTCACTTTAGCACTCTACGTTCAAGAGCAACTTTCAGGTCTCTTCTGATATCCACTTTGGTCTTTTCTTTCTTTCCTGTCTTTTTAATGACCTTTGCTTTCTTCGTGTATGATGTCTTTGATGTCATTTCACAACTCATTTGGTCTTTGGTCATCATTGTTCAATGTGTCAAATCTATTCTTGAGATGATCTTTAAATTCTGGTGGGATATACCCAAGTTTGTATTTTGGCTGTCATGGACTTGTTTTAATTTTCTTCAGCTTCAATTTGACCTTGTATATGAGCAATTGATGGTCTGTTCCACAGTTGGCCCCTGGCCTTGTTCTGACTGATGGCCTTGAGCTTCTCCATCGTCTCTTTCCACAGAGTCTATTTGATTTCTGTGTATTCCATCTGGTGAGGTCCACATGTATAGTCACCACTTATGTTAGTGAAAAAAGGTATTTCCAATGAATAGGTCAGTGGTCTTGCAAAATTCTGTCATGCAATCTCCTATGTTGTTTGTATCGGCAAGGCCATATTTTCCAACAACCGATCCTTTTTCTTTGTTTCCAACTCTGGCATTCCAATCACAGTAATTATCAATGCATCTTGATTGCATATTTTATCAATTCCAGATTGCAGAGGTTGGTAAAAACCTTCAATTTCTTCATCTTTGGCATTAGTGGTTGGTGTGTAAATTTGAATAATAACCATATTAACTGGTCTTTCTTGTAGGTGTATGGATATTATCATATCACTCACAGTGTTGTACTTCAGGAAAGATCCTGAAATGTTCTTTTTGATAATGAATGTGATGCTGTACCTCTTCAATTTGTCATATGACTGTCTGATTCAAAATGGCCAATACCAGTCCATTTCAGCTCACTAATGCCTAGGATATCAATCTTTAAGCGTTCCATTTCATTTTTGACAACTTCCAATTTTTCTAGGTTCATACTTTGTACATTCCACATTCTGATTATTAATGGGCATTTGCAGTTTTTCTTCTCATTTTCAGTTATGCCACATCAGCAAATGAAGGTCCCAAAAGCTTTTTTCCATCCACATCATTAAGATCAACTCTTCTTTGAGGAGGCAGTTATTCCCTAGTCATATTTTGAGTGCCTTTCAACCTGAGGAGCTCATCTTCCAGAACTGTGTCAGACAATGTTCCACTGCTATTCATTGGCCAATTTTTTAGAAGTAGATCATAAGGTCCTTTTTCCTAGTCTGTTTTAGTCTGGAAGCTCCACTGAAACCTGTCCACAATGGGTGACACTGTTGGTATTTGAAATACCAGTGGCATAGCTTCCAGCATCACAACAACACACAAAACCTCCACAGTACAACAAGCTGACAGATGAATGGTGGAAATAAAGAGAGAAAATTATAAAATGAACCAAATAGAAATTCTGGAATTGAAAAGTACAACAACAAAAATAAAAAATTCACTAGAGGGACTCAATTGCAGATTTGACAAGCAGGAGAATCAGTGAACTTGAAAACAGATCAATTGAGATAATCCACTCTGAACAGAACAGAAAGAAGAAAAAATAAATAAAAATGAACAGAGCCTCAAAAACCCATGGGACTCCATCAAACATACCAACATATGCATAATGGAAGTCCCAGAAGGAGAGAAGTGAGAAAGAGACAGAATATTTAGAGAACTGGTAGTTAAAATTTTTCTCAAATTTGATGAAAGACATCCAAAAAGCTCAACAACCTCAAAGTAGGATAAACTCAGAGATCCACAACTAGGCACATCATAATCAAACTGTTAAAGGCCAAACACAAAGAGAGACTCATGAAAGTAACAAGAGAGAAGTAACTACTCACATACAAGAGATCCTCAATAAGGTCAACAGCTGTTTCTCATCAGAAATATAATGGGGTCTGGAGGCAATAGGATAACATATTCAAAGTTCTGGATGAAAAAGGCTGTCAACCAAGAATTCTATATCCAGCAAAACTACCCTTCAAAAAATGAAGGAGAAATTAAAATATTCCCAGTAAAACAAAAACTGAGAAAATTCATCACTAGCAAACTTGCCCTAAGGAAAATACTAAAGGGAGTCCTTCAGGCTGAAATAAAAGGACACAATAACTTGAATCCACATGAAGAAATAAAGAACATCAGTAAATGTAACTATATAGGTAAAATATAAAAGACAGTGTGAGTGTATTTTTTGTTTGTAACTCCTTTTTGTCTGTTATCTGATTTGAATCTGTAGTGATGGGCACACGTGTATAAATGACGTCATTTGCATGATAATAACTGCACAAAGAATGGGATAGGCAATGGCGCTATATAGCAGCAAAGTTTCTGTATTTTATTGAAATTAAGTTAGTATTAAATATATCAGAAACCCTCGTGGCGTAGTGGTTAAGAGCTATGGCTGCTAACCAAAAGGTCAGCAGTTCAAATCCACCAGGTGCCCCTTGAAAACTGTATGAGGCAATTCTTCTGTCCTATAGGGTCGCTGTGATTCAACACTGACTCAACAGCAACAGGTTTGGTTTTGGGTATTAAATATATAGAAAGGAAATATTTAAGACAGTGGGGCAGTTAATGCCCATAGGGAGTCCAGAGCTGGGGGGTAAATTCTTCTCCGTTATTACCCCAGATACAGGAGTTCATATGGCCTCTCTGGAAACAACCCTGAAAGGTGGAGCGCACTGTTGAGCTTAACTGGAGTGAGCTTAACTGTTTGTTGAGCAGTAGTAGTCCGCTTAGTAACACGCCGACTTGTATTTGCTCTCCTTCCTTCCCTGTCCCACTTCTTTCTTCCCTCAATCCTGCCTCTGTCCCCAGAGGCTTGCCGGCAGGACTGCACTCTTCCATAAAGTACTAACGCATATGTTTTTGCTCCAGATTCTGTTTCCTAGGGGCCCAAGGCTAAGATACCCTCTTTGAGGAACTAGAAAACAGAGAGAAGGTTGCTTTGACTGCTATCCTTAGAGGTACTGAGCAGACTAGGGCTTTGTCTCTGAGAGCTACTCTGCATACCCCAATCCTGAGACTCTGGACCTCTGGGTGGCTGCGGGAACAATGAGTAACTTTCTGTGCCATCTTTTGCCCTGTGCATCTTCTTGAGCATCCTCTCCCCTGTGGCCGTTACAGCCTAACCAATACACACAGCATCTTGCCTAATGTACAATTGAGCCCCACTTTACAGGAAGGAAAGAGTGCAAAGCTGAGACACACTCTAGGACTGGTAGTCAGCAGATTACACCCACCCAGCCTCAACAATTGTTTTAGGTCCAGTGTCCATTCTGATTGGTCAATGCCTTGATGTATAAGTTGTTTTGAATGTGACTCTAGTTAAGACACTCTCCTGACCACATGTGGTACATGAGGGAGGGTAGTGGAAGTAGATCCTCACCCTCCCCTGTGGCATATTCATAATTCTAGGATTGCCTACAAAACCCCCTACCCTCCAGCCAGAGAAGCTGCCCAGGCAGAGAAAAATGCACTGATTCATTGCACTGAGAACCTGAATCACTAATACACACCCACAGCACAAACCTAACAAAACAAAATCAGACATACAAAGAATCAAGAGACCCTCAGAATTCCACTCAAAAGGGTTAAATGAGCAGAATTTCCTGAAGGGACTATTTACAGAGGTGTGGTCAGAAGTAAGAAAATCCACAAAGGATGTCAAGACATTCAGGATCGGCAACAGTGGGATGACATGACCACCCCGAGGCCTGAAAGGACAAAGAGAAGAATCAGGGTCAGAGGAGCCCAGTAGGAGCAGGCGCTGAGGTGGAGGGGGCTATAGTTGGAGAGCAATGCAGCCACTGCCAGAACCACAGTGCAGGGAGGGAGCAGGGACGAAATACACCAACTTCTCTCTCCTCCCGCCCTCCAACCTCCTACAGGTGCCTCCCATTGGCCAAACTCAACCAGAAGGTAAAGAGCAAGAGATCCCACACAAAAGTGAGCTTCTTCAGAGCATAGAGCAGGGCAAAGGGCAAAGAATGGATGGGTGGGGCATGGGGATGGGGATGGGGATAGCAGCAATTAGAGAGCCACAGGAGGGAATCAGAGACCCAAAGGGACGGGGGACAGCTATCACACACAGCTACTTATACACCAAAGCCCAGAACCATAGGCCTGGCACTCAATCTTACAGTTGTCCTCTGCATTCTCCCTTCTCATCAGCACAGGCTTGGTGTGTCCTGGAGACACCATCCACAAGGGGAAAGCCAGGGTGCCCTCCCTGCCCCGTCCCTGCTCCCAGCAAGGGGAAAAGGTGACAGAGGGCCTCTCCTCCTAGCATTGCCAAACCCTCAGGCCACAGAGTCCTAGAGCCAGGCAGGGCTGGCCCTTCGCTCTGCCAGGAGTCCAATACCTAAAGTAATTTAAGTTATTTTCCTCTGCTTGGCACAGGGCCCCAGACAACACAGGGATGCACTTCCCCACCCCCACTGCCAGCTCTTTCCCTGGCCTGCACCCACAAACACGGCATCCCCCATGGCAGGACCAGACCCCAGAGACTTGCTGGCAGACGTCCTGAGGCAGCAGCCACAGAGTCCCCGCTGCCAGGGACTCCCTGCCAGAGACTCTCCTTGGCCCACTAGGTGAATAGCAGCAGTCAGGACTTAAGAAAAGGCTGGGGCAGGTTACCTAAAACTATGGAGTGCAGAGGGTGTCCAAAGGGAAAAAGAGGTGCATGCCCCAGCCAGCTAGAGGCAGGAGGAGCATGAGACGTGTGAGCCTGTGTGAGCCCTCAACGTGTGAGCCCTTTTTCCCAGGCTTGCAGATCTGCTTGGGGTTTAAGGCAGAACCGGAGCTAGGGAGGGCTAAGAATCTGCTTGGTGTTATCAGGAAGTCATAGCAGAAGGAAGGACAGGGAGGAGCAATCCCTGGGTTGGAGGAGTACTGGTGAGACAGTTAACTCAGACCTAAAATTAAAAACAAAATCAAGTTTGCCACCTCATCCTCTCCTGCTCTCTCTGATCCCTCCCTGTGAATAAAATAAATGAAATCAACCACCTAAGTACTTAAGATCATAGCTCATTAAAGCTGAAAGGGATCTATCTGGGTTCTCTAGAGAAACAAAACCAGTGAAATGTGTGTGTGTGTGTGTGTGTGTGTGTGTCCGCAAAAAAAAACCCACTGGCATTGAGTCGATTCTAACTCATAGCAACACTATAGGTCAGAGCAGAACTGCCCCACAGAGTTTCCAAGGAGTGCCTGGAGGATCTGAACTGCCAACATTTTGGTTAACAGCTGTAGCACTTAACCACTACGCCACCAGGGTTTCCAGTATGTATGTATGTGTGTATAATATATAGAGAGAGAGATTTATCTCAAGAAAATTCTCACATGGTTGTAGAGACTGGCAAGTCCCAAATCCGTGGGTTAGGCATCAGGCTGAAAGCTTCTCCAGACTCATGTAGCTGCAGGGGCTGACAAACCCAAGATCAGCAGATCAGACAGCAGACACCTGGCTCATGGGCTGTGGAGGCTGATGAATCAGAGATCTGCAGGTAAGACAGCAAGCTGCTGGCTCACAGGCTGCAGAGGTCAAATCCCAAGGTTGGAAGGCAATATGACAGGCTGCTGGATCAAGTCCTAAGAACCAGAGTTCGGATAATGACAAGCTGGATACAAAATACAGAGGAAGGAAGCAAGCTTTGAGAGAACATCCATATATATATATTGGATGCAGGCACACCCCTTGAGGAAACTTCCCTTACAACTGATTGGCTGATCACATCAGATCACATTATCGAGGATGACTACATCATTACAGAACTGCCAAACCACTGAGAATCATGGCCCAACCAGGTTGGCACACAACCTTAACCACCACAGGATCTCAGAGAAGAGGCCAACCCTTCAATTTACAGATGAGGAGACCCAAAGAGGGGAAACAACATGTCTAAGCTCACACAGCAAAACAGTGGCAGCGCCAGGGACAGAACTTCTCAAGTCTCACAATACTAAGCAGTATGTCCCAGGTACTCTTCTAGGTGGTGGAGATACAACAGTGAACAAAACAGAAAAAAATCCTCGCCATCACGAAGTTTACAATATAGAGCAACGTTGCCTAATAGAACTTTCTGCAGTGATAGAAATATTCTGTATCTGCACTGTCCACTAACTGCACCTGGCTTTTGAGCACTTGAAACGTGGCTAGTGTGATGAGAAACTGAATTTTTGCTTCACATATTTTGCAACTCTGTTGTTTGGTGCATTACATTTAGGATTGCTATGCCTTCTTGGTAGAATGACTCTTTCATCATGTAGTGTAACGTAATGTCTCTGTCACTGGTCATTTTCTTTCCTCCAAAGTCCACCAACTGATATCAATATAACCACTCCCCCTTTCTGTTGATTTATGTTTGCATGGTATATCTTCTTCCATCCAGGAACTGAATTTTTTATTTTATCTAATTTTAATTTATTTAAATTGAAATAACCATATGTGACTAGGAGGTACAGAATTGGACAGTGTGGTTCTTGAGAATTCAGCAGCTGTGCCTCCACTCTGCCAGTAGCTAAGCAGGAGGAGACCAGCTCCCCCACCCAAAGAAATGCCACCAGTGACTGTCCCACTGTAGCTCTTAGAAGCCCCAAACAGGGTCCTCAACCAGGTGAACCCCAGTCCCACTACACTATCCAAAATTGAGAAACTGGCCCCTGACTGGCCCCACTTCCTGAGACCTCAGAAGAGACCAGAGCTGGAGATGCCCAGGGAGCAGAGGAGATGGTCAGGTCTGAGTGCAAACCTTCATCTCTGTCCTTGCTTCAGGCAGGCCCTCCCTCCCCAGCCCCAGCCTCCAGGGCTGCTCCCCACATCTTGGGGCCAGGAGTATGTTAGAAATAACCTAGACAACTTGGGCATCCAATCAGTCAGGGCAGTCTGACCCCTCCCAGTTCTGGTCCTCCCACTGCAGGGGCATGAATCCTTGCAGTATGTTCTGGGGGGCCTCTGGGGAAGGTGCAAGCCCTTGTTTTCCTGGGCTGGTCCAGCCCAATACAGCGGCAGCTGATAATGACAAAGCAGAGGAAAAGGACAGGCTCAGGGAGGGGAGACATGGCGGCTTAGTTAATTGGGATTACTTACATGAAAAGCTGCCTAATTAGAATCCACTGCTGCCAAGGACTCCTCAGGAAGAGTGACCTCCTCTCTGCTCCCTCTTCCAGTGGTGAGGAAGGACAAGTGTGTACCCTCTGCTCCTGCATTGTGTTGTGTCCATTTACTTGCCATCTCGCCCCCAAGACCAGCATCTCCTCAAGGGTCTCACCTTGCTATGGGCACCCTCCCCCCACACACAGCACATGCACAGGCTGCCTCTCCTCTCCTGAAAACAGGCCCAAGGCCTGGCTCTCAGCAGGTTATTAATGAATGCTTTTAGAGGGTAGACAAGAAAAGAAAAGAAAGGGAAGCTGGGGATAAGAAGGAAAGGAAAGGGGAAAAAAATTAAAGGAAAGGAGAGGGGACGAGAAAGGAAGAGGGGAAGGGGAAGGGGAAGGGGAAGGGGAAGGGGAAGGGGAAGGGGAAGGGGAAGGGGAAGGGGAAGGGGAAGGGGAAGGGGAAGGGGAAGGGGAAGGGGAAGGGGAAGGGGAAGGGGAAGGGGAAGGGGAAGGGGAAGGGGAAGGGGAAGGGGAAGGGGAAGGAAGAAGATTGTGACCCTGGGCCAGCAATGGTCCCACAAGTCAAGGGCTGGCGGGGGGTGGGGCAGATGAACACGGGAGAGGGTCCTGCTCCATGTCCTCTTGACCCTTACCCTCCAGGTTGGAGCTATGATGCACACACACACACACACACCACTCACACTCTACAGCCCTTTGCATTAAGACTGTGAAGCTACAATACCGGGAAAGCCAGCACAACTTGTGTAAGGCAAGGTCCTTGTAGCTCCAGAGACACATCCAAACTCCCTGAGGAACAGAACTGCTGGGCCAAAGGCTGTGGGGACCATGGTCTGGGGCAACATCTAGCTCAATTGGCATAACGTAGTTTCTAAATAAAATGTTCTACATTCTACTTTGGTGAGTAGCATCTGGGGTCATAAAAGCTTGTAAGCGGCCATCTAGGATGCTCCACTGGTCTCACCCCTTCGGGAACGAGGAATAATGAAGAAAACTGAAGAAACAAGGGAAAGATTAGTCCAAAGGACTAATGGGCCACATCTACCACGGCCTCCACCAGACTGAGCTCACTACAACTAGATGGTGCCCAGCTACCACCACTGACTGCTCTGACAAGGATCATAATAGAGGGTCCCAGACAGAGCTGGAAAAATATGTAGAACAAAATTCTAACTCGAAAGGAAAGAAAAGACTTACTTGCCTGACACAGACTGGAAAAGCCCTGAGAGTATGGCCCCGGTACACACTTTCGGCTCAGTAATGAACTCACTCCTGTGGTTCACCCTGCAGCCAAAGATTGGAGAAGCCCGTAAAACAAAACAAGACTAAATGGGCACACCAGCCCTGGGGCAAGGACTAGAAGGTAGGAGGGAACAGGAAAGCTTGAATACGGAACCCATGGTTGAGAAGGGAGAGTGTTGACACATCGTGGGGTTGTTCACCAATGTCATAAAACAATATATGTACTAACTGTTTAATGAGAAACTACTTTGTTCTGTAAAACTTCATCAAAGTACAATAAAAAATAATATTAATAAGACCATGAAGCTAAACCTGTGCTCCAGTCTCAATGCATTTTGACCTTTTTTCCATTTGTCTCTTGCCAGCATCCATCTGCTCCCCAGCCATCATTTCATGCCCTTGCACTGGACCCTATCCTGCGCTTAGGGGGCAACAGAGCTGGGACCCAATACAGGGAGCTGAGGAGGTGAGGGAGGGGGTTGAACAGGAATGGAAATGCCCCAGTGGAGGCACTTGAGCCTTGGAACCTCCACATTGCACCAAGCACACCACCACCTTAATTTACACATCTTAATTCATTTTCTTACCAAATCCGCTGTCACAATAATACAGGTGGTGATTCAATTCAGTCAGAGCTGCGCAGATCACATCAGAAAATGACTGATAGTCCCGGTGCAGAAATTGCATTTTATCATACAGGCAAATAAAGTGTGAAGACACACACTCACGATAAAGGTTTTGTCAGCAATGGAGTGTACAACTGGCCTGAAGTCTCCCCACAAACGAGGCATCAGCACAGGTTCAAGACCAAGATCTAAACAGGGAACATAAGAGTCTATGGAATCAGTCGGGTAGGGTGGACTCACTTCAGTCAGCTCCAGGGGGAGACTCTCCAGATACCCCAGACCACAGCCCACACCTCTAACATGGGAGGGAACAAGGGCTGCCAAGCACCTCGGAGACCTGAGAATCCCTCCACATTGGAAATTCATGGCAAATTGCTCCTGTAATTTACTGGTCCGGCTGGAGAGATGCATCTTTGAACTCCAGCCAGAGGCTTTGAAAACCACTCTCAACTCTGCTTCTCTTACCCCTGTCTGAGATGAATTAAAGGGAATTATGCACATAAACCCCACAGATCAAGGGGACACCCACTCTCCTTCAACTGCCAGCTGATTAGACAAATCACGTTCACAGCATAACAGGAACCCAGACTGGAAAAATAAAATATATTTGAAATGCAAAGATGGATGGCTTCTGTCACAAAGTCTCTCCAAAGTCACAGTCCGTAAATTGAGATTCCCATCGATGCTACAGCAAAGGCGTAGCTCAATAGGAGCTACTGCCCTGGTAGGGAAGGACTCCAGGTCCCCCTTAGAATCATACACTGTCTAAGCTAGGAGGAACTACAGCCCCTGAGGGGGACACCCAACGTAGGGGCATCCACATCACGGGGCGGGGAGGTGGCTTTCATTCTAAAGGGCGCTCCCAAGAATGAACTGAGGCACAGAGCTGCTGAACGATCAGGTCACACACAGACTCCCTGTGTCCATTCTGGGCCCCACACCTCCCCCAGTAACACCATGCCCAGTGCCCAGCACATAACTGGGACACAGTAATGTCTGTAGAAGACAGGACAAGACAGGATGCTGCCTGTCAAAAAAGCAGAGTCAGGAATTGGAGGAGGAAATGTTGCCACCATGAGCATCTGTATTCTGTGCCATGAGACCAGAAGAACTAGATGGTACCCAGCTACCATTACTGAACGATTTGATCTAAGATTCTGTAGAATACTGATCAAAAGGGGGAGGGGAACAGAACAGAATTTCAAATTCTCAGTGGAATCCAGGCTTTCTGGAGCCATTGAGGCTAGATAAACACCCAGAACTATTGCCCTTCGGATAATCTTTAAACCTTAAACCTCAAACCAAAACTTATCCCAGAAGTCTGCTTTGAACTGAACAACCGTTCAGCCTAATTAGTAAAGAATGTCTGCCTTGAGCATTGTCTTCTCTCAAAGATTTATCTACGCAGGGTCAAACTGACAACAGAATCTCGAAAGGTTAGACGTGAAGCTTAGGGGACAGTGGCTATGCGTTAATGGCGGTGGAATAATTTGCGAAAGGATAGTGAGAACGGTTACACAACTTGAAGGCTGTAAACAGTGTCACTGAATTGTACATGTAGAATCTGTTAAAACAGTATGCCTTTGCTGTATATATTTTCACAAAAAGTAAAGTCTATTTAAAAAATAATAACAAATGCAGAAATAAAAAGAGGAAAAAAAAAAAAAAGATACCGCCTGTCTACTCAGGGCCCTGCTGAGCAAACTCACTGAAACCTCACCCTTTCCTGGCAGGACACAGGCCCCCGGCAAGCCAGAGAGGGAGGCAGCGGACCGGTGAATCCTAGAGCTTAGTTTTGCTCAAACCCTGGTCTAGGCCAGAGGCAGTAGAAACTGAGGAGTAGAGAAATCTGGGCAAGTTTTCCTTAGCCAGACTGATGTAGCTCAGGCTGGGTCACCCAGAGAGAGAGGCAGCAGCAGGGGTGTGTTGAAAGCTACAGTGTGCAGCCCAGAACCCCCTTTCAGGATTGAGAGACTCATTCTCAAATCGCTCTTGGGAACTGCCCTCAGTCAGAGAGAGCTAGGGGCAGCAGCATCCAATGCCTGGTTAATTGACAGAAAGGGGGGCCCACGTGCCTCAAGGTGGGACAGTTGTGCAGGGCCAGACCTCCCCATGGGGTCGGCTGAGGCCTTTGCTGCTACTGTATCACAGCCCTACCTCTCCCTCAGCCCCATTTTGTAGCCTTCACTGTCCCCTCCTACTCCCCCACCCCGCAAATAAACCAAACCTGTGGCCTTCGGGTCAACTCGGACTCGTGGTGACCCCGTGTGTTACAGAGTAGAATGCCCCTTAGGGTTTTCTTGGTGGTGATCTTTACAGAGGAGCCTTAAGGTTTTCTTGGCGGTGATCTTTACAGAGGAGCCCTGGTGATGCAGTGATTAAGTGCTTAGCTGCTAACCCAAAGCTTGGTAGCCCGAACTCACCAGCTGCTCCACAGAAGAAAGATGTGGCAGTCTGCTTCCACAAAGATCACAGCCTTGAAAACCCTATGGGGCAGTTCTACACTGTCCTATAAGGTTGCTATGAGTTGGCATCAACTCGACAGTAATGGGTTTGGTTTGGTTTTCTTTTTTAAAGAATATTTACAGAAACAGATCACCAGACCTTTCTTCTGCAGCGCCCCTGGGTGGGTTCAAACCATCAACCTTTAGGTTAGTAGTCAAGAGCTTAACCATTGGTGCCACCCAGCGACCTCCTCATTCCCCACAGGTGTTGATACAGAGGGCACTTCCTGAAAATCCTCCTGTATGAAATCTTCATCTCAGAGTCTATTTCTCAGGGAACCTAAGACAGAGGAAAATTCTGGAGCCCAGAAAATCACGAGCTATCAACAGAGGGGGCCTCAGAGCTCAGCTGGTCCATTTTCTCATTTCACAAAGAGCCTGAGGCCCAGAAAGGAGAAGTGAGTTGGCTCAGAACCAGGGAAAGAGCCGGGCCTGCACAGGGGCAGCCCCCAGCTCCCTCTCACACAGACCAAGAGAATGCAGTGGCCTCCTTCACCAGCCTTGGCAGGAGGAAGACGAGGGTGGAGATGGGGTCCCTTTGGATGTGGTTTTTAAACAACAACTTCCTGTGACAGATAGCTACACCCCCACTTCTCACAGGTATAGAACTTGTGATCTGAGGTAAATAAAGACCATCTGTGTCCCACCAAAACTCTGAACCTTCGGTCTAAAGGAAGCCAACTTGCAAACGTGTATTCCCGCTGACGTGTTCACATCTCCTAGGGTTTGAGCTATTAGGTCGGGGGTTCGTGTAAAAGAAGGGAGGTTTCACGGCCACAAGAGAGACGAGCCCTGATGTGGGGCTGCCGTGGGATTTGATGTGACGAGAGATCCCTGGTCTAGTCTAGTTCCTCACATCAGAGCCAAGGGACCCAGGGGGGGAGGAGGTGCCTCTGTTCACACAGCCAGTCCCTCCACAGCGGACCCTAGAACTCAGGCCTCCTGACTCTCTACTTCCCCAGGAACCATCCATGTCCAGCAGAGTAAGGCCCCAAGCATCCCTCCCCAGAAAGAGGCTCAGACCCAGATGAGTAACTGAGAAAGGTCAAGCCCCGTCCCTGCCCGCCCCAGCTTTCCCTCTGTTACTTTGTGGGAAATGCGGTGCCCTGAAGCCAAAAGCATGCTCAGCGATCTCCGGCATCTCCTGGCACGTCTCGCCAGCCTCCTTCTCAGAATGGGGCGTAAGCACTGCCACCTTGCAAGATTTATTGAGAACCTGTTTCAACCAAGAAAAGAGATACTTTCAACATTCTCATCTTGGTTTAAATACAGTTAATAATCATCTGTCTGTGTGGCCCCAAAATCTAAAAATGAAAAAAAAAAAAAAAAAAGAATCATCCAGCATTTACGCTGATTTGGTTAATCCCTAGAGGAAAATACAATTAAACAGAAGGAGCAAAGCGAAAGCTGACTGATGAGTTGCCATTTTAAGACACCCGGTTCAATTAAGCTAAAAGCCTCCTCTCGGTCCACAGTGATCGTTCCCAAACACTGCCAGCAAACTGGCACACCAGGGGACTCGGCCCGGCCTGGTGGCAAGGGCTTTCCAGCAAGAGTCATGAGGCTTTAAAAGCCAAGGGGGAGGATCCCCTGGAATCTGCATCTAAACCTGGGTTTTCAGTTTAGGATCATCTCCTCAGATTTTTGCTCGACATCCAATCACCCCTCCCTGCTCAGAGGAGGCTGAGCAGGGGCTGGGCATGGAATGGGGACGTGGGTTCCATCACCAAAGCATTGACCTTTAAGTTTTTGCTTCTGTTTGCTTGCCTGCCGCCTGCTTGCTTTATAAAAGGTAGCCCCTGGTGGGAATCCACTGTTTGTTTTGCCACTATGTAGCCTCAGTTTTCTCACCTTTAAAATGGGAATGTCCTTGGACCATGGATATCCAGAGCTTAGCACCAGATGTTGGTAACTTACAGTGTAACTTTCAACTAGTTCCTTTGTCTTGTTTGGAATTCCGCTTCCTCAACAGCAAAATACACCTAAAGTGACTGTTTATGTACCACAGTGAAGGTCAAAAGTGTCGAAAAAGAATAGACAGTCTTTTCAACAATGTTGTTGGAACAACTGGATATCCATAGGCCAAAAAAATGAATCTTGACCTAAACCTCACACCTTACATAAAAATTAACTCAAAATGGATCATAGACTTAAACGCAAAATATAACACTCTCACAAGAAAATATAGGGGAAAATCTCCTACGTCAAAGTGTCCATAGACATGACACCAAAAGCAAAGTCTGTGGAAGAAAGAATCAATAAATTGGGCCTTATGGAAATTAAAATAATTTGCTCCACAAAAGATGCTGCTAAGAGAATGAAAAGACACATTACATCTGGGGTCTTAAAAGTGTGTGAGCGGCCGTCTAAGATACTCTACTGGTCTCATCCCATCTGGAGCAAGAGACAGTGGAGAAAACCAAGGACACAAGGGAAAGATTAGTCCAAAGAACTAATGGATCACAACTACCACAGCCTCCACCAGCCTGAGTCAAGCACAACTAGGTGGTACTCAGCTGCCACCACAGACTGCTCTGACAGGGATCAAAATCAAGGGTCCTGTACAGGGCTAGAGAAAAATGCAGAGTAAAATTTTAACTCATAATAAAAGAGCAGACTTACTGGTCTGACAGAGACTGGAGAAACTCCCAGAGTATGGCCCCAGGCAGCCTTTTAGCTCAGGAATGAAGTCATTCCTGAGATTTACCTTTCAGCCAAAGATTAGACAGCCCATAAAACAAAATGAGACTAAAGGGGCACACCAGCTCAGGGGCAAGGACAAGAAGTCAGGAGGGGATGGGAAAGCTGGTAATAAGGCACCCAAGGTCAAGAAGGGAAAGAATTGGCAGGTCATGGGGTTGTTAAACAATGTCACAAAACAATATGTGTACTAATTGTTTAATGAGAAGCTAGTTTGTTCTATAAACTTTCAACTAAAGCACAATAATGAAAAAGAAAAGACACTTTACAGAGTGGCAGAAAATATTTGCAAGTCATAAATCCAGCAAAAGACTTATATCTGGAATTTATAAAGGACTCTCTATATTTAACAGTAAGAAATCAACAATCAATTTAAACATAAGCAAAGTACTGAAAGACACTTCATCAAAGAGGATATCAAAACAGAACAACCAAAATGGAAATAACGAGAAGGCTAAGACATTGTGAAGAATGTAACCAGTGTCACTGAACAATATGCATACCAAAAGACCAAATCAAACCCACTGCCTTTGAGTCGATTCCAACTCGTATGTATAGAAATTGTTAAATGGGAACCTAATTTCCTGTGTAAACTTTCACCAAAAACACAATAAAATATTTTTTAAAAAACAGAGGATATACAGATGGCAAATAAGCACATGAAAAGATGTTCAAAATCATTTGCCATTAGGGAAATGCAATTAAAGCCACAATGAGATATCACTCAGAATCTCTTATCAGAGTAAAGCTAAAATAAAAAACGATAACACCGAATGCTGTCAAGGATGAGAAGAAACTAGATCACCCATACACTGCTGAAGGGAAAATAAAAAGGTACAGCCACTCTGGAAAACCATTTGGCAGTTTCTTAAAAAACTAAACATTCAACTACTATATGGCCCGAAAATTTCACTCTTGAACATTGATCCTACAGAAATGAAAACGTATGTTCACACAAAAACCTGTGCACAATGTTTATTGCTGTTGTTAGGTGCCGACTCATAGTGACCCCATGTGACAGAGTAGAACTGCCCTATAATGATTTCTTGACTCTAATCTTTACAGAAGCAGATCACCAGGTCTTTGTCCCATAGAGCCGCTGGGTGGGTTCGAACCACCAACCTTAAGTTCACAGTTGAGCTCTTAACCATTTGCATTATAGGAGTTTTATTCTTAATAGCCAAAAACTGGAAACAACTCAGATGTCCTTCAATGAGTGAATGGTTAAACACAGTGTGGTATATCCATACCATGGACTACTTACTACTCAGCAATAAAAATGTTTTGTTTTGTTTGTTTTGATACACAAAACAACTTAGATGAATTTCCAGAGAATTATAATAAGGAAAAAAACCCAATCTCAAAAGGCTACTTACTATAGGATCCCATTTATATAACATGCTCACAACGACAGAATTGGAGAAACAGAGAACAGACCAGTGGCTACAGGGGGTGGAGGGTGGTGTGACTATAAAGAAGTAGCACAGGGGAGTTGTTTGGGGGTGACTGAACAGTTCTGCATCTCAATTGTGGTAGCGGTTACCTGAATCTATACATATGATAAAATTCATAGAACTATATACCAAAAAAAAAAAAGTGAATATATGGAAAAACTGGTGAAAGCCAAATAAAATCTATAGTTAGTTAGTAGTACGGTACCAATGTCAATTTCCGGTTTATTATTGGGGGAAGCTGGGTGAAAGGTACCCAGGAACCATCTGTACTATTTTTGTGACTTCTCTGTGATTCTAAAATTATCTCAAAATAAAAAGATTTTTTTGTGTGTGTTAGAGCAGGGGCTCAAACAGATACTGGTACACCTGTGTTCACCGTAGCATTGTTCCAAATAGCCAAAAGGTCGAAACAACCCAAGTGTCCAACATCAGATAAACAAAATGTGGTATATATCCGTACAAGGGAATATTATTCAGCCATAAAGCGAAATGAAATTCCGATACATGCTACAACGTGGATGAACCTTGAAAACATTATGCTGAGTGAAATAACTCAGTCACAAAAGGACAAATACCGTATGATCCCACTTACGTGAAAAACCCAGAATACGCAAATGCGTAGAGACTGAAGTTTACTACTGGTTATCAGGGGCAGGTGAGAAGGGGAAAGAGGGAGGTACTGCTTAAGGGGCACTGAGTTTCTGTTAAAGGTGATGAAAAATTTCAGGAAGCAGATAGCGGTGATGATGGCACAATGCTGTGAATGTAATTAATGTCACTGCGATATGCACATGAAAATGGGTGAAATGTCAAATGTTTTGTTATACATATTTCACCACAATTTTAAAAAATGTTTTAAGTATTGGGAGGGTAAATTTGTTTTACAAATATAAAGAAAAAAATGTTCCTGTTCAAAGTTGGCTCCCAGCAAGCTCTGGAGTCGGACAGACTCAGGTTAGCATTTCAGCTTCACAGATTCCCAACTCTAACTTTGTGCAAGTTACTTCACTTCTCTGAGCCTCAGGCTCCTCACACGTAAACAAGGAATCGCTACACCTGGCACACGGAGGGTATGTGAGCTGATACCTGTAAGAGCACCTGAAGCAATGACTGGAACATGGATGTTGCTGAGTCAGTGTTAGTTCCCACCTTTTCCCCGGCCAGCCCGACTTCTCCACTTTGTTTTCTGGATCTGCCCTTGCATTTGCTTCCACTCTTCAAGGTCAAATAAGGCTCTCGGGGAACCCTGATTTCTCTAGACTACAGATCTTTCAGGTGTTCTCATCTGGGTCCACATCAGGGCTGGGCAGCACCTGAAGTTCAGAACCCCATGGGAACAACACCCTCTCTGTACCCTAGCCAGGGTCTAACAGCCTCACAGCTCTGCAAGGCTCCCACACGAGTCAGCCCTCAGGGTTAGTGGGGTACAGCTAATAACTCTTCCCTGCTAAGATCCCATTTACCATCCCTTCCTTCCATCTCTTCCATCACTACCCTACGTACCATTCCAAATGGTCTTGCAAGCAAAAGAGTTACTTCTTTATGGTCGCAAAGTACAGTTTACAAAGTACCTTTCACAAATGCCTTGTTGTTGTTGCTAGGTGCCAAGTTGATTTTCAACTCACAGCGACCCAATGTGACAGAGTAGAACTGCCCCATGGCGTTTTCTAAGCTGCAATCTTTACGGAAGCAGATTACCAGGTCTTTTCTCCCGCGGATCCACCGGGCGGGTTCGAATCACAAGCCTTTTGGTTAGCAGCTGAGTGCTTAAACATTGAGCCACCAGGGCTCCTGACAAATGCATTATACCTTCTTAAAACCCCAACAAGACCCTGGTTAGAAGCAGGATAAAATTCCACTTTTTCAAATGGGAAGAGGTGCACGTTGGGGAGGTGGGTGAAGAACTGGAAGGCAGGAAGGGAACCAACATGGATTAACCACCTACTGTATGCAGGGCACCTTATTTTCTTTCACTTGATTCTTACAACTAGATTGTGATGTAAATATTAATAAATCTCCATTTTGCAAATGAAAAACCTCAGTTCAGAAAGGCTAAGGAACTTAACCAAGGAAATACAGCCAATAAGGGCAGAATGGAGATGAGATCCAAGACTGCCTGAGTACAACGTAGGGCTCCTTCCTTTTTACACTGGGCACAAAATTCATCATGCACCCTCTTCTCTCATTCATGCATTTGGTCATTTTTATCATGAAGTGATTGGAAATCCTTCCTTCTCCATGGAGTCTTCCTGAATTTACTGGGCCCAGGAGTGCCTTGGCCCCATGGACATGAGGCTTCTCGGATGTTCCTCCCCACTCTACACCCCTAAAAGGCTCAACCCTTTCATATTCTGTCATGTGTATTCACCCTTGGAATTCACTGGAGCATCTCTGCCTACCACCCCTCCCCAACCTCACCCTCTTGGTCCCTCCCACAGCTCACCCAACTCTTCACCCATATTCTTGCCCATATCCCACAGTGTCGAGGCTGGAAGAACCCTCAGTGAACATTCCAGAGGACGCTGAGATCCAGAGAGGGGAAGGCGCTTGCCTCAAATCCCACAGTGAGATAGCAGCAGATCCTGGACTCGTGCCCAGGCCTCCTGGCCCGCATCCAGCCCTCCTGGCACAGGTTCCAACACAGCAGCACGCCCTTACTGCAGAGAGCTCCGCTCGCCTTCCTCCCAGCACCTATCCTTGGGAGAGGGCTGCCTGGATCAGGGCTCACAATGATTCCAGCACTTCCTCTTCCCTTCCATGCTCCGAAATCCTGCCCATCCTTCCAGCCTCCACTCAGTCCTGCCTCCTGCTTGAAAGTTTTCCAAATTATTCCAGCCATATGGGTCTCAACAACTGTGGTTCCTACCCTCTGTTCCCCTTGGCACCTCCAGGTTTCACATGATTTCATAACCATCATGAGGCTTAATTCGACCTCGAAGACCCAGACCACATCTCCCTCCCCACAGCACTTACTAACACAGCCAAATACATAGCTGGCAGAGAGAGAGGATGAGAGATCGAGGACAAAGAGCAACCCGCCTTCCGCCACCGCCACCACCAGTTGCCGTGGAGTCAGTCCTGACTCACGGTGACTCTGTTTGTGTCAGAGCAGAACTGTGCTCCGTAGGGTTTTCAATAGTTGATTTTTCAGATCGCCAGGCCTTTTTTCCAAGGCACCTCTGGGTGTAATTTGCCCACCAACCTTTCAGTTAGCAACTGAGCATGTTAACCATTTGCACCACCTAGAAAATCCTCCCCATAATCTGTCCATATTCTCAGTCTGATTTGTGGGAGATCTCCCTTATCTTTTCCCAGGCTAATGGTATTTGCCATTTTCCCCCAAAGAACAATCTAGCAATACCTTCACATGCAATTACAGCATTGCTTAACTGCCTCCTCAGAATTAAACTTTGGGGTAAAATTCCCCTTTTTAGTAGAAACTCGCTCGTCTTGTGACCTAATTGAGATGTCAGGATCAAACCAAGTCTTCTATCCCATTAAATAAAGCCACATAAAAGCTGTCCCTGCTAACAGCACTTCCCTGCTTTGCTCAAGCTGGCCTGCAATAAGTATTCCTAACTGTGCTTGTTAAAAAAGTGGATTTATGAATCCCAATTAGGCTGCTTGCAAGTATTCAGCAGCAGTTTTCAATACCACCGAACCTTCCTTCTTCCAGGGATGAAATTATTTTTGGTGGGTGACAGGATAATTACTAAAACATAAAAGGACCCACCCGGTACCACAGCAGCTTCAGCAATTCTGTTAGGAGGCCTTGAGGATAAGCAGGGTTTTGTCGGCAAAGTTAAACCTGGGCTGAACTTCCCCTCAAGGATCCCTGGTGGCACAATGGTTAAGTGCTCAGCTGCTAACAAAAAGGCCAGTGGTTGGAACCTGCCAGCCACTCTGTGGGGGAAGAGACCTGGCAATCTGCTCCCATAAAGACTACAGCCTTGGAAACCCTATGGGGCAATTCTACACTGTCCTATAGAGTCACTGAGAGTCAGAATCAACTGGACAGTACACAACAACAACAATGAGCTTCTCCTGCTCCCTACTCCTCAACTACACAGCACCACTGCTATCTCCTTCTCCTTGAACCACAGTCCCTGAACCTGCTGTTCAGGCACTTCCTGCAGCTGTCTGGTTCCTCAATTGGGTGTTTGTCTCTCAAACTGGGCTGTGAGCTCTCTGAGGGCTAGGACTGGGGTCTTGTTCATTTTAGCATCCCCAGTGCCTGGCATGTGGTAGGTAGGCTCACCCACTCACTGACTCATTCATCCATTTTTTTTCTATCAACAAATATTCTTGGAACCCAATTAAAAAATGGGAAAAGATCAAAATAGACATTTTTTCCAAAAAGATACACAAATGGCCAATAAGCACATGAAAAGATGTTCAACATCATAAGCCATCAAGGGAATGCAAATCAATACCACAATGAGATACCCACGAGGTATGGCTAAAATAAAAAGACAGATAATAACAAGTGTTGGCAAGGATATGGAGAAATTACAATCCTCATATCCTACTAATGGGATTGTAAAATGGTGTAGCCACTTCGGAAAACAGTCGGGCAGTTTCTTAAATGGTTAAAACACAGACTTACCATATGATCCAGCAATTCCACTCTTAAGTATACACTCAACAGAAACGAAAGCATATGCCCACACAAAAACAAGTACATGAACTTCATAGCAGCACTATTCAGAACAGCCAAAAACTTGAAACAATCCAAATGTCTATCAGCTAATGAATGGATAAATAATATGTGGTATATCCAGAAATGGAATAGTACTTAGCAATAAAAAGGAACAATGTACTGATTCATGCTACAACATGGATGAACCTTGAAAACATTATGCTAAGTCAAAAAAGCCAGTCTCAAAAGACCACAGATTCTATGATTCCACTTACATGAAATGTCCATACTAGTGAAATCTATAGCAGCAGAAAGTAGATAGTAGTTGTCAGAGGCTAGGGCAGGGAGACATGGAGGTGACCACTTAGGGGTAGGGGGCTTCTTTTTTGGGTGGTGGAAATGTCCTAAAATTGATTGTGGTGATGGCTATACAATGCTGTGAATATACTAAAAACTCACTTTAAGCAGAATGATTGTATGGTATGAAAATCAAATCACAATAGAGCTGTTACAAAAAAAATTTTTTTAATTAAAAAAAAACTTAGTAAACACTTACTTCTTTGCTTGTTGCCAGAAGAATGAACAAATCTGCCTTGGAAGAAGTACAGCCAGAATTCTTATTAGAAGCAAGGATGGTAAGACTTCGTTTCACCTACTTTTGACACATGATCAGAAGGGACCAGTCCCTGGAGAAGGACATCATGCTTGGTAGAGTAAAGGGTCAGCAAAAAAGAGGAGGATTCTCAATGAGATGGACTAACACAGTGGCTGCGACAATGGGCTCAAGCATAATGATTGTGAGGATGACAAAGACTTACGCAGTGTTTTCTTCTGTTGTACACAGGGGAAAGAAGGACTGAGGCCCAGTTGCCTGAGTCCCTGGACATCCTTCTCCTCAGGCTGGTTGAGTGCCAGGCATCCTTCTTCTAGCTCTACAACCTCCCTCAAGATGTCAGCTCTCTGCTTGGCCCAGGAAGGAATGCCGAAGTGACCGCTCTCGTTTTCTGAATCAGTTGGCACAGGGAAAATCAAATCAACAATAAGACATCTTGCTACTCAGAGATGTAACATAGTGTAGCTGTTACAACCATAATCTCTGGAACCAGGTCATTTAGTGTCAAATCCCAGCTCTTCCTGTTACCAGCTCGGTGACCTTGGGCAAGTTACTTCACCTCCATGAGCCTTGGTTTACTCACTTGCAAAACAGGGATAATAACATTATCCATCTCATAGGGCTGTTGTATGGGTGAAATAAACTAATATATAGAAAGTGCTTGACATACTGTAAGGGCTATACAAGGATTAGCTGTAACATTTCCCAAGATGGAGGAGTGAATCTCATTAATCGGTCTAGTACCAGGCAACTCTTACAAAGCTCGTGTTCATCTCAAGCAACACCCCAAGTACTCATTTCTCCTTGAGTGGCACCCTTCTTCCCCAGCCCTCTGTCCCCTCAGCCTCAGCATGCCAGCCCTTCTCCTCCCCATGGGGAAGACTTTTGCTCACTTGAGTGCCAGAGAATGTAGGTGCAAGAATAACACAGCAGCATGTTCTGGCCATCCTTGGGACCCTGAGACAAGGAGGAGGGTGAGCAGCAGGAGAGGCCCAGGCCCAGCGAAGCAGCCAGACAGAAGGGCCTGGTCCTGACAACCACTGTCCCAGCTGAGGCGAGTGGCCTGGCAGGGATTCACACTTGTTGGCAGCCCAGCACCTCTACTGACTGCCCATTGGGTAGCAGCTCCAAAACCCAGCCTGCAGGGGCCATCTCCCATCAGGCAGTTGGCCAGCAGTCTTGCCCAAAAAGAAGAGGCTCTTGGGAAAGCCTGCCCACCAGCCACACTCCATTTTGCCTCAGGGTAGCAATAAAACCAGCTCCCTCACTTGCTGGCCTGACAGAGACTGGAGAAACCCTGAGTCTATGGCCCCTGGACACCCTTTCAGCTCAGCAATGAAGTCACTCCTGAGGTTCACCCTTCAGCCAAAGATTGGACAGGCCCATAAAACAAAAGGAGACTAAAGGGGCACACCAGCCCAGGTGCAAGGACTAGATGGCAGGAGGGAACAGGAAAGCTGGTAATAGGGAACTCAAAGTTGACAACAGAGAGGGTTGACATGTCGTGAAGTTGTTAACCAATGTCATAAAAAAATGTGTACTAACTGTTTAATGAGAAACTATTTTGTTCCATAAACCTTCATCTAAAGTACAAGGAAAAAAAAAAAACCAGCTCCCTCCCAGGAAGGTGACGACTGAAGAAGCCGCTGAGTGGGTGACATGGCCTTAGGAGCCCAGGGAGGAGGCTGGAGACCAATGTTCAGTGGGTGACAGCCACCCTGTACCCCCCAGGCTCCTCCACTAGGGCTGGATAATTAAAATGTTTCCCTAATGACTTCCCTTTGGCGGCGGGATCCAGTGGGCTTGACTGATCTGGTCACATCGGTGTACACACACTCTCACACAGGTATGCCTTTACAAGCCCACACTCACATACGAGCACACACACACACTCATACACATATACACATGGTCTCACACATACACTTTATCATACACACACTCACACATGCACACTTGTACAAAATCACACACATTATCATACACATACTCACATGATCACACATACATATACTCACATACAAACACATTCACATATTGTCACATACACTCAAACACACATTTACATAAACAGCTTATAGACATGTACTCGGTCACAGACACATGCACGCACACACACACACACATGCTTACAAGTGCACACACATGCTCATACACACACTTCCGTACACATATACTATCACATCCCCACTCACGCCCACTTACTTGAACACACGTACATTGACACACTCGCACACGCAGTCACATACAATCACACACATCCTTTGCTTTCACACACGTGCGCAGAAGCACACACACACAGTCACACATATTCCCAGGGGAAGCCCTTCAACCCTCCAGAGCTCCAGGCTCTGATGAATTACACGTTGCAGGGGGCCAGCAGTCAAGTCAGAAGGTTGTTTTCCCATTTGCCAGGCTCCTTTCCTCCTTGAGGAAATGATCACCTGGGCAGGATTCCCAGGGAGGCGGCCTGAGGGGTGGAAAGCATCCACAGAGACCTCCGCGAAAGCCCCATTGGGGAAGAAGCCTCCAAGGATGTCCAGAGCCTGTGGAGAAGGTGAGGACAGTAACGTCGGCGGCAGTGGGAATACCTTTTACTAAGTCAATAGAAAATATGCAGGGATTTCTTGGCTTATGGGAACTCCTTCCTACATTATCTCATCAAATCCCTACTGTACTAACTTGCTGCATCATCTCGGGCCTCAGTGTCCTCACAGAGTTGCCATGAAGATATGCTTGGAAACTGCTGCACCCAGGGCCTGCCACAGTAAACAATAGCTTTGATCTTCGTCATTATTACTAATATCATATAGTAATAATAAGGAAACCCCAGTGGTGTAGTGGTTAAGTGCTACAGCTGCTAACCAAAGGGTCGGCAGTTCGAATCCACCAGGCGCTCCTTGGAAACTCTATGGGGCAGTTCTACCCTGTCCTATAGGGTCACTATGAGTCGGAATTGACTCGAATGCACTGGGTTTTTTTTTAATAATAATAAATCCTACAGCAATCCTGTGAGGTATTATTTTCTCCATTCTGTACGATGAAATCAAAAGTGCAGCGAGTCAGATGACTTACGCCCTAGATCACGTCACCAGGCGATTTCCCTCCACTTCTCCGTGCCTGCCCCCACCCAGGGCCCTGCTTGTCCCCTCGTGGCCCCACCTTTTGAGCTTTTCCTGCTTCTCAGCCTCTCCCTGCAGAGAGGGAAGGAGCGGAGAGGAGAGGGGAGGAGAGACAACGTCCTCCTTCCCGAGTCAATCCACAGACTGCGGTCATGGTTCTGCTGATTGGGACGTACCTGGCCCAGCCTTGAAATGGCTGTCATCTTCTATGTCTTTGTCCCCATTCTGCCTGAAGCCCCCAGAGAAAGGTCAACCCTAGCCAGGTTGGGCAGTGGATCCCTTTATGCGTCAGATCCCCCTCTTCCTTTGGTCTTCCCCCATCTTCCTGCCAGACTCCGCCCACTGCAACACCTGTCCAGGAGCATGTCCAGGTTTCTGTTCCTGCTCTAGCCCTGGATCACATGACCTTGGGCTGGTCACTTCCTTTCTCAGGGCCTCAATCTCCTCTCTGCAACATGAGGGGGTTGGAAGGTCCTTCAAGCTTTAACATTATCCTGGACTACACAGAATCTCAAAATCAAAGCAGGCAGGTGGGGAAGGGAATTGGGGTAAGGAAGCTTCTGAAATCGTATCACAGCAGGGATGCTCTTCACAAGACCCAGCACACAGAGAGTGTTCGCATATGATAAGGAGGTGCGGCCCCCCACCTCCACCACTAGTGCCCTCCACGGACAGCAGACCCGCTCCTCCTCCTCCTCTAGGTTTCCTTTTAGAGGGCCTTGTGGAGGCACCTGAGGAGCTGCAGCAGGGATGGGGGCTCCAGGGTACCTGGGAGTGGTGGTGTCCATCCGCTCACGCGCACACATATACACACTGGAGATGAGACAAGCCAGGCAGGCCTGCACGGGAGGAGCTCCTCAGCCCCCAGAAATAGCAGCCCCCTCCCACGTACATACAGGAGCCTCGGAGGTGCCAGTGGTTTTTGATCGGCTGCTAACCTAAAGGTTGGCTATTCAAACCTAGCCAGAGGTGCGGTGAAAGAAAGGCCTGGCCACCTGCTTCCATTAAGATTACAGCCAAGAAAACCCTATAGAGCAGTTCTACTTTGTAACACAAGGAGTTGCCGTGAGTCGGAATCGACTTGACGGTAATGGGTCCCCCTCTACACAGAGCTTCTCCCCATTATCAGGTCAGTTTACCTGCACGGACGAACCATTTACTACCACAAGCAAGACGAGGAGTCAGGGATTGCTGGCCTATTCTGTGTGGCCTGTGCTGGACATTTTCTATCCGTTCTTCCAGATCTCCTTCGCTCTGTGCCCAGCTGACCCGTATGACTGTATCAGAGGCTCCTTGATCTCTGGCTTCCAGTGGGGCTCGGCCAATGGGACCCCTGGCAGGAAACTACAGGGCAGGAGGGAGTGAGCGGGGTCACCCACAGCTTGGCAGCATCCCTTTATGGAGGTCATACATCATCTGTCAGCAGCCCCTTCAAAAGAGCACCCTCTCCAAGTCCTGATAAAGGTGACTTCCCCTTACCTCTTCAGGCCAAGGGGTGCTAACTGCTCCCCACTGTTGCTAGCCCAGGGTACTGCAATGTCCTCCACCGGTTTTCCTAACCTCTGCCCACACTTCATAAACAGTCCCTTTAGTACATTTTCATCAAATTACCCAGTGTGAGACTTTCATCTCTTTCCTGCCAGGACCCAGATATGCCCACAAAACAAGAAAAACTTTCTTGGTCAAGGAATTACAAGAAAACCATCACAATTAGAAACAACAACAGGAAGCGGAAATAACCTGGGGTTATCTGGCCTTGAGGCTTATCAGTACAACTGTGCTCTCAATCGTGGGGTACTCAGCCAGGAAGGACAATGAGCCCAAGACTTCTAGTAGGCCAAGGCTGCCTGGACAGCCCAGGCCCCAGCTGAACGGGGAGGCCACCATTCAGCTCCCTTGATTGTTGCCAGGCAGGAATGCAGGCTTGGAGCTGCTGATCTTCTCATTATTCCAAAGAAATTGGGAATACACAGTTTTATGTGAAACCTTCTCTTGGCTCATGTGTTTTAAAAGCATAATGTGAGCCAAATGCATGGGCAGCCAACGGAGTTGTTTATTCTCCCACGAGTTACGCTCTGGTATTGAAATTCCATCTTCCACGTAGGCAATTCAGAGAGAAGACAATGTTCATGGCCCTCCCCAGGTGGCACACTCCAAATCTCTGAGACTCTGCCTAGGGACGGAAGAGGGGCCCTCACCCAAGGCCAGAGAGCAGGGAGAGGTAGCCAGCCATCAGTCAGGTCAATGGCTCCAGGTCAGAGACAGGGAGCCGGCCAAGATGGGAAA
Source organism: Loxodonta africana (assembly GCF_030014295.1). NCBI lineage: Eukaryota > Metazoa > Chordata > Mammalia > Proboscidea > Elephantidae > Loxodonta > Loxodonta africana. The sequence goes on along the minus strand of NC_087354.1, from coordinate 49,675,365 downwards.
CTGGAATCCAGGTGATCAAAAGTAGGGGACCGACCAGACGATAAGCTGGCCTCAGCAGGGTTGGGTTTTTTTAGTACCAAGCTCTGTTTCTGTTGAGGTGACACCAAGCTCTAACAGAAAGGTGAGTGGTACATACTTTCCATCCTGATGGGGAATGGCAACACCTTCATGTCTTACGAGACTGGGAAACTAGTGCCATTCACAAAGGCCTGGCGTCTGTCCTCCTTGAGGGAGACTCCATGCACTACAGCAGAAAACCCTCAAGTCACTGGGTGCTTAGGTGGCTGTGTCCCAGGAAGGGCATCTTATCCCTCCAGCTGCCTGCAGGCCTAGCCAAGTTCCAAACGAGTTGGGCAGAGGAGACGCTCTTCAATGGGAAAAAGCCTCAGGTAGAGACATTCCAGAGTCCCTGGGTGGCACAAACAGCTGAGTGCTCAACTAGCTGAAACACAGGCAATTTGAACTCACCCAGAGGCACCTCAGAAGACAAGCCTAGCAACCTGCTACCTAAAGGTCACAGCCTTGAAAACCTTATAGGACAGTTCTACTTCCCACACATGGGGTTGCCATGAGTTGGAATCAACTTGACGGCAACTGTCAACAACAACAGAGACATTCCCCACCCTCCCTCTGTTCCCTTCCCTGAACTGCCGTAGAATCTTTGCCTGTTCCCCCATCTGGCACTGCCCAGGTGCCACCAGGGAATGTGAAGCTGTTTTTCAGAGAGTATGTCTTACCTCCCCACTTGACTGTAAGCTCCTTGCCAGCAGGGCTGGGTTATAAGCTGTATACCCCGTAAGTGCTGGACTGGCTTCTTACAAACGGAGGTCCATAATGACCCCCATTACTGAGCATTGGTGGTGACCTGACTGGGAGTAATAAGAAATTCTAAGCATAATAATAATGATGACAGATGTCTTGCATTTGTGCAGCCCTTTGAACTTTAGGAAAAAGAAATAATAAACCTAATCTTAGGAATGATAGATGTTTTACATTTATATAGCACTTTGAAGTTTATAACGAACTTTCACAGACTTAATTTTATATCATCTTCAAAACCATCCTTGTAAAAATTAGGGGGGGTAGTGGTGTCATAGGGTTGGTGCCACCCAGTATGGTAACTCATGGTGTCACCCCCCACCATGGACCTCTTCCTGTACCAGGCCATAATCAGCGACTATAAAAACACGGGCAGCAATGAAAACAATGGCACGTGCTTGTGCTGCGTGCAGATGAAAGCACGTGATCCAAAGCGTTACTGGAATCAGGTAACCATGACAACCCTGACCGGAGCACACTGGAAGGTTCAAAAAGCAAATCAGCGTGGAGTTTTAGCCTTGTAGATATATTGATATACGTAAGCTGAGCTTACAAAAAGTGTTTTCATTGTTATAACTACAGACATATTTTTATAAAAAATAGTAACTGTGCTGAAACACTGCACAAAATTTTTATAGTCATTTTGGTGTCACCTCCTCTGACAGTGTCACCCAATGTGGTCTGCACCCCCCCCCCACAGTCCCCTAGTGATGCCACTGGGAGCGGGTAGATGAAACAAGGTAGGCAAAATGTGGATAATTTCTGAGAAGGTGATGTGTGTAAATGGGGGTTCGCTATAGTCTACTTTGGGGTCTGAAATCTTCCATTACAAAGAGTTAAAAAAAAATTCTCTAGTATGTAAGTGAAGTAAGAAGCGTTATCATTGCTGGTATTTTCTTAAGGATGAAAAAACTGAAACCCCAAGAGCAGGTTTGGCTTGCCCACGGTCACTCGGTCTGTGTGGACCCCCAGAAATTGGGCTAGAGAGGCAGTGTCCCTTCTCACCAAGTGCTCTCTTCCCTACATCAGTGTTGCCCAAAGTGGATCCCACAGACACCAGTTCCTTGGGATGTTAAAAGGATCCTGAAGAAAATGGGGTCCCATGGTCAAGTAAGTTGAGGGAGCGCTGGGGTCCAACAGTGGAGCCCTGGTGACGTAGTGGTTAAGAGCTCAGCTACTAACCAAAAGATGGGCAGTGTGAACTCACCAGTCGCTCCCTGGAAACCCTATGGGGCAGTTCTACCCTGCCTTATAGGGTTGCTATGCGTCAGAATCAACTTGACTGCAACAAGGTTTTTTGGGGGGGGGAGAGGGCTGGGTTCAACAAAGCAATGGAGTCCGTTACCTGCAGGACTTCTCAGAGCCTTTTAACAGAACACCAACTCCTACGACTCTCACTCAGTATTTCCCTGGCTCAGCTGATGATGGGACCCTTTCACCACAAAGCATTCTCTAGAACGAGCGCTCCCCGGGATACAGGATGGGAAACACCCAGGTGCATCAAACACACAGGTACCAGTAATCCAGTTGCTGTCAAGTTGATTCCAACTCATGGAGACTCCATGTGTGCCACAGTGAAACTCTGCTCCATAGGGTTTTCAATGGCTGATTTTTCAGAAGTAGATTGCCAGGCCTTTCTTCTGAGGCATCTCTGTGGACTGGAACCTCCAACCTTCCGGTTAGTAGCCCAGCACTAACTGTTCGCACTTCCCAGGGACTCCACACCCATAGGTAGAGGGGAGCCCTCTTAGGCACCCCCAGCCCCTAGAACAGGGCTTTCCAGAGACCGGTACCCTAGCCAAATGAAACCCACGTGAATGGCACATGAGCCCTGCCAGGTGCTTGTGCTGCTCCCGGTGGCAGAACTCTGACAAAGAAAATTTCCCCCAGAGTGTTGGGGCACTCTCCAAAAAAAATGCAAACCCACTGCCATGGAGTAAATTCCAGCTCACAGTGACCGTATAGGACAGAGTAGAACTGCCCCCATAGCACTTCCAAGGAGCAGCTAGTGGATTCGAACTATCAACTTTTTGGTTAGCAGCTGAGTCCTTAACCACTACACCACCAGGGCTCCTGGCACACTCTCAGGGAGTGTGATGAGGCCTCCAGAAAATGCTGGATCAGAACGGGAGCTGTCAAGCATACCAAGAAGGCACCGGAGGCCTTCCCCAGGCCGGGCCCTCCAGCTCCCCAGTTACATCAGGGCCCCACAAAGCTTCCGAGGCATTGGGGTGAGGGGGCAGGGCTATTTTTCCTACACAGGTGGCTCCTGAACATTCCTGAGTAACAGATGCTCCAGCTCTGTCCTGAGCCATGAACGAGCCGCTGATTCAAGCTTCCCCTGCCTTCCCTGCTAATCCTCTACCCTGGACCCTTCTGTGCTCACACCAGCTCCTTCAGTAGTTCACATGAGCCCTTGGGACAGCTATATTGATGCTTAATAACTAATGAAGCACGGGTTTTTCCGTCTTTCACTCCGCCCTTCTCCCCCTCAGTAGTGAGGCCTTGGACTGTATAAAAGCAAATCAAAAAGAAAACAATTTGCTTTGTGAAAGGCGGAAATGCATCTGTTTATTATCCTCAAACAACAATTAGTCCTCACTTACTGTGTGCCAGGCCCTGTGCTGGGTGTTTACCCACTTGCAATCCCCACAATAACCCAGGAAGTAGGCTCTATTTTACACCCCATTTTACAGATGGGCAAACTGAGGCACCCAGCAGCACGTCTTGAGTGTCCAGAATAGTCCAGGGGCAGCCAGCCTGGTAATGCCAAGACTCCCAGGCTGTAGAGACATTTCTGGCAACCCCGGCAATTTCCCAGACCCACTGGCTTATCTGTTTGCCTTTGTCCCCATCCACCCCCCTGATACCCCCTCCCCAGTCCTGGTCACAGTCACCTGCTATTGGGAGGCCTTTACTGCAGCAGGACCAGCCCCAGTCAAGGCAGAGAGTGGGAGCTGGAACTAACTGTGCTGTTAGAGACTCAGCATTCTCCATCCCTGGCAGCTCTGGGCAACCTCGTGTCCTCTGAGCTTGGCCTTCCCTTTGTCTCATCCCATTGGCCCTCCCTAAAACATGGGGCTTCTCTTGTTTCCTGACTGGCACTTCAGTCCTTTGGGAGCTTGAATCTTGACCTTCTTTGCCTGCTTCATCTTCCAAGGGAATGGACTCTGTTCCTCACTGAGAGCCATGCTCCGAACGAAATGAGCACCCAGGAGAGGCAAGGAAGGGCCAGGAGTTTTCTGAAGGCCTACTGTGTGCCAATCCCTACACCAGCTAGAGGTCTTACTTACCTGCCTTGTTTACTGAGCCCACTAACAACCTTGAGAGGAGTAATACTATCATCACTTTACAGATGAGGAAACTAAGGTTCAGAAGGGCTAACTAACTTCACTCATTTCACACTGCAGGTGAGTGGAGGACCCTAGCCTGACTCCAAAGCCCATGTTGCTAACGAAGATGCTGTAGGTTTTTGTATGTTTATCTTGTATCCTGCCACTCTGCTGAATCTTTCTATAAGTTCCAGTAGTTTACTTATCAGTCTTTCGGGTTTTCTATGTATACTTTTTTTTTTTTTTTTATGTATACTATCACACTATCCACAAAGAGGGATAGCTTTATTTCTTCCTTATCAGTTTGGATGCTCTTTGTTTCTTTTTCTTGCCTTATTGCTGTAGCTAGAACTTCCAGCACAATGTTAAATAGGAGTGGTGATAAAGGACATCCTCGTACAAGAATGCCATAATGTTACAATAACACACTTCACATTTTCTAGTGTTAAAAAAGATGGGTGTAAAATACCCCTATTTTACAAAGCACTGAGGTTAAACAGTGTGTAGATCACTCAGGTGTAATGAATAGTAATGCGTAATTTAGCACTAAGTTCCATGCATGGAGTCCCTGGGTGGCGCAAACGGTCAAGCATTCTGCTACTAACCGAGAGGTTAGTGCTTCGAGTCCACCTAGAAGTGCCTTGAAAGAAAGACCTGGAGATCTACTTCTGAAAAATCAGCTACTGAAAACCCAATGGATCACAGTTCTATGCTGACACACACGGGGTCACCATGAGTCAGAATTGACTCCACAGCAGCTGGTTTGGTTTCGGTTTTTATGTTCCATGCATCCTACTAAATACTTAGCATGCATTATTTCATTTAATCCTCACAACAACACTATATATTCCCATTTTACAGATGGGAAAACTAAGGCTTAGTGAGCTAAAATAAATTACCCAAAGTTACTGCAGTAAATGTCTGCCCAGCAGCCATGCCCCTTCCTTGTTCTTGGAGTGCCCCACTTTCGTGCCCACTCCTCTTCAACATGACTCAGGGAAGCATAACCCAAGAAGTGAATCTTCATTAGTCTGAGCCAAACATGGCAATCCCTCTTGCACGCCAGCGATTGATTCAGGAGAAAGTATGTGGCTCGGTTCTGGCCAATAAGATATAAGGACAGTCTGTCGAACGGCTTCTGGAGAAAGTTTCCTTGCTGTAAAAAAGAGATGTCTCGAAAGGTAGAAATAGCCTGTGATGTTTAAGGCTGTGTGTCAACTTCACTGGGCCATGATTCTCAATGGCTTGGCAGTTATGTAAGGATGTAGTTTAGCAGTCATGTAATGATATAATTATCCTCCATTTTGTGATTTGATGTAGTCATTCCCCACTTTGTGATGTGATGTGAACAGCCAATCAGTTGAAAAGGAAGTTTCCTTGCGGGTGTGGCCTGCACCCAATATATACAGGTGCTCTGCCAGAGCTTGCTCTGGATCCTGCATCCAGCTGATCATTATCTCACCTCCAGTTCTTGGGACCTGAGCCTGCCATACGACCTGCCGATTCTCAGATTCATAAGCTTCTATAGCCCTGTGGGCCAGCTGCCTGCCACCTGCCCTGCCAGCTGTAGGATTCACCAGCTTCTATAGCCCTGTGGGCCAGCTGCCTGCCACCTGCCCTGCCAGCTGTGGAATTCACCAACTTCTATAGCCCTATGGGCCAGCTGCCTGCCACCTGCCCTGCCAGCTGTGGGATTCACCAGCTTCTGCAGCCCCGTGAGTCAACAGCCTACCATCTAACCTGCTGATTCCGGGTTTGTCAGCCCCTGCAACCACATGGGTCAGGGGAAACCTCCAGCCTGATGCCTGACACACAGATTTGGGACTTATCAGCCTCCACAACCATGTGAGCCATTTCCTTGAGATAAATATATATATATATATATATATATATATATATATATATATATATATATATATACTTCACTGGTTTTGCTTCTCTAAAGAACCTAGCCTAAGATAAACCCAAGTGTCCATCAACAGAAAAATGGATAAACAAAATGTGGTGTATCCATAGAATGAAATATTACTCAACCATGAAGAGAAATGAAGTTCTGATACATTCTACGACATGGATGAACCTTGAAAACACTCTGCTAAGTGAACTAAGTCAGTTACAAAAGGACAAATACTATATGATCCCACTTATATGCAGTATCTGGACTAAGCAGATGCATAGAGACAAAAGTAGATTAGTGGTTAACAGGGGCTGAGGGCAGGCGAAATGGGGAGTATTTACATAAGGGATACAGAGTTTCTGTTTGGAGTGATGAAAAAGTTTTGGAAACAGATATGGTGATGGTCACATAATATTGTGAATATTATTAATGCCACTGAACCACATACTTAAAACTGGTTAAAATGGCAAAACGTTCGGGGGGGGGGGCGGAAGTGTGAGAGAGGCCCAGTAAGAGATGCGCACTCCCTTCTCCACTGGACATTGTCATTTCTGAATGTGATGACTGGAACTACAGCAGCCATCGTGCCACTATGAGGAGCCAGCACAGGTATGAGCCAACATGCTAAGGAGAGCAGCCAGAAAAGTGGAAAGAGCCTGGGTTCTTATGGTTTAAGCCCACGATGTCATGCTTTTCTGTAACTTGCAGCCTAGCTGATACAGTTAAAAGACAATTTAAACCTCAATCTCTCTGGGTCTAAACTCAAAGCTAGGTTGTTTGAGTCCAAGTTCAGAGTCTGTATCCATCGACAGACCTAGAGATGATCTGTACCCTTGGCCTTGGAGCCCAGCTGGTTCGTTCTTAGGTACAGGACGCAGGCCAGGGCCCAGGCCCAGCCTGTTCACCCAACCCTGGCTCAGCCCTGAAGGACAAGGATCACAGCAGGGGCTCTCAGCAGGCGTCCCACAATGGAAGAAAGATCCAGAGCCAGCCCCTGTCCCTTGGGAACCACGTCTCATTTCATTCTCCATTTCCACCGCCTTCCTCTGCCGCTGTCCCATAAATCTCCAGTTTATTAATCCCTTACACGGAGCAGTCAATGCTGGATCCTGATTTACTCTCTGTTCATAAAACACTGAGAAATTAAAGATGGAAATTACCCAGAAGGACACAGCTTCTGCTGGGGACCCCAGAGCAGTTCCTGGCCCCGAACCAGGTCCTCTCTGCCCTTCCCATCTTCAAGCTTCAGATCCGGTGATGTCATCTCATTTTCCTCACCCCACAACCGGGGCACACTGCTGTACTACATACCTCTCAGCCCCCAACCCTCACAAAGCAGAAGGAAGACACCACTGCCTCCTGGAAAACTCGCAGCTTCAGAGCCTCATACTTTTTGAAGATTCCTTTTTTCTTAAATTCCTTTTGCTACACACGGGTGAAAAAATCAAGTTGGGGACAAAAAGTTGGAAGCTGATTCAAGTGACTCAAATGTCAAAATATGTAACAAAACCAGAGACATGACCAGGAAAGGAAAATTGAAACCTTGTATTAAAATGAGTTTATCCACCCAGAGTCCCAGTTGCCCAGGGTCTGCCCCTCATTTCTCAAGCCTCTGAGAGCACCTCAACACCACTTCACCCTCAACCCTCCCCAGACCCTGCAGGTGCCAGAAGCACTGACATCTCTAAACTCCAGCACACCCTGCATCCTCCTAACAGAATCCTGAACAGGTCTCAAGGCTGCCAAGGCACCCGCATCTTGCAGCCCACCCCAAACCTGGCTGCCAAAGCCTCCCTCTTCACCCCAGGTCAGGGAGAACCATAGGCAGGCATCAGGGTTCCATACCAAGGGAAGGACTATCCATTCTGTGTGACAGCATGCATTAGTCCTACTGTGTGCCAGGGAGAGTCTGGGGTTGGGGAGGTTGTCCTAAAGATGAGTCTGACCAGGCCCCTGTCCTGGGGCTTTAGCTGGGGTTTTGAAGCTCTAAGACTGTAATGAGCACATTGTGCCTTGGAAGTATAACGATGGGGGGTGGGACCGGGGGGACAGTCAGGGAAGACTTCCTGGAAGAAGTGCTGTCTGGGCTGAATTGTGTGGGATGAGTAAGAGCCAGCCAGACTAAGAAAGGTAGGAAGGGCATTTCGGGTTAGAAAAAAGCACCAGCAAAGGCACTGGAGGTGTGACGCAGCAATGTGGGTCCTGGGGGAGAGGGAACTGGGAGCAGACTGGTGTTACCGCAGCATAAAGCACAGGGTGGATTATGGAGAGAGGACAGTACGGTGGCTGGGCCTTGACTGCTGTGCTAATGAGCTCTGACTTCATCCCGAGGGCAATGGAGAACCATTAAAGGGTTTCCGACAGGGCAGGGATATGGTCCAGTTTGCATTTTACAAAGAGTCCTCTGACTGCCGCAGAGGCTGTCACAGGCAAACGGCAGAGGGGTCCAGAGGGAGAAGCAGCTCTTCAGTCTGGGGGTGCAGGCCAGGTCGGGGCCCAGCCCTCAGACCATTCAGACATCAGGACATGAGGTACCAGCAAAGACAACTCAGGGCTGCCTGGTCCCTTCCGTCGATGCCTGTCCATGGGCCTTATTGGGCTGCACCAGGAGATGGATGGGGTGAGGAAGAGTGATGGCGGAGTGGGGGGCTTTGGTGGAATGGGAAGGGCTGTGAGGGAGGGAAAGAAAATACCTCAAACCCCAGTCCTTTGGCCCAGGAGGGGGTCGCAGTGAGTCTCCCCACCCACCTGGCCACTGTGGTTGATGTCTGTCTGCAGGTGGCCTCCCCACCACCCCCAACTGCCCAGGCTCCCTCCTGCCTCTCCTCAGCCTCCAGCTCCTCTGTCTGCCCCAGTCAGGAAGGAGCTCTGCAGTGCACTGTGCCCACTTCCTCCACATGAGAGCAGCGGCAGAGGGCTGAGCCAAGACAGGCAGCCCACCTGAACAGCCTACCTGAGCAGCTGGGAAGGACAGGACTGCTGCCACCACTGCCCATCTCATCCCCAAAATTCACCTCAGTGAGGATTCTCAGGCCCCTCCAAGTGGCCCCACATGGTCCCCTTCCCTTTTTCCCAGCACTACTCAGTTTGTCAGGGTCCTGGGACCTGTGTCCTGAGCTCTACTGTGTCTCATCTCACCGTTGACAGTATCTGTTCCTCTCCACTGAATGTGGTGCCTCAAAGACAGGGACCGTGTTTTCTTCATCCCTAAAACTAGCTCAACTCACAACTCATCAAAGGAGGTGCTGTTCAAGCTTCGTCGAAGAGCCTCCCAGAGTGGACCCTGCTGTGGGGCGTCCTCCTCGTGGTTGACCTGATGGCAATGGAGCCCAGCAGCTCATCTCCTTCCAAATCACACTCCTGCCCCAGAAAAAGACCACCTACCTGTGAAGACAATTCCCTCAAAAGTGAGGTTCTCACCATTTCACCTCCAAAGAATGGAATTAGCAGGCATGTTTTTAGGGCCTAATGTGTGCCATGGAGCCCTGGTGGTGCAGTGGTTAAGGGCTACGGCTGCTAATCAAAAGGGTGGCAGTTCGAATCCACCAGACACTCCTTGAAAACTCTATGGGGCAGTTCCACTCTGTCCTATAGGGTCTATGAGTCAAAATCGACTCGATAGCAACAGGGTTTAACAGGTTAATGTGTGCAACACCCATTATCTCTAATTCACAAATAATCCTCCCCAGTAGCAATTACTGCTGCCATTCTACAGATTAAGAAACTGACAGAAGAGCTGAATCACTTGCCCAAATCGCACGGCTCACAGTCAAAGCCTGGACCTCCGAGCCCTCCTGTGTAGTTCACCAGCGTCCAGAGAGGGCTAAGCATGACCTTGGGCAAGCTGTTTCACCACTTTGGCCTCTTTTTGACCATCTGTAGAATGGGATAACAGGAGGACCTCTTTCTCAGGGGGATTCAAGAGAACTGAGTGAGTCTATCCGTGAAGAAGCCGGCACACAGTACCCTCCTTGTGAGCAGCCATCTTCCTGCTCAATGCTGTCTGGAAGGCAGGCTGTCCACTCAGGACTTCCTGCCCCATCCACGCTACCACCCTTTCCCAGGGAGGGTCGGAGAGACACACTTCTGAATGATAAGTGAACCCATAAACCAATCTTTTTATCTGGGTAGGTATAAATTATAGCAGGAAGCTTTTTGGGTGGGTGTCTTCTGTGGCATTAGAAGTAATCATTAATTATGTATTAAGTGTTTGAAAGCAAAAGACATCAGTAGCCTATAGGATGTATTTGCATAGTAATAGAGGATTGATTAGATGCAATATCTATACTGAGGACTACTGGGACTCAGGTCCCAGGGCTTCTCAGTGGTGGTAAATTACAGCCACAAAAATCTCTCTGATAGTAAATAATGGCGTCCGAGTTGCTGAAGGGACTCCAGGCACCTGCTGATGAGAGCTGGGCAGTCTTCTGGCCAGGAAAGGGGGAAGTGGGCAGGTATCTGTGTCCCTGGCTGCTGGGGGTCTGGTTTTCCAGGTGGGTGGCCCCTCTACCCACTCCAGCCCTGACCACCCTAGTCTACAGACGCTCCCGAGAAACGCTTGGAGCTGCTGCCTAAACCTGGATTTTGCTAAAGACTCTTCCACAAGTCCCTCTGGGAGTTAGATGCTCAAGTAAAAAGAAAATGCATGTGTTACTTCTGAAACTGCAGGCTGTGTGTCCCTTTTTAATGAGGAGATGGGGAGGGCTGGAGGAGAGCCGCTCCCACTCCTGGGCAGATGAGGGCACCGAGACCCCTGCAGTCTGGAGCCCAGATGCACGCCCTGAGGCAGCAGGGATAGGCTCCTACGGTGACAATAACAACATCAACAGTGTGCCAGGCCAGGTCTAAGTGCTGTACGGGGCTTAGCTCGTGTAACCTCCATGAAAGCCCTGTCAGCAGGTGCTATCATAACCCCTTTGTACAGGTGAGGAAACTGAGGCACAGAAAGCTTTCCCCTAGACGTCAGCATTACTCACTCCCTCACCTCCCTCAGGCCATTACTTAGATGTCACCTTTTCATTGAGACCTTCCCTAACCACCTTATTTAAAACTGCAACCCCACCCCCACCCTGTCACTCCCTCTTCCCCTTTCCTGTTTTTTTTTCCCCCTACTTCACTTAACCACCTTCGAATATAGTCTATCCTTTGCGCAGTGCTTGACAGCTTGGCTGCTAACCAAAAGGTCAGCAGTTCGAATTCACCAGCCACTCCCTGGAAACCCTATGGGGCAGTTCTACTCTGTCCTATGCGGTCGCTATGAGTTGGAATGGACTCGACAGCAATGGGGTTGGTTTGTTTACTAATTTGTCTTGTTTCTAGTCTGGCTCCCTCGCTAGAATGTAAGCAGCACAGGGCAGGCATTTTTGTCTTTTTGTCTTGTATGGTTCACTGCTGTATCTCTGACAGCTAGGAAAAGGCCAGCACACAGTAGGTGCTCAGTAAGTACTCAATGAATAAGTAGAGGTTGAGTTGCTTGCACTCAGTTTTTAAAGGGGCAGGGCTGGGGTTCAGATGCAGGTTGTCTGGTCCCTGACCCCGTGCTCTGCGTCACCATACCTGATCCAGGAAGGACATCTCCTCTCTGGCTAAGACATGTATGGGGTACCCACTCATGAGAGGCACCCAGTCTCACCAGTGCTGAGGGTAACTGAGCTCTGAGCCTCTTCTGTTCCCCGGAACCAAGCTGGGAATACCAGGTCTTCCAGGAGCAGTTGCCAGCTGACTCTTCGTGGGCAAAGACAGACCGGAAAAAGGACCCTCTCCAAATAAGAGGGTCTCTCATCTGCTCAAGAATTGCCGATGGCTCCCTATTGTCCTCAGGGTTAGGTCCAGACTCCAGCATAAGGCCCAATAGTGGATTACTTAATTGATTAATGGTGGTAGAATCAGGCCCCCCTACTGATATGCCTTCCTGGATTTGCTCAGCCCCACCTGCCTCCCAGGCCATCAGCTGCTTTCTCAATGGAGAGCCAGGACACTGTCGCCATGGTCTCATCTAACACTACCAGCTGCCTCTGCCTCCCCTATGCACCCACCACAGGACATAGCTGCCCGGTGCCCAGATCCCACACACTGGACATACGGAGGCACTGGCTGCTCTCATTACTCCTGGACTCGGATGAGGCTCCATGCCACACGATATGAGGCGCGGCTTCTACAGTGTCTAACCAGAGTGGCCAGGTGATACAACCCAGGTGCAGGGGAGTTAAACCCATGGGGAAAACTCAGACCCATGAGAGACCCAGGAGCTGTCAGATAAACTCTCTCCCTCCTAACCAAACAGCTGCTGTCAAGTTGATTCCAACTCATGGTGACTCTATGTGTGTCCTACTAGAACTGTGCTCCTTATGGTTTTCGATGGCTGATTTTTTTTAAGTAGATTGCCAGGCCTTTCTTCCAAGGCACCTCTGGGTTAAATCATGTATACGAGACTAAGGGACACACCAGCCCAAAAGCAAAGACAAGAAGTCAGGAAGGGACGGGAAAACTGGACAAATGGAAACAGGGAAACCAGGGTGGAGGAGGAGAGAGTGTTGACACGTTGCAAAGTTGGCAACCAATGTCACAAAACAATTTGTGTATTAACCGCTTAATGAGAAACTGATTTGCTCTGTAAAGCTTTCACCTAAGTCACAATTTAAAAACAAGAAATTCTAATAATAAATTAGATTAAATTTGATACTGCATTTAAAAAATAAATAAAATAAAATCAAGGGGCCCATGAGGACTGGCGATGCTAACATTGACTGAGTCTTCACTATGTGCCCTTCCGCTGAATTGCTCATTTCATCTTCACAAAAACCCTGTGTACGATCACTAATATTAAGTACTATTATTGTCCCCCTTTTACAGATGAGCAAATGGATCCTCGAACAAGTTAAATAACTTGCTGAAAATCATGCAGCTAGGAAGCGGCCGGCCAGTCTACTTCTAAAGAGGCAATGTCAAGCACAGAGACGGGCTATGAGGAAGGTATTCTTTGGGTTCAGTTCCCCCGCCCCGCCCCGCCAGGAAAGCTTTTTGAGTTGATGTCTTCTATGGCATTAGAAGTATCATTAATTATGTATTAGGTGTTTGGAAGGAACAGACATCCTTTGTCTCCTTTGTTTCCCATAAGCCCAGCCCTGGCCCCATATCCCCCCGCCCCGCCCAGCCAGGGACAGGTGTAGAGGTACTGAAACACCCAAGGTGTACCTTCATTTCTTCCTGCAGGGATAAGTCAGCGGGGACTTGAAAAGCACCCGACGAGGCACAAGTTGGACCGTCTGCCCCTGGCTGTGCCTGGCCATCTTGAGCTCTGAGCAGAACCAGCTACCGTGGGTCCCCCAGGGCCCCAGAGATCCCCCCACTGAACCAGCCTGTCACCACTGCTCCCGTGCTGGAGGCCTGGGGAGGGAAGAGGACCTGGAGGAGGGGCTGAGGGAAAGCAGAGGTTCCTGGATCTTCCATCCTCCCCTAGTCCTCCAACTCTGGGAGGTGGTCAGGACGAGAAATAATATGAGAAAAAGCAGGAAAATTCTTAATACAATGACCTTCAAGAGGGGTAACTACATTTTATCCTGAAAAGTGCAGAACTGAAGGCAGTCTGCGTAGACAATGCAAATGATATGCAAGTGATATGCAAACGCGAACGCAAATGGACCAAGGCCAGCCAGGCTGAGGCTTCCTCAGGCTCACCTCCCGGCCCAGTGTGCCTCCAGGAGGAGGTAGGAAGAAGCGCCACACGGAGGGCAATTAGGAAGGGCTCCAAGGACGTGGGGTGGGGGACTCTCCAGGGCTCTTTGTGCGCTGTACAGCTTCCCAGCCCCACTGAGCAATTCTGGTCATACCAGCCCTGCAACACACACACACACACACACACACACACACACACAGTCACATACATTCAAACACACATGCACTCACAGAAACACACACACCAACAGTCATGCAGTCATGGAAACACAAACACATAGCCACTCACAGACACGAAGCACACTACCCATCCCAACACACACAGACACAAACAGACTCACTCGCACACCTGTCCACACCACCACACACTCAGACACAAACACGTGGATAAAAGGAGGCACCGATACAGACAAATACACACAGAAACACACCAACACAAACAGAGACCCACATGGAAATACAAACACAGATACACACTTACGCATACAGACCCTGGCAGCCGCTGAGATAAAGCTATCCAGAAAAGAATGAAATCTCGATTTACTGAACACCTACTTTGTGCCAGGCATGGTATAGCAACTTTATGTCCTCACCGTATCTTCATAAAGCAATGTTACGAAGTGGGAGTAGCTATGCCAACATTTACTGGCAGAGAAAAGCACCCCCACAGGTGAACTGACTTGCCCAACAAGCAGCAAGAAAGAGACTCCAGCTTCTCACTGCGCCTCCATGCTGCAGCATTCCCTCTCCCAGGCAAATCCCTCCCACTGCATACAGGGATAAATAGCCCTGGTGGCACAATGGTCAAGTGCTCGGCTGCTAATTGAAAGGTCGTTAGTTCAAACCCACCAGCAGCTCCATGGGAAAAAAGGCCTGGCAATCCACTCCTGTAAAGATTACAGCCTAGGAAACCCGTGAGACAGTTCTGCTCTGTCACATTGGGTTGCTATGAGCTAGAACCCACTGGATGGCATGCAACAACACAGTGGGACATAATAACTACTGTCAATTCTCTTCTTTTCCACCTCAAGGTCCTCCCCGTCTGACTTCCTCAGAGATGCCCCCACCCTTGTCTGTCCCACCCATTTCTTGATTCAGGAGGGACGTGCTCAAAGATGCAACCTCTCGTTCATTTTGGCCTGCCCTGGTGCGACAGTAGTTAAGAGCTCAGCCGCTAACCAAAAGGTCAGCAGTTGGAATCCACCAGCTGCTCCCTGGAAACCCTACAGAGCGGCTCTACTCTGTCTTATATGGTCGCTACGAGTCGGAACCAACTGGATGGCAATGGGTTATCACCTAATTTGGGGATCTACTGGGGGAGAGAGAAATAATTTATTTCAACCCAAATGAAATACAAGCTGTCTCTCAACGAATGTTCAAAATAGAAGAATGAAGCTTTGTACAAAAGTATACAAACTTAAAATGCCAACCTGCCAACCCCCTCCCACACAGACATACAAAAAAATGTGCTTTTCAGAGCAAAAAATGAATTTATTTTCTCACTTCCTGCCATCAATTCCCTGCATCACCTTGGGTAACTCACCCACCCTCTCAGGGCCTCAGTTTCCTCGCCTGTCCCTGAGGGGTAGGATGAGCTGACGGCCAAGGCCCCTTCCGTCTCCCACCTTCCAGGCTCCCTCACAGACAGAAGCCTGAGACTGAGAGTCACCTTTCTGTGTTCCCCAGAGGTGTCCCCTGGTCTTGGGAACTCACTGCTAATGCTGGGATCCCAGAGGAGCTAACACCTGGACCCAGGTGAGGGGGCAGCTCAAGGTCAGACCCAGCACCAGATTGAGGATGCAACCCTCACCCCCAGGCCTCAGACCTTCCAGCCTGAGACACTTCCCCTCCACCTGGTAATTCAAGAGCTTCAGAAGCGAGGCCAGCTGGGAGCCAGGGGGAACCTTAAAATATAATAACGCCGTGATTATCAGAGTGAGCCTGAGGAATTACAGAACGTCAAATCGTTGGTTTTGAGTGTATTTTAGGGCCTCAGACGCCCTTCCCAAATTAATATTCATGGGGACTGGCATGCCGTTTATTTGCATATGCAGATTGTTGCTCACTCTCTGAGGGATAAAAAAGTTTTGGGGCGTTTTTAGTTATTGTATTTATTTTAAGCTTGGATGATAAACCAGGCAGGTTAGGCAGGGGAAGGGCAGGTAGCAAGGGCAGGAGGGGGTTTAAAATAATTTCTGTTCTGAGGAAAGGTCCCAGGTACACAGGACTCAGTCACTCCTGCCCTGACCTGCAGAGTCAGCTCCAGAAGGACACTTCTGAGGTCATCCCATTAAATCCCACAGGGGAAACCAAACCTGCCACCGTCACTCAAGCAGGCAGGTACCAGGTTTGGGGTGTGAATTTGGCAACTCACTTGAACTCTCTAAGCCCGTTTCTGAGGATTGATAACCTACTTTCAAAGTTGTTGTAAAACACCAAGTAGAAAATAAATGCACCAAAAAGTGCTTAGTAAACTGTGAAGTCCTAAGAAAGGTTGTTACACCTGCTTCTCTCCCGCAACTAAAAGCATCCTCCCCTTACAGACACCCTCAGGGAAGGTCTATCCCCTTCCCAATGTCCTCTAAAGCCTTCTGAGCACCTCAGGATCATTATTAAGTTCTACCCTCTGCTTGTTGGAACCCTGATGGCACAGTGGTTAGGAGCTCAGATGCTAACGAGAAGAAGTCAGCAGTTCAAATCCACCAGCAGCTCCTTGGAAACCCTGTGGGTCGGAATCGACTCGACGGCAACGGGTTTGGTTTTGGTTCACCCTCTGCCTGTTACTGGTCCCAACCCTCTTTTCTGTACCAAATAGTATGCCTTAAATGCTCCACTAAAAAGCTCTGAGCCCAGTTCAAGAATCTAGATGTTCCTGAGTTACTTCAAAGTCCTTGTAGTCTGATAACCCAAAATATCCTGAAGTCTGTTGAGGATCTGTTGGGAGGGAGGCCGTGAAGCCTAGTGGGAAGTTCACGGGCCTTGGAGTCATGCAGACCTGGGTGGAATCCTGTTGCTGCCAATGACCCATAGAACCTCAACTCATCAAAGTCGGTGACCCCATGTGTGTCAGAGTAGAACTGTGCTCCATAGGCTTTTCAATGGCTGATTTTGGGAAGCAGATTGCCAGGCCTTTCTTCTGAGGTATATCTGGGTAGACTCAAACCTCCAACCTTCTGGTTAGCATCCAAGCGCGTTACCCGTTCGCACCACCCAGGGACTTTACTGAAATGAGAACACAACACGAATTCATACAGAGGGTCTGCTTGAGAACCCCTGCTTGAGAACTGCTGTCGTGTGTTCTGAGATAGCGCTCCCGGTGGCCTGGAGGAGTTAATGCTCTGGCTAGAATTACAGGGTTGCTTGGGTGGGGCCATGTGGGATTTAATGGGATGACCTCAGAAGCCAATACCACCTTCACATTCAAGGGGCTGAATGTTATTGGCTTTGTAGCTTGCATTTAATCTGTAAACTTTGTTTGGGGGTTAAGATTGGATAAGTTATAAGCATAAGTTGTTTTTGCCTAGCTTTGTGTTTATATATACATAAATAAGATTATATTAACAATTTAAAACAGTTTTGGAGGTCTGTGGGAAGCTTTTCCCCCTGTAAAATGGAGCAGCTGTATGTTTCTCAAGTTTGCAGACCATTGACCTAAAAGATAATGCAGAGACCCACCTGGGGAGTAGCCGGGGTCCCTAAACATCAGTTTTATTGTTTCGTTTTCTTCCACAATGGATGCAGAGGGGAAAGATTTGGCTGACAAGAAACTGCAATAGGTAAAGGTGAGCGACCTGCCCAAAGGCACTCACAGGTCGACCTCTGCACCCAGGATTCTTGTTTTCAGGGCAGGAAGGTCCCCAGAATCTTGGGTGAATTCCTTCCTCCTTCACTTCTGAAAAAAAGTCCCTAGTGGCACAAGCAGTTTGCAATGGGTTGCTAACCTAAAGGTTCGTGGTTCAAACCCATGCAGCAGCACCACGGAAGAAAGACCTGGCAAACTGCTCCTGTAAAGATTACAGCCTAGAAAACCCAATGTTGCAGTTTTACTCTGTAACACAAGGAGTCGTCATGAGTTGGAATCACTCTACAGCAGCAAGTTTTTTTTTTTTTTTTTAAGTTGCTCCTGAAACATCTTATTCCTCAGTGTCTGGATGATAAAGGCCAATAAAGAAGTAGCTTCCTCCTTATCCCAGCTCCTCCTTCCTCCCCCTCATAGCCCAAGTTGCATCAGAGTCCTGGGCCAAGGTGGGCTCCCACCCCTCACTCCTGGCAACCCCTGGCTCCTTGCTCAAATGCTCCAAGAATGCTGGGAATAAAAGATTTCCTGTCTATTGTGCAGGGACAATGGGCAATGTGGGAAGAAGGTTCTGCCACAGGTCTCTGCAGAGCTCACCTCTTCCCCCCTCTGACTCCACCATCGGGCGTGGGGAGGCACTGAGCCCAGCACTGTGCTGGGCCCAGGGGAGAGGAAGAAACTGGCTTTAGCTCATTACAGAGGTGAGATCTCAGGCAGAGCCCAGGGGAAGAGAAATCGGCCAGCCTGTAACCAAGGGCTCAGCTGTGTGATGCAGACAGGAGAGTTGTGGGAACCCAAAGAAGAGGGGGAGCAATGAGGGATGGCCGAGATGGAAGCCCCCCAGAAGCTGCAAAGGTCACATGGGCCTAGCTAGGAGGAAGAAAGTGGCCATCTTAGCCAGTGGTAACAGCAGCGAGAAGGGCAACAGTGTCTCTGAGACAGCAAAGAGGTTGAAGACAGTCACCCTCCCTCCTAGCAAAGCCCTATCATTCTCTCCAGTGCTCCACTGACCTTCTTGCTGATCCCTGGACAGGCCAGGTGAGATCTCACCTCAGGGCCTTTGCACTCACTGTTCCCTCTTCCCGGTCTCTCCCTGCCCCCAGACAGCCCTGTGACTCCCCTCCTCCTCTTCCAGTCAGCCCCTGCTAGATGCCAGCATCAGGGAGGCCTTTCCTGACCACCCTGTGTGAAGCAGCAGCATCACACCACCTCTCTCTACCCCTTTCCCTGCTCATTTTTCTTCATTGTAACCATCATAACAGGTAACGTGTTTGCTTTTTACCATCTGTCCCCCTCACTGTAATGCAAGCGCTGTGAAGGTAAGGACTTTGTTCTGTTCTCTGCTATACTGAGCATGTAGCAAATGTTCAGTAAGTATTCGTACAATGGATGAATGAAGGAATGGATGAGGACATCCACAGAGAACAGAACCTCAATGCCAGTCAGAGCTCCTGGAGCTGGTAGGGACCTCAAACAGACCACCCTCCTGTCCATGACCACCCTCTTGTTCATGACTAACCCTCTGTCCATGACCACCCCCCGTCCTTGACGACCCCCCTATCCATGACCACGCCCCATCCATGGCCACCCCCCTGTCCACGACCACCCCCCGTCCATGACTACCCTCTTGTCCATGACCAACCCCCTGCCCATGACCACCCTGCTGTCCATGACCACCCCCATCCATGACTACCCTCTTGTCCATGATCACCCCCGTCCATGACCACTCCCTGTCCATGACCACCCCCATCCATGACCACCCCCTGTCCATGACCACCCCCCGTCCATGACCACCCTCCTGTCCATGATCACCCTCCTGTCCATGATCACGCTCCTGTTCATAGCTCATCAGTATTTTCCCTCCACAGATGAAACACTTGAGACACTGAGCAGAAGGGGTAGCAGGTGAGGGTGGATGGGCCATATGGGGAAAAGGAGGAATTAAGAAAATCAGGCTGAGACCACGAGTCGGAATCGACTTGACGGCACTGGGTTTGGGTTTTAGGCTGAGACCCAGTTTGACTCCAGCAGCCGAAGGTCTTATGCTCTAAAAGGGATCTCTGGCCCGGGCTTGGAGGTGGCAGGAAAGATGGTCAAGGGGAAAAGGTGAGTGATTAACATCAGCCACAAGCCTACCAGGCAGAAGGTCCTCAGGAAAGAGTCATGGTAATTATTAGAGTTTAAAAAGCTACCAAACACACTGGTGGGGCAGAAGAGGGTCTGAGGCTTGTCTGGGTTCTGAGCATGACGTTTGTCAGAGACAGGGCATAAAAGGAGAGAGGGGGACACAACTAATGGGGAGAAAGAGACTGGAAGAACTAGGTACCTGCAGGGTGGGGAGAACCTCACAAAGACAGGAAAGGGAACTCAGGGAACACCAACCACCCTCACTCTGCCCCCTGCTGGCTGAGTAAAGACTGGCAAGCCACTTAACCTCATTCAGCTTCCACCTCCTCATCTGTAAAATCATTGATAATCCCAACCTCACAGGGTGGTTACAAAACCAAACCAAGTCAAATCCATTGCAGTCTAGTCAAGTCGGACTCATGGTGACCCCACGTGTTACAGGGCAGAACTGCTCCATAGGATTTTCTTGGCTATTGTCTTTACAGAAGCAGGTTGCCAGGCCTTTCTTTTGTGGCTCCACCGGGTGGGTTCATACAGCCAAACTTTTAGATTAATTGTTGTTGTCGTTGTTAGGTGCTGTGAGTCTGTTCCGACTCACAGCGACCCTGTGCACAACAGAATGAAACGTTGCCCCGTCTTGCACCATTAGTAGTCAAGTACAAATCGTGCTGCTCAGGGCTTTCATTACGTTTAGTCCCTTCCCCTACTGGAGGTTAACAGAAAAAGGGTGCAAAGAAACTGACTTTTCAGTTAAATAAACTTATTTACCCCATCCTGTCCCTGGGATTTATTAATTCAATAAATACTCATTGAGGTGCTGTGTCCCTGCTGGCCACACACTGGACATAAGGAAGAATCCACAACACACCCCACCCCGTCTCAGACCGGGGACACAAGGACCGTACCAACAAAAGGCTAAACAATGGCACCAGCAGCACGTTATTAAGTGCTGAGTTTGTGGTGTCTGCAATAATTACTGCAGAAGTTCAGGAGAGGAAAGATCGATGCTTCGAGATCACTGTGGGTGCCGGTGGTCAGGGCAGGACTAATGAGCATGCAGTTTTAACACTGGTCTTGGAGGAAGGAGCAGTGTGGATTAGGCACAGAGAAGAGCCAAATCTGAAGCAGTGGAGTGTGGTGGTGAGGGGTGGCAGGTAAGAGGCGGAGACAGGACTCCGGCGGATGTGGAGTTTTGCATCTCTATTTGACAAGTTTGGGCTTCATCCACTGAGTAATATGGACAACAGGGTCAGGCAACGAATTGATAAAAATATCAATTTATAATAGATGTTTAGGATGACTTAAAGGGGATAGAGATGGGAGGCTAGGAAATGGTACCTTGAGCAAGTAACATGGTGCAGCCCTGGCTTCCAGACCCACTGCCACCTCCACACTAGAACTTACAGACTTTCCTATTTGCAGGGCCCCCATGGGCTGCTCCTGGAGACACACGCTCCCATACACCCCTATGCACTATGCCCTGAGGAGGCTAGTGCCATCACCCAACACGAGGTGGGAAGGGCCTGAAGACAAAAGGAGAGTTGGTGCTTGGATATCATAAGTGGAGGAAAGGGGGGAGGGGCATCAAAAGATGCTGCCAAGGATTTGATCCCAAGCATCTGGGAAAATGTGTTGTCAACAAAAATAAAGCATCTTGGAAGGAAGATGTCACGAGAGATGGGGAGACATTAAATCTCATTTTAGGCACAGAGATTTTACAATGGCAGCGGGCATCCAAATAATGATGTCTAATCAGCAACTTGAATGGGGTCTTAGAGGTGGAATTAATGGATCATCCAGGAGTCAAAACCAGGAGTCTACGACTGGCAAAGGAGCCACTGTGGCCTGCCTCTCAGAACGCTGGCTGGTCAATATTGACCATATTTGGACAGATTGCAAAGCAGCCATGTTTGCAGAGATACGATCCCATCTTGGCCTCACAGGCCCATTTCGTGCCTGAGAAAGGAAAAGCAAGAGGAAGCAAGTGGACAGAACGAGCTCATAACCCACCCACACCTGAATGCTGGAGTCCAGTCCACACATGAACCATCTCCTCCAGAAGCCTTCCCTAACTGTTGTGACTCCCACTGACGTCATACTCCTCGTACATAGCTGATCTCCAATCACAATTATTTACTCTCTAGTTTTGTTCTCTGAGTATTTGATAGCCTGGATCTCACATGCCTCCTGCACTAGATTATAAATTCTGTGGTGTCAGAGATCAAATATTCAAATAATTACTGAGCTGATTCAGATGTATCTTTGCAATAAGTCCCATTGTACAAATGAGTAAACTGAAGCACAAAGAGGTTAAATACTTTGCCTAGTGTCACAGAACTAAAAAGGGGTACACAGAGAATTCAAACCCAGGTCTTAAACTCTGTAGCAGGCTCTGTTAGTCATTTCTTTCTTCTTTCTAATAGCACTCTGATTTTATTCCTCTCTGAGGCCCAACATGCAAATAAAAATTATTCTAGACCAATTGTGGTGGTCCCTTGCCAGTGATTGGTTTAGGTATGGCCATGTGATTCACAATTCTAGCCAATGAGACAGAGGGAAAGTCTGCTGAGGGGCTTCTGGGAAAGGCTTCCCTCCTGCCTTTTCAGCTCCTGGACATTATTACAAGGGTGTAACACCTGCAGCTGTTGAAGCCATCTCGTGACCTTGAGAACAAAGAAAGACAAAAAGAATTTGGATCTTTGATGATGCTGTTGAGCCACTGAGAAACCAATCTTGGGGAAGGCATGGCCCAGATCTCCTGTTAAAGGAGATACAAAGTTTGTCATTGTTTCAGCCAGTTGTGTTCAGATTTTCTGTTACTTGCAGCCCCGACTGATACCCACTCCAATCCAGGGCTCTTCTCATTACAGATACCTGGGCTAAGCATTATGGGAGCTACATAAATAAAAGTCCTGGTTCCTGCCCTCATTGTGCCTGCCCCAATGTTGGGCATTCAATAAGTGTCCAGTCGCTGTTTGGTTAATTGATTCACCCCCTGCTGACCGGTTACCAGAGATGTATTCCCTGAGGCATCTTTTCTTCCCTTCACTAGTCTTCCCTGATTATCTCTAGGTCTCAGCCTCACATCTGGACTCTCTTCTCAACATTACTGACCAATCCCTCCCCATCACCTCCCCCACCTCTGAGGATTAAGCTAAAAGCAAGATGCTGTGCTGAGAGGAAGAGAGACCACCAGCAAAACTCCGCATTCCTAAATATTTGTTCTTTGAAATGTCTTTCTCAATTAGATCTCACCCAAATGTTTGAGAGTCAGGCTGAATTCCAACTTCCTGCTCCAGAACAGACATGTTGAGCCTGCATAATTACTGCAGCCGGCTTTATTCACTATAAAAACACGGATTTTTTTCCTCTTTCTCAACTGTAAAATAATCGACAAATAGAATCCAGATGACAAATGTCACCATTTAGGAAAACAACTTTTTTATGGTTCTTTTCTTTGGGGTCTAATCAACACATTGGGGATAAAGTGCGCTGTTGCATGGACCCAGCTAGCTAAATTGAAACACAAACTCTTTTTCTTCTGGCTGAGATACAGCTTTACATCAGACACAATGTGAGACAGACAGACGGACAGTTGCCAAACATTTTGAACTGCTCAACAAACGGGCCTGTAAACCTATACTGTGGACTTCTTCCACCTCCTCTCTGCCCACACTGGCTGTTGGATATTGTCTTTCCCCGTAAGGACACACTGCATAGTTACTGTCCACTGCAACCCAGATAGTCCCATTAGCAGGAGAGGCCATCTCTCTGACTGTCTGGCTTCTTCTGTCTCTTCCATTCCTTCTTTTAAATGAAGAAGACGTGCCTTTCTGGACAATGACCACCCAGGCCATGAAAGTTTCATGAAGGGCTCTCAGGGTAGATGACACCTTTTCAATTATAACACTGATAGAATAAACCCCCACAGAGCCGCGGGGCATGGTGTCTACACCAACACAGGCCACGTATTTATTCCCCAATTATATTGCAATATATTCTCTCTCTGTGTGTGCTGATGAAGAGAAAATATTCTTTTAATTCTATGGCCTCCTGCGGGGGGAGAAGAGTGTACACAGGCAATCCCGGGAGTTCCAGAGCTAGCTCACCACCTTTGTTCCAGGCTCCCCCATTGCATCATCTCAAGAAACCTGCTCACCTCACCTTCCTTTGGTCTACACGAAAACCAAAAAAAAAAAAAAAACCATCGCCGTGGAGGCAATTCCAACTTACAGCAACCCTATAGCACAGAGTTGAGCTGCCCTACAGGGTTTCCAAGGAGGGGCTGGTGGATTCGAACTGCTGACCTTTTGATTAGCAGCTGTGGCACTTAACCACTGGGCCACCAGGG
Source organism: Loxodonta africana (assembly GCF_030014295.1). Taxonomy (NCBI): domain Eukaryota; kingdom Metazoa; phylum Chordata; class Mammalia; order Proboscidea; family Elephantidae; genus Loxodonta; species Loxodonta africana. The sequence continues at coordinate 49,651,369 of NC_087354.1, read as the reverse complement.
CTCCTTGATCTACACAGTGGTCCTCAAAGTTTGGTACCTAGACTAAGAGCATCAGCCTCACCTGGGAACCACATTACTGGGACCGCTCCAGACCCAGTGAGTCAGAAACTTGGGAGGTGGGGCCCAGCAATCTGTGATTTACCAAGTCCTCCATACTGAAGTCTTAGAACGAATGGTCCACAAAATAGGAAGTAAAGAGCACCATTTTAAATTGAACCAGAAGTCAGGAATACCTGGACTCCTTAGGCCTCTCTTTCTGCATAGCTATCCCAATCTGCAGGACTCCGTTTATCCATCTGCACAATGGGACTACGGAGCTCACCAAGCCGGTATGGATGCTGGAATTTAAGAGGCACATGGTTACCTGGCACCAGTCTCTATGGATACCTAGCAAGATCATAGTTACCAACACTCACCAGCTCCCTCCCACATCTAAGGTAATCAATGCAGCTGCCTGTGGGTTACCCCTGGCGACCAGGAGCTGGGGTCCTGGAAGTCCACCGAATCTCCAAATCACACCTTAGCCAACAGCTTCAGGTTTTTTCACCTGCAAACCCTGAACCACTCACTAGAGGAGGGACTCAGGATTTTCTTTGTTATATTGCCCCACATCGGGCATCTTTTGTGTATTTGCCTCCACTCTGAAAAGGGACTTTAAGTCTGTGGAGGACAGAGTCTAGAATGTCAGCATTATAAGATAGGGGTTCTGCCTGTCTGGTCATTGCTGCCTCTCCAGGGCCTAGACCAGTGCCTGCACAAGCAGCAGTTCAAGAACTCTTTGTTGACTAAATATTCCTGGTGCCCCCAGTAGGTCCCAAACAATCAAGTGTCTAAATTCTAAAGGATATGGTTGGGAAGGGGCTAAGAAAGGAAACGCCAGGGAACAATCAGGAGGGGGAAAAGGGGAAGCAAAAGCCTGACTATTTCTCAGCTGAGGGCACAACCCTTGGCTCATAGGGTGCTGACTTCCCAGTCATTTGCTCATCCTAGATTTAGAAGGAGTAGAGCTCTAGGACCAGGTTCTGAGCTTGCATTCTGAGCAGCTGACTCTTTGAGCTGCCCTAGCAAAGGCCAGATTCCCTTTGGCCCTGACTCTGCTGTCCTTCCATCAGCCGTTTGACAAATCTTGAACTTTCCTGCTGCCCTCCTAGCACTCAAGCCCTGTGTCCCCACAACCCTGCTCCCCAAAACTACCACCAACTGGAAATCCGCCCAATACTCATCCAAGGACCCCTGGTGGGGTGGCACAGTGGCTAAGAGCTCGGCTGCTGACCAAAAGGTCAGCAGTTGTAATTCGTTCCTTGGAAACCCTATGGGGCAGTTCTACTCTGTCCTATAAGGTCTCTATGAGTCCAAATCAGCTCAGTGGCAGTGGGTTTAGTCTTGATCCAAACTCTACCTTCTCCAGGGACTATCCCTAATCCAGCCCCTTCCCCCTCCCCAGAAGCAATTTACCTGAGAATGCCTGCAATCACTTCCTTGGTTACAACCCAATGGTTTCTCCTTTCCCATGGGCTACACCCTATGGGGATGAGGTCTGAGGATTCTGTTTACCCCCAGCCCCCCAGACACAGGATAAATATGCAACAAACCGTCTCTGAGTGAATTATCCTCGGAGAGGATGCCTCGCAGCACCTAACAGAGATTCCAGAGACCAGTTCTCTGCCTTCAACCTCACACACATCTAGTCCTCCAGCTTGTCAAGGGTGTGCCACGGAGTAACCGGGGGAGCTCTAGGAAAATGGTAAACCCGGCGTGGAATGCTGGAAAAAGTTCTAAATCAGGAGGCCTGATTTACGTTCCCTTCCACCCTTAACTATTCACTTCTCTGGGCCTCCGTTTGCTGATCTGTGAGATGGGGCGAGGAGGTGGGGACTGCAGTCGGGGACCTCGAATTTCTAGCGGCAGAATTTGAGCGACAGAGAGAGGTGGTGCGTGATGAGCACCCGGGAAAAGCCCGCCAGAGGAGCTGAAGATGGGGTGCGTGTGGTAGGTTCAACGCCCTCGGGACTCCTCCCAACCCGCAAGGACCCACAGCGGACGGAACGTCTCCGCAAAGCCCGCAGCTTTCGGTCCCACCAAACCTGCGCTAAACCTCTCAAGAGAACCTACCCAGGTGCACCCCAACGAAGAGGGCTGCGAGGCCGGGGCTCGGCTCGCTCCGAGGAAGCCACACTGGCCGGCGAATTCGGTCTCCGGGACACCACGAGGGAGCGGAACGGCGCCCCCAGCAGGCTCAGTGCTCCCAGAACGCCCGCCGCGCGCCGCCACTTGGCCCCAGGCTTAACCCTTGCTTCCCCGGCAGGGCGCGCATGGCCGCGTACGACTACCCTCGCCAGAACCGGCTGAGGCGGCTGGGAGCCCAAACCACACAAGCTGCCCGACCCTCCGTTAGACCAGCTCGCGGGGGGAGGTGGAGGGAGGCGGGAGGAGGCGATCTTGAAACGAACCCACTTTGCAATATTTTTCTCGAGAGCATGACCACGCGGGAGCGAGTCAGGCCAGCCTCGCAGCCGGTTTACGGGCACAGATCCCGAGACGCAGCTACCACGGGATGGAGCCCGGGAGTTCAGGTCCGAGAGAAAGCAGCCGGGCTCGGGGGCTTCGGGAATGGCACGCGGAGCCTCCGCGCTCCCGAGTTACCGGTCCATGATGGCTCCGGCTTGCTCACGGACCTGGACTCCCGCGAGGAACGCTTCTGCACATTTTAAGTCGTATTTTTTCTTACAATTTTGTAATAAACCAATGCGGCTGCGCTGGGCGGCTCCAAACGACCACAATGATTATCCATCTGCCCACCTCCAACACTGGCTCCCAAGGCTGGGCTGGAGAAGTTGGGAACTTCGGGACCGCGCTCCAGGCGCGCACAGAGAGTGACTCGCTTCTCTTTTAACTTCGGGTGTGGAGGTCGCCGCGGGGGGCAGGAGGGACGTCGGGAAAGGAACCCACCGGGCTGGCCGGCGTCCCAGACTCCCCAGAAAAGACCCGGGGCAGCAGAATGAGAAAGAAATGAAAGGGACATACGTTCCTCCAAAATCCAAAAGTGCCTCCAAAAACCAAAAGCGCGCGAGGCACCGGCTGGAGCTTGGCTGTGGTGAGGCGCACGGCGGGCCACCGCCGGGGACCCGCCTACTCTCCCGGCCGGCTCACCCGCAGGCTCTGCGTCCCGACCCGGTCAGGGAGAGCGCCGTGCGGTGAGTGCAGCCGGCGCGACCTTGGGGGCGGGAGTCCCCAGACTCGGGCAGGAGGCCTCGCGGGGACAGCCGCGCCGCTGCGCTCGGGTCCTCCCCCGCACGTGGAGGCAACGCGGGCGCTGCGTCCCCACCGCGGCCGGAGAGCCCGCGCCTGCCACGCCGGGGCGCCCCACGTCCTGCCCGGACCCTGGCGCGTCCTCCTTCCCCCGCATTCAGCACCTCCTCACGCCAAACTCGGCTTCCGCAGCCCCGACCCTGGCAGGGCAGCCGGGATCCGCGGGGCCGGCGGAAAGTTAGTCCCGGGGCTGCAAAGCCCCCTCCTCAGGACCTGCACCCCGGACCCCTGCGCCCCCTCGTCCTTGCTGTCCCACCCTGCCACCGTACCTGCTTCCGCGGCCCCCCCAGGCTTGGCCGGCCGGTCGCGCAGTCCTGTCCTCCGGAGCCCGAGCCGCACCGGGACGCCGGGCCGGGAGCGGGAGCTGCGAGCAGCCGGGAGCCGGCGGCGGGCAAGGCGAGCGAGTGAGCGAGAAGGCGGGCGGCTGGAGCCGCGGCGTTCCTGCTGCTGAGCCAGCCCCCACCCACTTCGTCCCTCGGTCCCTCCCTCTCTTTCCCTCTCAGCCTACCTCCTCCCTGCTCGCCTCTCCCTCCCTTCGCTCTCCTCCTCCTTCTCTTGCTCCCCCTTCGGTTCCTTTCTGACCCTGCCCTCTCTCTTTCTCCCTTCCCATCTTTCGGTCTCCAGCTTTCTTTTGGGTTCCTTTTTCTCTGACTCAACCTTTTCCAGCATCTCTTCTCACCTTCCTGCTCCCTCCCTCTCTTCTCTCTTTTCGTTCTTTTGCTCTTTTCTCTCTGCTCCCTCTTTTCTCTAACCCTCTTTCCACCTTTCTCTTTTCATCTCTCCTTCTTTTACCCTTCTCCTGTCTTCACATCTGTTTCTCTCCCCCTCTCCTTCCCTGGGGGAGACTGGCCTGCACTTCTCCTCCTTCTTGGCATTCCGGATGGTGAAGTCCCTCCTGGGGTAGAGGGGGGCCAGGCGCGCACCTGCGACGTCCTGGAAGCTGGCGAAGGACAGAGAGGGACGGACCAGAGTTTGAGAGCCGGAGTGAGACAGAGGTTCACGAAACCTTTGGGACGGGGAAGGAAGTCAAGAAAGCAAAGAACAACTCAGATTGTCAGTCCCATAGACCCAAGCTCGGCTGACCCCCGCCTGTGAGTCGAGGAGACAGAGGCCCAGGGTGCGGAGAGCGAGGGGCTTGCCCTGCCCAGGTCAGCTCCAGCGTCAGGGGCTAGACCACCACCGCTCCGGGCAAATGCTAGGGAGCCAGAGGTAGGTACACGCCTTCCGGTCTCTCTGCTAGTCCGTGCCCCAGGCTCCTAGGGCCACCAGAAGGAAGCCTTCTCCCCGGTGACAGCACCTTGGGCCACCTCTCTGCCCACAACACTCCTAGGGGGACCAAGACCAGGAGACCTGGAAGACTCAGGCTTGGGATTGGCATTGGGAACGGTTTCTGCCCCCCATCCGTCTCCAAAAGATGCAGGACTTCTCCTTGTGCTCCTGCTTACCAGGGATGTGGGTGGTGGCGGGATGCTTTGTTCTTGAGGCTTGTCTCCTTTTCTCTTTGGACTAAAACAGGAGCCAGAAGGCCCAGATTTGGGGAAAAGTGGCTGCACACACCCCTGGGAAAGATTTTGTTTGTTTGTTTTTCCAAATAAGGCGAAAAATAATATATTTTTTTTTTTTTGTCTGAGGCTTTGGGAAGTGCCTGTCTGCATGTGTTTGAGCACCCACCCCTCCTGGGTAACTGCTAATGATCTACCACCTCACCCCCCACCCCTAGAAGCATCTCCTGCCACTTCCCCATTTGGGCCCAGTAGGGTTCCCAGGAAAGATGAGGATCTGGGGTTCCCGTGGACCCCACCCTGCAGCCCTGCTTTGTCAACACAGAACCTTGACTCTCCTCATTTCACCCCCAATTGCTGTGAGATTCTTCCCTTGGAGCCACAGTTTGTACCCTTTCAGTCCTGTCTCTTCCATGGTACCAGCCAGAAGCAGAACCCTCCACACAGTAGGACCAGCCCCTGCCGTTCAGCTGTGGTGTTGGCAAAACTCCCATCAAATAATATCTCATCAAATTCTTCACGTTAGGACATCAAGTTGAAAAAATAAAGTCATGCCTGGCTTCACACCACAGAGAAAGCACCTACTCAAGGCCAAGACTAAGATGAGGCAAGTGAGGCACAAAATTTAAAGAGGCACTCACTGTTGTAGTCACACAAGTCAGGGTCAGCCCCTGAGAGGGAGCATTGCCTTCAATTCTGCATCCTAGGCTTCTCCTTGCCTCAACCTAGTCTTAGCTCTGCAGTCAAATCTTAGGGCTACCATTAACCAGCTGTGTGGCCCCTCTCGTGCATCAGGCTGTTGGCCTCACTATGAGGAGGCCGATGCTCTCTAAGGGGGTTCCCAGCTCTAGGTGCTGCAGCCTGTGGGAATCATAGCTGCTGAAGGCTAAGAACATGGGTTCTAACTTCCTGGTTTGTATTCCAGCCACTTAACCTCTCTAACCTCAGTTTTCCTATTAGTAAAATGGGAATGATAACAGGACTGTGAGCCCTGTGATGATAAAACCAAGCAATGCCCTGAAGCACTTGGCAAGCGCCCCACCCTTACTTCTTTGTGATAGCTGTGGATTTAAAATTATCAATCTTCACTTCTGGAAGGTTTGAGGGCGGGCATGGGTCTTCCTGGATAACCTTTCCACCTCCACTCCACCTCCCCCACCATCTCAATAAGCAAAGACATGGGGAGCAACCCCTCCCCATCTCTCTCACACTCACACACTGACAGGAGTGGGTTGTGTGTCTGAGGGTTGCTGGCCACTGCCACGCTGAGCAAGGGATGTCTGGTTTCCTGCTATACCCTAAAAAGCCACAAGGATCTATAAAGCCAATGCACCTTCCCACCCAGATGGCAGGCCTCCAAGGACACATGTCCCAAAAGAGCCAGGAACACTTTTAGCAAACATCTCTGAGGGTCAGCTTGGGGTCACGTTGGAGCCCATGATCGGTCACTCATTTGCTAGTCACTGACAGCCTACTTTTGGGAGGTACTGCTTCGTACATCCAATGGCTATGTATATACCCAGCATGTCTAACCCAGCTGTAATATTTATTTTGGAACTTATGATAACATCTAAGACCAGTCTACTCATCTAAGAGCATTATCTGAGGCCGAAACCCACTGTTGTGAGACATCAACCCTGTTCTCACAAAGCTCACACTCTAACGAGGCAACAAAGTAGTAAAATAGAGGGGTAGAGTGAGATGATCGAGAGCAGGGGCTCTGGAAACAGATGCCTGAGTTCAAATTCTGGCTCCATCGCTCGTTAGCTATTTGACTCATTAGCTATGTTACTTAATCTCTATATGCCTCATTCTTCTCATCTGTAAAATGGGGATAATAATGAGTTTGTTTTTTTTTTTTTTAAGTTGCCTTTGAGTCAGTTCCAACTCATGGCCACCCCACCTCTGTCAGAGTAGAACTGTCATCGATAGAGTTTCCAAAGGCCGATTTTTTGGAAGTGGATATCCACACCTTTCTTCCGAGGCACCTGTGGGTGAACTCAAACCACCAACCTTTCAGTTAGCAGCCAGGCACATTAACCATTTGTGCCACCCAGGGACTCTAATAATAAGACAGGCACTGCTATTATCCTCATCTTACAAAGAGGGAAACCGAGGTTCAGGGAAAAGAATATTACCTGAGTCAAGGTCCCACAGAAAGTAAGTGGAGCCCGAGCATATTTGACTTCACAGCCCATGTTCCCGCCACTATTTACTTTCCAAGGCCTTTCTGATCTTCCTCTCTGCAGGGCCCCACGCGTTTCTTCTCCAGTGAAATGGCATCTGAAACTCAGCTCTGTTTCTGCCCTCCGCATGCTTCAGCCAGGGCTAGGGGGGTAGGGTGTCAAGGGGCCAAAATTCTGGTGACCAAGGTGGTGGGGGGCTTCTTTCTTCTTAGAAATAAATTATCAGGAGGGCAGGACATTGGATAGAGAGTCCAGGGCTTGATGCAGGGGTACAGGGAATCCTTCCCTCTCCATCCTCTCCTTGCTGGTGCATCAATCACCTTTTCCCGTTCCCGTTTCTGCAGAGCCCTGGCTCAGAGCCCCAGGGAGGAACATCCACAGAGCATACACCAGGGATAACTGCCATTTGTTGCGTGAAAGAAAGATTTCCGGGCTTGTTGGGTCTTTTAGGAGCCCTGGTGGTACAGTGGTTAAGGGCTCAGCTGATAACTAAAAGGTCAGCAGTTCGAATCCACCAGCTGCTCCTCGGAAACCCTATGGGGCAGTTCTACTCTGTCCTATAGGGTCACTATGAGTCAAAATTGACTCAGTGGTCTCAAGTGAAACCCCTACACATTAGCGTGGTTATGAGAATGTCTATCTCATCAGACTCTAAGATATCTGGAGTCAGTACCATGTCTTATTTACCTTCATATCTATTATAAACCCTAGCATGTGACCTGAACTTGTTAAAAGAAACAGTAAAACATCTGCAATTTCTTAATCAGATACACACATGATCTCATTTAAAACTCACAACAATTCTTCGTAGCAGGCATTACTATCCTCCTTTTACAGAAGGGTAAACTGAGAGTTTGAGCTGGTAATTGACCCAAGGTCCTATAGTAAATGACAGAGTTTGAACTCAGGCCTTTCAAAGCTCTTTCCTTGACACTCTACTGTCTGGCACTGCAGTTGCTGGGATTAAAGAAATGCAAGCAAGAGGTCTAGAGACAAAACTCAAGAAGAGTAGTAGCTGTATAGCAGCATCATGAAAGTACCAGATGCGACTGAATTGTTCACTTTAGAATGGCTAACCTACGTTAAATGAATTTTACAATAATTAAAAAAAGTAAGGAGGCAGTCACACTCTCAGGTGCCCGCTCTGCACTTGCACAACACGAGAGCAGGTTATCTTTGGATATTGCCTGACTTGGTCATCCAGTGCTGCTATAACAGAAATACCACAAGAGGGTGGCTTTAACAAACAGAAATTATTTTCTCACAGTTTAGGAAGTTAGAAGTCCAAATTCAGGGTGCCAGCTCTAGGAGAAGGCTTTCTGTCTCTGTTGGCTTTGGAGGAATGTCCTTGTCTTTTTTCAGCTTATTCCTTGGCTTTCTTCTTTTGGCTAGGCGTCTACTTCCCCCCATCTCTCCCTGCTTACACTTAACCTGCTCTTTTATATATCAGAAGAGATTGACTTAAGACATACCCTACACTAATACCACCTCATTTACATAACAAAGAAAACCCATTCCCAAATGGGCTTATAACCACAGGTATAAAAACCAAAAAACCAAACCTGTTGCCTTTGAGTCAATTCTGACTCATAGCAGCCCTATAGGACACAGGGTAGAACTGCCCTGTAGGGTTTCCAAGGGACAAAGAGGAAACCATTGAGCAACCAGAGTCTCAAGGTAACTCACAAGTGTTACCTCTGCTTGAATGACACACTGCCCTGTGTTCAAATATGCCCACACATAACAATCCTGCCCAATATACAAACTACTAGGAAATAACAACCCAACACACCTGGGTACACACCAACACAAACCAAAACACCGCACACACACATAATACAATTCCTCCACTCACTGAAAAACCAGGGGAGGGAGGGGGAGGATCAGAAGAAAGCCCAAGTGGAGTGACTTTTTCCACAAGCTTTTTATGAACTCACAACCACCAATCGAAGTCATGATTAACCGGGTTGTATTTATTAAGTTATGTTCAATATTTAATAACTTTGAATATGGATTGAATATTAAATGAGATTGGTAGAAATCTATTTGTGTATAAACGTCAGAAGTGCCAATTGCTTTGAATTGAGTTTCTGACTCATTCTCAGAAGGTAGTGTTGGAGATCTCACCATTCTACATTTTCACAGGTTTGTTTAAATTATAGATTATCAGCATGACATTAATATCCTATTACTTATTATGATGCCCCTCTATTATAACATAGACTATTACACAGTCCCAGGAAGTATGGTATAGAGACTGAATTTCCCTGCCTTTTTCAGGAGAACTTGGATTGAGTCTCTTAGTCCCCTTCCTCCATGTTTAACGCAAAAAAGGACCAAATATGACGCTATGAAATGCACTTCATGTCTTCTTCCCTTAGTCCTCCCAGCAGGCACAAGGTGACCTAGATGCAATTTATGTGATAATACTTTGTCCAAGACCAGTTTGTCCAAGAGAAGGAACTCTGCTTTGTGGACTGGAGACAAGCAACATGAATTTCTAAGTCTTTTTTTTTTAACAGAAAGAAGAGAATTGGGTGCAAAACACAGCTTTCAGAGGCCTCATGTGGATTCGCGAAAGTCCTTGGGGGATTTGTGATTCAATGAATGAATTTAGCATATCCGTCTGTGTGAATTGTACATAAGTTACGGTTATACTATTGATACTCTCTAGCTAATAAGTAATTATAAAATATGGTTTGTTAGGGGCCAAAGTTAAATCACTGGAAATCGTCCTTATGCCACAGCAGGCTGCAGCCCAGCAGTATGCAAACTGCTTACTCACAAAAGAAAGTAAATGCATTCTCCATCAAATAACTCATCTCATGTCCAGATTTTGCCATATTCTGATTTGCTTTGATCTGAGGCCCAAAGCAAATTTAAATGCATACGCTGCAAAAAGAAGAGTAATGTTAACAAAGCCATTAGGTGGAGGTAGCTTCTGACCCAAGTCACTGTAGTCATTTATCCTCCTTGGATGCAATTTTCATTTTACTTGCAACAGATAATTGGAGGAATTTTACCTCTAAACATTTCACCCCTCTCCCCACCTTTGATAATCTGGCAACCTATAAATCTTACCTGGCTGTCATACCAGCTTACCTGCATTCCTGAGTACATCATAGTTTTCTTTGGATTTTATTCTATTTCTATTGTTCTCAGTGCCTGAACTGCCCTTCTAGCCTCTTCTGAGCTCAGCAAACTCCAGCCTCATCCTTTAAAACTCTGCTCACCAAGGCCTTCCTTGGCCCCCTCACCCTACCTGTTTACCTACCTCTATCAGGTCTTTTCTCATTATAATGGATTATTGTTTACAGATATGCCTGTCCGCATTGCATGGTGAATTTCTTTAAAGTCACCTCATTATCTCTAGTGTCTTGAACAGTGCCTAAGTCTAATGTTGCATGAATGGGTGGGTGGATTGTGGATGTACTTGGAAATAAATCCTCTTCTTTCCAGCACTGTTAACAGTTTCCCAACAGCATGCAGGAGATCTTGGGGAATTCTTGCCCAGTGGTAGTTTGATTTGGCAAATTGTTAACTCTTAATAAGTGCCTCAAATCCTTTGTGGAAATAGTTAAGGTGTCAACTCAACTCAACTCCCATGCATAAAACAAACTGTCCTCCTCCTCTCCAGCCTCATCTGCCACCACTCCCTTGTCTGCAATTTGCCCTCCAGCGATGCGAAAGGCTTGTGGACCCTATGCCCACTAGAACACAAGCTCTATGAGAGAAGGGACCTTGCTATTTGCCACCATATACCCTTTCCCAGGACAACACCTGGAACATAGTAAGTCAATGGATAAATTAGAGAATGATAAGTCATACCTTTGTCTTTGCTGGTGATGTCTCCTCTGCTTGGAACGCCCTTCCATCTTTCTTCAACCTAAGTCTTACTCATCCCGCAACTCAGATCAAGCATCTTCTCCCACGAAAGTCGTCGTCGAAGCTCTTAGGTTGGCCCAAACACTCTTCCTCTGGGTTCCCTGGCACCACACGCATAGGCCTCTATGATCACTAACCACAGGATAGTGCGTTTATCTGTCTGTCATGTGTCTACGTCCCACACTGGACTTTGAGCATCATGAAGACTGGAACCATATGCTATTCCTCTGTGTACCCTCAGCAACTTGGCAAGGTGTCTGGAACATAGAAAGCACTCTATAAAGAGTTGTCAAGTGGAATTAAACAACCCCAGGTGGACGCAGATTGGGTCACTCCAGATGTGATTGCTGATTCATTTGGTCATTTGGCAAATACTGATTGATTACCTACGATGTGCCAAGCACTGTTCTAGGTGCTGAGATCCAGCAGTGAGCCAGAGAGAAATAATAATAACAGTGCTTGTCACCAATTAAATATGACCCAGATAGTTTACCAGGCTAGTTAAGTGGTGGGTACAGTCACTAGGAAATCTGTTTTAACATCCAGCTTTAACCATATGATTTAAGTTTAGGCAGGAAATCCAGGGTCCCAAGAATTCAGTGGTGTCTCCTGGGCTCCAGTGCCTCCACCTACAGAATGGACACGTACTCCAGTCTCCCACTGAGATATTTTGATGTATGTTTAGACAGAGTCCTCTGAAAGTCCTTGCACATTTTAAATCTCAGTAATTTCCCTAGAAGTGCTCTGCAAATAGCACGAAATATTTCAAGGCTTAGAAATCACTTCACAATTGCACAAAATGCATTTGTATTTAAGATCCCACGATAAATAAAGAATTAAAGCCCAATCAGCTTTCAATTCAGTTGAAATTCAATGCCTCTGAATGTCATTTTATGGATTTCTTTGATTATACCCACCACCTATGTTACATTTAACAAACTTTTAACCAGCCCTTCTATTGTGTCAGGCACTGTAGTAGGCACCAAAGAAAGCAAAGATTTTTAATAAGTCATCATCTTGACCTTTAAATAAATAGCTCCCAATTTAGTGGGGGGGAGGGGGGCTGAATTACACCTTATCTACAGTAACGCTTGAGAGCATGGGCAGTGGTGCAGCCCAGGCATACTCAAGGTGCTATGGGGACACAGAGGACAAACATATTGCTTTTGTCATGGAGGTATCAGGGAAGACTTCATGGAGGTGGTGACACCTGAGCCAAGCCTAAGCGGACGAGTAGGAGTTTGATAAATAGTGAAAAGAAGGGAAAGGATAGGCTAGAGAGAGGGGAGTGGCATGGACATGGTGATAGGAGGCTCAGGGTGGCACACTCATGATGGTGACAGGTCATAGGCTGGTGGAGCAAAATGTGACTACAGGGGAAAGGGAGAAAAAAAGATTGGGAAGGTGGGCTGGACTCTAAAGTGGAAAGACATTGCGTAACAAGGTAGAATTTTGTTCTGGAGATCATAGAGACTATTAGTAAAGCTTAAATATTTTTAAATCATATGATGCCTTTATGTACATATTATACATGTTAGGAGGGCATGTGTTATAATACTCTGCCACAAAAAATTGGCTAAAGACCTTTTATGGAGCGTTTACTCTGTGTCAGGCAAATACTGTGGTAAGCATCTGAGGTACATTTTCACATTTTATCTTCACAATGACCCTGTGAGACGTAGGTATCATGACCCCCATTTTACAGATGAGACAATTGAGGCTGGGTGGATAAGTCTCCCAGCTAGTCTGCAGCAGACCTGGAACTTGAACGAAGATGTGTCTGACTCCACAGCCCACGATCTTACCCACTAGGCAGATGTACCAAACAAGTAGCAAATTCAGGAACTAGGGGTTTGTACAGAATTCTCTTTTTAGTGTTAGTATATCTCAAAAGCCTCAAAACGTTCATACTCTTTAATCCAGTAATGAGATTATTGGGAACAAATTTTAAAAAATCATCAGAAATTCACCCAAAGATGTGCACAAAGATGATTGCAATGTTGTTTATAATAGAGAAAAGTTGAAAGTAACTTAAGTGTCCAAATATTAGGAAAAGGGTTAATTATAAAACAATGGAATAATTTATCACTATTAAAATTATGATTATATAGGATTGAAAATTATATATATATATATATATACTCCCTGGGTGGCCCAAGCCATTTTCAATCACTACCGACCTAAAGGTTGGAGCAGCTCCACGGGAAAACGATGCGACAGCCTGGTTCTTAGAGATTAACAGCCTTAGAAACCCTATGGGGTCGCTATGAGTCGGAATCGACTCAACGCCCGCCAGTGGGTTATACACATATATATAATGTAAGCTCAATTATGTGAAGGAAAATGTGCACAGCAAACAGAATGAAAGAAAAAGAAAACCATGCCGGAATGTAATCAGCGATGTTCTCTGTGGTGGGGTTAGAGGTGATTTCTTCCCCTACACATTCCAAATATTCTATATTTGGGTATCTCATTTTTGGAATTAGAAAAAAAAAATAGTTAAAAGAAATCCATCTGTTATGGATTAAAGTGTATACCCCAAAAAGATATGCTGAAGTCCTAACCTCTGTACCTGTGAATGTGATTTGGTTTGGGAAAATAGGGTCTTTCTTTGAAGTTGTTAGGGTGGGCCTTAATCCCAATTCCTTCTGAGTGGTGTTTTATAAAAGGGGAGAACAGACAGGGAGGCACACACTGGGGGAAGACAGCGTGTGAGGGTCCCTCTATGAGCCAAGGAAACACTGAGAAACACCTGGGAGTACAGAAACTGGAAAAGACAGGGAAGGATTTTCCCCTAGAGCCTACAGAGAATGCCCATAGCATGCCAATGCCCTGAATTCAGACTTGTAGCCTCTAGAATGGCGAGGAAACAAATGTTTGTTCTTGAAAGCCTCCCACTTTGTGGTATTTTGTTTTGGCAGCCCTGGGAGCCTAAGACACAACCTGTACCTTGAGTATGTTTCTATTAGCAGAGTCAGCCTGGCAGTGAGGGTGGTCACAGTCAAATCAGCTCCCCACCTCTTGACCCTAGTTGTCTGGAGATCAAAACATTGACTGAGCTGGCACTCTGGCGGGGACATGCAAGGGCCCAAATTCAACAACTCATTGTTGTTGTTGTTAGCTGCCCTGAGTCATGGCGGCCCCATGCACAATGGAATAAAACATGGCTTGGTCCTACACCATCCCCATGATTGGCTGCAGATTGGACCCTTGTGATCCATAGGGTTTTCATTGGCTGATTTTTGGAAGTAGATTGCCAGGCCTTTCTTCCTGTTCTGCCTTAATCTGAAAGCTCAGATGAAGCCCATTCAGTGTCATAGCAAAACACAAGCCTCCACTGAAAGACAGGTGGTAGCTGAGCTTGAGGTACATTGGCCAGGAATCAAACCCAGGTCTCCTTCACAGAAGTGAGAGTTCTACCACTGAACCATCCTATATTCAAAGACAGAAGACTAATTCATCTGAACATCAAAAATATAAATAGGATCCCAATTAGCACATTTGTCAAACATCGTGTTTGGCCTTTAGCCTAGTATTGTCAGTTCTCCAGGGTGGTAGGGAGAAGAATCTAGAACAAATGCAGAAGTTTGGGGCGCAGTCTAGGAAGCCAATTGTCTGGTTAAGTGCTGAGACTTTCTATAAGATTGCTGGGCCCTCTCAGAGGAGTTAGAGTTAAAGCTAATAACCCAATTTGGAATAATTTAAAGCTCTTTTAAGGGAAGTTTTTGACTCAATTGGGCTCATTATGCATGAATTTAATGTGTAACAATTTCTTCTTAAAAGCTAACATTATTGTTGGCAATAAAGATAGGAAGTGGAAATAAGTTTCAATATGTAAAGCAGATTTAGTTCTCTTTTCCTAGGGACTTGTTCCGGGTCTCTGCTTGTGAATCACACCGGGCTTCCCGCGATGAGATGCTGTCCGTGCAGCTGGTTATGATAAATGGCCTGTAATTGTGAATCTGATATTGGTTTTCAATATTGAATTTATCATTCTGTCCTCTTAACAGATATTAAATACTTTTAAGAATTTATCCATTTGCCTGATCCATCTGTGATTTTTCAATATGTAAAATTTATTAGTTTCCTAGTTTTTTGAGATTTTAACGGCCGACAACATCATTAATAACGCTGAGTAATGGGCTGACCTCTTTTAAACCTTGTTCCCTTCCACTAACCCAGAACATGCAAATTGAATCAATATATATTCAGTTTACCCAAAAAACCAGTTTTTTAGGGACCCAAAAAAGTGAATGGCCGCAGTGGGGTGCCTGGTTTGAAATTCGGCTCCAGCAGGCTCTGTCACTTCGCCTCTTCACCTCTGAGGCCCTGGCAGAGGGAGCCAGGCCAAGGCCTTCACTGCTGCAGCCTCCTTTTCCTCCCTCTTCCGTTGGATGAGCCAGCCCGGGAAGCCCTCCCCTCCCTCAGCTGCCTCAGTTTCTCCTGTTGGGTGATTGATGATAATAATAATGCTGCTTGTCTGGCTCCCTGGTGGATAGCGTGTTGTGAACTAATGAAGGCGTGTGGGCTGTGCACTTGGGGAGCCCCCTCCAGGACGGCTCCATGACAGCCCCGGGACTTTCACCACGCTTGCTGGGAGGGATCCCTGCCCTCACTGTCAGAGCAGTGCAATCAAAGGCTGAAAGATATCAGGCTGGGCTGAAGAGAAACCCGGCCCCTAGTTCCGTGTGTTTAAGGCAACCCATGTATGTCGCCACTACAACAGGATGGGTCACAATTTTGGACGGTGACTTTGCTGTGTGGTTTTTGTTGTTATTGTTGTTTTTAACCCAGCCTACAAAGTTACATATGAGGCATTGGTAGTTCAGTGGTAGAATTCTCACCATCCATGCAGGAGACCCAGGTTCGATTCCCAGTCAATGCACTTCATGAGCAGCCACCACTTCTCTGTCAGTAGAGGCTTGCATGTTGCCATGATGCTGAACAGGTTTCAGCACAGCTTCCAGACAAAAGCAGGTTCAGAAGAAAGGCCTGGCCATCGACTTCCAAAAATCAGCCAATGAAAACCCTATGGATCGCAATGGTCCTATCCACAACTGACCATGGGGATGGTGCTGGATCAGGCAGCATTTTATTCTACTGTGGATTGGGTTGCCATGACTTAGGGTTGACTGAATAACAGCTAACAACTACACAAGGCTACATCTCAGGGTTCCTGCAGCCTCCGCTGTGTTAAGTGGACACTTGGAGGCAAGCTCCTGAGGTCAGAGAACATGTAAGCCACCAGCCTCAGGACCTCCATCAGTCAGGGCCCTGGAGGATATGTAGCGAGGACTGTGCACACATGCAGGTCTGGAAAGGCAGAGCAAGGAGCCTTCGGTCAAGTCAGGGGAAAGGGCAGAGAGCAGCCCTGAAAGCAGGATCCATCCGAAGTTCCCAGTCATGCTTACAGGGCACAGGGGGTCACCTTCCCAGGGCAACTCCAGGATGATCAGCCCCCCGCTGCCTCCAACCTGTGGATGATTGAAAAATAACCACTTTCCCCTCTCCTGAGGCCTCATTTCATATTCTTGCAGCAGCCCGAACGACTTTCAGTCCAATGCAAATCAGCTCCTTTGGACGTTTTGTCTATTTAAAGACTATGGACCAAGATCAAACCTATCAGAAGCAACTGGGAGCTGTCAATAGGGCCGCTGAGAGGCAGAAAAGTTGTCAAAGGGCTCCTGAGTCAAGAAGGAACTTGCTTTATTTTTCCTGCTGAAAGCTGGAGGGCCACCTAGTTCCAGGCCTGGCCTACCAGGTGATATCAGATCAGTGGTCCAGTCAAGACCAGAGCCAGGTCTCCAGGCTCCCTGGGTTCTTTCTGCCCCACCAGAGCGTGACTAACAAGCTGTTACAAAGAAAGACCTGTCTTCCCCAAATCCCAGACATTTTAGAACTTTTTGTAGACTCAGTTTTTACTACCCAGGTGTCTTAGGCTGGGTTCTCTAGAGAAGCAAAACCAATGAGGCATATAAACATATAGAGAGGGAGATTTATATCAAGGAAATGGCTCACGCAGTTGTAGAGGCTGGAAAGTCCCAAGTCCGTGGCTCAGACTGGAAGCTTCTCCTGACTTGTGTACCTGCAGGGGCTGGCAAACCCTAGGTTGAAACAGCAGGTCTCTGGCTCACAGCTGAGAAGGCTGACAAATCCCAAGATCAGCAAGTAAGCTGCTAGCTCAAGTCCCAAGAACCAGAGGTCAAATGAACAGGAGTCAACTGCAGGACCCAGAGCCAACGAGTTTTGCCAGAAAGTCCACCTATATTGGACTGTACTGGATATAGGCCACACCCCCAAGGAAACTCCCTTTCAACTGATTGGCTGATCATAACAGATCTCATCATGGAGATGATTACATTATATCAGATCTCATTACAGAGGTGATTATAGTACCACATAGCTGCCAAACTACATCATAACTGCCAAACCACTGAGAATCTAACAAACATTTGTTGAGTACCAAGGAATATCTGGGTGCTTAAAAACCAAAACCAAACCTATTGCCACTGAGTTGATTCTGACTTATGTGACCCCATGTGTTATGGAGTAGAAGTGCTCCATATGGTGGCCTTGGCTGTAATCTTACAGAAGTAGATCACCAGGCCTTTCTTCTGCAGTGCCACTGAGTGGGTTCAAACCAGCAACCTTTAGGCTAGTAGTCAAGCACAAACCACTTGTACCACCAGGGACCCTCTAGGTGATTAAGAAAAAAAAAAAAAAACTCTGCTGTTGAGTCAATTTTAATTCACAGAGACCCTGTAGGACAGAGTAGAACCACCCCAAAGGGTTTCCAAAGAGTGGCTGGTGGATTTGAACTGCTGACCTTTTGGTTAGCAACCAAGCTCTTAACGACTGTGCCACCAGGGCTTAGGACTGAGCAAAATGCTGTGGAGATACAAGACAACATATAAAATATAGTCTCCGCCCTCAGGGAGGACCAATAGCGGCACTACCTTTGTTGTTGTTAGGTGCCATTGAGTTGGTTCTGACTCATACCAATACCATGTACAACAGAACAACACACTGCCCAGTCCTGTGCCACCCTCAGAATCGTTACTGTGTTTGAACCCACTGTCACAGCAACTGTGTCAGTCCATCTCATTGAGGGTCTTCCTCTTTTTCACTGACCCTCTGCTTTACCAAGCATGACGTCCTTCTCCAGGGATTGGTCCCTCGTGATGACATGACACTATGCTTGTTGTTGTGGTTGTTAGGTGTCGTTAAGTCAGTTCCAACTCACAACAACCCTGTGTACAACGGAATGAAACACTACCCAGTCCTGTACCATGCTCACAATCGTTATTATGCTTGAGCCCATTGTTGCAGCCACTGTGTCAATCCATTTCGTTGAGGGTCTTCCTCTTTTTCACCGACCCTTTACTTTACCAACCATGATATCCTTCTCCAGGAACTGATTCTTCCTGACAACACGTCCAAAGTATGTAAGATGCAGTCTCGCCATCCTTGCTTCTAAGGAGCATTCTGGCTATAATTCTTCCAAGACAGATCTGTTCACCCTTTTGGCAGTCCATGGTATAGTCAATGTTCTTCACCCACACCCCAATTCAAAGGCGTCAATTCTTCTGTCTTCCTTATTCATTGTCCAGCTTTCACATGCATATGAGGCAACTGATAATACCATGGCCTGGGTCACGAGCACCTTAGTCTTCAAGGTGACATCTCTGCTTTTCAACACTTTAAAGAGGTCTTTTGCAGCAGATTTGCCCAATGCAATGTGTCTTTTTATTTCTTGACTGCTGCTTCCATGGGCATTTGTCGTGGATACAAGTAAAATGAAATCCTTGACAACTTCAGTCTTTTCCCCATTTATCATGATGTTGCTTATTGGTCCAGTCCAGCTGTGAGGATTTTTGTTTACTTTATGTTGAGGTGTAATCCATACTGAAGGCTGTGGTCTTTGATCTTCATCAGTAAGTGCTTCAAGTCCTCTTCACTTTCACCAAGCAAGGTTGTGTCATCTGCATAATGCAGGTTGTTAATGAGTCTTCCTCCAATCCTGATGCCCCGTTCTTCTTCATATAGCCCACCTTCTTGGATTATTTGCTCAGCATACAGATTGAATAGGTATGGTGAAAGGATATAACCCTGAAGCACACCTTTCCTGACTTTAAATCACACAGTATCTTAAGTGTTCTGGAATTCCCATTCTTAGAAAAGTTATCCATAGTTTGTTATGATCCACACAGTCGAATGCCTTTGCATAGTTAATACAAGTAAACATCCTTCTGGTAGTCTCTGCTTTCAGCCAGGATCCATCTGACATCAGCAATGATATCCCTGGTTCCATGTCCTCTTCTGAATCCAGCCTGAATTTCTGGCAGTTCCCTGTCGATATACTGCTGCAGCCGCTTTTGAATGATCTTCAGCAAAATTTTACTTGCTTATGATATTAATGATATTGCTCAATAATTTCCACATTCGGTTGGATTACCTTTCTTGGGAATAGGCATAGATATGGATCTCTTCCAGTTGGTTGGCCAGGCAGCTGTCTTCCAAATTTTTTGACATAGGCAAGTGAGCACTTTCAGCACTGCATCTGTTTGTTCAAACATCTCAGTTGGTGTTCCATCAATTCCTGGAGCCTTGTTTTTTGCAAGTGTCTTCAGTGCAGCTTGGACTTCTTCCTTCAGTACCATCGGTTCCTGACCATGTGCTACCTCTTGAAATGGCTGAACATCGGCCAATTCTTTTTGGTATAATGACGCTGTGTGTTCCTTCCATCTTCTTTTGATGCTTCCTGTGTCATCTAATATTTTCCACATAGAATCCTTCACTACTGCAATTTGAAGCTTGAATTTTTTCTTCAGTTCTTTCAGCTTAAGAAATGCTGAGTATGTTCTTCCCTTTTGGTTTTCTATCTCCAGCTCTTTGCACGTATCATAATACTTTGTCTTCTCAAGCTGCCCTTTGAAATCTTCTGTTCGGTTCTTTTACTTCATCATTTCTTCGTTTTGCTTTAGCGGTTCAATGTTCAAGAGCAAGTTTCAGAGTCTCTTCTGACATCTGTTTTGGTCTTTTCTTTCTTTCCTGTCTTTTCAATGTCCCCTTCCTTTCTTCATGTATGATGTCCTTGATGTCATTCCACAATTCGCCTGGTCTTTGGTCATTAGTGTTCAACATGTCAAACCTATTCTTGAGATGGTCTCTAAATTCAGGCGGGATATACTCAAGGTCATAATTTGGCTCTGATGGACTTGTTCTAATTTTCTTCAATTTCAACTTGGACTTGCATATGAGCAATTGATGGTTTGTTCCAAGGTCAGGCCCTGGTCTTGTTCTGACTGATGATACTGAGCTTTTCCATCCTTTCTTTCTACACATGTAGTCAGTTTGATTCCTGTGTATTCCATCTGGCAAGGTCCATGTGTATAGTTGCCATTTATGTTGATGAAAAAAGGTATTTGCAGTGAAGAAGTTCTTGGTCTTTCAAAATTCTACCATGCGATCTCTGGCATCATTTCTATCACTGAGGCCATATTTTCCAACTACCAATCCTTCTTCTTTGTTTCCAAGCTTCACATTCCAATCACCAGTAATTATCAGTGCACCCTGATTGTATGTATAATTGCATAATACCGGTGGCATAGCTTCCAGCATCACAGCAACACGCAAGCCCCCACAGTACAACAAACTGACAGATGCATGGGGGACACTACACTTAATAATCAATTATTAAACATTTACTGCATGCCTGGCAATGTGCTTGATGCTGCAAAGGACACAGGAAAAAGAATCATGCTTAGTCCCTTCCCAAGAAACTTACCGTTTTAGAGAGAGGAGATTTTAATATACAAACATGATGGTTTTATAATGAAATGTTAAGTTGTGTGGTGGAGACAAAAAATACAAAAGGAATGCAGAGTTCAGAAGGATCCACGTAGGCTGCTGAAAATAATCAAGGTAACCTTATGCAGGAGGAAACAGTGGAACAAGGTTGTGAGAAAAGAATGGGGTAAAGACAGGCAGCGAGGACAAAATAAACATTGTGTGTGTGTGTGTGTGTGTGTGTGTGTGTGTGTGTGTGTGTTCAGGAATTACTGTTATTCAGCCCTTCGTATACTGAAATGATTTATCTGCTCACCCTCCCAGGTACTCACCCATCTCTGTCCTGCAAAGGAAAGGGGCAACAGACATTTATGGAGAACCTACCTCATACCCTGTTGGTACAGAGGCTAAGAGCTCAGCAGCTAACCAAAAGGTTGGCAGTTTGAATCCAGCAGCTGCTCCTTGGAAACCCTATGGGGCAGTTCTACTCTGTCGTATAGGGTCACTGTGAGTTGGAATAGACTCAAGGGCAATTTTTTTTTTTTTAACTCATGCCAGGAGCCCTGGTTGCACAGTGGTTAAGAACTCAGTTGCTAACCATAAGGTCAGCAGTTCAAATCCACCAGCCACTCCCTAGAAACCCTATGGGGCAGTTCTACCCTGTCCTAGAGTCCGAATCGACTCTACAACAACAATTTTCGGTTACGGGTACATCACGCCAAGAAGCACTATGCATTTTGCATCATTACCACGTCCATCCTTTCCAACCACCCTGCCAAGAAGAAGCCATAAGCTCAAAGGGTAAATCATTTGCCCAAGGACAATAGCAGCAGGAATTGGCCAAGCTAGGGTTGGAGGTCCTGGCCTCCAATGCTCATATCCTTTTACCGCTACATCACATGGGTCCCAGGAAGCACAGTGTGATAGTACACCAAGAAGGCAATGCTAGACCAGGATCTAGAAGGAAGAGGAGTTGGAGGGGAAATAACATGATGAGTGTCCTTCTAAGCATGACCAGGCCAGAGACCATGGTGGGCAGGGAAGAGCAACTAGTACATTGTTCATCTTTAGAGACAGCCACCATTTAGACATTTAGAGATGCCACCCTAAATCTGGACCCTCACCATAGTAACTGCTTTCTGTGGCGAAACATCAGGCCTCCTGAGGACATAGGGCTCTCTTCTGCAGCAGCTTCTTGTCCTTCATCCTGGGTGAGGCAAGCCTAGTTTGACTTGGTGCTCTGAGAATGGTGTTCTCACAGCTATGTCATCTTCCATGAGGTATGGGAGGGGAAAAAATCCTCATGGAAACCAGAAAATCCGTGTCTCCTCAGCTCTCGAGTGGTTCTGTTTTAAGCCAAGATCGATGTAATTAAAATTATAAGAAACTAAGACCAAAGGATACCCCCCACTGTCCTTAATTATGAGCAAGACAGTAAGGAAAACGCTGGTGTAGCTTATTTAAAACACAGGACCCTGAAGTGGGAGGAAAAAAGAGAATCATTAAAATGAAGGTCTCACTATTATTTCTTTAAAGGATCTCGGAGGACAGAGGGGTCTGATTGGCAGATGGACAAGAAAGAGACATTCGCTCATCATCAGAGTGATTATCCTGAAGATGAATATTCAGGAAGCCCTGTCTCTGGAACCTCCTGCCTACCTCCCCAGAGCCTTTCCAAGCAGATGGAAGAACAGGAAAAATACCAGGAGATTGGGGGTCTGCTGGACAAAGAACCTGCCCCTGGATACATTAGCATCAATCATGAGAAAGGGTTATACCCCTTAAACCCCCTTGGCGTACAGGAAGTGGGGTTACTACATTATTATTGCCTTTGTCATCATGGCTGCTGTTACTAACATTTATCCAGCGCCAATGTTTTACTTAGCACAGGGCAGAGCATAAAGGAAGATACAGCTCCTGCTTTGAAAACAAACATCTAGGCTTCTCAGTGCATGTATGCCCCAGCAGGGGAACTAGCCTCCAGCAACATGGGAACATTCTGCCTCCTCCTCCCCTACCATCACCACCTCCTTGACACTTTCTCTTCATTTTCCTCAAGCAACTTTGGATCTTCTAGAATCTGCTCGGTGTTCCAAGGCCCTGCCTCAGTCACTTGGTCCCCAGTTGGCCTCTGTGGCCAAAATCAGGGCTCAAAGAACAAGGCACAGGGCAGACATAGACGTGGGCAACCAGGACTCTGAGATGGGCATAGAAAGGGCAAGGTTACTTGGGAAAAAGAACACAGTGTTTTTGCTTAACCGGCACGTGAGTCAAATTTAATCCTTCGTTAGTGCCACCACTCTGCAACGCCAGTCCTCTTGTCCCCCCTTATCACCTCATTCTGGAGTCTCGCACTTTACAAATCCTCGACTATACTTTAAAAATCAAGACCCACGCCATAGTAAATTCGAGTGTTTGGAACACAAAAAGCATTGACAAAGCACCCATGGCCATCTAAGAAACGTACAGATATTATATAGACACATCGGTTCCTCAAGCCTAAGTTCCACTTTCCACTGCCAAAATGTGATTTTCACAGCAGCTCTGTGAAATGAGCGAAGGTCTATATTTTACCAGAGTGAGCCACTTTTTATAGAGTGGGGTGGGAAAAAAAAGGCCCAAACACTTTTACTGCTTTTTAGCCAACAGGATTTCTGAATGCAAATGAATGAGTCGCCTTTGTGATGATTGGCTGCCCGAGTTTCCTTGTCATACACACAGAAGGCTGGGTGGATGTGACTTGTGTCCTCATGAGTCCAGGGGAAGATAAAAGACAGACATTGCTACCAGTAAATTACGAGATATTTCTTTATCAGTGAAAATAAGGTCATAACTAAGCCCCACCATCACCTATTATACGTGTGTTCCAGCTACTTCTCTGTATAATGTGAGCCAGCATGCCAGGGTGAGCTGGAGTAGCCCACTGTATAAATTAGCTATTTTAAAAAGATGCATTAAGTCTTGAAGGCCACCAGGGTACCTTTTAATGCGTTGATGCTACTCTTCAATAGAAGCTGGTCTTCTGTGTTTCTGACCTGCATTTTGATGACAAGCTAGTAGGGAAAAAAAAGGTAGCCAGACGGAATCTCCTAACTATGTTTGAAATTCAAGAGAAAGAGAATTCGTTGAACCACAGTTGAATCCCAATTAGAAAGCTAACCGATTACAGGGCTGAGTTCTTCATAACTATATCTAAAGAGAACAGTTAATTAAATAATCGATAGAGCCGGCCCTCGTTTACGACGTACTTTCTCTGTGCAAGGCGCGGTGTGCAGGCCCTCTGACGTCCCAGCTCTTCCGAAGGCTGAGAGTTGGGAGACGTGGCTTACATTATGGAAGCACTTTAAGAGGGAAGTCACAGGTACTTTCTAAAACAGTGCACATGCTGGCACCAATGCCAAATTAAAAAAATAAGATTCTGAAAGTGTTATCACTTCCACATAGCCTTTGGACTGGGATTTCCACACTTGGTCTTCTTGTAACTACTTCTGCGCAGTCAAGTGCACCTCCTCCCTGGCACCACAGGGCAGTCTAAATTCACTGTTAGTAAATTCTTTATTCCACAACAAAAACAAAAGCTTTGGGAGTCAGCAGGGGGCAGGGGGCCGTGGGGGAAACAGATAAGGCAGACACAGGTCCTGACCGTCAAGTTCCCAAATCATCGGCCACTGAATAAATAACTGTCGAGTACCTACTCTATGTAACTGCTCCACCTGGTCAGCTGTGCTTTTCAGGCACAGCCAAACACCTGGCGAAAAACAACAAAGAGGTTTTTTTCCCCCCTCAACATACAAAGAACTCATTCATGTATTCAACACATTTTTGTTGAAAATCTAATTTGTGCCAGACATTGTTCTAAGCCCAAGGAGCAAGGAACAAAACCAAGTCCCCTCCATGGTGGAGCCTATACTCAATCGGAGAGATAGATGATAAAGAAACGCTTGTATGATGTAACAGCCGGGGGAAGAATACATTCAAAGCCGCTGTGAAACACAAGCCCCTAACTGCAAGTCAACCATCCGCATGGCCTGAGAGTTGCTGAGGTATTCGTAACAATGGACCACAGATAACAAGCTTGTACTCGTCGCACTTTGAATCGGAGGGAAAATGTTTTGTTGCTTGATTTTTTAATGCGCTGGAGGTTTAAGGGGTGAAAGCAGCAGGTCACATCTCAGAAACAAAGAAACAGCAGGAGCTGAGGGAAGAAAGGCCCAGATCAGCAGCTCTCTTCCAAGATGAGTGTGTGACATGGTCACCAGGCCTGGTCCTAGAACCCAGAGCAGAGACAGCAGGACAAGAACCCCAATGTCCCAGTGGCCCAAAGAGGCTTTGGATTTCAAGGTCTCACTGGAAGACACCCACACACTGAATAGCCTGGTGTTCAATTTATTCTCTGCAGAAGAATGAAAGACTGAGTCAGTGCTGCCAGGATGCGAACTTGAGTTCTGAGAGAGTCAGGAGCGGACAGTTTACACGTGAAACCATCCCTTCAGGCAGCAGAGCACACGCACACTAAAGGACGTGGAAAGCAGTCATCGCCTTTTAAAAAAAGCCTTTCTGTTTTCATTATCATCTGGGGCCGAAGTCAGGGTTGTACAATAATAAGAAACTGGCAATGGAAAAAAAACGCACCCAAATCACAGGCGTACACAATAAAAATGCTATTATAGACTTTTGTGAATATAAATAGTTTTTTAAATGAGGCTGCTAAGACTGGCATCTTAGATGCTACCTGAAAAAGAGTCATGTTTATATATTACAACAGTTGCACTGGTCTCAGGTCTCAGCATTCTACCACAAAATGGGCTGGGTAATTTTTTTGGAATGATAATCAATGCAGACGGATTATGGGGCAAAGAGCAGAGACGTGGATCGAAGGGAATGGAGCACAAAGGGCAGAGAAAGGGGCTTGATGCTCGACAGGGGAAAATTGAAGAGGACAAAGGAATAGGAAGGGTAAAAAGGAAAAAGGGCTAGCTTACTTGGAATCCTGTTAAACAATGCATCTTCGGTTGGACCTAAGTGCAGGCTTCACTGGGTGATTGTGTTTTTGCATTTAGCCGCAATCCCAGATGGTCAGGGAGCCAATCTCTTTGTTTTCCGCTATTCTGGGGAAGGCATTGCAGTAATTAATTAATGAGTATTCAGCAGAAACCTAATAATGCCAGTGCTGGTGTTTTCTATATCGGAGTTACTGACCCCTTAGACGTATGACCTCCTAGACTTCAAGGGGGCCCCGTTGAAAAAGGGAGGCATGTTGGAACTCCATTGTAGATGGAGTTCAAACCTCAATCAAAAGTAAGCGCAAGCGCATTTGCCCAAAAACCAAGTTCAGAAGGCAGGAAAGGGCAGGAAAGATGGGTGACTGGAAACGGGGAACCCAGGGAGGTGGGTAGAGTCCTGTTGCATTGAGGGGATTGCAACTAATGTCACGAAACAGAATGTGTATAAATTGTTCATTGGGAATCTAATTTACTCTGTAAACTTTCACGAAAACCACAATACAATATTCAAAAAAACAAACAAATGAAGAGAAAGTAGGCACAAGGAAGGACTTCCTGACCATGGGGAGTGATGAGCACCGGAATCCATGGTCAAAAGAGTTTGCAGAATCCCAGATTATGGGCCTGCCTGAAGGTAGACCCACAGGCTAGCATAACCTCTGCTTGTCTTTCAAATCATTCAGGTACAAAACACGCAACCAGCAAAGATGCCTGTGCGTGATCTGCTGGACCTGAGTCCACTGACCACCAATTGGAGGAGGTGTGGGGAATTTGGAGATCTACCAAGTGAATTTTGGCAGCATCCACTTTAGGGCCTATCTGCTGACCAGTCATGACCCCTTAGGGTAGTGAGTAAGGAGGTGAAGACATGCAGGTGGAAACCATTCAGCAAGTCTTTGGGAATGTGGGGCCACAGCTGAATATTTCCATCCGGGCCTCAAACTCAGCAGGACTCAAATCAGTTTGCCCTTCGTAACCCCACTCACCCCATAGTGCCCCCTCCACTCTTGACTTTGTCCCGTTTGGCACCACCATTGTCCCAGTTGCCAGCTTCAACCCTAGAGACATCCCTCCATTATGTGCTTACTGCTTCTCCTCCTCCATCCATTTCCATCTGTCTGCCACCAAGTCCTTCAAGACTTCAAGGCTTCTCCCCGCCTACCCCATCTTTCCAGGCCCCTCTGGCCTACCCAAGTTGAGTCATTTTCTCCCTTATAGGATCTCCTCTGCTAGTTTCCCTCCTGCTCTTATATTCTTCTTTCTCCAAACCATCCTGATCTGTGGTGTCACTAGAGTTGGTGTCTCCCAGTGTGGTAACTCATGGTGTCACTCCCTCCCCCATGGACTTCCTCTTGTACCAGGCTGTACAGAAGCCTTAATAATTTTTTTTTCTAATGTTACTCATCAATGATAATTCCCATTGTCATGGTTTGAATTATGTCCCCCCCAAAATGTGTTTATCAGTTTGGCTGGGCCATGAATTCCAGCATTGTGTGGTTGTCCTTCATTTTATGATTGTAATTTTACGTTAAAAGGATTAGTGTGGGATTGTAACACCACCCTTACCCAGGGCGCATCTCTGATCCAAAGTAAAGAGAGTTTCCCTGGGGAGTGGCATGCACCACCTTTTATCTCTCACGAGATAAAAAGGAAAGAGCAAGCGGGGGTGGGGGGGTACCTCCTACCACCAAGAAAGAAGCACTGGGAGCAGAGCGCGTCCTTTAGACCCAAGGGTCCGGTGCAGAGAAGCTTCTAGTCCAAGGGAAGATTGACGAGAAAGACTTTCCTCCAGAGCCGGCAGAGAGAGAAAGCCTTCCCCTGGAGCTGACACCCTGAATTTGGACTTTTAGCCTGCTTTACTGTGGGAAAATAAACTTCTCTTTGTCAAAGCCATCCACTTGTGGTATTTCTGTTACAGCAGCACTAGATAATACTCATATATCACTCTCTTTTCCTTTTATTACTATGTCATTTTCAAAAAGTTATTGATACAGGTTCACAAACGCTAATTACCACAATATTATAGCTGAAACACCAGAAATTTTGACAAAATCAGCATCTAGGAAACCAACAGCTTGTGCACAGCTTGAACTTGTAGCATTAGAAGGTTCAAAAAGTAAATTAGCATAGAGTTTCAGCCTTGTAGGTCTTTTGATACATGTGAGCTGGGCTTATGAAAAATGTTTTTGTTGTTATAACTAACTATAAGGATATTTTTACAGACAATCATTTTGGTATCACTCCCTCTGACAGTGTCACCTGGTGCTGTCTAAACCCTTCTCGCCTCCCTAGTGACGCCACTGATCCTGATGTCAACTCCACATTGATCTTCTATGTAGTTGGATCACACAACCGCTCTGCTCAAAAACCATCCAAGGGTCCGCACTGCCTGTGCCGCAAAGCCCAGAACTGGTTATCCCATCAAGGCCCTCCATAATCCTCCCACCTTAAACTTGTGGACCTAGCCCTCCGTCTCAGTCCAAGTCACCTCCCCTTTTCCGATTGCCACATGGCTGCTAGAGTTTCCCCTCCTGTCTGCTCAGACTCAGTTCAGCCGCCACCTCTACTGCCTGCCCCCCACCCCTCAGCTTGGCCTGCAATGAAGTTTCCCTTCCCCCCAAAACCCAAAAAACCAAACGCATTGCTGTGGAATCAATTCTGACTCACAGTGACTGCCCATTTGGTTTCCAAGGAACACCTGGTGGATTTGAACTGCTGACCTTTGAGTTAGCAGCTATAGTTCCCATCCACACCACCACCAAGGTTTCCCCCATCCCTAAAGGTATGAGCAAACCATTTAGAGCTTCTGCCATCCATTCGGCAACCCAAGACATCGCATCTGTTCTTTGTAATGGTGTGCTGTTATTCACTGTTCTGCTTCTTTTTGTCTCTCAACCTCCTGATTAGGTTGAAAGTGCCCTAGCTTAGTGCTCGGTACAGAGTAGGCACTCACTAAATTTTTATTAATTTAGAAGGGAAAAATCTTAACAGCACTCCTCTCAGCAATCTGTTCTGAAAATGACAGAAAAGGACTTTGCTCACAAAAGGTTCTTGCCCTGGTTGAAGCAATTCTTCCTACTCCCCAAGGCAAGCTTTCCACATCCTCCAACCTCCAGGGCTCAATTCAAACTGAAACTTCAAGCTCTTCACCGGAAACACAAGCCAATCTGCTCCCAATGAGGAAATTCTGTAAAGGTCTCCAGTTCACACCCAATAACGAAGAGACTAATTTTGTCTCATGATTTATTAACCCCCACGACTGGGTTTAGGCAGACAGGCTATGGCATGAGAGGGTAGAATCACGTCTGTGGGCCCCTGAGTGCACACATGCCCCATTCCAGACACAGGCTGAGACAACACAATCGTCCTCTGCAGAATTTGGACACTTTTTTCCCAAATGGCCTATGGGATTGAATTTCTGATATTTTTTTTTGAGTGCATACATGGATATGCATTTCCATTACTTGTTTAGACAGACTATAAAACATTACGGTAGAGGAGTCACCAATTTACAAACAGGTTGTATACATGAAGTTTGAGAGTTGGCTGTTTGTGACTTAGACTATATTTTCCCCTGGGAGCAAGAAAGTTTAGGCTTACCAGCCAACCCACAGAAGCCCATTTAACTCATAACGCACTGCAATCTAGTGCCATGAAGCTCTTTTTATTTTCTCCATCAAGTGTTTGCAAACTCAAATACCTGTAAGGGACAGATGGCCAATGTAATGAGGAGGGTCAGGTCAGGAAATAGGGCCTAACAGAGACTGTACCACATCTGCCCCATCTAAAGGGAAAGCCAGTCACCAGCTCCAGGGGACGGCTGCCACAGGGGACTGCCGGCCCAATACGGCAGATCAGGAGAAGCCAAAACCCAAAATCTTGCAGGAAAATAGCTGGCAACTAATTTGAGAAAATTTTAAACACTGCGCAGATAAAACAAGACACATCAGTGGGCTGAAATTGGCCCCCGTTTGCAACCTCTGCTCAATAACGTTGCTTCTTTGGGAGAAAGCATTTTAATTTCTATAGTCAACACCAAGGAAGTATTTCCCCTCTTCTGGGAAGGTGGGTAACTCTTCCTGGCCACTGTTATTGTTGCCTGCCACTGAGTCACCCTCGACTCATGGTGACCCCAAATTGTGGTGGCCCTATGAACAAAATAATTAGAACTTCATGATCCATAGGGCAGGCGCTAGTCCTTGATTAAGACTCCCCTTTTGCATGAGAGAAGACTAAAACCTCTGGGGTTCTGAGAGCCCAAGGCTGATATAGGGTCCCTGGCCCTAAACCTATGCCCCCTACCTGGCCCCATCGCTGGGTTTCGGGAGGTGACATCTCCACCCCTCTCTGATGTGTCAGAGTCATATGTTACTATGTAAGTTAGGACCTGCCTGTGTTTTGCTTTCGTTATTGTGGTGGTTGTTAGTTACTGCTCTTCTGTTTTGTTTGTTTTTTTCTGATTATAAATATTATATAGGTTCACTATGGAAAATTTTTAAAAATTTCCCTCCTGGAATCAATTGTTGATAACAATGATTTATTTTTTCAATCTTGTCTTTTAAAAAAATGCTTTACATTGCACAATACATGACAAAATGTTCAATGTAATTGATTCAAACAATATTGAATTGTGTAAAGCAAAAAGGGTAAAAGTCCTCCTACATGTCACACGAATCCTAATCTACTCCTCATGGATATTAGAAGGTTGATAGTAAGCCTTCTAGGCCTTTTCTTATTCACTTTTCTCCACACACACACACAGACATGTAAGCACATGTCCATAAACATATTTACGTACATCTGTATGTTTTTTAAATAAATGCGATCATAATATTCTGTTACTTGTTCTTTTTTAATTTCAGTATTTCCTGGGAGGTATTTTCATGCCTGTACATAAGGACCTGCCTTATTCTTTGTACTGACTGCAATATATTCTCTGAACAGTTGTCGTCAGATGCCATCGAGTCAGTTCCGACTCACAGCAGCCCGTGTACAACAGAACGAAACACTGGCAGGTCCTGCGCCACCCCACAATTGCTGTTATGTTTGAGCTCATTGTTGCAGCCACTGTGTCAGCCCATCTCGTTGAGGGTCTTCCTCTTTTTCACTGATCCTCTACTTTACCAAGCTCGATGTCCTTCTCCAGGGATTTGTCTCTTCTGATAACATGTCCAAAGTATGTGAGACAATGTCTCGCCATCCTCGCTTCCAAGGAGCATTGTTTTCAATGAGTCTAAACTTAT
The DNA here is from genome assembly GCF_030014295.1 of Loxodonta africana. Classification (NCBI taxonomy): domain Eukaryota; kingdom Metazoa; phylum Chordata; class Mammalia; order Proboscidea; family Elephantidae; genus Loxodonta; species Loxodonta africana. The sequence goes on along the minus strand of NC_087354.1, from coordinate 49,620,452 downwards.
CAATGTAATCATTTACAATGACAAATAAAGGTTGATTCTCCTCGTTTGGCTACAATTAAAGTCATTTCCCCTCCCTTTTCAATCTACGCATTAAAATACATATATGTGTGTGATTGTCATTCATTCATTCACCAGACAGTTCTGGTTCTCCACCTTCTACCTTCTTGGAATTGGGTGTGGCCAAGTGGCTTGCTGTGACTAGTGATGTGTGAGCAGAAGTGACCTGAGAAGTTTTAAGACACAGAGCAGTTTGCTTCATTCTCTTTCCCCTGCCAAACAATTGGGGAAGAATTGAAATGGTGCCTCCATCAGCCTGGTCGCTTGGTGAGGACAACCCAGAGCAGAAGGTTGTAGAATGTGAGCAAGAAATACCCTCTGCTGTTTTAAACCCTGAGACTGAGATTTGAAGGCTGTTTGTCATTGTAGGACAACCCAGCCAGTCATAACTAATTCTCTCTCGCTCTCTACCCCATCCTTCTAAAAATAAGCCCTGGTGGCGCAATGGTTAAGCACTCCACTGCTAACTGAGTGGGCAGCGTTTCAAACCCACCAGCCCCTCCTCCAGAGAAAAGACCGGGTGATCTGCTCCTGTAAAGATTTCAGCCTAGGAAACCCTGTGGGTTGGTTCCACTCTGTCCTATAGGGTCACTAGGAGTTGGAATTGACTCCATGGCAAAAAAACAATAACATTTTTCTAAAATTGAAAAAAGCTTGAGACAAGTACCTTGAAATAGAAAAATGTGGTTTATTATAGATCACTCAGTATTTATCAGCAATATTATAGACAACACACTTTTAATTTCTCTTTGGTCATTTATCCTTTTTTACATTTTCTCTAAGATGATGATGAACTTAATGCTAATGGAAATGACGAAACACCATGTTCTCAGTATCACGAGTATCACACTAGCCCCAAATAAAAGAGTCTGTTTGGTGGGTATGTGGCTCTTTGGCTTTGCGTTTAAGTCTGGTCAATGCCACTGTGCTGTGCATCTGTTAATGAGGCTGGGGGTTCAGGTCGTTTTCTATAGCTTCTCACACATTTGAAATAGCAGCCTCCTTGGGCTCAAAGAGCATCCCTTCTCTCCTGTGTCTGGATTGGGGGACTGGCAGGTGCTATTAGCTTTAGGGAGGGTGGAAGTGCTTGTCTCTGGTCAACAGCGATGCCTCAAGCTGATTAAAGAACATTCATTGTTTGTAGAGCTGGAAGGGTATCAAAATGCTTTCAGTTCTCCAAGTCAGAAAAGATAAGGCCTTGGAGGCTAAAATGGTAAATGTAATAAGAACCTTATGGTTTCAGTGAGAGATATCTAAGATCCAAGCCTTTTTTTTTCTCCTCCCAGGCAGAAGGATATTTTTTAACGGTATCTCTTAAAATGTCATATATAATAGAAAAAATGAAAAGAAAAATTCCATATTTTCCCCCACCCAAACACTGCAACCAGAGAAGGTTCCTCAGTCACGGCTGTGACCCCATCACAAACCTGCACGGAGGACAGCAAACAGCAGCAGGGGCCCACTCTCTGGGGTTTGATCATGGCAGTCAGCCACGCAGCAAAGGAGGTCTGTGATGACGATGACTTCTTTCATTTAAAATTCACAGTGGCTTTTTAAAAGCAGATTCTAATCTGTAGAATACGGCATCACTCCTTTCAGAAGGTGTTATGGATTGAACTGTGTTCCCCCAAAATATGTTTTGGAATCCTAACCCCTATGCCTGCGGATGTAAATCCCATTTAGGAGCAGGGTTTTCTTTATTATGTTAATGAGGTAATATCTTTGTATGGTGTATCCTAAACCTAAAGACTTTTGAGATCTAGAAAGAGCAGATTAGACGCAGAGAGAAGCAAGTAGAAACACAGGAAAGACAGATGCCACGTGGAGATGGACAAGGAACAGATGGGAACACCGGGCTTACAGAAGCTGAGACAAGGGTTTTCCCCCAGAGCAGGCAGAGAAAGTGCCTTCCTCTGGAACTAGTGCCCTGAATTTGGACTTCTAGCTTCCTGAACTGTGAGGAAATATATTTCTGTACTTGAAAGCCACCCTCTTGTGGTATTTCTGAGATAGAGGCACTAGATGACTAAGACAGATGGGAAAGGCAGGGTGATGCAAAAGAAGACAGTCCTCACCCACAAAGCCTTCCAGATACGCTGCCTCTCCAAACTGATCCTGTGTTAGCAAAAGGGGCTGGACTCTGTGCAGTGATTCCTCAGTGAATTCTGGGCACAGTGGAAATCAGTGCTATTTATACTAACGGAGTGTGAGTTTGTATCGGTGCAATTTTCTCCCCTCAGTTTGAACTAACCAAGGCAGCATTATCCATCATTCACTTACTTCTGTATAGTCTCTGGATTACTACCCTGGCTCTCCCATTTCTTTTTTAAGAACATTGTTTATGCTGCTCTAAAATCCTTACCAAATGCCATTGTTTTAAAAATCGTTTATTGAGTTCAAAATGTTTATTATCAATCATTGTGTAGGCAGAATTCTTAGATAGCCTCCAAGATTCCTTTTCCTCCCTTGTAGGCTCACCTTCTTCTCCCACTTATTCAGTCAAACACTAATCTAGGTTCAGTTGTGATGGGATTTTTCAAGTGTAATTAAAATCCCAAATCAGTTAGGCCCTAAAATAGGGAGATTATCTTCAGTGGGCCTGACCTAATCACGTGAGTCTTTAAAGGGACTGAGTTCTTTCTGGTGAAAAGATTTAAAGTGTGAATTATGTCATTACACGATATAAAATGGAACCCGCTTTCCCAAGTTATATAGTACCAAAATAGTAAAACATAATTGTTTCATGAGAAACTAATTTGCTCTGCAAATCTTCATCTAAAGTACAAAAAAAAGTAAAACATTATTTTTCTAAAAGTAAAACTAACGTAGGAAAACTCCATGTAATACATCCATTCAATGAAATAGCTATATACTATGACTGGTGTTCTGGGGGTAAAAATGATCCTACAAGATGGATAAAAATTTAATTTCTTCAGATAACATCAATATGGAAAAAATTAAATGACAAAGAGTAGTATTTATAGTTTTAAATTATAAATGGCTCTTCACATAACTAAATTTTCTTCTAGACAGCTTCAAGACTTAAAGGGTTTTCTTATTCTCTTCTGTATTATTCAATTAAGTTTAGTTTGCAATTAATTTTGGAGCACCTGAACCTCTGAGCTCCTGGGATAAAGATATTATTAAAACACTAAGGGTTTTTGTTGTTGTTGTCTCAAGTAATTGGAGCATTTCAACAGCAGTTGTGAAAGGCCAAGCTTCAACTACTCGGGCGCCAGCACAAAAGGGAACTTTAGCCAAAAGGCACCAAAAAAAAAAAAAAAAAATCAATGAAACAGCGCCTCTTAGTGGTAGAAGGACAAAATTATCAGGAGATTAACAGTAGGTTTTTTTTTTTTACAGTAAAAATCTTGCTGAGATATACAATTGGTAAGCACAAAATAATTTTCTCTTGAAAAAATTAGAAAGAGTTAAGCAGAACACTTTAGAGTAATCATTGCAAAGTGGATTATTGGGATTCATGGGGGCGTTTAGCAAGCCAAAAGGGAGCCATTTTATCTGCTGGGAAAAGTGAAAATCAAGGATTAACAGCCTTTAACGTATAGGAAATTAGATTATCTCTAGTAGAAGTAGCAGTGTAATCTCAGAAGCCATTTGTCCTCCAATGACTCTTCCGAGATGGAGCACAAATGAAAGGAAGCTGATTCTTTAGATCAATGGGGTAATTGTAGACCTTTACACAGCCCTTTGGAGTCATTGGCTCGTTAATACCAATACCCAGCACCATCTGTCCTGACAGCCATACATTATAGTTGGAATCACAAAGGCTCAGGGAAGTTAGGTAAGTGGTAGGGCCAATACTTGAATGTGAGCTTCCGGTTCCCTAAACTTTGTAACTGGGTTCATCCATGGTCCAGGGTCTAGCACATATCCCATTCTGTAACTCTCACCATTTACCAGCTGAAAGGTGGCATAAAAAAAAAAAAAAGAATTGCCATTGAGTTGATTCCGACTCATAGCGACCTTATAGGACAGAGTAGAACTGCTCCACAGAGCTTCCAAGGAGCGGATGGTGGATTCGAACTGCCGAACTTTTTGGTTAGCAGCTGTAGCTCATAGTAGGATATAATTTTATGAACATGCTGGCCAGGCTGCTTAGGATCAAAGTCTGGCTCTGCCGTACTTTGACTGTAAAAAATTAACAAGAAACATTGCCATTGAGTACATTCCGACTCATGACAATCCCCTGGGCTGCCAATCATGGACGTGTAACTTCTGACCACTGCCTCAATCTTTGTGCACTTCAGTTTCCTTTCCTATAAAATTCGGTTGGTGACAATACCACACTCAAGGCATTGTCTTAATGATTACATGAAAAAATGCAGGGAAAGTGCTTCAAACAGCACCTGGAATCTAGTCTGAGCTTGAGAAATGCTCGCCACGATTAGCTGATGCTGCACAGATCGACACTCTTCTTGCAAACCCTGTGTTATATTTAAAGGCCTTTTTTTTTAGGATGCACATCAGCTATCAACAATGACAAATTACTTGGGAGGAGTAGACTTTGGATGCGACAGGACATCAACATTTTTATTTTACTTTTTTTTTATTGTGCTTTATGTGAAAATTTACAAATCAAGTCAGTCTCTCTTACAAAAATTTATACATACCTTGCTATGTACTCCTGGTTGCTCTCCCCCTAATGAGACAGCACACTCCTTCTCTCTACCCTGTATTCCCCATGTCCATTCAGCCAGCTTCTGTCCCCCTCTGCCTTCTCATCTCCCCTCCAGACAGTAGCTGCCCACATAGTCTCATGTGTCTACTTGAGCCAAGAAGCTCACTCTTCACCAGTATCATTTTCTATCTTATAGTCCAGTCCAATCCCTGTCTGAAGAGTTGGCTTTGGGAATGATTCCAGTCTTGGGCTAACAGCAGGTCTGGGGACCATGAGCTCTCGGGTCCTTCTAGTCTCAGTCACACCATTAAGTCTGGTCTTTTTATGAGAATTAGAGATCTGCATCCCACTGCTCTCCTGCTCCATCAGGGGTTCTCTGTTGTGTTCTCTGTCAGGGCAGTCATCGGTTATAGCCAGGCACCACCTAGTTCTTCAGGTCTCAGGCTGATGTAGTCTCTGATTTATGTGGCCCTTTTCCTGTCTCTTGGGCTCATAATTACCGTGTCTTAGGTGTTCTTCATTCTCCTTTGTCCCATGTGGGTTAAGACCAATTGATGCATCTTAGATGGCCGCTTGCTAGCATTTTAGACCCCAGATGCCACTACCAAAGTGGGATGCAGAAAGTTTTCTTAATAGATTTTATTATGCCAATTGACCTAGATGTCCCCTGAAACCATGGTCGCCAGACCCCTGCCCCTGCTGTACTGGCCTTCAAAACTTTCGGTTTATTCAAGAAACTTCTTTGCTTTTGGTTTAGTCCAGTTGTGCTGACCTCTCTGGTATTGTGTGTTGTCTCTCCTTTTACCTAAAATAGTTCTTCTTTACTATCTAATTAGTGAATACCCTTTCCCTTCCCTCCCTCCCCATCCTCATAACCACCAAAGAATATTTCTTCTGTGTTTTAAACTATTTCTTGAGTTCTTATAATAGTGGTCTCATACAATATTTGTCCTTCTACAACTGACTAATTTCACTCAGCATAATGCCTTCCAGATTCCTCCATGTTATGAAATGTTTCCGGATTCATCATTGTACTTTATCGATGCATAGTATTCCATTGTGTGAATATACCATAATTTATTTATCCATTCATCTTTTGATGGGCACCTTGGTTGCTTCCATGTTTTTGCTATTGTCAACAGTGCTGCAATAAACATGGGTATGCATGTATCTGTTCGCGTGAAGGCTCTTTATTTCTCTAGGATATATTCCAAGGAGTAGAATTGCTGGATCGTATGGTAGTTCTATTTCTAGCTTTTTAAGGAAGCGCCAAATCGATTCCCAAAGTGGTTATACCATTTTACATTCCCACCAGCAGTGTAGAAGTATTCAGTCTCTCTACAACCTCTCCAAGATTTATTATTTTGTGTTTTTTGGATTAATGCCAATCTTGTTGGAGTGAGATGGAATGTCATTGTAGTTTTGATTTGCATTTCTCTAATGGCTAATGATCGTGAGCATTTCCTCATGTGTCTGTTAGTTGCCTGAATATCTTCTTTGGTGAAGTGTCTGTTCATCTCCTTTGCCCATTTTTCAGTTGGGCTATTTGTCTTTTTGTTGTTAAGTTTTTGCAGTATCATGCAGATTTGAGAGATCAGATTCTGACTGGAAATGTCGTAGCTAAAAACCTTTACCTAGTCTGTAGGTAATCTTTTTACTGTTTTAGTGAAATCTTTGGATGAGCATAGGTGTTTGATTTACAGGAACTCCCAGTTATCTAGTTTCTCTTCTGCATTGTTAGTGATGTCTTGTGTACTGTTTACACCGTGTATTAGGGCTCCTAGCATTGTTCCTATTTTTTCTTCCATGATTTTTATCTTTTTAGATTTTGTATTTAGGTCTTTGATCCATTTTGAGTTAGTTTTTGTGCATGGTGTGAGATAGGGTCTTGTTTCTTTTTTTTACAGATGGATATCCAGTTATGCCAGACTATTTGTTAAAGAGACTGTCTTTTCCCCATTTAACTGACTTTAGGCCTTTGTCAAATGTCAGCTGCTCACATGTGAATGGATTTATGTCTGGATTCTCAACTCTGTTCCATTGGTCTATATATCTGTTGTTGTACCAGTACCAGGCTGTTTTGACTATTGTGGCAATATAACATGCTCTAAAATCAGGTAGTGTGAGGCCTCAAACTTTGTTCTTCTTTTTCAGTGATGCTTTACTTATCCAGGACCTCCTTCCCCTCCATATGAAGTTGGTGATTTGTTTCCTCATCTCGTTAAAAAAATGTTGTTGAAATTTGGATCGGAGTTGCATTGTATCTACAGATTGCTTTTGGTAGAATAGACATTTTTACAATGTTGAGACTTCCTATCCATGAGCAAGGTATGTTTTTCCACTTAAGTAAGTCTCTTTTATTTTCTTGCAGTAGTGTCTTGTAGTTTTCTTTGTATAAGTCTTTTACGTCTTTGGTTGGATTCATTCTTAAGTATTTCATCTTCTTGGGGGCTACTGTAAATGGTATTGATTTGGTGATTTCCTACATCTTTGGTTGGATTCATTCTTAAGTATTTCATCTTCTTGGGGGCTACTGTAAATGGTATTGATTTGGTGATTTCCTCTTCAGCGTTCTCTTTTTTGGTGTAGAGGAATACAACCGATTTTAGGACTTCAACATTTTTATTTGGCATCCTTCAGTATTGTTTAGATGTGCTGCAACAAGCATGTTGTGCTGTTGTGATTTAAAGTGAGTAAAGACAGACTATTCCAGAGCTTGCTTCAATAATCCACTCTAGCCCTTGGAGTTCACCTTCTGGAATTTCTTTTCTACCTTTGACCTTTGGACATGTTATCAGGAGGGAGCAGTCCCTGGAGAAGGACATCATGCTTCATAAAGTAGAGGGTCAGCAAAAAAGAGGAAGACCCTCAACAAGGTGGATTGACACAGTGACTACAACAACGGGTTCAAGCATAAAAATGATCGTGAGGTGGCTCAGGACCTGGCAGTGTTTTATTCTGTAGTGCATAGGGTCTCTGTGAGTTGGAACTGACTGGACAGCATCTAACTACAACTTTTAACCTCCCTGTCTTCTTAGCGCTTTGAAAAGATGCCCCACCCTTCCTAGGCTAACCTTTTGATGAGACCTTCTGATTATAATCCAGGAGTTGCTGAGGTCTGCACTCCCAGGGTACATCTGCAAGAAGGCATGCAAATGCTACAAACTCCTCTGCAGTGTAAGCGCACTGGTACTCAGCCTGAAAAAAACTGAAGTCATGCACCAGGGAAACTGAGCCACAGCCAGAGATTCCCTTCAGCAAGCAAACATGGAAAGCTGTCACTGCATTCTGCTATCTGGGCATCAGGCTGTCCATCTGCACTTGGATTGAGAAGGAAGGGGAAAACTGCAAAGAGAAGGAAGGGGAAAACTGACAAATATCCTTTGTGGTGGTCAGGCCCAGAGTAGTGTGCTGTGGCACTGTAGCCCAAACCAAACAAAAGCACTGCAAACCACTGATGGTCTCCTACCTCCTAGAGGACTGCACAGTTAAGAACTGCTGTAAAAATCCTATCAGGTCCCTGGGTGGTGCAAATGGTTTATACTCGACTACTAACCAAAAGGTTAGCAGTTTGAACCCACCCAATGGTGCTGTGGAAGAAAAGCCTGGCAGTCTGCTTATGTAAAGGCTACATGCAAGAAAATCCTATGGAGTTCAGTTCCTGTGTATGTGTGTGTGTGTGTGTGTGTGTGTGCACGCGCGCGCGCTTTAGGTAAAAGCTTACTAAAAAAAAAAAATTACTGGTCAAGTTAATTTCTCATTCAAGAATTTATACACATATTGTTTTGTGACATTGGTTATTGGTTGCAGTCTCCACAATGTGACAGCATGCTCTCCCTTTCCACCCCAGGTTTCCTGTGTCCATTCGTCCAGTCCCTATCTCTATTTGCCTTCTTGTCCTGCTTTTGAACAGGAGCTGCCCATTTGGTCTCTGTCATGGGTTGAATTGTTTCCCCCCGAAATATCTGCCAACTTGGCTAAGCCATGATTCCCAGTATTGTGTAATTGTTCATTATTTTGTCATCTGATGTGATTTTCCTATGTGTTGTAAATCCTACCTGCATGATGTTGATGAGGTGGATTAGTGGCAGTTATGTTGATGAGACTCAATCTACAAGATTAGATTGTGTTTTAAGCCAATCTCTTTTGAGATTTAAAAGAGAAAAGTGACCAGAGAGACATGGGGGATCTCATACCACCAAGAAAGCAGCACCAGGGGCAAGAGCACATCCTTTGAACTCAGGGTTCCTGCACAGAGAAGCTCCTAGACCAAAGGAAGTTTGATGACAAGGGCCTTCCTCCAGAACCAACAGAGAGAAGGCCTTCCTCTGGAGCTTGTGCTCTGAATTCTGACGTCTAGCCTAATAGACTGTGAAAGAATAAACTTCTGTTTTTTTAAAGCCATCCACTTGTGGTATTTCTGTTATAGTAGCACTACATGACTAAGACTGTCTCGTATATTTGATTGAGCTAAGAAGCACATTCCTCACATGTGTAATTTTTTTGTTTTATAAGCCTGTCTAATCTTTGCCTGAAAAGTGGGCATCGGGAATGGTTTCAATTCCAAATTAGCAGAGTGTCCAGGGGCCATAGTTTCAGGGGTTCCTCCAGTCTCTGTCTGATCTTTTCACATGAATTTGAATTCTGTTCTACAGCTTTCTCCCGTTCTGTCCAGGACTCTGTTGTGATCCCAGTCAGGGCAGTCAGTGGTAGTAGCCAGGAACCATCTAGTTCTTCTGGTTTCAAGCTGGTGAAGTCTCTGGTTCATGCGTCCTTTAGTCCTTTGGGCTAATGTTTTTCTTGTGTCTTTGGTTTTCTTCACTCTCCTTTGCTTTGGGTGGAATGGAACCAATAGATATATCTTGGATGGCCACTCGCAAGATTTTAAGACCCCAGACGCTACTCACCAAAGTGGGATGTCGAAAATTTTCTTTATGGACTATGTTATGCCAATTGACCTAGATGTCCCCGATGCTATGGTTCCCAGGCCCCAGCCTCAGCTACTAGGCCCCTCAAAGTGTTTGGATGTGTCTAGGAAACTTTTATGCTTTTGTTTTGGTCGAGTTGTGCTGACTTCTCCTATATTGTGTGTTGTCCTTCCCTTCACCAAAGTTGACACTTGCCTACTATCTAGTGATTTCCTCTCCACACCCTTGTAACCATCAAAGAAAGCTTTCTTTGTGTGTGTTTAAAGCTTTCTGTGAGTTCTTATAATAGTCGTTCATACGATATTTGTCCATCTGTGACTGACTCATTTCACTCAGCGTAATGTCCTCCAGATTCATCCACGTTGTGAGATGTTTGCAGATTCATCATTCTTCTTTATCATTGCATAGTATTCCATTGTGGGTATGTACCACAGTTTGTTTATCCATTCATCTGTCAATAGGCATTTAGGTTGTTTCCGTCTTTTTGCTATTGTGAATAGTGCTACAGAGGACATAAGTATACGTATGTCCATTTGTGTGTGGAGCTCAGTTCTACTCTGTAACACATGGGGTCACCATGAGGTGGACTGAGTGAATAACAATGTGTTTGGTTTTGGTTTGTTTGTTCATTTTTGTAGAAATTTTTAAGCAGTCTCATCAGAAAATTTAGTATACAGTGAGTGAGGGGGTTTTCAACAAATAGCCATGTAACTCTTTGGCAAGTTACTTATTCTCCTGTATTAGTTAGGGTAATGCTAGCTGCTGTAACAAAAGCTTATTTCCTGATTACAGACGAGCCTACTGTGGATGTTCCTGGTCAGGGAGGAAGGGCTCTGCTCCACAACGTTCTTCTTGGTGGGGGCTCTGCCATCTTCAATGCTGGCTTCCAAGAACAGGAAGGCGGAGCATGCATGGGTCAGACCTGGAAATGGTGCTGTTACATTTGGCCAGCTAGAACTCAGTCACATGGCCACACCTATCTGCAAAGGAGGCTGGAAAATGTGATTTATCTGTGTGCCCAGAGGAAAGAGAGCATGAATTTGGCGAACAGAGAGCCAGTCTCTGCCACAGGAAATCACATATTTACCTTGTACACTTGTTACAAGGATTAGACTGTTGGATGCGGTGATATGTGTTTAGCTCATCTGGGTGGAGAAGAGGGGACATAAAAAGATGCGAGCACTAGGATGTCCATGCAGAGGCTGGATAGTGGGCTGAGCCCAAGTAATCACAGGCAGCAAGGGTTTTAAGATGATGACTGTCTCCTGACTCATTTAGGGTGAAGGGGAATGCACTTCTTCCCCCACCTGTCCCCTATCAGTGGGTGTTTGATCATGTGACTAGTTCTGGCCAGTAAGTGGAAGTGACATAATGTCACTTCTGGACCAAGCAGTTTAGTTGCTGGTGTGAAGCTCTCTAAAAAAAAAAACAAAAAACTAACCTCTTGCCGTTGAGTTGATTCAGACTCATGGCAACCCCATGTGTTACAGATTAGAACTGCATGCTCCATAGGATTTTCTTGGCTTTAATCTTTATGGAAGCAGATCTCCAGGCCTTTCTTCTATAGTGCCACTGGGTGGGTTTGAACCACCAACCCGTAAGTTAGAAGACAAATGCAAACCATTTGAGCCACCCAGGGACCTGTGAGACTCTCCAGAGGGCACTTTTCCCTCTGCTAAACCCACCCATTGCCATCAAGTCACAACCCTATAGGACCGAGTAGAACTGCCTCATAGGGTTTCTAAGGCTGCAATCCTTATGGAAGCAGACTGCCACATCTTTCTCCTGCAGAGCAGCTAGTGGATTCCAACCACCGACCTTTGAGTTAACAGCTGAGTGCTTTAACCACTGTGGCATCAGGACTCCTTTCCCTCTGCTAGTGACCAGCAAAGTACGTTCCAGAGAGGATTAGTTCCATCAACATGGGGAAAATACACAAAAAAGACAACACGCAGTAGGGCCTCTATGCACCCATGACAAGCGTTTTAAATCACTGAGATTTTTGGAATTGTGTGTTACTGCTGCATAACCTAACTTTTCCTGACTGATATAGATACCTTTTTTTCAGGCAAGAGGCATCAGACTTTTGTGAGGCAAACAACCAAAATGCAGTCTTGTCCATTGAAGATCACCAGTTGCGAGAACTAAGGGATCATGCTTTTTAAAACATGATTCGTACATTATTGCCACAATGCAAGCAAAGGAAGTGCTTGATGGGCCTTGGATTATTTAAAGTACCCATAACACCAACTTTCAATACAGCCCCAGACACGCTCTCTTCCCTAAAAGATTACTTGTTGTAATTTGGATAAAGTTTAGAGCTACAAGGTGCTAAAGAGAGATGTTCAGGGCAGATTAGTATACAACCAACATTTCCCCCCAATATAACCAGAAGTAAAAGCTTTCCAGGGACTCGTGAGCAGCTGTCTGAAGCATTTTTATGTAAGGAATAAATTCAGCTACTTGCTTGTCCTCTGAGATCTCCAGAACTGACCTCCTGAATCAGGAAGGGCATCCTTGTGCTTTGGCCACAGACCAGCATTGGGCTATGGTCCATATATTCCATTGGAGGAGCCCTGGTAGTGCAGTGGTTATGCCCTCTGCTGCTAACCAAAAGATTGGTGGTTCGAATCCACCAGCCACTCCCTGGGGGAAAAAGATGCATCAGCCTGCTTGCATAAAGGTTGCAGCCTTGGGAATACTAGGGGGCAGTTCTGCTCTGTCCTATAGGGTCACTATGAGTCAGAATCAATCAGACAGTAACAGGTTTGGTTTTTTGGTTTATGTATTCTATCTCTAGGAGCCCTGGTGGCAAAATGGTTAGGAGCTCAGCTGCTAACCAAAAGGTCAGCAGCTTGAATCCACCAGCTGCTCCTTGGAAACTCTATGGGGCAGTTCTCCTCTGTCCTACAGGGTCACTATGAGTCAGAATCAACTCAGATGGTAACTGGTTTGGTTTTTTTTATTTCACCTCTGATCTCATTCATGTCATCTGACACTGCAGGATAACTTGACATAGGAATAGACAGGGGACCATGACTCTTTTAACATGTTCCCCTAGAGAGAAGCTACTGTCCAACGGGTTGCCCACTCACCCACCCACCCCCAGTTCTGCTCACTTCAGCATCATAGGAAGCTTTGATATTCCCAGCTGGCTGAGTGAGCTGCTTTAACTAGAGCTCAAGGAGACTATCAACTCCTTAGATGCAGGAGTTGTATATTTTATACATCTTGGCAAAGCACAGTAATTAGTTAAGAACCTGCTTTGGATTGAGTCAGATTCTGGTTCAAGTATTGATTTCATCACTTAATAACTGGGTAACCTTGGCCTCTTAAACTCCTGTTCCCTCATCTGTAAAATGGGGCAACCAACGCCTAACTCCTTTGATTCATTGTAGAAATTAAATGTGACGTGTGTTCGTAAAGTTGCTGGTATGGCTCAAAAATCTTTGTTGAGTGCTTAGGAAAAACAGTGGGTTCTAGCCAACCGAGGTTGTATGATCTCAGAAGCTGCTGCTCTGTGAGAGCTCTTTATCAAAAGCCACAAATATATAAATGGTGATTGTGTCAGTGAAAGTTTAAAAGAGAATTTCTTTGCCAGAGGCTGCAAATGCTATAAAAGTTGAGGTTCAATAGATAGTGTTTGTCTCGAGGGAAGTGACTGGTTTTCATTTTATCTGCACTGACTTTTTTTTTTAATAATTTTTATTGTGCTTTAAGTGAAAGTTTACAAATCAAGTCAGTCTCTCACACAAAAATTCATACATGCTCTGAATTACTTTCCCCCTCATGAGACAGCCTGCTCCCTCCTTCCACTCTCTCTTTTCGTGACCATTTTTGCCAGCTTCTAAGCCCCTCTACCCTTGCATCTCCTCTCTAGGCAGGAGATGCCAACATTGTCTCAAGCGTCCACCCGAACCAAGTAGCTCATGCCTCACTAGCATCCCTCTCCAACCCATTGTCCAGTCCAATCCATGTTTGACGAGCTGGCTTCAGGGATGGTTCCTGTAGTGGGCTAACAGAAGGTCTGGGGGCCATGATCACTGGGGTCCTTCCAGTCTCAGTCAGAGCATTAAGTCTGGTCTTTTTATGAGAATTTGGGGTCTGCATCTCACTGTTCTCCTGCTCTCTCAGGGGTTCTCTGTTGTGTTCCCTGTCAGGGCAGTCATCGGTTGTGGCCAGGCACCATTTAGCTCTTCCGGTGTCAGGATGATGTAGTCTCTGGTTCATGTAGCCCTTTCTGTCTCTTGGGGTTGTTATTATCTTGTGTTCTTGGTGTTCTTCATTCTTCTTTGATCCAGGTGGGTTGAGACCCATTGATGTATCTTAGATGGCCGCTTGCTAGCATTTAAGACCCCAGATGCCACTCTTTAAAGTGGGATGCAGAATGTTTTCTTAATAGATTTTATTATGCCAATTGACTTAGATGTCCCCTGAAACCATGGTCCCCAAACCCCTGCCCCTGCTTTGCTGACCTTCAAAGCATTCAGTTTATTCAGGAAACTTCTTTGCTTTGGTTTAGTCCAGTTGTGCTGACCTCCACTGTGTTGAGTTTTGTCCTTCCCTTCACCCAAAGTAGTTCTTATCTACTATCTGTTTAGTAAATACCCCTCTCCCACCCTCCCTCCCTCCCCTCTCTCGTAACCACAAAAGAGTGTGTTCTTCTCAGTTTAAACTATTTCTCAAGATCTTATAATAGTGGTCTTGTACAATATTTGTCCTTTTGCAACTGACTCATTTCACTTAGCATAATGCCTTCCAGGTTTCTCCATGTTATGAAATGTTTCACAGATTCATCACTGTTCTTTATCAATGTGTAGTATTCCATTGTGTGAATATACCATAATTTATTTATCCATTCATCTGTTGATGGACACCTTGGTTGCTTCCATGTTTTTGCTATTGTAAACAGTGCTGCAATAAACATGGGTGTGCACGTATCCGTTCGTGTAAAGGCTCTTATTTCTCTAGGATATATTCCGAGGAGTGGGATTGCTGGGTCATATGGTAGTTCTATTTCTAGCTTTTTAAGGAAGCGCCAAATCGATTCCCAAAGTGGTTGTACCATTTTACATTCCCACTAGCAGTGTATAAGTGTTCCAATCTCTCCGCAGCCTCTCCAACATTTATTATTTTGAGGTTTTTGGATTAATGCCAGTCTTGTTGGAGTGAGATGGAACATCATTGTAGTTTTGATTTGCATTTCTGTAATGGCTAATGATCGAGAGCATTTCCTCATGTATCCGTTAGCTGCCTGAATGTCTTCTTTAGTGAAGTGCCTGTTCATATCCTTTGCCCATTTTCTAACTAGGTTGTTTGTCTTCTTGTGGTTGACTTTTAGCTGAGTCATGTAGATTTCAGAGATCAGGTGGTCGGAGATGTGGTAGCTGAAAATTTTTTCCCAGTCTGTAGGTGGTCTTTTTACTCTTTTGGTGAAGTCTTAAATGAGCATAGGTGTTTGATTTTTAGGAGCTCCCAGTTATCTGGTTTCTCTTGGGCATTTTTAGTAACATTTTGTATTCTGTTTATGCCATGTATTAAGGCTCCTTACATTGTCCCTATTTTTTCTCCCATGATCTTTATCGTTTTAGATTTTATGTTTAGGTCTTTGATCCATTTGGAGTTAGTGTTTGTGCATGGTGTGAGGTATGGGTCCTGTTCCATTTTTTTGGAGATGGATATCCAGTTATGCCAGCACCATTTGTTAAAAAAAGACTATCTTTTCCCCAATTAACTGACACTGGGCCTTTGTCAAATTGCACTGACTTTTTATATGTATTAAAAACACATGGAATTAAAAATAAATATAACTTCTTTAAGAGGAAAAAATGTTAGGCTGACTTATTTGCTGAATCTTTTGGCTCTTTTAGGGGTAGCAAGAGGATTGAACAGAAAACACTAATAATTACCCCACATTAATAGGTAGCCCCATCCCCACATAGGCCTGGGGGTAGAATGAGAATAATGGTCCTTTATAAAAACCCCATTGCCGTTGAGTCTATTCCTACCCATAGCGATTCTACAGGACAGAGTAGAACTGCCCCATAGTGTTTCCAAGGAGCGCCTGGTGGATTCGATCGGTCGACCTTTTGGTTAGCAACCGAGCTCTTAGCCACCGCGCCACCAGGGCTCCGTAGTCCTCTATAAAAAACATAGTTGCGCTAAATCTTTCTTCACAGGAATTTAAACCATCCTCCCTATAATCCTTATCTCCCGTAAATCTCTGGGTAGATTTTTTTCCACCCCTCCCTGCCCCCTGGTAATTGGAGGATGAGGAGAAACTGAGGCGGGGGCTAGGTCCCGGGCTCGGGTTGGAGCACCCGACCCGCGGGCCTCCGGCGCCCAACACCGGGCCCGGGTGGTTACGGCGGTTTCGGTGTCCAGAGCGCCCAGGCTGCTGTTCGGCTGGTCGGGCCCAACTGGGAGCCCGGCGCCGAGGGCCGAGGGGGCGGGCCTGAAGCCGCGGCCTCGCCTCCGCCTGCGCCGCGCTGCGCCCGCCACTTCCCGGCCGCCCAGGGCGGCCCCGCGCGGCCCGGAGCTTTGCCCGGTCGAGTGCCGCCACCATGCTGCAGAAGCGGGAGAAGGTGCTTCTCCTGAGGACCTTCCATGGCCGGACGCTGCGGATCGTGCGGGAGCATTACCTGCGGCCCAGCGTGCCCTGCCACAGCCCGCTCTGCCCGCAGCCCGCCGCCTGCCGCAACGGTCAGGGCCTGAGAGCGAGCTAGGGCGGCCGGGGCCTGGCGGGAGCGAGGGGAGCCGGGCCTGAGAGGGAGCGAGGGGAGCGGGGCCGCCGGGGTGCTGCGTCCGCGGAGAGGCGGAAGAGGGCGGCGGGGAAACGGGGCGCGAGGCCGCGGTGGCGCCTTATAAAATGGAAGGGCCCAAGAGCCAGACGCCCCCACTTGGCCGAGGCCCGGTGATTTGTGTTTTCCGAGGGGCCTGTGAGCACAGGAACCTGTCTCTTCTGGCCCCCAGGATCGTAGAGGGAGCAGGCGGGAGGTGAAACAGTGAGCCCCGGAGCCCTTAGACCTTCAGTGAGAGAGGGTCTGCAATCTCTTGCTGTAGCAAGCTGCTGTTGCTCATTTAATATTTTCTGCTTTGCTCCCCATAACTTTTCTATTCTGCTAGCAGTGACTCCTCAGACGTTTATCCAGTGGAGTGCCTTCTTCACTGTTGTGTGCTGTGGAGTCTATTCTGACCCATATGAACCCGGTAGAACAAAGTAGAACTGCCTCATAGGATTTCCAAGACTAATCTTTATGGAAGCAAATTGTCACATCTTTCTTCCGCGGAGCACCTGGTGGGTTTAAACTGCAGACCTTTTGATTAGCAGCCTAGAGGTTAGTCACGGTGCCACCAGGGCTCCTTTTCATCACTGTATGATTATTTATTATCTAGGCCCCTGGTTGTGCAGGAAGGTCTTAGGAAAGTTGGATTTGGAACTTGTGTGCACTAGACCTTCCCCCACAGTTTTCTAGGCTGCTTGGGTGATGCAAACGGTTAGGTGCTGGTATACTAGCCAAAAGGTTGGTGTTTCAGCCTACTGAGAGGCACCTTGGAAGACAGACCTGGAGATCTGCTTCTGAAAGGTCCTGGCCTTGAAAACCCTATGAGCGGTTCTATTCTGCACACATGGAATTGCCGTGAGTCGGAATCAACTCTGGGCAACCAACAACACAGCGTTGTGGATTTAGTGATGAAAGATGAGTGTAGTGTTCTGTTCAGCTAATGTTTGGAATCCTTTGCTTTGTGGTTAGGATGAATATTTTAGTTACAGGTTGGCTAACCCGCTCTCCGCTACAGGGGCGGGGTGGGAATCCTTCCATTCCTTGGCTTCCACTGAGCATGTTTTCTAATCAGTTCAGTCTTTCTGGCCCTTGGCAACTTCTGGGCACATTCAGAAGGTGGAGATAAAACTGACTTGAAATTGTTGGGCATAGGCAAGTGGTTAACTTAAGTATATTTTGGGGTCCCCCACTTGAATGTGAGTGTTTATCGGCAATGAATTAACACAGATACAGGCTGTGCTGAAAATTTTCTTGTTTGTGTAAAAACATCAGTCATCCTCTCCCTCTGCAGCTCCAGTGAAAAATGAAGGTGCTGCATTTACCTGAACTTTGACCTTCTACCAAAGTAGATTTGTCTTTTACAAACTTCACAGTGTAGTTAAGGATGGAAGTTGTTTTGCACACTGGGGCAGGATGACATTGAAATAGTAATAAACCAGATTTGAAAATGTTGTCTAATCTCTTAAATTTTGACTTATGTTTCAGATGGGAAACTCTTGACTAGCGATGTGACTCATTACGTGATCCCTGATTGGAAAGTTGTCCAGGATTACCTTGAGATCCTTGAGTTTCCTGAATTGAAGGGAATTATTTTCATGCAAACAGCTTGCCAGGCAGTGCAGCATCAAAGGGGCCGGAGGTATCTGTTTTGTATTATTTTTTAATTTATGGTGTACCCCCGCTCCCACCTTAGAAAAGATCCCATGTTGGGGAGAGGAGGAGGGAAGGAGTTCATTATTTTATTAGAAGGGACTTTTTGAACTAATTTGGTATTCTCTTTGCTAGTGAGGAATGCAGTAACATTATTTTGTTTCTGCTTCAACACCTGGTCTATAGATCAATAAACTGCAGTGTCCCCAGTATGTGGTTATTTAAGATTGCAGCCTGAACTTGGCTTTTGGTTTGCATTTTTATAGTAGTGGAGGTTATTGCATCTTTCTTTTTGATACAGTATTTAATCTTGTTTGAGATGTATAAACATATTGTTTCTAAGCTTACATTTTTGGGAAAAAGAGAGTACTTTATTTTTAAATTTTAGACACTTTTGTGGACACAAATTGTATTTGTAATCACTTGTTCAGTGGAACCAGAAATAACTTGTTGTATTTTTGTATTACTAGTGGAACTACCACCCATAGTAATTGTATTTGCTAAACAAAGGATTTCTGATTGAAACCAGTCTAAAATGTTTGCCTTGTACCTAAATGAAAAATAATTGTCCACTTTTTAAACAAATATTCTAAAAAGTGATTTTGCCTGATTTAACACTGAGGAAAGGTTTATGATTTGGAGTTGGAAACTGTATGGAAATACCATGTTAAAATTATACATCAAACCTCTGAACACTCAAGTTATTTAAAAAGCAGAAAACTATGTGTTTATTCTTTTTGAAATGTGTCTTCTTCAGACCTTGCTGGTAAAAGATCATGTGTTTTTATTTGTATATGAAAGTGATAAATTGCCCTTATTGTGTACTCAGTTCAAAACAACGTACATTAACTAGATTGTGTGCAGGGTTTTCCAGATAGACTATTTTAAAATGAGCTGGAAGTTGATGTTCAGTCACAGAGATATAGGTGTTTATACACATGCAAGTTTAAACGCTGCTCCAGGTGTCGTATTTCAATTTCTGCTACTAAAATCAATTTGTTGTTATCATTCGGATTGCTAACACACTGCCAAGTCTTTTCAACTTCTGTTTTCTAAAATATTTTTAATATTAAGGATTGTTTTAAAAGCCAACTCTGGGACATTCAAAGGCAAAGAGTTGGAATTTAAATGTCTTTTCCCCTGAACATTTAAAAAGTATTTAACTTGATGGAAATCTATTGGTTTTCCACTGCGTTACCGTGTCTTGGAATATGCTAAATGTGAGAACAAGAGATGGGAAATGAGGAATGATGGTAGCACCTTGCTTCCTCCACGTGGTAAGCACTCACTGAGCTTGTAGAATACAAAAGAAGTCTTAGTCCCTCTGTCAACAAGCCTGTTACCTTGTTTGGGTTAAGTGAAAGAAGCAGGAAGGCAATTACAAAGCACCTTAGACATGTGAAGGATGGATAATATGAACTACGCACGTGCAGAAGTATGGGGTGTGAGAGTTAAGCCAAAAGCCCTATCAGGAGGAAATGGGCTTGAGTCTAGCCTTAAAGTGCATGTAATGAACCTGACTCATGAAGAGGAAGAAGAGGCAGTAACAGGAATCAGCAAGTTTGGGACCTGGCACTTTGCTTACCTGTTAAGCCAGCAGTACGTGTATTCAGGTTGATTCAGCTAGGAACAAAATTATCTAAACCCTGGAAAGTGTCATATCTTGAAAGCTAACTTCAAAATTGATGATAGACACTGAATATGTAAGATCTAGGAGATCTGCCTTATTAATTCGGTCTTCACACACATGAGGTTACCACGAGTTGGAATCAACTGGATGACCAAAAAAAAAAGTCATTGACTCTTCATATTTAATCAAATTTGGCCTAGCCGAGGCCTCTGGGGTATTTTGCTTTATTTAATATTGGGAAACTTTTTTTTTTTTAATTGTGCTTTAGGTGAAAGTTTACAGAAGAAATTAGTTTCCCATTCAATAGTTTGTACATAAAGTGTTCATGACACTGGTTATATTCCCCACAATGTGTCAGCACCCTCCCCATTTCTGCCCTCGTTTGGGGTTCTTTTTGTTTTTGGGTTTTTTTTTTTTTTTTTTTTTTTTCAGTTCTTCCTTGGAGATTTCTGAGATGCCAGTAAATAGATCACTGTATTTGATACACTTTTAGGAACATTATTTCTTAGGAAATTTTCATCAGTTAGTTATACCTGGACTGGTTTAGTGTCTGGCATCAGAATCCTTTGCTTTCCCCTTTTGACTCCCTCCTGAATTCTTAAGAGAGTCTCAACATTTCCTGCCTCGGTTTCTCAATGCATAAATAAGTTTGGAATCATGGAGTATTATAGTGGGAAAGGCTCTAAGAGATCACATGGCCTAGATCTTCCTCCAAAACATCAGTGTTACTCAAAGCCGGGTACTGTATTGACCTTGTTTCTGAAAGAAAAAAATTCTCATGGTCACCCAGGGTTAATTCATCATATTGTACTTAAATGTGTTTAAACATAAATCTCGGTATAAATTCTCATGTTTAAGGACTTAATACAACTCTAAAACCAAATTGGACCTGCAAATAAAATAAACAAAGCAACAACATTAGAAGACCACAAATGAACATTAATTTAATGTGACAGATGTTGTTTTACTGAAACGAAATCACCAGAGTTGGTTTAGCAACAGAAAGGGTTTCATTCCATATATAATCTGCTTTTGTATTTTGACTTCAATATAAATGCAGAGAAATACCTGTTTTAATAAGTGTATTGTACAAAACAGTATGAATAACATTAAGTCTTTGATTGTTCAGAATAATTATACATCCTGCCATCTAAACCAGACAGACGAAACCCGTTGCCGTTGAGTCAATTCCAACTCATAGCAACCCTATAGGACGGAGTAGAACTGCCCCATAGGGTTTCCAAGGAGCACCTGGTGGATTCAGACTGCCGATCTTTTGGTTAGCAGCCAAGCTCTTAACCTCTGTGCCACCAGGCCTCCATCCTGGCATCTAACAGCCCTCAAATGCTTACTTAATGAGGGGTTACTTGATAACTCTGTAAGACTGCCTTGTCCACTGCATTCACCCGTGTATTCGGGTATTAATTCACTTATTCGGTAGATATTTATTGAGAGACCGTATATGCCAGGAACTGTGCTGGCACTGAGGAGAAAGTGGTGAACAAAACAGACTTGGTGTAAAGGGAGAAACAGGCAGTAGCCAGATCATCACACAAACAGACGTACAACAGCAACTGTGAAAGATGCACTGAAGGACATGGCAGTGCACATCCCAAACCAGTCAGGGAGACAGGGAAGGACTTCTGAGGAAGATGCTTGTGCTGAGCTCTGAAGGATGAGTAGAAGTAAACCAGGCAAAGAAAGGAGAAAAGTTTTCTAGGCAGAGGAGCTGCCTATCCAAGCCCCGGTGGGGTTTGTGGCAAGCTCCAGGAACGGAAAGGAGACCTCTGAATTGGATGGAAGGCCTCCTAGGCCTCAGGGGGGGTCAGTGAAAAGTGGTGATAAAATTCTTCTTTGAAAGGATACTGAATCACTTGGAGAAAAGGCATGGAGAAGAGAAAGTAGGAAGCTATTGCTTTAGTCCAGATGAGAGATGTTGGTAGCTTAGAGATGGAAAGAAGTAGACAATTTCAAGAGCTGTTCAGTGGGTGGAAACCCTGGTGGCATAGTGGTTAAGTGCTACAGCTGCTAACTTAAAGGCCTGCAGTTCAAATCCACCAGGTGCTCCTTGGAAACTCTATGGGGGCAGTTCTGCTCTGTCCTATAGGGTCTGTATGATTCAGAATCAACTCGGCGGTAACGGGTATTCAGTGGCCAAAATCTATAGAACTTCTACCCAAGAGAATTGAAACATGTCCATATAAAAACTTGTACACAGATGTTCATAGCAGCACTATTCATTCATTTAAGAGTAGAAAAATAAAATTTTAAAATTCTTGTGGAAAACTGAAGTACCTCTGCGAGTAAATCGACTGACCCCACCAGGATTCTACAAAGCCGAGTTAGAGAAACAACATTTAACGCGGAACACACTTCCATGTATGTCAGCCCACTGGTTGTGGGACACCCCCTTATCCTTAGGGAGTATAGTCAGCAGGAGGAGGGGATGTTGCGTCTGTGGGTAAGGTCACCATCTAATAAAAATAGTAAAAAATCCGTATAAAGAAAATAAGCCTGGTTGTCTCAGAAATGTCTCCCCCTAAGAAATTATTGGAAAATGTTTAGATGATGAAGATTTGGAAAACACCTAAGCCAGTCAGGAGATACCAGGGGAAAAGTAGAATTTAAGAAAAATTCAAATTTTTATGGTATCTGAAAATATCATTCTCCCATTACTCAGTAGGTCAAACTTATCCAAGGCACCAGGATGCTGTCTGCCAACTCCATGTGGGATACTCATATATCTAATTCCATCTTACCACAAACCATGACTCACAAAAAAATAAGACTGTATTGTATGTATACACTATTAAATTATAACCATTAACCCACATGTCTACAAGAAAACCCGACTGTCACGCTGAGAGTGACTGGCTGTGTGTTTTCTGCCTTCCCCATTAATATTCTTGTGCCATTTGGTCATTCGTTTTATCTGGCTGATAGGTAGCTGGCAAATGGAAGCATGTACTAACAGTCTAAGAAAAATATGTGGGAGTGAATCTTGAGGAAATCCCTTTTGTTAAGTTATATTTCTTTCTAAATATTGGGAAGGATTGTCATCACTCTAATTTGGCGGTAAGCACCCAAGTCTGGCTTATGACTTTGACTGGCATTGTTTGTACTGTCTCCTCATGGAAAAAACCTGAAAGCTTTCTGTTAGTTGTCTAACAGGCGAAGCTAACTCTTATTCGTGTAAAGGATGGTGGCTGCATAAATAAAATTCACAGCTGAACCCAACTTACATGTCCTTTTCTAAAGGAGTCCTGGTGGTGCAGTGGTTAAGTGCTCGGCTGCTAACCGAAAGGTCAGCGGCTCAAACCCACCAGCCCCACTGTGGGAGAAAGATGTGGCAATCTGCCTCAGTAAAGATTACAGTCTTGGAAACGCCATGGGGCAGTTCTGCTCTGTCCTACAGGGTCGCTATGAGTTGGAATTGAATGGGGTTCGATCCTTTTCCAGGAACGCCAGCAAAAAGTAAAACTTACTAATGCCCAATGCCATTTGGGAGCCCTGGTGGTGCAGTGCTTAAATGTTCTACTGCTAATCGACAGTTTGAATCCACCAGTCGTTCCTTGGAAACCACATGGGGGCGGTTCTACTCTGTCAGAACCGATTCGACGGCAGTGGGCTTTTGGTAATACCAATTATAGAACAAGGTGAGGTACAGTAATATAGTGCTGAGCTCCATGCTGGCTTCCCTGGGCTTTATGACTAGTTGAAGAGGGAACTGTGTCTGGCAGGGGTGGGGGATATAAATAGATTATAAAATGGCCAGAAGGTGAAGGGGATCAGCCGGGGCTTGATTGATCCACAAGCTGATTAACAAGGGCAGGCCCAAACACGTTGTAGCAGACAAAATTGAGAAACAGCCCTCCAATAGCCCATGAAGAGTACTGAACACCCTAGGACTAATAAAAATAAACGTTTCTTGGGTTTTCAATAATCAATCTTTTTCATGAAAATACCTCATCTTTTTTGATCCTCAGCAAGACATGGCAGCAGATGAGCACCTGCTTGGTTAGATTTATTTTTCTCCTTTGTGTCACAGACAGTATAACAAATTGCGAAACCTCCTGAAGGATGCACGCCATGATAGCATTCTCTTTGCTAACGAGTTCCAGCAGCACTGCTATCTCCCGCGGGAAAGAGGAGAATCCATGGAAAAGTGGCAGACCAGGTATGGCACTGAATTGCTGTGAGTTGTCACATACTTGTCTTCTTTAACTTCCCCATCACTGGCTCTTTGGTAGCTGACCTAAACAGTGTGCTAGAACAGGTCAGCAGTTATTCTGGAACCACGATTAACACTGAAATGCTTAATTTACATATGTGCCAGTATTTTAGAGTCATCATTTGAATACTTAATTGATTTTTTTTTTAATTGTAATTAGGGAGCTATAGATACCCAGAGTGGAGTCACTGAGTGGTGCAAACTGAAGGGTTGGAGGTTGGAGGTTCAAGTCCACTCAGAGGCACGTTGGAAGAAAGGCCTGGTAATCTACTTCCAAAAAATCAGCCACTGAAAACCCCGTGGAGCACAGTTCTACTCTGACATACATGGGGTCACCGTGAGTTGGAGTCAACTTGGTGGCTACTGGTGCTGGTTTTAGGTACCCAGGGTAAATTTGCCCCAGATCTTAATGGCTATCAGAGTCATTCCAGTGATCCAGAAGTCATAGCTTTATTGCTTTTGTGGATGTTGGGAGGTGGAGCGAGGCAGGGAAAAGTACAGTGTCTTCATGAGACTATGTGGGCAGCTCCTGTCCGGAGGGGAGATGAGAAGGCAAAGGGGGACAGAAGCTGGCTAAATGGACATGGAAATAGAGGGTGGAGAGAAGGAGTGTGCTGTCTCATTAAGGAGAGAGCAATTAGGAGTATATAGCAAGGTGTATATAAATTTTTGTATGAGAGACTGACTTGATTTATAAACTTTCACTTAAAGCACAATAAAAAAAAAAAAGTACCGTGTCATAGTTTAGATCCTCCTGAAAGCAGAGTCTGAGGCAAGGCCTTGGCTGTAGGTTACTTATGTGGGAGCTGATTCCCAGAAGCAGGAATGAAAAGTGGGGAGAGTGAGACAGAGAAAGAGGGGAAGCCAGTAAAGGAGGTGTTAGTGCTGTGGGAAACAGAGACACAGGCCTGCTGGGGACCCTCTGAGAAGCCATGTAGAGTGTGCCATGTAGAATGTCAGCTTGAAGGGGAGGCTCGGGCATTTAGTTGTCCCGTTAGTTAACTCCAGTACACCCATGAGGTGGGACGAACTGTCCACCACAGCTACAGCTAAAGTCAGAGGTGAGCCTGGGGTACGAGGTGCTGGGTACCAGTAGTGTTTGCTGGACTTTTCTGTAGAGAACAAAAGACAGCTTTAAAATGTCTTATCTGAAAAAAACCTTTCAACTGTCTTTTTTCTTGTAATGGTTTACCTGTAATAGCCATTAAATATTTCAGTTCTCCAAAGCAAAATGAGCACCGATACACCCCTGAGTCCTTGGTTGTAGTCCCCATGTTCCCTCAGGGTTCAAGGCCAGAAAGGGAAAAGCAGATCTTTCTCCAGACTGGGTCATATGTGCGTACACAGAAGATCACACTAAGTCCACAGCCTTGCACACAGGAGATAGTCAGTAAATGCTGGCCGAATCAAAGCACAACAAAACTGAATACATCCTAGAAGTAAAGAGGCCTTACATAGCATCTGAATTTAGAGAAATTGGCGTGCCCACATTTATGCAGTTCATTGGAAACATGATCCAGTCTTGAACACAGGTCTCCAGACCTAGACTCTGCTTTCCAATTCATTTTTTTTTTTTAAAGAAGATTTTCAGACATTTCACGTGGTTCTGGATCAGACCCTGTCGGATCATGAGCTTCAGCTACTTGTGGCCTAGTTTTTCTCTTAGCCAAACACTCGTTTCTTTCCAGCTTCACATAGCTTAGCTTGTCATCTCTGTGGGGCTGTGTGGCTGAGCCCTCCAATTAAAGGGTGTGAAGAGATGGCAGAGCCTCGTGGTTTCTAGGCCCCGTGAAGAAATACTAGTGGTTGCTGTGGTGGTTGGGTGCCTTAGAGAAGAAGATTTGTCAAATGCTTTCTGATTCATCTTTATATCCTCCAAACCACCCAGTCCAAGGTGTATTTGTAACGGGTACTAAGGAAGTACTTGTGAAATGAATGAGTGGTTGTCTCTACAGACCACAGGTCAGTAGGTTAAAAGCCACGTGTGAAATTCTGAACAATAGCTTGTGTTGGTCTGCTGTCCTAGGAGCATATACAATGCAGCTGTGTGGTACTATCACCACTGCCAGGACAGGATGCCAGTCATTATGGTGACAGAAGATGAAGAGGCAATTCAGCAGTATGGAAGTGAAACAGAAGGAGTGTTTGTGATTTCATTCAAGGTATTTCAAGCTGTTGTGTGTGAGAGAATGAGTGTAAGTGTGTGTTCATATCCTCAGTAGCCCTCATAAGGCTCTAGGCCCCTTTAGCAACATGGAAGAGGGAAGATAAACAATGAAGGGAGACATTAAGAAGTCCCAGGTCTTCTCTTACCTTAAGAATTTTTCTTACCCACAAAACCAAATTTTTAGCAGCCAGGCCAGAGAGCACCTTGTGACCTGATACCAGTTGAGCTCAGAAAAAGGCGAGAAGGCAGGGTTCAGTCAGTCATGTTAAGATTAGCCAATAGTTGATCTTCTATTCTTCTCCCTCCTCTTCTTTTTATAAGCCTCATTGTAACTAGCCTACTTCGAACCATTTGCCTTTTTTTTTTTTAAATCAGAATGGCCTCCCTATGTACATATAGAATAACTGCTCAGAATAAACCTTATATTTCAATTTTAAAAAAGTTCCATGTCTTTATTATCCCCAAGTAATTAATCTTGACTTTAGCAAGTTCAAAGAGGATGCTTGTGACTGCAAGGCCCACAGCATCCAAGACTTCAGCCCAATAAGCCCCTGCTGATAGTAAAGTCATTTTTGTATTTATAATAACAATAGTAGGTTGAATCTTATACAATTGCCAGTATTCTTTTGTATTTGACCTACAAAACAGCAATTTTATATGGTTCCACCTAATGGTGATAAAAGTAAAAAAAACAAACCCACTGCTCTTGAGTCAATTCCGATACTCATAGCAACCATGTAGGACAGAGCAGAACTGCCCCATAGAGTTTCAAAGGCTGTAGTCTTTATGGAAACAGTACCACATCTTTCTCCCCTGACCTAATTATAATAAAAAAAAAAAAAGAGCCACCATATATTCAGTGGTCACTCTATGCCAAGCACTGTTCCAAGTACATTACATGTATTGTTTCATTTAACTCTATGAGGTAGGTGTTTTATCTCCATTTTATTGGTAAAGAAACTGAAGCTCAGAAAAGCCAAGCAACTTGCCCAAGGTCACACAGCTAGGAAGTGGTATAGCTGGAGAACCCAGGCTGTTTGACCTGAAGTTCTGGCTCTTAACCACCAGGGTATACTGCCTTCCAAATTGTTTTTCCGAACACACTGACAAACACACAAGAAACACTGTTTTAAGGCCAGCCTCGTTTTTCAGCTGTTTTCACTCTGCCCCACTTGTGAATGCATTGGAACTAAACGGGTCAATGAAGGGGTCAGGATGTGGTATTATTTATGTGGAGGCTGTCGGATCAGCTTGGTGTACGAATCACAGATGGGAGCAGCATTATCAGTGACAGTTTCTTTGGGCTGCCGTAGCTTCAGAGTTCTTCCTATCTCTTAGGTTCCGTTCAGGCAAACAGGACGACTGTTTATCTCTCAATTGATATTGGCCTCTCAAGTTCCACTGGTATATATATATATATATATATATATAAAACATCTAGAAACTAGAACAAGGCCTGCCATCACCCCTGTCAGTTTTCAGAAAGTCTAGTTGGATTTTGAATTGTAGATTCTATAAGGGTTCCCAGGTGCATGTATTGCTAAAGATCCGCCAATAGAATTTTCTTGGCCCTGCTATAAGAAAGTGTTTCTGCGTGGCAGAGAATTCTAGGGTTGCTGGATATTAATAGAAATGTCACTTGTTTTTTCTGTTACAATATATCATGTCTTGTTCCTGCAGAGGACTACAGTTGACTAAAGTTACATTTTTCTACTTTCTGTGAAAATTACTTTTCTTTGTAGTCTGGTGGTATTTTTTTTTTTTTTTTATAGTACAGTTTTATTTCATATAGCGTTTCTCAAGCAAACTGTGCGACCTAGGGCTTCATGGAGGTGAATAATAGCAGATGTTGTGAGTTCAGATGAGAGGGAAGCCCAGAATTTTCTCTGGGGACTTGAAGTTTAATGGAGAAGAGTGAAGACAATAGATCCCCCTTGAAGAGGTGGTTCATAATGATATGTTGGTGTTGATAAGTGGTCGTACAACTGGGGTACTGACCTTAGTACATACAGAACTTCTGGAAAGATGAGGGAAGAAAAGAAGCAGTTTGAACAGGACCCTAAAAGTAGTGGGGAAAGTGCTGGAGTTGGCAATAAGGATAATATATTTTCTTTTTTATTTGAGAAAAGAGAACGTGCTAGAATCTACCTTAGACTTAAAGCTAAGAATCACATATAAATTTGATTTTATTCAGCAAGAGTCAACCACTTGAGGGAACGTTTGAGGGAATGTTTCTGTGAACATAGCAGGGGTAGGAGGTACAAATTTCAGATGTATCATTGCCAATGCCACCATACCATCCTCTTTGGGTGGTCGCCTTGGTGTTTCATCTAGGGCCTCCCTGAAAGACTTATATCACAAGGTGCAATGATATTCAATAATTTAGTTGAGAAGGCCCTGGCCACTTGTTTCAGAGTTGTTTTAAACCAAGTCAACACACTAATAACAACATTGAGTCACCCACATGGGAACTGTTGCTGGATCAGTGGATAGTCACAAAAGAA
This sequence comes from Loxodonta africana, assembly GCF_030014295.1. Taxonomy (NCBI): domain Eukaryota; kingdom Metazoa; phylum Chordata; class Mammalia; order Proboscidea; family Elephantidae; genus Loxodonta; species Loxodonta africana. The sequence goes on along the minus strand of NC_087354.1, from coordinate 49,591,861 downwards.
GGCTCAGTCTTCAGGGAGCGTAGGAGGAGGGAAAAGCCTAACACCAAAGAGCAGAGACACCTCAACTTTCCTCCTTTCTGCTAATTTGGCATTGCCAGTGGGTTGAGGAGGGGAACTTGCTCATACATGTCACTCTATTCCATTTTTACCTGCTTATTTAAATTTCTTACGAACTTCGAATATTTCAAAACAAACAAACAAAAAAGACAAGAATACCCACATAGGAGCTTTTCCTCTTGATTTCATTCACTGTAGGCCATCGTCTGAAGCCATGAGATACACGGAAAGACAGGGGCTGCCTGGGTGTGTGTGTGCCATGCATGTGTGTGGAGAGAGATTTGGAAGTGCAAAGTAATCTGGGAGGTGGCGGCGTTCTGTGGTGGAATGGTCTCCCGGAGGTCCATTTGGCAAGGCGTCAGGGGTGAATGAGGTAGTAGAAAATGAACTGGTAGCGTTAGGCCCTGGAAGGTAATGCTCATTTAACACCTCCACAAAATGTCATGCCAGCAGTTCCTGTCCCAGGTTTTTTTGTAATGCTACTACAGTGAAGACTCATTGTCTTCTGACCATGTTTCTCTTGTGCCTTTATTCAACGCAGAATTACCTGGACAGTTTTTGGCCTGACTTAAAGGCCGCCCATGAGCTTTGCGATTCGATCCTTCAGTCTCGACGGGAGAGAGAGAATGAAAGCCAGGAGAGCCGAGGGAAGGAGTACCCGGAGCACCTTCCCCTGGAAGTGTTAGAAGCTGGGATTAAGTCTGGACGCTATATCCAGGTGAGGATGGTCATGCAGATGCAGCATCGGGACCGCCCAGGCAGTGTTCTCCTCATTGCCTCCCACAGGCCTCCGTTTTCAAAGGCTGCAAACAAGATGGTGTCGCAACGGCTCCCCTGGCCCCAGTAAGCCAGGGCTGTCAATCTTGAAAGTGACTGGGAGTCAGTCTTCCTGTAGACATCGGTGTTCACTGTGGAGCTACTCTGGAATGATGTGTTACCTATTAAGCATCACAGAAGAGGAGTGTGGAAGTCGCCTCATAAATGCCTCCTGTCACGAGGAAAAAGACATATTTTTTAATCAAAGTTCAGAGTTTTTTGGGTTTTTTTTAATTGTTTTTTACCTTTTTTTTAAATTTCATTTTATTGTACTTTAGGTGAAAGTTTACAGCGCAAATTACTTTCTCATTCAAAAATTTATACACAAATTGTTTTGTGACATTGGTTGCAATCCCTGTAATGTGTCAGCACTCTCCCCCTTTCCACCCTGGGTTCCCTGTGTCCATTTGTCCATTTTTCCTGTCCCTGCCTTCTCATCTTTGCTTTTGGGCAGGTGCTGCCCATTTGTTCTTGTATACTTGATTACACTAAAAAAGCACATTCCTCACATGTGTTATTGTTTGTTTTATAGGCCTGTCTAATCTTTGACTGAAAGGTGGACCCTGGGAGTGGCTTCATTTCTGAGTTAGCAGGGTGTGTAAGGACCATAGTTTCAGGGGTTCCTCCAGCCTCCGTCAGACCAGTAAGTCTGGTCTTTTTTGTGGATTTGAATTTTGTTCTACGTTTTTCTCCGCTCTGTCCAGAACCGTCTATTGTGATCTTTGTCAGAGTGGCTGGTGATGGTAGCAGGGAACCATCTTGTTCTTCTGGGCTCAGGCTGGTGGAGGCTGTGGTTCCAGTGGTCCATTAGGCCTTTGGACTAGTATTTTCCTTCTGTCTTTGGTTTTCTTCTTTCTCCTTTGCTTCCTCTATACTGTGTGTTGTTTTTCTGCTCATCAAAGTTAACTTGTCTGCTATCTAGCTAGTGATAACCCCTACTCGCCCCTTTCCTCCTTTGTGACCATCAAAGATTTTTTTTTTCCTGTTTGTAAACCTTTTCTTGAGTTCTTATAATAGTGATCTCATACAATATTTGTCCTTTCGTGATTGACTTATTTCACTCAGCAATGATGCCCTCCAGATTCATCCATGTCGTGAGATGTTTTGTGGATTCATCGTTGTTCTTTATCATTGCATAGTATTCCATTGAATTTGTTTATCCATTCAGCTCCTAATGGGAAGGTTCAGAGTTTTGGCAGGATTGTAAAATTGGTGAAATGTAGCTTTTTCACTACTTTGGCATTTTTCTACCCCCTTCAAGGGTCCCTTCATAACACCCCCAGAACCCAGAACCCAGACGCTGTCAAGATAGTGGGAAGGAACATGATTAAGTTATTGCTCAGATTTCAGCAGCTCTACATGCAGTCATTTGTGTGTGTGTGTGAGGTGGGCGCGGGGGGGGGGTCCTATATAGTTTTGTGACATGTGTGGATTGGTGTAACCACCACCATAATCAAGATAAAGAACTGTTCCTTCGTGGGGTTTATATTTTTAACAAGCATCTCAGGCGATTTTTACGCAGGCTGTTTGAGAACCACCACACTCAAGCCCCTCTCTAGAGCCTGGGTATTTTAAATGAGGGTGCCTAGCCAGGCCACCTTAAAACTTGGTGGTAAAGTTAATGGCATTCCTGGGAGGATATTTTGAGGAAGAAGGTTTTTAAAGATGACGTACCACTTCGGTAAGATAGGGCGTGGTGCTGTCAGCACTCAGTATAGCTGGGGGTAGTTCAAAATGTTAGTGTTTTTCTCTGGAGAAAAGAAAGCTTGGTGCTGAATGTTATTCCTAAAGAAAGGAATCACAGACACGGGGAGAATATTATGGGAGGAAAATACATAAGAATATTTTCATAGAGGTTTTTTTTTAAACTGGACCTTTTGGAGGTAAATCAGACTGAAAAATTGATTTTTCTGATTTTAGGGAATTCTGAACGTCAACAAACACAGAGCACAAATGGAAGCTTTTGTTCGGCTTCAAGGAGCTAGCAGTAAAGATTCAGGTTGTGTATAAACCTTATATCAATCTTGGTACCACTTTATTCATTCTGATATCACACAATAAAGAAAGCAAAGTTACATGTCATACATCTTCACATACGGTGGGAAGGCGGGATCAGGGCTGGTTGGTTTGCTTTTGTTTTTCTTTGCTTTTTGTCTATAAAAAAAATTTCTGATTTTGTTGTGATACACTTTTAAAAATGATAATAGCTAACATTATATTGAGTGCTTACTGTAGACCAGGTACTTTGTTGTCATTGTTTTCTACAGTTTACATGTGAGGAAAGGAAAATAGAAACAAAGTAACTTGCCCAGTGCCACACCCCACTAAGTGGCAGAGGTGAGCTTTCAGCAGAGGCAGTCTGGCTCCAGAGTCGGCTTTTAAGACGTTACCCTGCACTGCCTCAGTGTGTGCTGTTGCCTTATTGAAATCATAAAAAAAAATAATAAAAAGGAAAATGGGTATGGATAAATTATATCACAATATATTATAGTTCTTAGTTCTGTACTGGCAGGGTAAAAAGAAAAAAAAAAACAGTAGTCAAAGGAGCATGGCTGTGTTGAGGGAGAATGAGAAATAATGCTTTTGAAGGGCTTGCGCTTGTCAGGGTTCTCCCTCTGAGGCCTTCGGCATCCGTGGTTCATCAGCCCTGAGCACCTGCTCAGCTCTGTGGGCTCCCGGAGGGAAGGGCCCTGACAAAACTCCAGCAGGCTTCCATAGTTTCGTGCAGGGAACTCATGCCTTCCTCAGAGGACAACTGAAGGAGGCAGCGTTTCCGCGCCCGCCCGCCTGTGGAGGGAAAGAAGTCTGCCCTCACGCCTGAAGGAGTGCTGACTAGACTGCAAGTATACTATGATCGAAGTGTCTCACTGGTGCGGCTTCCCTCTTGGCTTGATGAGGATTCTCCGTGCTGCCCCAAACACAGATTTAGTCAGTGACATCCTAATCCATGGGATGAAGGCTCGAAACCGCTCGATTCATGGAGACGTGGTGGCTGCGGAGCTGCTCCCTAAGGATGAATGGAAAGGCAGAACCACCGCCCTGGGTGAGAGCGACAATGAGGACAAGGCCTCAGGCGAGTCCCCGAGTGAGCCCATGCCTACAGGTGAGCCAGCTGGACCATCACCTTGTGACCCGTTTTTCCTGTGGGATGTGTATTTTTCCCTCCTTCACAACCCAGAAACATTACGATTATTAATATGACATCATCTCTTCTCCATTATTGGTTTCTCCCTCTGCAGGTTTATTTTATTCTCATTAGTACCCAAATGCGCTGTAGTAGCTCCCATTTAAAAGAAAAGAAAACAAAAACCCTCCCTGGGTCCCACATCCCCCTCCAGCTACCAACCTTTTTCTCTGCTTCTGTGTGCACTGTCTCTGCCCATTCTCTCATGAAGCCACTTCATTCAGGGTTTCCCCATCACTCCTCTAGAACCGCTCTTGTCAAGGTCATCAGTGATCGTTGCCAGTGCATTGGTCAGTTTTCAGTCCTTGTCATCACCAACTACTTCCTTCTTTGGCTTCTGGTATTCCCACACTCTTACCAGTCTTCAACCCCACCAGTCACTCCTCCTTTGCTGGTTCTTCTCCATATCATTGTCCTCTTGGGTGCCCCGTGTTTCTGCTCTGGTTCTCTTATTCTCTACACTCTCTCCCTAGGAGATCTCATTCAGTCCTATGGCTTTATATCTCCAGCCCAGACCCCTTCCTCAGCCTCCAGTTTTGTCTACTCAACTATCTATTTGGCATCTTTCCTTGGACGTCTAAAGGGCATCGCAAACTTAACATGCCTGACAACAAACTCCTAATATCTACCCCAAAGCTGCTCTTCCCAGTGTTCCCCAAGAATGGCAAGTTCATTGTCACTGTAGGTCAAACCAAAGACCTTGGAGTTATCCTTGACTTTTCTCTTTCATTTACGCATCAGCAAATCCTGCCACCTCTAACTTTAACACACGGCCTGAAGTCAACCATTTCCCACACTTCACCAGTCTTCTCCTAAATGGGTCCACTCGCACCCTGTGGCTGGATCATCACAGCAGCCTCCCCACTAGTCGCCCTGTTCCCACCCCTGCTCCCACGTAGTCTTTTCTCTACACAGTAGCCACAGTGATCCTTTTAAAGGTAAGGTAGGTCCTCTTATGGCTTTGCTCAAAACTTTACAATGGCTGCTTCCTGTTTCTCTCAGAATAAAACCCAAAGTCCTTACTACAGCCTATGAGGCCACAGCCTGCGAGGCCACGGCCTGCGAGGCCACGGCCTGCAAGGTCCCACAAGCTTGGGCTGCCTCCTGTCGTTCTCCCTGTCAGTGTCTTTTACTTCAGCCACATTGACCTACTCATTCTTTCCACCACTTAGAACAAACTTTCCCCAAACATCTTGACACCACTTTCCCTCGCTTGATTCAATTCTCTGCTCAAATGTCACTTTATTTAAAATAATTGCTACTTCTGAACCTCTGCCTCACCCTACTTTGTATCTTTTTTTAGCAGTTATCACTACTTCACAGGTATTTATTTTCTCATTGTCTGTTTCCCACCCCACAGACACTCAGTCTAGAATGTGATCTCCGTGAAATCAGGGGCTTTGTTTTGATACTGCTGTATTCCCTGCTTCTAGAACAGCCTTGCTCTTGGTAGAGGTTCAAGAAGTAATTGTGAAAGGAAAAGAGCACTTTTAACTATTAAAGCTTGTTTTTCTCGACTTAAACCAGTGATGATTAAAAATGTATATCAGACTTACGATTGGTATACTTTCGTATGTATGATCTTGGACCAAATGATCTTGGCTGGTGGGAAAATGCAGGAGAGACCATGAATATGCCCGGTAGAAGGCACAGGTTAAAAAAAGAGTAAAAATCATTGACTTTTCCCAGCATACCTAAACCTGCGATTGATAAGATAAGGGTAAATGAGAAAGTGGGGCAAGTGAGCAGAAGAAAGAGCATACTAACAATGTTATATACAAAAGAGAGTGCCCACCTTAAAAAAAAAGTACGCATCTCAAAAACAAAATGCTACCATAACAATTGGCAGAGATATATGTTTGAGCGTCTCGTGCGGATGTGCTTGAGAACAAAAATGGGACGTTACATTTCTTGTTCTCTGTTACTGCTGCACTGGTCAGCATCTAGATTGGTGGCGTCTAGCCAGTTAATGCTTCATTTTGTCTTGTTTCCCCAAAGGCAGAGTGGTGGGCATCCTTCAGAAGAACTGGCGGGATTATGTGGTGACATTTCCATCCAAAGAAGAGGTCCAATCTCAGGGCAAAAATGCCCAGAAAATCCTAGTTACACCTTGGGATTACAGAATTCCCAAAATCCGAATTAGCACTCAGCAAGCAGAAGCCCTCCAGGTAGTTGACGTGGTTCCTCTGCTGTTCCCCCGACCCTGTTTGCCGGCTTTTGAGCAGAATCAGAAAGCATTGTTAATTCCTTTGCATAAGAGAAGGTAAATTATTGATGGCATCTGGCATTCTGAGATACCTTTTTTAAAAATTCTAAATATAAAAGAACCATCTAATAAGTCGTCCTTGGTTAATAAATGCCAGGCAGAGGGAAGCCGTCCTAGAAAGAGCTGTGTTAGGACATCCAGAGGGGACATACATTATCCAGCTGTCCGACACAGAAACTTCCAATAGATACGCTTTGCCAGCACTAACAAGCTTTCTTCCAGCAAGCGATATCGAAATACGATCACTCTGCCCTGTGGGGATGATACAGTGGTACTTTACAGGATTGATTATCCATAAAGTAATATAGCACTGGAGAGGAGACATAAACAGGAAAGTTAGAAACTAACATTTACTTGTGGCGAAGAGTGTAGGCATTGCCCGATTAATTCACCTGGTGTTTTGCAGGTTGTAAATGAGACACTAAAACAGGATGTCCCCAGGCAGTCACCTAGTCATTGTGTACTTCTGCATCTCGAAACCTTGTTGCATCCTCTCCTAGGCCAGTTGAAACTACGATGCTGACCACCTCCATGGTTTGCCAGGATTCTTGGGCAGTGGGGGGTTCAGCTCACACTGATAGCCTCTTCCCTACCAAATGGTGTCCTAAGACTTCAAAGAAATTAGAAAGTAACTCCTCACCGCCCCCCCCCCAAAAAAAACTTGAGACTTTTGTTTTAAAACTTCATTTGGACTATACATGATTGGGTTTTTCCCTTGTGTCCTCAAGTGTTAACAAGAATGTATTACAATTGACTTTCTTTAGGAACTAAAAGTTCCAGCCCACTTATTTGACGTAGAGCTGTAATGCCCTCCAAAGCACTGAGCCAGGTATTTACAGACTGTCTGGCAATTCAGTAAAATCAAAGAACCAAAAAACAAAACAGAAACACACCACCACTTGCAGATTGGCTGCTGTACTTTCCTTGGAACTCTGTGCTGGCTGTTTAGCTCTTGTTTGATTCTCTAATTGATCCACTTAACTCCTGCTGCTGGTTTCATGTTTCACTTTTCCCCTTTGTGTAGGACTTTAGGGTGGTTGTGCGTATCGATTCCTGGGAGTCGACATCCGTGTATCCAAACGGTCATTTTGTGCGGGTTTTAGGAAAAATCAGAGATCTGGAAGGGGAAATTGCAACCATCTTGGTGGAAAACAGTATCTCCGTTGTCCCTTTCTCAGAAGCTCAGGTCAGATTTCCCAGAGGCCTTTGGTCTAGTGACAGACATTGTATACATTTTCCTTTTGCTTTTGTTGCTGTTATTGTTTGTTTCATCATTAAGAAAAATCTTTGCGTTATGTCATAATCCACTGCCTAAAGCCACAGAAAATGGAAAAATCTCACTCCTCTTTTTTCTGTATTTGGACCCAACTGAAGTCAGCTTCAAGAGCAAAATTATTCTCCTATAGCCTCAGAGCTCTCAATTTTTATATTTTCTATCTGTGCTTAAACATGGTACGTCAGTCTTACAATCTGTACATCCATTGCTGGCAACTACAAGACTGCCTACTTGCAGCCCCAGCTGGGCTACACTTGCTAGCAGAATCACTCACCTGCACAAAAGCCCTGCACAAGGCCACAGGCAGCAGCTTCCCAGGTGCCATACATCTCTGACCCATGAGTTGAAAAATCATGCTCATTATGAAAGTTTTTGTAACCTTTACAGAAAACAGATACTCCATAAACATAAAGCATTTGGTTATTTTCCTCACTTTATGATATTTTAAAGTCCCCATAAATTGTGTTTATTCTTACATAGCAATATTCATAGTGTGCGCATACTGTTTCGTGCTCTGCTTCTTTCACTTAAAGTTATTTCTATATATTGACATAGCCTACTTATTTTTAATAGTTATGGCAAATTACTGTGTATTGATGTACCCTAGTTTGCTTAAACATTTTTCAATTGTTGGGCATTTGTGCTGTTTAATTTTTCAGTATTCTAAAGAATGCTACTTCAAACATTTTTATAAACATTGCTTTTTTTTCCCCCCTTTCGATCATTTCTTTGGAGTGTAATTATTAAAGTGAGATTACCAAGTCAAAGAGCATAAAAAATTTAAGTAGCTTTTGTTACGTATTGGCAGATTGTTCTCCAGAAAAATTAGACCAGTTTTGCGTTGCCATCAAGAGTATAGAGGCATTCTTATTTTCATTATAGTTTTTGACAGAACAGTAGCTATAATAGTAAAATATTTGAGAATATTTTACATTATTAAATGTTTATGCTTAACATTAGTTTCTGGAAATTATTTATTGACTTGTTTGGCAGCTCTTAGCGAAAATGTTAGAATAAAATACTATGTGGATTACACTTAATGGGACTAGAATTTTCTCTTCCCTTTTAGCCTAGTTAACTGTGAATTGATAGCTTAAAAAGGTAATAATGGAGAGAAAATGTCCAGATTGGTCCTGTTTAGATTATCTTTAAGCTTTTAATATTTGGGACATGTTGTTTTTTTTGGTCCTCCCCCCACCCACCGCCCAACGGCTTGACTTGAATGAAAAGTTCAACTATATTTTAAAAAATGGATCATTTGAAAACGGGGTAGATATTATCCTCTTTATAAACCACCTACTTGTTCTTACTCCAGCCCCCACAACTGAGAAGGCTAGTGGGAGTTGTTGGACATTTCCTGTTAGACTGTGAGTTTCCCCCTCAAGGACTGTGGACTGTGTCTTTCCTACTGACTCTTGGCTTTCCAGAGCCGAGCCCTGTACTTGACCTGTTTTAGGCATCCAATAAATAATTACTGATTCTAAGAAGTGACCATAGGTTGATTGCAGAAGGTAATTGGGAATGAATGGAATTTCTGTGAGGTCTCAGAGAGAGTGTAAGGAAGTAGATTCCTATAGAAACTTCTCGGGCATGAATTACTGAATATTCGGCCTCCCTTTGAACAGATGTGTAAGATGCCAGTGAACACACCAGAAAATCCCTGGAAGGTGAGTCCTGAAGAGGAACGAGAACGTAAAGACTTGAGGAAAACCCACCTTGTGTTCAGCATTGACCCCAAAGGTTGCGAAGATGTGGATGATACACTCTCAGTCAGAACCTTAAATAATGGCAACCTGGAACTTGGAGTCCACATTGCAGACGTGACGCACTTTGTGGCACCAAATTCTTATATTGATACTGAAGCTAGAACAAGGTAATGCTGTTTGAAATCAGTGTTACAATAGAATATATATGTGACTGTAACATATTTTGTAGCTATGCTAGTTTCAGGTTTTTACAACAAAAATTTCACGTTTGTGCAATTCTAAAGATTCCTTTCAAGAAAAAAACATTGAGGACCACTTGCCCTTTTCCTTCAGAAAAGCAGTACCTCGATGGGTTTCTCTCTCCCTTTTCAACATAACCTTTTCACTCATTAGTTCTTACTCAGTCGCAATAGTTAAATTTTTCATGCAGTAATATGGTATTATAATGTAGTATAAATACTAGAGCATTACCTTTTATTTTTCTTACATAACTAAAATTCTTGTCAGCGAAGAAGGCTTTTTCTTTCTTTTTTGTGTCAGTGGACAAATATTCAACAAAGAGCAGTATGACTTAGAAAAGTGGGAGCATGGGAATAGCTTTATCACCCAGTCCGCTACACTTTATGAAAAAGCAGCAGCCTTGGGGGTTCTGTGCTGCCATCTTGGTTGTTTACCTCACCATAGCCCGCAGGCAGCGGTTCTCCTTCTCACTGTTGAAGGTCACATGCATCTTGTGTGCTATTCACAGGGCCACCACCTATTACTTAGCAGATCGTCGCTATGACATGCTGCCCTCCATCCTCAGTGCTGATTTGTGTTCCCTCCTGGGAGGTGTCGATAGGTGAGTTTGTTTGCTGTTTATTTTTATTATTATTATTTGTCTTCAGAACTTGTCTTGGCTCTTCTGTGGTACCTGATGCTCCCTGCACCTGCCCTCCTTCTGTTCCTCTAATACGCAGTTACTATCCCACTCCTCACCCCCGCTTTCCTCTATCTACACACCCCTCTGCACCACTCTTCTTTAAAGTCCGCCAGAGTCTGGGAACAAATCCATATGGCTTTGTATTCGGAGCTGTGTATGTGTGCATATGTTTCCTCTGGTTGAGGCTATTTTGCATGAGGGTCATGAACTAAGGGAATTTTTTGTTTGTGTATTCGTTGTAGTTATTTGTATTTATCTTTGAATAGGGAATAAAATCATTTAGTACCAAATTCATAGTTTCTAAAAGATACCTAGTGAAAGCCTCCCTCCTCTCTCTCTCTCTCAGTTACTGATTTCTTATGTATCTTTTTAGATATATATATGTATATACAGTCCTGGTGGCACAGTGATTAAGAGCTCGGCTGCTAACCAAAAGGTCAGCGGTTCAAATCCACCAGCAGCTCCTTAGAAACCCTACTCTGTCCTCAAGGGTTGGTATGAGTCGGAATCGATTTGATTGCAATGGGTTTGGTTTGGTTTTGGTTATATGTATACACACACAAGCAAATATGGATATCTTTTCTTTCTTTACAAATGGTGGCATTATATATACGTTCAGTTACCTTGCTTTTCTAAAGAAAAAAAAAAACTTTATGCATTTTGGCTATCATTCCGTATTAATAACAGCCACTTATCTGTGGAAGTTGGGGTTGTTTCCAGTCTTTTGCTGTTACAAACAAAGCTGTACTGAAATGCTTTGAACATAGGTCATTTCACGTTTTTACACATACAGTCTCTCTGAAGGATAAATTCCTAGAAGTGGTATTGCTGTGTCAGAGGACACATGCATTTGTGTTTAGATAAATATAATTAAATTGTCCTCCATAGAGATGGCACCAATTACATTCTCCCCACAGCCTTGCCAACACATATGTTGTGTTTATCTTTGCCAATTTGATAGATGGAAAATAGTATCTCAAAGTTGTTTTAATTTACATTTTTTTTTACTGTGAATAGAGTTAAACATTTTTTAAATTTTTTATTGTGCTTTAAGTGAAAGTTTACAAATCAAGTCAGTCTCTCATACAAAAATTTATATACACCTTGTTACATACTCCTAGTTGCTTTGCCCCTAATGAGACAGCACACTCTCTACCCTGTATTTCCATATCCATTCAGCTAGCTTCTGTTCCCCTCTGCCTTCTCATCTCCCCTCCAGACAGGAGCTGCCCACATAGTCTCATGTGTCTACTTGATCCAAGAAGCTCAATCCTCACCAGTTATCATTTTCTGTCTTATAGCCCAGCCCAATCCGTGTTTGAAGAGTTGGTTTTGGGAATGGTTCCAGTCTTGGGCTAATAGAAGGTCTGGGGACCAAGACCTCTGGGGTCCTTCTAGTCTCAGTCAGACCATTAAGTCTGGTCTATTTATGAAAATTTGAGGTCTGCATCCCACTGCTCTCCTACAAAGTTATACATTTTTTGTATATATAAGAGCTGTTTATGTACTGTAAACTACTTCTTTTTTCTTGCCCAATTTTCTTTTAAATTTTCGATCTATTTCTAACTGATTCATAGGAGCTCTGTATTTATTAAGGAAACTAGCCCTTTGTTTTCTATGTGTGTTGCCCATTTTGTATATGTTTTTAAAAAGCATGATTTGGTGGCAAAATGTTCTTTACTCGCTCATTTTCTTGCTAATTAACCTACCATCAAGACTGATGTCATAGTTCAGTTTCATCCTGTAGGATTTGAAAGGCTTTGCTCTCTTTACTGGGGAGCCAAACAGACTTGACTCCATCTGTGCCGTGCTATCTAATCAACATGGAGGACTGTAACGTGAGGCTTATAACATCACACGTACACTCATGTCGTGTTTGTTCAGGGCTCAGCAGAAGTTCGTCTGGCTTTGTTTTAATTCAAAATAAGTTTTTAATTTAGTGGTGGGGTGGTTGGATTGAGACATTAGGGCAGAAACTTGTGGCAATGTCATTTCTTTCAAGTTACATTTAAGGTCGAATTCTGCTTGCTTCAAAAATGGGAAAGCTGAATAGTGATGTTGTCGCCATTACTGGTTTTGTAGGTATGCTGTCAGTGTCATGTGGGAGTTGGATGCAACCTCCTATGAAGTTAAGAAAGTGTGGTATGGCAGAACCATCATTCGATCAACATACAAACTGTTCTATGAAGCAGCCCAGGAACTACTGGATGGAAACTTCAGCGTTATTGAAGATATTCCGGAATTCAAAGACTTGGATGAGAAGAGCAGACAAGCTAAGCTGGAAGAGTTAGTGTGGGCAATTGGAAAACTGACCGACATAGCTCGCCATGTCCGAGCCAAACGAGACCGTTGCGGTGCCCTGGAACTTGAGGGAGTAGAGGTTCGTGTACAGCTAGATGAACAAAAGAACATTCACGACCTCATCCCCAAGGAGCCCCTGGAAGTCCATGAGACGGTGGCCGAATGCATGATCCTGGCCAACCACTGGGTGGCTAAGAAGATCTGGGAGAGCTTCCCTCATCAGGCCTTGTTGCGCCAACACCCTCCTCCACACCAGGAGTTTTTTTCTGAACTCCGGGAATGTGCTAAAGCCAAAGGCTTCTCCATAGATACACGGTATTCCTCTTTTGAAGGGGTAGAGGAATGGGAGGGAGTATTGTACACTTGTTTTTTTTTTTTTTGGAACATTTTATTTTGGGTAAAAGTTTACACAGCAAGTTATTTTTCTGTTCAACAATTCATACACATATTGTTCCTGGACATTGGCTGCTGTCTCTTGCTGTCCCCCTCCATGTGTCAGCACTCTCCCCATTTCCACCCAGCCTTCCCCGTTTCTATCCCTCCAGTTTCCCTGCCCCTCCTTGCCTTCTCATCTTTGCTTTTGGGCAGATGTTGTCCCTTTGGTCTCAGATAGTTATTGTTCTAAGGAGCACATTCCTCACAGGTGTTTATTTTATAGGCCAATCTGTTATTTGGCTGAAAGGTGACCTCCGGGAGTGGTTTCATTTCCAGGTTAAAAGGGTGCCTTAGAACAATAGTCTCGGGTGTTCCTCTAGTCTCTATCGGTCCAGTAAATCTGGACTGTTTTATGAATTTTAGTTTTCTACATTTTTCTCCCATTCTAATCGGGACTATACACTCGTTTTTAATCTTAGCAGTAATTGCTATAATGTGGCAGCCAGATCTTTACCAAGAATAAACCCAGCGCTGTTGAGTGAATTCCGACTCATAGTGACCAAAAATAGAAAACGTCCTGGCTGTCATTTAATGCTGCATAGTTTCCAAGGAGCTCCTGGTGGATTTGCACTGCCGACCTTTTGGTTAGCAGCTGTAGCACTTAACCACTATGCCACCAGAGTTTTTCCAATAGGTATAGAAGCTTAAAAACATTTACTTAGGCATAATCTTGACCCACTACAATTTGTCTCATAGAAGTAGAGAACCTATTACTCTTGGTTTAATTTCATCTGCTCCACAGGCAGATACCATATCCCTGTAGCAGTATCCTTAGATACTACACTAAGGATAAGTTTATCCCATTGACCCATAAAATGGAACATTTTGACTCCCAACTTTCAGGATAAAATATTTTTTTATTAAAAATGGTGTAAATGATTTTTTAAATATTTTGTTGTTAAATCTCAGGTACTAATGAAAACACCTGTTTATTGATCTGTCTTTAGGTTGTTTGGTGTCTGTGTGCCAGGCACACGGGCTAAGGGCTTTCAGATATCGCCTCGATTAATCCTTAACTGTGATTAGGTGGTGGTGGTATCATTCATATTTCACAGGGAGGGAAATTAAGTCCAGAGAGGTTAAGTAACTTGTCTGGGATTGAACAGCTAATCAAGAGCAGAGCCAGGATCTGAATCCAAGTCCCTCGAGCTTGAAAGCTCACATTAGTGACCACTCTTGTCATGTTGTGTTTGTTTATCGTTATTCTCCACCTTTCCCCCTTTCTCTTAGCAGGCCACGATATAGAACTGAGTTATATGTTGTGTTATTAGTTTTATTTTTCAGTATGATTTAATATTTCCGGTTTTTTTTCATTATTATTTCAAGAGTAAATAAATGGAATTTTGAGAATAAATAAACCTCTCCCTTTAAAAAGAAAAACTAGTTTAGGTTTATTCTACTTGCATACCTTAGGTTTAGTTTCATTTTGTTTGAACTCTCTGGCTCAGTAATTCTTGACTTAAAATAAAAACAGAAGCCCGTTCTCTGACGTGTCTGGGATGTTTAAGGGTATTAGGAGTTCAATTCAGCACATATTTGACCACCTACTGTGTGCCAAGCATTAACTTAACCTAGTAGGTATCAGTACATTACTCTTGACTACTTAAGAAATTTATTTAAATTTTGACACACTTTGTTTAACCTGAAAAGCAATCGAGATTTCGGTAGATGAAGAGTTGCTTCTGAGATGTGTCCAAGGTAAACTTGACTACTGCCAGGCAGAGGCGTTCCAGCCCATGCATGAAGGTTCCCCTCGGAGCGTTGATTTGTAAAGTACTTCTTGGGGCTAAAGGAATGTTTTTCTCTTCTTTGTCAGGTCCAATAAAACACTGGCTGAATCTCTGGATAAAGCGAACGACCCCAGCGATCCCATTGTGAACAGGCTGCTGCGCTCCATGGCTACGCAGGCCATGTCTAACGCTCTGTACTTCTCCACGGGGTCCTGTGCGGAGGAGGAGTTCCGCCATTACGGTAAAGAAGAACGTTTTCCTGTTTGTGGCGAGAACCTTGAACAAGTTGTTCAAAAAGTTTTGGTTGTTGTTTATTTCGATCTTTTGGTTCCTTTTGAAAGGTCTTGCATTAGATAAATATACCCACTTTACTTCTCCAATCAGAAGATACTCCGATATCGTAGTACATCGATTGTTACTGGCAGCCATCTCAAAAGATAAGAAAATGGAAATTAAGGAAAACCTGTTCAGCAACAAAGAGCTGGAGGAATTATGCAGACATATCAACAACAGGAACCGAGTAAGAGGGTATTTTCAGTTCTCCTACCCTATCACCTCTTTCCTTAAGAGAATATCAGCTTTATTGTGTAGCAGAATGAAGTACCATATATTCTAGCAAATCAAATTCTAGGATTATTCCAGCCAATGAAATAACATGAAAAATGACAGTTTGTTGAGTAGCTCTCAGTAGATTTACAGATGTTCTGGGGGAGCTCACGTGGATTTGGGAGATTTAATAGTAGGTCAAATACGTTTCTCTCAAAATGCAGAAATGTAAAAGATCAGGTAACACATAAACATATGAAAAGAAGACAGTAAAGCTGCCCCTCATCCTACCAACCAAGGGTGACCACTAGTAACACTTCCAGATACTCCTAACATTTCTATTTATAAAAATATCATATCCTGCGTGCTGTTTGAAATCTGCTTTTTTCACTTAACAACCCACCTGTTATTGATAGCACGCCATGTCAGTAAATAGCTGCATCATCCTTTCAGAAACTGCCTTGTATCCTCGAGAAGCATTCAACACTTAGGGAGTTTACAGTTTTGTCTGTCACCTAGTGTTTGAGCTCTGTGCCATGCCACTAGCCATGTTAGCTATTTAAAGTAACTAAAACCTAATAAAATTAACATTTTAGCTCCTCAGTCTTTTTGGCCGCATTTAACATGCTCAATTGCCACATGTGGCAGATGGCCCCCTGTTGCACAAGGCAGATATATATTTCCATCATTGCAGAGAGTTCTGTTGGGTGGTGCTGTTCTGGCGAGTCCAGTGTACAGCCATCCTTGTGTGTAGACTTTTACAGACTTGTCAGCTCTTTGCCTGGATATGTTCCTAGAAATGCAATTACTGAGTCAAAAGGCGTCCACAAACAAAACTGTGATACATATGACTGAATTGCTCTCCAGAACAGTAATGCTAACTTACACTACCACTCACAGGATTTTGGTAGAGCAAACTTGAAAATAAAGGTAGCACATAGGTGATACTTTACCTAAAATGGGCATGTCCCAAATTTGCCAACCTCTTGCATATGGTTTGTGCTCAACTGCTAACCTGAAGGTTGGTGGTTCAAACCCACCCAGCAGTACCATGGAAAAAAGACCTGGTGATCTGCTTCCATTAAGATTACAGCGCCCACCCCGCCAAAAAAAAAACACTGTGGAGCAGTTCTACTCTGTAATACATGGATGGGGTCACTATGAGTCAGAACTGACTTGACAGCAATTAACAATTTAATGAACTGTAAACAGGTTCTAAAGAACAGGTTAAAAGAATTTTCTAAGATATTTTCTAGGGATAATACTGTGTAGTTAGGTTCTCACAAAAATTGTTGTAATTCATAATATGAAACAACTTTTGTAATAAGGGTTTTCTAGAATCTAACCTCTTTAAAGACTGTTTCTATGGGAATATGGATGCATGTTCCTTCTGGAAGTGTCAGGGAAGTCTGTTGTCATGCTTTGGGTGTGCTTCGTCTTCCAGGCAGCTCAGCATTCTCAGAAGCAGTCCACTGAGCTTTTCCAGTGCATGTATTTCAAAGACAGAGACCCCGAGACTGAGGAGCGGTGCATATCGGATGGTGTTATTTACTCAATTAGAACTAATGGTGTGCTTGTATTTATACCAAGGTACGTACGTTATAGCCAACAAAAAAGTTAAGAAATCACAGTTAAACTGCAAGTCTAGAACATGAACAGTATATTCGATATAATTTGTTAAATACTCATTTTAGCAACTATAAAGTTGTCGTTAGGGGCTGTCAAGTTGGTTCTGACTCAGTGATCCTATGCACAACAGAATAAAACACAGCCCCGTCCTGCACCGTCCTCACAATTGTTATTATGCTTGAGCCCACTGGTGTGGCCACCTTGTTAGTCCATCTCCTTGAGGGTCTTCCTCTTTTTTGCTGACCCTCTATGATAAAGTTACATGCACATAATGTATAATTCAGCATGAGGTAGAAGACTGGAATCTAGTACATGGGTACTAGTCATCAGTCTTAGGATAAGGTTTTACTTTCTCATAAGCAAAAGTTGGTTTCTTTCTGCTCAGATGAAATAAACATTTGAAGGTAAATCACAGGAAAAGGAATTTGCTTTTAATTTAGAAGAAAAACTAGCATTCTAGATAAGTTACAAGGTCTGTGTACTAAGACGGTATTATCTCTCTCTGGACTTTTGCCCTATTAATGGTTCAGGTTTGGGATTAAAGGTGCTGCTTACCTAAAAAATAAAGACGGTTTAGTGATCTCCTGTGGCCCAGACAGCCGTTCTGAATGGCAACCAGGATCGCTTCAACGATTTCAAAACAAAATTACCTCTACCACAACCAGAGGGGACTCTGTTACGTTCCATTTGTTTGACCATGTGACAGTAAGTCTGCATTTATATTGCGTGTTGTCTTCAGTGGTGCCCTGGTGGCTTCAATGGTTAAGACCTCAGCCGCTAACCAAAAGGTCAACAGTTCAATCCACAAGCTGCTCTTTGGAAACCCTATGGGCCAGTTCTACTCTGTCTATAGGGGCGGTGAGTCAAAATCAACTCGACGTCAACAGTTTTTTTGTTGTTGTTGTTGTTTTCAATATAAAGAACCAAGTATGTGATTTAGTAATACACGTCTTCTCCTCTATGACAGGTGAGGATATCTGTACAGGCCTCACGTTGCCATTCCGACACCATCAGGCTTGAAATAATAAGCAACAAACCATACATGATACCAAATACAGAACTTTCCCACCAGAACCCCCTCTTGCTGAAGAGTGAATTGGTGAAAGAAGTAACTAAATCTGTGGAGGAAGCTCAGCTTGCCCAAGAAGTCAAAGTAGAGACCATTCAGGAAGAATATCAAGAATATTGCCAAACAAAGGGAAGAAGCCTCTACTTGCTTCTAGAGGAGATAAAGGACCTAGCTCTCCTGGATGTTTCCAACGATTATGGAGTGTAAAATACTCTTACTTCATTAAAGGAGCTTTATCTTCTGTGAATGTTTTACCTTCTCTTCAACATTAACACCTAATTGTGTCACCCAGTGTTCTAGTCCATCAGGATTGAGCAGATACTTCGTATGTGTAAAATGTTCTCCTAATTAATTAAAGTCCCTTTAAATAAAGGGTAATGAGTTCGCTATGGAAACTGATTTCTCAGTGATGAATAGTCATAGTATATGGCATACTATATAGTAATGGTGGCTCTGACAGTAACGCTGGCAGCTTTTTAATAAACCCAGGATTAATTTTTGGTTGTCTTGTCTCAAATAAGTTCTTTCAAAATAAATTTTATTGTTTCCAATAATTGCTACCCTGGGCCATTTGGGTCACAGGCCCCTTTGACATCATCTGTCAGATTGACTTTACAGTTTCAGGTAATAATACTCAGTTGTGTCCACCTCTCCACTTTAAAACTAGTCCATATTTGACTCAAAGCCCCCCCCCCCCCCGCCCGCCGCATACGGCATAGGGAGTGGGGTGGGGAACACGGATGAGGTTTCTCTCAAACTTCCCTTCCCACTCTCCCATCTTCTTGAGTACTACTCCTTGGATGATGGAAACTGTTGTTACTTTGCCAGTAAGCGTACCACCAACTCATTACTCTTAGTCATCTCCTCTAATCCAGCTGAGGGTGGGCAGAAACCTTAACAGACCCTGTTGTTGTTAGGTGCCACTGAGTCATTACAACTCATAGTGACCCTATGCACAACAGAACAAAACACTGCCCAGTCTTGTGCTGTCCTCACGATTGTTGCTATGCTCGAGCCCACTGAACAGACCCTCTTGAGAAAATGAATCCCAAGCAGTTTCTCTAGGCATTGGTCATACCTAGAGGCTGAGCTACATCTTCTAGCTGACCCTTATAGGCAGTAACAAGCCACCATGCTCTGTGGCACATGCCTCTGCCCACCACTAGGGCAGTCTCCAGCAAGCCCACTCTCCCATCCCACATGTTCCTTGTGCTCAACTTGCTAGCTTTTCAACCAAACCACCTTTGTCACTCCCTGTCCTCACCTGAAGTCAGCAAGCCTGAAGAGAACGAGATGCCTGCCTTCCCTGCTTTGTGCACAGCAAGTCTCCTTTAGCACCATTACCCCAGCCTTTCCCAGGGGAAATACTTGCTTCTTTACAAACCTAGTCTCTCTCACAAAGGTAACCTTCTTCCCAATATAGTTTGTAAAAACTAACTTTCCCCTTCTCGACCTAGCTAGGAATCTCTTGCCAAGAAACAGACTTTGTTTTGAACTTGGTTGTCAACAAGGTGCTTTCTCCTCTAATTACTCCCTCCACCAAGTTAATAAGCTCAGGCAGGGGAAGGACTCTACCAGGGTCTTCTCACCATCCAGCCCTAACACCTCTAGCCTCGTATTCACCATTCCCAAGTCTGCCTTATTTCCTAAATCTTCATCTCTATGTCACTATTGTACATGTTCTTCCCAATACTTGAATTTCTTCTGCCAAGTCAAAGGTCTCTCCTGTGAATTCTCTTAAGTCCTCTGGATCCCCCACGGCACTTTGCAAATTGCTCTCCAGTCAACTGGAGAGAGCAGTTCTTTGAAGTTCTATATTTAGCACCTATATGGGCCAGGCAATACATCTCCCATGTGACCTTTCAAATATTAAGGTGACTCCTCAAAATACATGTAAATACACGCAGACCTTAAACATTTTACCAAAAGTGTAAAGTGCAGTATTAAATATTGATGAGCAATGTTCATAAAGCCTCTAGAGACAGTTTGTAATTTTCAGTTCTTTAAAAAAATGGACATTAATATTCAATATATATTTACATCTTAAAACACCACCCAATTTAGTGAAAACAATGAATCCAACGGCATGCTAGCAGCAGAACTTGCTTATTAACTAATTTTATGAAGTCATAGTCATCTGTGTAAAAATAAACACCAAAGAGAATAAATAGACTGTTAACTAAATTTAATAAGTAAATGACAAGCGTAATTATAAATAAATACCAGATTTTAAACAAGAACCTGCAAAAGTTTTACTAGGTAACGATTTTCACTCAAACTAGACAAAATACTATACATGGTAACCCCAAACCCAAGGAAGAGCAAGTTAATAGATACATTTTAAAAGGATTGGTCCAGTTGCGTTTCCTCTCGTTTTAATTCCTCCTTTACATTTACAGTATTCTCAGCATCATGTGGATTTTCTAGAATGTCTACATTTAATCCATTAGACTCTTCCTCTTTTTGATCTTCACTTGTATTAACCTCTCCAGCTGTCTGTGCCCTTGGTGAGTCCAAGTCTGAAAGAGAGGTCATCATCATTATTGCCCATTAGAAACACCTGATCCAATCTCACCTGATAAATACAAATATCTCCACAAGCTAAGTTCAACAGAAGTGAAATCTATGATCACTTAATGTTAGTTACGACCATTTTCTTTTAAATAAACCCACCTTTATAGATGTAAAAGACCATTTAAAAATGCAAAAGGGTCTTGAGAGGTATTAAATTCAACCTCTTGAGTTGTAGCCAAATGTAACAGTTCATTCAAAATCAGAACTACTAGAAAGATGGTTAAAAAAAAATCCAAAGCACTTAGCAGTTGTATATCAAAGTGATCTATGATAAAGAAAATTTAAGGTACTTGTTTGCATTGGGGCAAATTATAAAGTCATATAAATAGAAGACGAGCCTTAATTCTTACTGCCGGGTATACTTGGAAGATGACAGCAAGGAAGCACAAGAGTTGTATCTTTATGCAATTTTTCACAAGGTACTAATAAAATATCCATTTGTAAAGATAAAAATTAAATCCATTTCAGTTGAAAAAAATCATAGTAACTTAGTCACATTGAATAATTTTTACTTGAGAATTTTATTATCTTGGGTAAAACGTGTTTTACAACATGGTATCTTACTACTTACTATAATTCTTATTTTCCTGTTTTAAAAGGAAAAACTTGATTGGAAATTAAGAAAGGTTTTATATCCAATACTGCTCACTTAATTCAGTATCAATTTGTAATTATTTTTAAATAAGTTCTAACAAATCTAGTGATCCAGTTTCCAAATCCACAGTCTGTTTTTAAAAATAAGGCAGTTTTAAAAAGGAGAAGAGATGCTACCACAAGCAAATGAATAAACACCAAAAGTAACAGCTCATAAGAGAAGTGACTCAACTGCAATAAAAAGCATTTTAGGACATATTCACGTCACAGCCAATGCCTCCAAAATCCTCAGTGGGTGCAGAAGGCATCTTATATGCTTAGGAGAGTACCACAATAATTAATGTTCATAATTATGATGCTAAAGGGGAAATTTTATGTCATATCTTTAAGGAGTCAGAAAGAATGTATTTTTGAAGGATTTAGAATCAATTTTAAATTACTGAAATAATTTTTAAGAGGTACTCAGCTGCTATCCAGAAAAAAACTTCTTGGACTTATTCTCTGTGGATTCCAAAGAGCTATGTATACACACAACACACACACACACACACACATGCTTTCCCTCTCTCAAATATACATAAGATACTATATCATATTTTTCTATTCCTAGAGGTTTTTATTTTGAGGGACAGTAGAGAAGTTAAAATTCCTAACATGCCCTTGGTATATTATGGTAGCACATAAAACCCAGCCTAAAACTTACCATTTCCTAGGGACTGACTGTTAGTCAGTAGCTTTGCCTGCCTTCTTTCCAAGGCCAGTTGTTTATTTCTCTCAATTCTTTGTTGTTGCTCTTCTGTTAGGCTTCTACTGGACTCAGAAGCAAACTTCCCACGTTCAGGTGAGTTTGTCACAAAGGGATCTAATTCGGCAGCAGTTACATCATCCTCATTATTTTCCCCTACTTCATCTGTAGTAAAAAAGAAATAGTTACTATGTATCTATAATGTTAAGACTAGTTAGAGAAAGACCTTAAAAAACCCAAACCCATTGCGGTCAAGTCGATCCCGACTCATAGCAACCCTACAGGACAGACTAGAACTGCCCCATAGAGTTTCCAAGGAGTGCCTGGTGGATTCGAGCTGCCGAACTCTTGGTTAGCAGCTGTAGCACTTAACCACTATGCCACCAGGGCTTCCAGAAAGACCTTATGCAGCTATTATTTGAAAATCAGTTTAAAGCGGCAAGATAGCAGACCTGAAGAAATCATTTGTGAGGTGTGAGAATGTTGCGAATACATGGTCGATTCAAATAAGGAGTACTTACCAATCACTTTAAAGAAGTATTTTAAGTCAAAGGAAAATACTAACACAGAAAAACACCAGAAAGGAAAAGTTCTTAGTTACAATTAAAAACATTTTATATAGTACTTATGTTAATAAAAGAGTTTGAAGAACCCAAATCATATTTTTTGTTCTATATTAAACCAACATCTTAATAGCTTTTCATAGTGTCTGTGTGGTACATAGTAATTATTTTATATAGACTATTTTATATGGAACAGACACAAAATGAAAAAGTTAAAGAAATTTAGAGACCTGTGGACATATTTCTAAGGTAATTTTAAAAAAAAATTCAGTGCTCTCTGCATTAGTCTTAACAAACTCTTAAAGCCCTGTACACCAGTTATCTCAAAGTAGGATGCCCTCAAAATGATCCATGGTGGTTTGGAAAATAAATATTAGATCTTCCATTTATATTTTATTTAAGAATTAAGAAAAATTAAGCTTTACTACCTTATTTTTAAAATAAGGATTGACACTGGTGGACTTGTCACTCGTCCATATGGAATTACTGACTTGTCTTTGAGCTACTCAAAATGAGCATTGGCAGCTCAGCTCCATACTGCAGAAGGGTGGGACGGTCACCTCACACATTGTCATTTCAGTATATCCTGACATACAGATGTTTCTGAATGTCCAGTTAAGTAGACTGACAAGTATTACCCAGTTTAAAACAACCCAACAAAATGCACAAAAGATTTTTGCAAAAGAACAAAACATTTGCACACAGAAGATAATCGAAGCACAAGCAAAGATTAAGAAAATGGCAGAGCCGACACCTTATTTTTTACATCAGCCACATTATGGGGTTAAAAAATAACTCCATCAGATCTGACAAGTAGGCCAAAAATTCAAGACCATCTGAAAGATGAATTTACTTTTACTCTCCTTGTCTTGTGTATATTTTGTGCCTTGAGATACTAGCTAACGACAGTAAAAAAAAAAAAAAAAAAAAACCACAACGAGAAAAACATTTCAAACACGAAGACAAATTCTTACACTTATCCCAGTGAGGTTTAAAAATCATACAATACTTAATCCACCTCTTCACGATCCAAACTCTTTTTGAGGTTTCTTCCTTAACAGTGAAAGACAAAAAAACCACCTGTACTTTTTTTTCCTGACATGGGAAAAAATGTAGCAAGAAACTAAACTACATTCTTCTGTCAGGAAATATTGACTGGGTACATGTAGAAAACATTGCGGCAGAAATTAACAAACAAGTATTAGAACCAAATATGCAATACATGGGCTTTCCAATGTGCTTCACCTTACAGGCCTTACAGGGTTCTGAATCAATAATAATGCAATACACCAAGAACTACTTTTCCGTGAGTCACAGAAGGAAAGATATCTTTAATAGTAAATGATCTCTTTAACATGGAAAAACAAGGTAAATGCAACTATTGATGGAGACAGCTTGCTCCTTTGACTAGGATAAAAATGGGATTAAAAAAAATTAGCACCACATAGAAAATGCATTCACTTCAACATTCATAAGCAAGCTATTATGGCAAAGAAGCCAGAAACAGTCAACGTGCTATAGGGTGCCATCGTCATGGTGCAGACAAGGAAGGAACAGGTAAGTAAACTATATAAAAATAAAGCGGAATGGGTGCTGTAGAGAAAAAAAAAACCAGGAATGGCGGGGATGAACGGTTAATAGTGTGGCCAGAGATGACTTCACTGAGTGGACATTTGGGCACGGTCTGAAGAGGATAAGAAAGTTGGCCAAACAGATGGCGGGGGGGGGGGGGCAGGCAAAGCAGGAAGGTGGAAAGTATTCCCGGGAAAATGAATAGCCAACGCAAAAGCTGTAAAAGAGAAAAGTGCCTGGACCATCAAGGCACAGCCAGGGGAGATGGTGGCTGATGCAGTGTGAGAGGGGAATAGGCAAAGAAGGGGCTGGTCAGAGAGGTAGGGGTGTGGGGTGTGGGAACAGGGGAGAGCAGGACATGATAAGGATTTTGGCTTTTACCTCTAATGAAATAAGGAGCCATTGCAGGACTTTGAGCAGAGGGGTGACACAACTATACATTTATTAAAAATATAAAACTGTAACACCTGACTAATTCATAAGAAGTTGAGTGAAAACAGGATAGATGAAAATTTGCTAGTAAACTTCTACAAAATTCCGTGCACTGATGAGTAAATGAGACTGAAAAATAAGTACTGAGGTGCATTAAGTACAATCAGTGACGCTCTGCTCCCACGTGGATTTATACCTTTGTAAGGTAAAACCAAGATTTGGGGGGGAAAAAACAAAATCTAGAACTAGACCTTCAAATCACTGTATCAAGAAACATTAACCCAAGATTAAGAAAAAAAAAATTATTCAGCAGAACACTGAATTGCATTGTTCTCACTTCAAAACTGTTTAGTAATGTATTTTTGTGAAAAGAAAAAAAGTGCGTTATACATCATATCAGAACAGTAGTACATGTATTTAAAAATAAATAAAACGTTCAAAACAGGTTTACTGTTGTGGTGCCTGAGCCAAAAGGTTTGGAGAATATTCTCTAATAAAAAAGAAGATATATTCCACAAACAAGGCTCTCTGTGATGGAGGCCTCCTTGAACCCTCTACTTTGGCTGCTTGTAATTCCTGAATGGTCTGTGTTAACTCAGGCCTCTGCACAAGTGGCTCCCTTTAACCACAATCACCTCGCCTGACCTCTACTACCAATCAAAGCACTTGTGATGCCTCCCCAGTGAAACCTTCCCTGCCCCTAGCACAGTTCTACTCTGACGCGCGTGGGGTCACTGTAAGTCAGAGTCAACCGGTTGGTTGTTAGGTGAAGTTAACTACACATCTTTCCCGTGCCCAATTCATACTCTCAATTAAGGCACCTATCAGACTACTGGGGATGTTATATATGTCTGCCTCTCACTGGTCTGTTAGCCTGAAAAGTGAGGGGCCTGATCTTACTCACCTTTATCCCTGAACCTTTCGCACACAGTGAGTGCTCAAAGACTGTTGAATAAATAATCTAACCCAGTGGTATATGCTGTGGGAATTTGTACAGCAATAACATTCCTTTCCACAGACCAAATCCCATGCCATCAGTACGTATCTTATCAAAAATCTTAAATCCTAGGTTATTTAAATCACCTTCCTTCATACTTTTAAATGCAAGTTATAAGAAACTTTGGAAGACCCTATATGTAGAATCTTGTTATTTTCAACAGCTATGTTCAGTAACTGTTTTCTACCACATCTATGAAGAGTTAAAACAAAACCACACGCAAACATGTATGGAGCCATCGCACAGAAAATCTGATCACTATACAGACCCTGTCGGCAGGAACCATGTGTTTTGATGTGTGTGACTGTCTACGGTTGCACTGTACAACTAACAGTGCAATCAATACCAGGAGCAGTCACTTGGGTCCTTCTAAACTCCTATGTCCAGGAGCTGCACTCTGAGTGAAATGCAAACTATTTCACCATCAAATTATTCTGCCTAATCTCCGGAGGTACTTTTTTATATGTGCTATCATAAAGGATTAATAGATCACCATCGGAGTCCTCAAAAGCTCTTGTTCTATGGCTAAATATATTTTAACAACATCTGTAATGGCAGTGCAGCCAGGTCTTTAAGAAAAAAATTCCATACGTAACATTCTAGATGTATCAAGGCATTTTACCTCACTCCTAAACTGTCATTTACTGTACTTTAGTTACACACTCAAAACCCTGTCCTGTAATACTGCCTACCCCAACTAGATCCATTCTAAAAGCAAAATGATTGTCAACTAGATAAACCTTTATTCTTACCATTATTGTTAACAAAATCTTCATGTAAAATAGGGAGATCAAGTCGAATTCGCTTTAAACAGGTCTGAAAATAAAAAAATATATTTTTACATTTTCACCAGTGATCTTGTGGGGAGATGGTCATTTATTCATTTCTTAGTTTCAAAAGGCTTATTCTTCAAATAACTCATTAATTTTACTCCTCTCTGCCAAGACAGATTTCAAAATGAAGACCCCGAACAGCTATTTAGCCTCTTGCTGAATTTAGAAAAACTTCTACAAGGATCTTCACTGGGTATTCCCATAGTTGTTCTAAACTCTCCAAAATACCACCAGACATTTCTTTATTGCACTTAAAAAGTTTAACAACAGTTAAAACATCATTATTCCTAAACTTCAATTAAATCTATCCTTGTACTATTTAGCATTGTGAATGATACTCGTAATAATGTCAACACTTACCTGAACTTCCTTTTTATTTCCTAGTTGTTCAACTCTGTCAATAAAATCCTCAAACTGCAGTTTAGGGAACAGCCTATGTGCCCAGTGCTCCATGTGTCTGATTAGCTTCTTCAGGTCTTCAGCCTGGCACATAAAAATAAAAATGCTAAATAGAAGGCTCATTCCCACAACTGACGCTGTCAGCAGATTTCAGAATTGAAAAGTACTGCCAAAGTCACTGGAGTTATTTTATATTTACAAGGTTGAGAAACTTAGAAGGAACTTTAAGAAGAAAAATATTTGTAAGAGCTTAGGGGACTGGAGACTAAAAGGGCACTGGGTATAGTTTTTTTTTTTTAAATCACGGGAAAAGTTCATGTGAAAACACAATAAAAAGTTAAAAGATAATTATACATGTGCCTTTTCAGAACTGTAAAGTAAAATCTAAAAATAAGCTTTAATAAAATATGTCAAAATATCTTCTAGGAATAACTAAACACAATGACAGGTCCCTAAATCATATACAGTAAAGAAAGCATTAAAAATTCAGCACTCAACGAAAATCCCAAGGGCAAAGCACCAAAGACTAGCAAAGAACAGTTTAACCATCTTCAGACCACATCACCTCCCTGTATTTGAAATACCAATTAGCATTAAAATTTTGCTAAATGAAAAATAAAGCTTAAAGTTGATGAATGAGAAAAGCTACAGTTAAACTTCTGGCTTTACTGTATAATATTTCATTCTCCACTTAAGAGTATTTTAAAACAGGACAGAGGTTCAGAACACAGGCTCTGCCACTGAGGCTGGGTGACCCCTGGAAATGACTGCTCCGCAGTAATCTTTAAACCTTAAAGGGAAACTATCCCCTAAAGTTATCTTTAAACCAAACAAGAGTTTAGCTTAATTCGTAGAGAATGTTTGCCTTGAGCACGGTGCTCTTTTAAAGAAGTATCTGTATGTGATCCAAGTGACAACAGAAACTGGAAAGATTAAATAAAAAGCTTAGAAACCAGTGAGTTTATGCTAATGGTGGTGGAATAATTTGGAAAAGGATATACAGAATGATCACACAACCTGAAAACTGTGATCGGTGTCACTGAATTGTACATGTAGAAATTGTTGAATTGGTGTTTTGCTTTGTATATTTTCACCAAAAAAAACTAAAATAAAAGAGCACAGGCTCTGGATCAGACTGCATAGACTCAAATTCCAATTCCGCCACTTAATCGCTGTGTGACTTTGAATACCTTACCTCTCTGTGGCTATTTCTTATATAGAAAATGAGACTAATAATACACATACCTCAAAGTGTTGTAAGGATTTAATAAGTGCCTGACACAAAGTAGATACTCTAATGTTGATTATTATTTTTGCTGTAAGGAGCCCTGGTAGCCCAACGGTTAGGCGCTTGGCTGCTACCTGAAAGGTTGCAGTTCGAATCCACCCAGCAACTCCTTGGAGAAAAGACCTAGTGATTTGTTTTTGTGAAGATTACAGCCTAGAAAACACTATGAGGCAGTTCTACTGTCACATGGGGGTCGCTATGAGTAAAAAATCGGCAACAGGTTTGTTTTTTTAGATTTCTAGATTTCTGTACTTTGCCCTTGAAAATTCTGTGTCCTTACAATGTTGCACCTTCACTGATTTTCTTCTCCATGTATGACTTGGGACTCCTCACTGTATTTACCATATTTTTAGGCAGATAATGCTCACGTCAACAACACTTGCTATTTGACTTTGTCTAGAAGCCAGCAGTCAAGACAACTCACTGGAAGACTAATGTGTAATACTGACAGAGCAATGTCTTCTCATGCTCCCCTTCTAATGATAAGGTATATGTTCTCTCAAAAATTTCATCACCTAAGATAATTTTCCAATTGTAGTGGGCAATTAGCTAGCCACCTCTCATGCTAGACCCAAGGGACACACACATAAAGGAACAACTACCGCGTTCTTTTGCAAACAATGTGCCCACATAAATAACGTGCCCACACATATAAGGTGCATAGTGTGCCTAGGAAAACAATGCACGAGGCGGTTGCAAGGTTGGCAAACAGGTATAATGTGTGTGTCATCTGCATAAAAATACAGTAAATACAGTGAGAAGTCCCAAGTCATACGTGGAGAAAAAGCAGTGAGGGGTCAGCATTGTGAGAAAATAGCCAGAATTTTCAAGGGAAAGTACACACGACTAAAACAAAATCAAACCTGTTGCTGCTGAGTCAATGCTGACTCATAGGGCCCCTGTAACACAGAGCAGAACAGCCCCACAGGGCAGTTCCTAGGCTGTAAATCTTTCTTCCTCCTCCAGGGGGAGTGGCTGGTGGGTTCCAATCGCCAGCCTTTCAGTTGGCAGCTGAGCACTTAACCACTGAGCCATCAGGGCTCCTACAGAAGACTAAAACCCAACCAAATCCGTTGCCATCGAGTTGATTCGGACTCGTAGTAACCCTACTGAAAATAAACTCTCTCAAAGCCCACCCTCATCTACTGAAGAAACACAAAATGTATATCCTTCAGATAAATTCATTTAATAAAGGACTTCTTACGAACATGATCAAGAATTCATAAATCCGAAGCACCAATTCATCACTGCTACCTGAAAATTTCAACAAGGGCAATGCATTAACTAATCTGCATCTGGTTTTAAAAATATCCTGATTTATGTTTCATTTTGTGGCAAAAAAAAAAAAAAAGACACAGGCTTGTATTCTCTCTTTCTAGCCAATAAAGCTGATTTTTCAGTCTCGCAGGTTTGAGATCTTGGGATTAGTTGTGACTCTTGTTTTACAATCACCTACAGATCCTGTATGTTGTACACTCCCTACTACTACTCCATCCAAGCTATTATCACCTCATCTCAGTATTAGTAACCTCCGGTGGCTGCTGCCTCCAGCCTCTTCTCTCTTCCAGATTATCCCTCACAACACACCTAAATGGTACTATTGGATTAACATTGTTCTATCTGGACTATGAAACAGAAAGTCTTGACTCTGGACATTCAAAACTCTTAAAACCGAGTTTCCTTAACTAGATAATAAAATCGACACCTATCCCACAAGTGGAAAATTAAGGAGAATAGATTTGAAAATGCTTCATGAACTACGAAGAGCTATCAAAAGATTATCTGTAAAAAATTGTTTCTACATGTCTACATGACTCAAAGATAAAAGAATTTCGAAACAGACATTTGTACAGGATTGACAGTTCTTAAATATCCTCATTTTTCAGTAAAACTTTGCTGATGCCTATTATGAACCAGGCACCGTGCCAGAATTTGGGAACACGTCAGCAATTAGTATAAGCAGAGTCCTTGCCTTCATGAAGCTTAAAACAACTCTGAAAGAGGCAAACTGTTTTCCTCTAAATTATAAAGTACAACCTGAGGCTTAGAGACTCCAGCATGAGTTTCCTAAAATCATAGTTTATACACTGGCAAAAATGAGACTAGGAGACCTGCTTTCTGATTTTTCAAACAATGCCCTTTTCACTAAATCACTGTTTCTAAGATATATGATGATAAAGGATAGTATCAGTTAAGAATTCTGAGATACGTAAGAGCATGATTATGGAGTGACAGTTTGATATTCTAAAAAACAAAAACCTAAAATAAAAACCAGGTATTTCTTACCTCATGACCTTTACCTTTGAATTTTGCCTTGTCAAACACATGCCTTAAGGCTGGAAGCCCTCTCTCTGAAATTAATCTGTGAATAGAAATAGGTTTTGAGTTTCAAGTTTTCATGGACTGCAAACCAAGACCGCAATAAGAAAAAATATTTCCTGCTAAATTCGGGTGGGTGGGGGGAGTCTTTAGAAAGATGTGATCTCCCAATCACTGCCAACAAAAGCTTTCTGAGCAGAGACAGGGAGACCTCAGACCACCAAGAATGCAGCACTGGGAGCGGACCGTGTCCTCTGGACCCCGGATCCCTGTGCCTAAGAAGCTCCTTGACCAGGGGGAAGATTGATGACAAGGAATCTTCCTCCAGAGCCAACAGAGAGAAAGCCGTCCCTTGGAGCTGACACCCTGAATTTGGACTTCAAACCCACTAGACCATGAAACAATAAATTTCTCTTGTAAAAGCCATAAAAAAAAGCTTTTAACATAAGAAAAACAATGGATGTAAAGGAAAAGTATAATGTATAAGGAAACAGTAACTGTACCTCTGAGCATCCAGCTTGGGTATATTCCTTTTAATTGTTCTCTTTGGAGGCACGGGAACAGGTGCTCTCCTCTCTGGTGAAACACGCCAAGATTTAATATTATTTCAATACTTTAAGCATCATAAAATATCACTTCTAAGCTGACGGGTGGACAATTGAACATGGAGACTTGTCTGAAACTCCCTGTACAGACCTTCATCAGGTTCAGCTCCTTCACCATCTTCTCTCCCTGGGGAGGCTGGAGGTGGGAAAGGAGGGAAAGTCTCATCCTCTAGGTGCTCATAATCTGGTAGCTCCAACATCTTTTCCTCTAGGGAAAAAAATATATATATTTTTTATTCATCCAAATAGTCTTTCTGTTACTGTCGAGTTCCATTTGCAGCAAAATTCATGTGTTCCAGTCAGTTAAACTCCATTTCAAACTCACACATCATGAAAAGAAACAGAGAAGACAATAATTACGGGAAAAAAAACTAGGCCAGAAATCAGAAGACCGGAGCTTTAATGTAGACCCTACCAATAAATGACTACATGATTTTGATTTATATAACTGCCGAGTTTTCCCTACGATGATTTTAGGCTTTTCAGAGAGTTTTAAACTGGGATCAAAATGGACGTGAAATAGGCAAGGCTATATGCCCTTGGATGTCGCAAGTGGTTCACGCTCCACTACTAATGAAAATGGTAGCAGCTGGAACCCACCAGTGGCACCACAAGAGAAAGGCTACGGAGTGCGGTTCTACTCTGACGTGTGTGGGGTTGCCCTGAGTTCGAACTGACGCGACAGCAACAGGTTTTTGGACAGGTATCCTACTTCAACCGGGGAAGCTTTTAAAAACAAAAAGGTCTTCTTGGTTAAGATTTTCTTTAAAGGAAGAGAAATAATCCTCGGATTGATAATATAATGTGTTTCAGTGCCATCTTACTTGACCCCTCAGCAACATCTGTCACTTTTGATCAGTCCCTTTTTCTTGACTCCTTTGACTTCTAAATGCAGTTCTCACCTGGTGTTCCTCCCTTTCAGGACCTTCTTCCTGGATCTCCTTTGTAGGCTCATCTTCCTCTAACCTGACCATTAAAGACTATGTCCTAGGTCCTCTTTGCTCATATATACACATGGCTTTAAGTAGTATTTATTACTTACAGATGACTCACAAATTATCTCTAGCCTAGGCCTCCAGATCTCTACTTCCCACTTGAGGGCCCTTCAGTATAACTCATGTACAAAACTGAACTTTTAAATTTTCCCAACTCGATGAATGATGTCTATCCAACTATGCAAGTCATTCCTGATGCTTTCTTCTCCCCATCCTACACACACTGTCCATTTTATTTCCTAAATATCCCCGAATCTATCCATTCTCATATCCACCATAACTTATTTCTTGCTTAGGTTACTCCATTACTCCCATCCACTTGTGCCTCCTTCAATCCATTCTCCATATTACAGCTAGTCATTTGGAAATGTAAATCTGATCACGTTACTACATGGCATAAATATTTCAGTGGCTTACTACCACTCTTAAGATAAAGATAAAATTTCAAAGTCCTGCATGGTCTGGCTTCTTCCTACCCTCCGGCTTCAACTTTCACCACTCTCCGTGCTTTTTCCTCTAGCCATATTGGCCTTCTTTCAGTTCCAAGCATGCGGTGGGGCTGGTCAATAAGCTGATTTTTCTCTTTTAATATTGTAGAAAATTGACAAGAGTCGCATACTATCTCATTTCAGACACTGATAAAGTTGTTTTAACTTCCTCCTCTAGTCCTCAAAAGGAGTCCTGGTGGCGTAACGGTGCTTGGACTGGCAGTCGAGCCACCCAGCGTCTCCGCGAAAGAAAGGCCTGGCGATCTGCTCCCATAAAGACTACAGCCTAGAAAACCCTATGGGGCAGTTCTACTGTGTCACATGGGGTCGCTATGAGTCAAAATCGCTCCACTATAGGTAACATCTAGTCGTCAAGCTCCCACAGGAGTTAAAATAACAAAGCAGCTTAAGGTCCGAACAACAATTAGTTTCCCCATGCCCAATTCTTTCTCCAAGATGTCAAAACCGAACTCCCTCAGTCTCAAGGGAAGTCCGACCAGGCTGCCTCGACGGCCCCCTTTGCTTTGTGCACCCCTAAAAACACCAACACCTCTGATTCCTTCCCTCTTCTACTCCAAACTTCGCTCCCGTCTTCAACCTCATTCATTCATTCACCATTCACAGGGCGCTTTGCACGTTTACAAGACCCTGCACAGAAGCTGGGCGTGTTGAGATGCATCGGAAACACGTTCCCTCCCTCTTCAAGGCTCGGTTAAGTGAAATGCAGACTAGAAACGTAAACAGGAAATTTCAGCCGCCCTCTCCCCCGCCCGCCTCCCCTCTCCACAAGCTGCAGGCCGGTCAGGTCTCCTCCAGCTCCATTCCCGCTAAGGCCGCACCCGCCGCGGCCCTGTCTCCTAGCCTCCTCACCCCTTCCTGCATATCCGCAGCTCTCCCGCTCCTCCGTCGGCTCCCAGGGCCACCTGTCCCCTCGGAGCCCTCACCGGTCCACCACCATCTCTCACCTCGCACGAACTGCAAGCAGCCACAGCGATGAGCTCGGCGTGGCGGCAAACCGCGCCTCTCGCGAGACTCTGCCGCTTCCGCCGCGAGAACAGCCCTCGGCGTCTGGCGCCAAATCCGCGGACCGCCCTAGGGCGGTACCTGTCCCGGTCTCGCTGCCTTGGGTCCGGTCCGCGCCAGCGCATCGTGGCTTTTCTTACTCCTGCCACCCTACCCCCGCACCGCTTCCGCCCTCCTGTATTCCCCATTGGAATTACAACCCCTTTATTTATTTGTATAAAGTTCGAATTTGTCACACTTCAGGTACGTTGTTGTGTGCCAGCCAGTCCATTTTGACCCATAGCGAACCACCACTAGCTCCTTGGAAACTCTTTCCTTTATGGTCGCTATGAGTTGGACTCCATGGCAACGGGTTTGGCTTTTGGTGCATCTTTATGGAAGCAGATCACCAGGTCTCTTCTCCCTGGGAGACGCTAGTTAGTGGGTTTGAACTGTGAGGTCAGTTAGCAGCTAGGGTCTTAACCACTGCCCCAGGAAGGCTCCTTTTCGGTACATTAAAAAAAAAAAGACTCTGGTTTTTTTTAGAAAGCTGAATTGTGAGTACAGTGGAAAAAATAAGAGGCAAGCAGTAACCCTGGGTGATGCAAATAGTAACTCAGCTGCTAACCAAAAGGTTTGAGGTTCCAGTCCACCCAGAAGTGCCTTGAAAGAAAGAGCTGGTAATCAGCCACTGAAAACCCCATGGAGCCCAATTCTATTCTGACATGCATGGGGTCACCATATCAATGTAACTTGATTCTATTATCTTTATAGGGTTGTTAGGATTAAATAATAGTGCTTAATTAATGTTAGCCATTATTATTCATATAACTTTTAGAATGTTTGACTCAGAAAATGTAAAAACTTTATTAATTGTGGGCCCATGTGAAAATAGCTACCACAGTTGTAAGGCATTGATATATTATTGTCAAAGACTCATGGTTTCCTTTTTTTTTAAGATGTAAGGAATACTACACAGGTGATGTTTTCCTTTGCAATTTGACCAGAGACATAAAAAGATACCTTCCCTAGAGACCATGTCATTAAAACTCTTCTTTTAAAACAGTTTGTTTTAAAGAGAGAATAGTTAAGAAAAAAATAAAGATTTTTATTAAAGACCAAAGATTGAGCATAAGCGTAAAAGCTTTTCTGCCAAGCAGAAACCCAGTCCACCACATATCTAGGGATGGGCTTGGGGAAAGAAAAATGAAATCAACCTTTTCAAACCAGAAGATCATGAACTGTTTGTCCCACATTTAAAGTCTCTGAGTCCTGCAGACTGGCTGGTGTTATCTGGGTTTATCACTTAGCTAAGTGCTAGGCTGGCTGGAGCTCGTGGTCCCCGTGCATGAGGACTTCATCTCAAGATTATGGCCTCTGCTTTGTACATGACATGCCGTAGTTGGGACTATATCACCTAGTCAAGTTTGTATCAGCATTAGCAATCAAGGCTGCCAGGCCAGGGTTTATTCAGTAGTGAATTAGTTCAGATTCGGTTCAACTGGAAGTAAGAGAATAATAATAATAAACCTTAGATAAACTAAAAAATGATAAGATAGAAGTTGGTCTCTTATGTACAAGAAGTCTGGAGGTAGTAAGTTGGTTGGTACAGCGCTCCATGGTAACAGATACATGGTGTCTCCTGTCTTCTTGCTGTACCTTGTGAGCATTCCATTCTCAAGTTCATGTCATGGTCCGTCCACAATGGCTTCTAGAGCTCTAGCCTCGTTCCAGTCAGCAGGAAGGAGGGAGAAGGGCATGGCCTTATGCTTTAAGAAGTTGCAGACAACAATTGTGGTTACATTCCACTAGCCAGAATGTAATCATATGGTCACACCTAGCTGCATGTCAGGAATGTAGTCTTTATTCTTAGTGGCTACGTACGACTAGAGGACTTGTTGGTGCAGTAGTTAAGTGTTTGGCTGCTAACCAAAAGGGTGGTGGTTTGAATCCACCAGCTGCTCACTGGAAACCCTATGGGGCAGTTCTACTCTGTCCTATAGGATCGCTATGAATCAGGATCGACTCGATGGCAATAGGTTTGGTTTGTTTAGGAGCTCTAGTGGTGCAATGTTTAAGCGCTCAGCTGCTAACTGAAAGATCTATGGTTTGAACCCACCAGCCACTTTTTGAGAGAAAAGACCTGGCAATCTGCTCCTGTAAAGATTACAGCCTTGGAAATCTGATGCAGCAGTTTTGTCCCATAGAGTTGCTATGAGTTGGAATCGAACTGACAATACACAACAATGACACGTACCATTAAGGTTTCTATTACTTTGGGAGAAAGGGAGAAGTTGGGAGTAAAACAGCAGACTCTGCCATTAATAGCAAAAAATAAATAGGGGGAAAAAACTTTAAACAAATTCACTAATTTTGCACGTTCACAGTTTTGGAGGTTTTCCAAAAATATTAGGAAGGGGAGTACCTAGTATTTTCACAATAATTCACACAAGCGATTCTTGACATAAGAAGACGATTATATTGTACACTGTCTTATACCTTTGGGAATCTTTCTTAAAATCCATCCTTAAGCCACAATATCAGGTCTACTAATAACTATGGAAATCCTGGTGGCATAGTGGTTAAGTGCTATGGCTGCTAACCAAAAGGTCAGCAGTTCGAACTCTGTCCTACAGGGTTGCTATGAGTTGGAACTGACTTGACAGCGCAGTGAGTTCGGTTTTCTTTTGGTTTGTTGTTAGTAAACTTAGAATCAAACTGGTAAGAGAAGATAACTATTCTAATGTCATGATCTGAACTTTATTTATTTTTGGATGCTTAATATCTTCGGAAGGAGCCCTGGTGGTGCAGTGGTTAAGCACTCAGCTGCTAACCACTTTTAGTTGAAAGGTAGACAATTGGAGCCCACCAGCTGCTCTGCAGAAGAAAGATGTGGTGATCTCCTTCTCTAAAGATTACAGCCTTGGAAACCCTATGAGGCAGTTCTACTCTGTCCTGTAGGGTCTCTCTGAGTCGGAATAGACTCGACAGCACATAGCAACAATATCTTTGAACACCCCTCTTATATTGTGGATTCCTACCTGATGAGTTCATCCCTCCCTAAGACAGAAATGAAAAACTCACTTCCCAGGCTCCCATGTGCTCAGGTGTATTCTATGTACCCTGACTCCACTCCTGAATGAAATTTTAGGTCAAAAGAGAGTGTTAGAAAGATGGAGACCCTGCTTGGAATCCACTCTGGCTGAAAGACAACCAGCTTCCAAGGGCAGTGAGACCAAGAAAGAAGCACCAGGAACAGAGCAGTCCTTTGGACCAAAAAAGATTGATGACAAGGACCTTCCTCCAGAGCCAAAAGAGAAAGCCTTCCCCTAGAGCTCGCACCCTGAATTTGGACTTCTAGCCTACTAGACTGTGAGCGGATAAACTGTTTGCTGAAGCCATCCACTTGTGGTATTTCTGTTATAGCAGCAGTAAATAACTAAGACACATGGCTTGGGTCCTTAAAGTGACATCTTTGCTTTTTAACACTTTAAATAGGTCTTTTGCAGCAGATTTTCCCAATGCAATACATTGTTTGATTTCTTGACTACTGCTTCCATGGGTGTTGATTGTGGATCCAAGTAAAATGAAATCCTTCACAACTTCAATCTTTTCTCCGTTTATCATGATGTTGCTTATTGGTCCAGTTGTGAGGACTTGTGTTTTCTTTATGCTGAGGGTCATATAGTATCTGGTAAAGCCTCCCTCTCCATGTCTCCTTCCCAACACTTCTCGCTCCTTCTCACCCACTGTCTCCTCCGTTATTCCGGTCATTTTTTCTGCTTGGAGCCAACTGATACCCTCAGGATGGGAGTAGGAGGCAGTGTATATGGGTGCTCACCAACTTCAAGAACTTATTAAAATACAGTATTCTTCCCAACAAGGACACTTCTCTCCCTAAGAGAACTTTAGTGTCAGCCATTAAAGTAGTAAATTGTTCTCCACCTCCATCCAAATAGAATTTAACAAAAGTGAAAGGTGATAAGAAAGCATTCCCAGTGTGGAGTGGAACGGAATGGAAGCAAGCAATCAGCCTTTGGACAGACTGAGTGAGACCAACGCTATTAGATTTTCATACCTCACATTTCTTCTGTGCTCCCAATAGCAAGATATTTTGCATTTCTGAAAAATATTTTGAAAAAAAATATTTTAAGTTATTTTTTACTCTTTCATAATTTAAAATTGTATTATCTTCAAATGTTTTATAAAAGCATTCTGACCAGGTGAGGGAGCTGGGGAGCTGCTCTTTAAATGTTTTCATAAGCGAGGAGCAGATTTTAAAGATTCAAAGATGAAGAGATATTCACAATATAGATGAAAATTTCCCGAAGGCATTTAAATGGCAAAAATTTCTTAGAACATGAAAAGCATGAACTATGAAAGAAAAAGATCAATAAATTGGGCTTCATCAAAATTTTTAAAAATTTGCTCTTCAAAGAAAATGAAAAGGCAAACCATGAGCAGGGAGTAAAATATTTGTAAAACACGTATCTGACAAAGGACTTGTATTTAGAATATATAGAGAACTCTTACAACTCAATAATAAGACAAACAACCCAGTTCAAAATGGGCAAAAGATTTAACATTCACTCCACCAAAGAAGACATATGGATGTCAGATAAGCACGTAAGATGTTCGATATAATTAGTAAACCAAACCAAAACCCTTTGCCACTGAGTCCATTCTGACTCACAGTGACTCTATAGGTCAGAGTAGAACTGCTCCATAGGGCTTCCAAGGAGCAGCTGGTGGATTTGAACTGCCAACTTTTTGGCTAACAGTCATAGCTCTTAACCACTGCGCCACTAGGGCTCCCATTAGTCAACAGGGAAATGAAAACCACGATGGGGTATCACGACACATCCACTAGAATGGATAAAATTTTAAAAGACTAATCAGACCAAATACTGGCAAGGATGTGGACCAATGGAACTCTCCAACACTGCTGATGGGGATGTAAAATAGTTTAAACACTTTGGAAAAGTTAAACACACTGAATTGTACATGTAGAAATTGTTGAATCAGTGTACATTCTTCTGCATATATTCTCAACAGCAACAAATAAAGTGAATTAAAAAAAGTTAAACACGCCTGCTATATGACCCATCCATTTCACTCTTAGGTATCTACTCAAGAGAAATGAAAACATGCCTGTATAAAGACTTGTACACAGATGTTCAGGGCGGTTTTGTTTGTAATAATCAAAAAAACTAGAAACAACCCAAATGTCCATCAACAACTGAATGAATAAGCAAACTATGGTACAGCCATAAAATGAGGTACTACTCAGCAATCGATGTATTGATACACAAAACAGTGAGTAAATCTCAAAGCAATTATGCTGAGTAAAAGAAGCCAGATGAAAACAGAATATATTAAACAGCACATATTACACAATCTATATAAAATTCTAGAAAATGCAAACTATAGTGGGGACAGGTGGGAGGAGCGAGGGATTACAAAGAGGCTCAAGGAAACTGTTGATGGCTTCTCCACATATGTCAAAACTGTTCAAATTTTATACTTTAAATATGTGTTATCTGTCTTATGTCAAATATGCCTCAATAAACCTGTTAAAAAAAAAAAAGATTAACAGTATAAGAGACGTTTTTTAAATACAGAAAAGATTCCCTCGGTATTTAAATCATTGTTGTTGTTCTTAGTTGCCATCAAGCCAATTCTGATTCATGGAGATCCATGCATGCAGAGTAATACTGTACATTAACGAGCCCTGGTGGTGCAGTGGTTAAATGCTCAGAAGAGGAGGCACGTGCATGAGCCCTTGGGCCTGTGAACCCCTCACTATGTGGGGAGGGGAGAGGCCAGACAAGGGCCTGAATGGAGCCCCTGAAGCAAGGCCCAAAACAGAACTGCTAGCAGTTTTCTGAGGTATTGGATGTGGAAAGTGCTGGAAAGAGGAATCAAATGGCTGCAGTGGGGGTTGTTGTTGCTAGGCGTCGTCAGGTTGGTTCTGACTCATAGCGACCATATGTATAACAGAACGGAAGGTTGCCCAGTCCTGTGCCGTCCTCAGAACTGTTGCTATGTTTGAGCCTACTGTGGCACCTACTGTGTCAGTCCATCTCGTTGAGGGTCTTCCTCTTTTCCTCTACCCTCATTGGGAGTAAGGGTGTGGAATCAAGTCCTCCAGTTTGGATGTTTTATGTCTGAGACACCCTTAAATATATTCAAGTAGAAATTCTCAGGAAGCAGTTGGCTATACGAGTCTGGAGCTCAAGAGGAGAGATCTAGGCCAGTCGTAAAAAAATTGGGACCCTCATCAACATACGACCCACTGCCGTCAAGTTGATTCCAACTCATAGCAACCCTATAGGACAGAGAAGAGCTGCCCCATAGAGTTTCCAAGCAGTGCCTGGTGAATTAGAACTGCCGACCTTTTGGTTAGCAGCCATAGCTCTTAACCACTATGCCACCAGGGTTTCCCATTAACACTGAGGTCACCAAAGCAGAGAGCACAGACAAAAAAGGACCATGTCTGAGGCGCTACAACCTAATGAATTCTCACCAACAAAAGCTGGAAAATACTGACCTATACCCTCACCTCCTAAAAATAAACTGTTACCATTTTTTTAATTGTATTGAAAGTATACACAGCAAAACATACACCAATTCAACAACCTCTACCTGTACAATTCAGTGACATTGATTACATTCTTTGAGTTGTGCAACCATTCTCTCCCTCCTTTTCTGAGTTGTTCCTCCTCCATTAACGTGAATTCACTGCCCCCTAAGTTTCTTATCTAATCTTTCAAGTTGCTGTCATCAGTTTGATCCCATATAGATAGTTCTTCAAAAAAGCACGACATTCAAGGCAGACATGCTTTACTAAATAAACTGAATTATTGTTTGGTTAAAGATGACATCAGGGGATATTTTTGGTTTGAGGTTTAAAGAAAATCTCAGGACAACAGTACTACTGTTAGCATTTTTCAGTATTTCCTCGGAACCTCTCTCTCCCTATTCCTCAATATCCCTCTCCTTTCCTCTTTTCTCCTCTCCTTCTCTTCCTTTCTCCTTTGTCATACACATTCATACTGTATTTTTGTATAAAATTGTGCTCATAATGTACATACTTCTTTATACGTGCTTTCTTTCATGCAATTTTTGCTGAACAATTTCCCATGCCATTAGATGCTCTTTTAAACTGTGATTCCTAGCTGACATATTGAATTTCATCATGTAGATATATCATAAGACCTCCTATTTTTGGACATTAAATTTTAATAATATAATATTACTTTTTTAACACAGAGAAATCCAAAAGAGAAAATAAAAAATTATCCGTAATTTTGAATAAAATAAAATAGTACATCTACATGAACAGAAAATTCAAACAAGGCAGGTAAGTACAAAATGAAGAGTAAACGCTTTCCCTCCCAATCAGCAGGCACTTCTTTCTCAAGGTAATCACTGATAACCAAATTCTGTAGTTTCTTCCAAGGAAAAACACGTTAGTTTGTGTCTATATTTTGTTATTATGAGTAATATGGAAATAAACATCCTTGTACATTAAACTTTGTGCACATCTATGATTATTTCCCTAAAATAAATTCCTAAGTTTGAATTGTATACATTATGGATATTATATGAAATTGGTCGTATTTTGTATAGCTTATAAACTAAGTTTGACTGGCATCAAGATTTGTCAGTTTCTAAGTCTGGCCCCAAATTCATAGAACTCAAGAGGATTATGGATAATTATATATCCAGACCTACTGAGTTTATGCAAAATATGGTTTGACATCATTTGAAATTGAAGGTAAGTATGAAAATTAGAGAAAGGGATAGTAGATATAGGAAAAATAATTGTACTGTTAATACAGCATTACTGAGATCTTCAGTGTCTTTATAATTGGAGGTATTTGAAAATGTCACAGCTAAACAAACTTACGTGATGACCATCAAACAAAACTAATTTTACCTACATACTATCTGGCAAGTATTATGGATTGAATGTTCCCCCCCCCCAAAATTTATGTTGGAAGTCCTAACCCCTGGTACCTGTGAACTTGACCTTGTTTGGAAGATGTTATCAGTTAACATGAGGTCACATGGAGTTCTGGTGCTATAAATGGTTAAGCCCTAGACTACTAACCAAAAGGTTGGTGGTTCAAATCCACCCAGAGATACCTTGGAAGTAAGGCCTGGTGAACTGCTTCCAAAGATCACAGCTTTGAAAACTCTATGGATCAGTTCTCTTCTACACACATGGGGTCGACATGGCTCTGCTAACACCCTAAATTCAAACTACTAGCCTCCGGAACTGTGAGACAACAAATTCCTGTTGCTTAAGGCCACCCACTTTGTGGTGTTTTGTTTTGGCAGCCCTAGGAAACAAACACAGGAAAACCACAAGAAAAACACCAAATCCGTTGCCATCGAGTCAATTCCGACTCATAGCAACCCCACAGGACAAAGCAGAACTGCCCCATAGGGTTTCCAAGGAATGGCTGGTAGATTCAAACTGCTGACCTTCTGGTTAGCAGTTGAGCTCTTAACCACTGCGCTACCAGGGCTCCATGAATACAGCAAGGCACCAGAGAATTGTGAAAAGATCATTGGCCTAGGAGTCAGGAGATGTGGCCCCTGTCCCTGTTCTACCCCTAGTTACCTGTGTCACCGTGGCGGACACTACTGAACTGTCTCAGGCTCTGCTTTCCCATTTAAAAAATGGGATGATTGGACCCAATGACCTCTTTGGTCCAGCTCTAACATTCTAAAATGAACTCAGTCTCCCATTACGCAAATGCAAAAGTCCTACCTCATAGGCCAGTCTAGGATCCAGTCACAATTGTCTGTCTATTCAGAGAAAGCACACAAAGGAGCAAGGATAAATGGCCATACGGTTCAGCAGTAATGACAGTGATGCAGCAATACCATCATTATAATAACAATAACCATACATTTTATGAGACTGTACAATTACAGCAATCTGGTACATTGTGCAGAAGAGGTTTCTTGATCCCTGAGGTTGTATAAAACTATAGAATACATTGCTCATCGATAATT
Organism: Loxodonta africana; assembly: GCF_030014295.1. Lineage (NCBI taxonomy): Eukaryota > Metazoa > Chordata > Mammalia > Proboscidea > Elephantidae > Loxodonta > Loxodonta africana. The sequence continues at coordinate 49,549,488 of NC_087354.1, read as the reverse complement.
ATAGTTTACAGTATCTTAAAACAGACAAAAACCCAGGAGGTGTGTCGTGTGTAGTTCACTGCCAGAGATAAAACACTTCAGACAAATTCTTGGCTCTCTATGAGCTGACCTGGCTCTGAGCAAGAGTGTGAATTATAAAAAGATTGACAGTCAGGCTTTAAAATGTCTCTTCCTGTACAGGCCTCACATGCTCTTATCACAGCTCCCAGATCACTACCACTCAAATGGTCACTCTCATTTAAAATTTCCTGCTTGTAATCTTTGCAAAGCATTTGGCAGGAAAAGAATGATGCAGGGGTTTTCCACCGAGTAGGAAAAAAAAAAAACAGTGATGACAAACTTTGGAGTGAATGTTCTGGCCAGGGAAAGAGATTTGCTTAATCTCAGACCAGCCTCTAGAATAAGAATATCCGGGATCCTGGGCTGTGATTCCAAAGCAAGTCAAGACTTCCTTCTCCACAGCTGCCCTCTAGGAAGCTGGTATGTCCGCGTATATCTTCTTTCACTGGGCTACACAAGAATAAAAAGCCAAGTACTACACCTCTCTGGAATGCCAAACCAGGACCAAGTCCCTACCCCCGCAGCCCTCCAAAAAAAGATGCAAGAGCCTACATCCTGTCTGGTTTAAGCCACATCCTTAGAGACCAAATGAAAATCACATCATCCCTACCTTGTTGAGGCATCTTTTCTTTTTTTTTTTTTTTAAATGAAGAGCAAGTGACAATTAAGAGACTCCCAGAATAACCCAGTGGTTTGATTGCAATCAGAATGTCTGACATCAAGAATTGAGGAAGCGGATGTACCTGGTATGAGGGGGGAATGGGAGGGTAGTGTTACCCTCCACACCGTGACCCTTTACGCAGTAGTAACAGCTGCCAAACTCACAGAAGCTGAAAAATCTAGACAATGGGTAAGATTCCTTAGACATTTATTTTAAAAATTTTAAAAATTCACTCTACTCAAAAGAATGAATTATCTGCAAAGGGAATAATGATAGTAAAAGCATTTGGTAAAGAGTCAGATTCTCTCATGACTGGAGCATAAGAAAATGTGGTATTAAAATGAGAAAAAAAAAGTAAGATAGAATGTCTTCATGTGGAAAAACTTGTTTGCAATAACCAGACATATTTTATTTTGAATTTCCCAACTAAATTTTTCACATTAAGAAAGTAAAAGATCTTAAGTTTTAAGAGGGTAAATACCAGCTTTCCTCTAAATAAAGGTCATAAATTGAAAATGTCATAATGTGCACTGAGTCTATAATAAGCATGTGAGTATGGCTGAAGATGAACATAGAATTCTGTAATGTAAATAAAGGTTATCTTTGAGAAGTATATCATGAATGGTTTTTATTATCTTCTTTATACTTTTCTGGGTTTTTTTCCACATAATCCAAAAACCAACTGAACCCGTTGAGGTTGAGTCAATTCCAACTCATAGCAACCCAACAGGACAGAGTAGAACTGCTCCATATGGTTTATAAGGAGCGTCTGGTGGATTCAAACTGCTGACCTCTTGGTTAGCAGCTGAACTCTTAACCACTATGTCACCAGGATTTCCTTCCACATAATAAGCTGGCATAAGTTTTATAATGAAAAAAACCCATGAAATTTGAAACAAAGAATTTGAAGATACTTTCCCCTTAAAGTTTTATTTAGTTCTACAATCCATCTAGAGTTGATTTTTTAGTTATGGTGTGGGGTAGGGACTAAGACTGATTTTTTTTCATATAGATATTCAGTTGACCCAGCACTACCAGGGTTTCCCTTTACCGTGTTCGGTACTGTTTTTTCATGATTTCATTTAATGCTCACAACAATCTGGTGTAGTACTGATTGCCATCAAGTCTATTCCAACTCATAGTGATCCTGTAGGACAGAGGAGAACTGCCTCAGAGGGTTTCCAAGGCTGTAATCCTTACAGAGAAACCCTGGTGGCATAGTGGTTAAGAGCTACAGCTGCTAACCAGAAGGTTGGGAGTTTGAATCCACCTGGTGCTCCCTGTATGGGGCAGCTCTATTCTGACCTATAGGGCCACTTGAGTTGGAATTGACTTCATGGCAACGGTTTGGCTTTACAGGTAATCCTTAGAGAAGGTGCCCTCATGGTACAGTGGTTCAGTGCTTGGCTGCTAATCGAAAGGTTGGTGGGTTCAAATCACCAACCTTTTGGTTAGCTGCCGAGCACTTTAACCACTGTGCCACCAGGGCTCCTTCTCTGGTGCAGTAGGTAGTATTACTCAAATTTTATAGGTGAGTAAACCCAGAGAGGTTAAGTAATCTGGCTAAGGCAGAACTGGAATTGAAACACGGTCTTTCTCTCTTAAGTGTGTGCTGTTTTTTTGTCTGTTTTGTTTGATTTTGGACCTTAGGTGCAGAGGGGTGAGTTAAATGTAGTCCTCAGTTCATGACGCATTTTCATCATTGGCTGCCCTCTTATTTCTTGGTTTCTCACATTTGTGATGCCACTACACTATGTCCAAATGTGACAAACCACATGAAAGTGCTAATATTTGACCATTTTTGAGCTACAAAAATGGTAACTTCACATCCTTTAACCTAACATGTTTGTTAAAATGTTTATCACATTGTGGGCACCTATGTTAGGCATTCAGGAAAAGTTAAAAGAACCGATGAATCCCTACTCATCTGAAGTGCAAATGAAGAAAACTCTTCTACCTTGGGCTATTCTACAAACTTCAGTCACTGGGGTAGTCCTTGATGTGGACTCTTTCTCAGGGCATGATGAGGGTTTAGGGACACTGCTCAATGGAGGCAGACCCTTTCAGCAGCATTCAAACCAAGAAAAACCAAACCCAGTACCGTCGAGTTGTTTCTGACTCATAGCAACCCTATGGGACAGAGTAGAACTGCCCCACAGAGTAGAACTGCCCCACAGAGTTTCCAAGGAGCGCCTGGTGGATTCGAACTGCCAACTTTTTGGTTAACAGCCATAGCACTTAATTGCTGCGCCACCAGGGTTTTCACAGCATTCATAAAGTCATAATATTTCAGTATTGGAAGGAACTTCACATTTTTTACATGGTGAAAGTGAGGTCTTGAGAAGTTCAATTATTGCTCAAAATTCCACTAGCATTTATTTGCATTAGCAAATATAAAACTGTACCAGCATTCAGACAGCCTGAATTGTTCCTTAACACACATTGTTTGAAAAGTTAATTTCAATTAATTTTTTAATATTTATTATTTTACTTTGATACTACAAGTTGTTCACATTTAACATGAAAAAACTGGAAACAGAAAAAGACGATTTTAAACTATTACGTAATTTCATCATCATCTAGATAACCACTGGTTTACAATTTGGTGTATATAGCTTTCTAGTCTTTTTAAAATAAATGTACTTTTAAAACCATTTATATGAGACCAAATGCTCAACAATTACTCTAAAGCAAAGATAAAAGGGTAAGGGGGCAGGGAAACCAGATAAATGAAAATGAAACACCTAGAATGGAATGAATGAGAATGTTAACACATTGTGAAAAATGTAACCAATGTCACTGAACAACCTGTGTACTAATTATTAAATGGGATCCTAATTTACTGTGTAAACGTTCACCAAAAACACAATAAAATATCATTTAAAAAATAAATGTATAATTGTTTTTTTTTTTAAGTTGAAAGAATTACAAACTGATTTAAAAAAAATATCCAAAGAACTTTTTTCTCCCAGAACCATTTGGGAGTAGTTGCTGACCTGATGATCCATCACCCTCAAAGACTTCAGTGCTTATTTCCTACAACAAGAATGTTCACCTACAAAACTACAACTACCAAAATCAGAGTATTAACACTGAAACATTACTACAGTCTTAGTCCTCAGATCCGTTCTTGTTTTACCGATCTTCCCAATAATGTCCTTTGTAGCAAAAGTATCTAATTCATTTACTTGTCATGTCTCCCGTTTAAAACAACTCTTCCATCTTTCCTTTCATGACCTTGACATTTTTGAAGATGAAAGGCTAGTAAATCCTCTAAAATGTCCTTCAATTTGGGTTTCTCTTATGTTTTCTTATGATTAGATTCAGCCATGCATCTTCAGCAGGAATATCACAAAAGCAATGCTGTGTTCTTTTCATTGCATCCCACGAAGGGACACATTACTACTGATGATGCTCATTTTAATTGCTTAAGATTAAAGTAGTATGTGCCAGACTTCCCCACTGTAAAGTTATTCTTTTCCCCTTTGTAGTGAATTTGCATTTTGTGAGGAGGTACACTGAATCTATGTAAACATCCAGTTCTTCATCAAACTTTAATTAATAGTTTATTCAGTATGGGTTCAAGGCTTCCTATTTTATTCAATGAGTTATAACCTTTTGCCATTGTTATTTATTTTAATGTTCAAGTCATACAATTTGGCTAGTAGGAGTCTCTTCAAGCTGGCTTCTGTGTCCTTTTGAAGTATCTGTGATTTTTTTTGTACTTCCTTGCTTTCTTGCACAAAAAGATGTTCCAGGTTCATCTGTCCTTTCCCTGGGCACTTCTGGAATCAGCCGTTTTTCCAAGGAGTCCTCGATCCTTTTCATGGGGAATGGTATTTAGAAGCTAAGAGCTGCTATTGGGGTGTCCCTACTCTCAGGTCCCTCAGGGGACATGTTTGGGAATACATGTGTACACACCAGAACCAGGACAAGGGTGAGGCAAGTGAAATGCTCGCTCCAACCCACTGCTGGGAAGTCCATTCCGACTCATAGCAGCCCTACAGGGTTTCCTAGGCTGCAAATCTTTACAAAAGCCGATTGCCACATGGAGCAGCCAGTGGATTGGAACCATTGACCTTTTGGTTAGCAACTGAGCGCTTAACCACTGCGCCACTACGGCTCCTTTTGAAATGGTTGCCACGGGTGCAAAATTTAAGAGAGTGCCAAAAAACTCAGTAACCAAGATATTTTAATGCAATACTAAAAAAAAAAAAAAAACCACAAAATTAATGCAAAAAAATTCATGGTGAATAAAATATCAAAATTTAAAATAAAGACAGAATCACATCTACCACACACAGGCATGCACACATTTATCTCTATTCATATATACTGAAAACTGTGAGTTCACACCAAACCAAAAAAAAACACGTTGCCGTCGAGTCCGACACATAGCGACCCTTCTGGCCACCTACTGTCTTTAGGACTGAATACTTTAGAAAGGGGAAGGGGGGAAAGGAAGAGCGAAAAGCGCATTTTTGAGTAAATATTGTGCCTCTTTTATTAAGCTCTTTATTCACATCTTATTTCTCCAATATGTTTCAGAAAAAGGGTTTTTAAGACTTCTAAAAAATATTGCCAATCTGCTCTCAAAAAAGGTTGTACCAATTTACCATAACATCAGCACTGAGTACCCATCTCTCTGCATCCTCATCAGTAAAAAAAAAAAAAAAAAAAGGACATTATTACTATCACTACTGTGCACTGGTGCAAGGAGTCCCTGAACAAGTTCTCTATCCCTCACATTTCTCTCCCCTGCACACAAGAAGGGGTCCCTCTCCTTATTTATTTTTATCCTGTTATTCCGCAGAGGACTAGGCCGCCCGGTACCAGGTCTGACCTGGCACCTGATGAGAAAGAGCTCACCTCGCCGCTCGCTGCAGGAACCGGGGCGCACGACCTCCTTTCCCGGTGGACCGGGGTGCCTCGGGGCAGCAGAGGGTGCTACGGAGCCCGAGGCATATCCCGCCCCCGGGGCTGCTCGCTCCGCCCCCCTGACGTATTTCCGCGTATCTGCCGCCACTGCTTGCTCCCATTGGCTGTTGGCGAGGCATGGGGCGGAGCCGAGGGGGGTGTGGCGAAGCGCCGCAGCCCGGGGGAGGCGGGGCGAGGCCTCCTTCCCGGCTCCTCCCCCGCCGTCCAGACACTCCCTGAGACGGCTGCGCGGCGCGGCTCGGAGCGCGGCTACGGCGGCGACTGCACGGTCTCCGGCTGCAGCTCGTGCGGGGCTCTGGTGTGCGCTCCGAGGGGCCGCTTCAGCCCGAGGGCCGGCTGACGGAGGGATAGAAGGAGGGAATCCCGCGCTGCCGAGACGCTCGCGCGCAGCCACTGCGCGCCGGCGGGGAAGCCCTTGGGCTCCCGGCACGCTGAGCCTAGCCTCAGGCGGGCAGGCGGGGTCCCCGAGGCAGGCTTGGGCCCCGGGCGCCGGAGGGCCCGAGCGGGCGCTCCTTCTGAAAACAGCCTCTGGCCCGCGGCCCAGATTTGGCCCCTGGGGTGCGGGCGCAGGGCAGCGCACAGGGAGGAAGCGAGAGGAGCCGCTCTCCGCCCGACTTGGAAGCGCCTTCCCTAGTCCAGAATGCCCAAGAAGAAGCCGACGCCCATCCAGCTGAACCCGGCCCCCGACGGCTCGGCGGTGAACGGGACCACCTCGGCGGAGTAAGTATGGGGTGGCGGCGGGCGCAGGAGCCGGGGCGCAGGGCGCCGGTCGACTTGGTCACGTACGTCTCGGGGTGGCGGGGGGCGAGCAACTCCCGGCCGCCGAGGTATCGGTGACTAAGCACTGATTGTGTTCCTGACCCAGACCAGTCACCCGGGCAGCCTCGGTTTCTCCTCCCTTCCTGACCCTTCCTGTCGTCCCTGGCTACTGGCCCCTCCCCTTTCCCCAAGAAAATCAAAGCTGGTTCATTCCCCCTCCCTGCGGCAGTTTCCTAAATGTGATCCACGGGGAGTCTGGCCTGTGACGGGAGAACGTTTGGAAAGAGTTACGATCGCATCTGTGCCTTTGAGAAGGGCTCCGGGAGGTGGGACCTGCGAGCATCACCTTCGTGCCTGACACCTGTGGGTCGGGAGTGGCTCTTTGGGGGCAGCTGCCTGAACCGCCTCGCGGCTTTTCCTTTGCCGACTTTAGAGGGTCCGGGGTTTTGGCCTCCTTCCTGTCCTGGGAACTGTCTTGCCTCCAAGGGAGCGCCTTTCCGCTTCATTCATTTATTCAACAAATTGTCTCTTCATCAGTGCCTTCCTTGGCTTTCCTTACTTCACCATAAGCCCTAAACTCCTGATTCGGGATGCGAACATCCTGACTATGGAGATCACACACAAGATGTTTCATATTTGCAGGTTCTGGTGTTGCTCACAGACCAGCACTTTTATTCATTAAATAAAGGTGAGGCTGTTGCCTGTTTCAGGGGGGTTCCTGAGCTCCCACAACTCTTTGGAGTCCTGGGTAAGGGACAAGACCTGTGAGGGAGAAAGACCTGCTGGCTGGAGAAATATCCAGAAAAGATAAGATTCTGAATCTTTTACATGAACACTCTAGACTTAAGGAAGCTAGCTGATACAATGAATAGAGTAGACCTGGACCTTCTGCCTTTGATGATTTCTGCAGCTTTCCTTCCTCTCCACCTAGATTTTAATAGCCTGGAGACCTGTGGACTTGGTGATTCTGCTCATCCCTGTAATAATCACAAGGCCAGTGACAGACCTGTGGTGTGCACTCAGCCAGGTTCCTCAGACCTGCTTTTTCTTTAGGCTCCCCTCAACACTGTTTTCTGCTTTATACATATTGACTTGTACAGGTCGTGAGTTGTATTTGCAAACTTGAATTCCGTTTTAGTGTACAGTGTTTGTCCTCTTAAGCTGACTGAAAGCCCCTCAAGGGCCTGGGGCCCTCGTTAGCCCTTACCATCTTCAGGACAGGTTTGACCAGACTGGATTCTGTCTGAATAGTGTGGCATGACCATCCTGCTATTTGATTGGGAGACGGGAACTGAGTAGAAGTACCTGTTGTCTTTCTGACACCACAGCTGTATTCTTTCAGGGGAGATGAATTTCATTAAAGGAGAACAGTAAAGGGAGGATAAAAAGAAGCCACCCAGGATTTGGTGGCAGAAAAAAAGTGGGTGGAACTGGGAGGCTCTCAGCAGTGGTTGAGAGGTTGACCTTTGAGTTAGCCTAGGTTTGAAGCCCGACCCTGTCACTTGTGGTTTTGTGACCTGGGACAAGTCTCTTAGCCTCTCTAAGGCTTAGGTTTGGGAGTAATAATAGAACCTACTTAGGGTAGTTGTGAAGATTAAATGAGGGAATGCATATAAAGCAATTGATACTTGGTAAGTCTTCATAAATGTGAGCTGCTGGTGCCTATGAGTCGGAATCGACTTGACGGCGGTAGGTTTGGTTTTCTTTTTTTTTTTTTGGTTTTGGTGCCTTTGTTACTGGGTACATGCCGAGAAGGCTAAATGAAACTGAAAGGTGATTTCCATTTCTGGTGGTGCCTGTGTGTGTTCAGGTGCCTTTGATCCTGGACAAAGGACTCTCTCCCCAGCTTAATTTTCTGTGCCCTCTGCATCTACCTCCATGACTCATTGCTGTGTTACAATAGGAGGCATCTTCGTGTAGGCTGCCTGAGACGAACAGGGACTGTTCCCCTACATTTCCTAGCACTAATGAAGGAAAAGCTATACCCACATCTTCACCTTTCACTCTTGAGAGTTTAGAGTTTTTCTTAAGCAAGGCTTCCCCTCTCTTGGTCTGCCAGCAGAAAGAACTCTTTTGTTCTCATGATTTCTCTGATTACCAGGGCACAGTTTTGCTCATTATCATACAATGTGAACTAAAGAAGAAGAAAAAAATCCGTTTAAAGTAAAGAATTCTTAGTACCAAACTGGCAAGGTTGCCTGTGCCACGTGGGTTCCTGGCCCCTTGGGAATTACTTCTAACTTAACATCCCACTCAGGAATGGAGCTGGGTTATACATGACCTGAAGTGTATGCTAGTTCTGGGGGTCCTTTAAGAAAAAGAATGTAAAAATATCTTCTGCAAGCTTTGCAAAAACGTGAGCATATTGTTAGGGTCTTAAGTGTTAGAATGAAATAAATTGGAAATATCACATCATCCCTCTGTTTAAAATGTTTTTGTGATTCCATTGCAGTTAGAGTAAAATACAACGGTGGTGTAAATGGTTAACCCACTTGGCTGCTAACTGAAAGATTGGTGGTTCAAGTCTTCGCAGAGGTGCTTCGGAAGAAAGGCCTGGTGACCTACTTCTGAAAAATCAGCCATTGAAAATCCTGTGGAGCACAGTTCTCGTCTGACACACGTGGGGTCACCATGAATCGAGGGCAGTGGGGTCGACTCTGGCAGTTGGTACATTGGGCTGTGAGACTCTGAGTGATTTGCCCGCTGCATCCCCTGCCTCCACCCCACCTCTTTGACCACATTTCCTGTCACTTCTTCCGCCACGCTGGCCCTCTTTCACTTCCTCCCTGGGATGATATATACTCCCTCCAGGCCCTTACACGTACCGTACTGTTCCCTTTGCCTGGAATGAATCATCCCTCTCTCTTCCCTTAGCTAGGGGGTAACAACCTTCATCCCCCTGCTTAAACGTCGTTTCTTCACAGATGTTCACAGACCACTTGATCTAAAATAGGTCCCTTTTTTTCATGCCACCTGATTTTTTTGATGACACTTATCACTGTCTGTAATTATTTACTAGGGCATTTAAAATATCTATCTCTACTATATACCATAGGAGCCCTGGTAGCACAGTGGTTAAAGAACTCTGCTGCTGACCAAAAGGTCGGCAGTTCAAATCTACCAGGCTCTCCTTGGAAACCCTATGGGGCAGTTCTACTCTGTTCTCTAGGGTCACTATGAGTCAGAATCGACTCAGTGGCAACAGGTTTGGCAGCATAGGGCTGCCTTTTTTTGACTCCCCTCTCTGTAAGTAATGCCTAGAACAGTACCTGGCACATAATGAGGGCACAGATGATTGTCGAAGGAATCATAAGCAAATGAAATTTCTAATATTTTCACAATGTCTTTAATAAACCCTTGTTACCTTCTCATTTTCATTTGTATTTTTCCCTTTATTCTCCACAATGCTTCCCATTTCTTTTCCTTTCACAGGCACCTACTCACCCACTCTAGAGAATTTAATTATAATGAGCTATAATCATCTTATAATTCGGCCCATTTGTTTGGGCACATGTGTACCCTCGGGAAATACATAGCATTGTTTTATGTTTCTGTGTGTAGTGTACTAAATGGTATTGTGCAGTAAACCCTGTAAATCTGCATCAGTCAGGATGGACTAGATTATACTGAAGTAACAAACAACCCCCAAATCTCAGTAGTTTAACATACTCTCATGACATCAGGGGTGTTCTGTTGATTGCTGGTCCACGGAGGCACCAGCTGTGAAACAAGCTTACATGAGAAGGGAACCTTGTGAACCGCATCTGGCTCTTATAGTTTCTCCCTAGAAGTGATATATGTCACTTTTGATATCACATATTGTTGACCAAAGCAAATCACGTGGCCATGCTGACCTTCAAAGGGGATAGGGAAGTATCAAAACCAAAACTAAACCCATTGCCGTTGAGTTGATTTTGACTCATAGTGACCCTATAGGACAGAGTAGAACTGCCCCATAGGGTTTCCAAGGCTGTAATCCTTACGGAAGCAGACTGCTACATCCTTCTGTGAAGTGCCTGGTAGTTTTGGACCATCGACCTTTCAGTTAGCAGCTGAACACTTAATCACTGTGCCACCAGGGCTCCTTAGGGCAAGTATGGTTCTGCCGTTTTCTTAGAAAGAGGAAAGCCAGGAATATTTGAACAGAAGCATTGATCCCTGCAAAATCTCGTGTCAGTTTCTTACCTTTTTTGCCAAACACCATGTTTTTGAGATCGATTTATGACACTATATGTGTAACTAAGTTGATAATTTCTCTTGGCTGCAGTCATATGCACGTACCACATTTTACTTATTTATTCCCCTAGAATTAGACATTGTTGTTGCTTCCAACACTTTGCTGCCTTGAACAGTGCTGCCATAATCATTTTTGTACACATCTCCTTTTAGACTCTTGTGAGTTCCCTGTGGGATGTATTCAGAAGTGGAATTGCTGGGTCTTAAGGTGCCCTCTTCTTCCAAGATGAGACACGTATTTAATCTTTTTTCTTATTTTATTTATTTTGTTGTTGTTGAGAATCCTTATAGCAGAACATACACCAGTTCAATAGTTTCTACACGTACAATTCAGTGACATTGATTACATTCTTCAAGTTGTGCAGCATTCTCACCTCCTTTTCTGAATTGTTCCTCCCCCATTAACATAAACTCAATGCACCCCTAAAGTTCCTAGCTAATCTTTAGAGTTGCTGTTACTAATTTGATCCTACATAGATAGTTTTTAAAAGAACACAGTGCCCAAAGTACCACATTCTTTTCTCATTAAGCTAAACTATTATTTGGTTTAAAGAAAAGTTTAGGGCATATTTTTGGTTTACAGGTTAAAGATTATCTCAGGGAGATAGTTTCAAGGGTTCATCCGGCCTCAATAGCTCAAAGTTTCTCTTTGTTTTTATTTTATTATTATTATTGTGCTTCAGTTGAAGGTTTACAGAGCAAATTAGTTTCCCATTCAATAGTTTATACACAAATTGTTTTATGACATTCATTGCCATCCCTACAATGCATCAGCACTCCCACCATTACCATCCTGAGTTTCCATGTCCATTAGTCCGGTTTTGCTGCCTTCTTTCCTTTGCTTTTGGGCATATGTTGTCCTTTTGGTCTCCCATAGATGATTGTTCTAAGGAGCCCTTTCCTCATGTGTGTTATTGTTTATTTATAGGCCTGTCTATTATTTGGCTGAAAGGTGATCTCTGGGAATGGCTTCAGTTCCAAGTTAGAACAGTGTCTAAGGGCTGTAATCTCAGTCCATCTAGTCTCTCAGACCAGTAAATCTGGTCTTTTTTATGAATTTGAATTTTGTTCTACATTTTGGTTTTTTTTTTTTAGTTCCCACTCTAAGTGGGACCTTCTGTTGTGATCCTGGTCAGAGCGGTAGGTAGTGGTAGCTGGGCACCATCTAATTTTTCTGGTCTCAGGCTGGTAGAAGCTGTGGTTCCTGTGGTCCATTAGTCCTTTGGACTGTTTCCTTGAGTCTTTGGTTTTCTTCACTTTCCTTTGCTCTGGAGTGAAAAAGACCAGTAGTTGTGTCTTAGATGGCCACTGACAAGCTTTTAAGACTCCACATGCTACTCACCAAAGTAGGATGTAGAATGTTTTCTTTATGAACTATGTTATGCCAGTTGACCTAGCTGTCCCTCTGGGACTATGGTCCTTAGCCCTCATGCCCAATAACTCAGTACCACGAGGTGTTTGGTTATGTCTAGTATGTTTCCATGACTGTACCCGCTGTGTGCTCTGTTATACAAATGAATATACATGCAGCACATACGAATATATGTGTAGAAATGTCCATAGCCAAACCTGTCTGTGCACGTGGGTGCACTCCCATACACCATCCCACACCTATTTGGCATACATTCTCTTTGTTTTTTTTTTTTAAGTCGTTTTTATTGTGCTTCAGGTGAAAGTTTATAAATCAAGTCAGTCTCTCACATATAAACTTATATACACCTTAGTACGTACTCCCACTTACTCTCCTCCTAACGAGTCAGCCTGCTCTCTCCTTCCAGTCTCTCCTTTCGTGACCGTTTTGCCAGTTTCTAACCCCCTCTACCCTCCAGACAGGAGATGCCAACACAGTCTCAAGTGTCCACCTGATGCAAGTAGCTCACACCTCATCAGCGTCTCTCTCCAACCCATTGTCCAGTCCAATCCATGTCTGATGAGCTGACTTCGGGAATGGTTCCTGTCCTGGGCCAACAGAAGGTTTGGGGACCATGACTGCCGGGATTCTTCTAGTCTTTTTGTTTTTTAAAGAACATACTTTTTTTTTTTTAATTTTTGTTGTGTTTTAAGTGAAAGTTTACAAATCAAGTCAGTCTCTCATACAGAAATTTATATACAACTTGTTATATACTTCTAACTGCTCTCCCCCTAATGAGACAGCACACTCCTTCCCCTGACTCTCTATTTTCGTGTCCATTCAGCCAGCTTCTGACCCCCTCTGCTCTCTCATCTCCCTTTCAGACAGCAAATGCCAACATAGTCTCATGTGTCTACTTGATCCAAGAAGCTCATTCTTAAGCAGTATCATTTTCTATCCCATTGTCCAGTCCAATCCCTGTCTGAAGAGTTGGCTTTGGGAATGACCCCTGTCTTGGGCAAACAGAAGGTCTGGGGACCGTAACCTCTCGGGTCCTTCTAGTCTCAGTCAGACCTTTAAGTCTGGTCTCTTTACGAGAATTTGGGGTCTGCATCCCGCTGCTCTCCTGCTCCCTCAAGGGCTCTCCGTTGCACTCCCTGTCAGGGCAGTCATCGGTTGTAGCTAGGCATCATCTAGCACTTCTGGTCTCAGGCCGATGCAGTCTCTGGCTTATGTGGTCCTTTCTGTCTCTTAGGCTCGTAATTACCTTGTGTCTTTGGTGGTCTTCATTCTCCTTTGCTCCAGGTGGGTTGAGACCAATTGATGCATCTTAGATGGCCACTTGCTAGCATTTAAGATCCCAGAAGCCACTCTCCAAAGTAGGATGCAGAATGTTTTCTTAATAGATTTTATTATGCCAATTGACTTAGATGTCCCCTGAAACCATGGTCCCCAAACCCCCGCCCCTGCTACGCTGGTCTTCGAAATGTTCAGTTTATTCAGGAAATTTCTTTGCTTTTATTTTAGTCCAGTTGTGCTGACCTTGCCTGTATTATGTGTTGTCCTTCCCTTCACCCAAAATAATTCTATCCACTATCTATCCAGTGAAAACCCCTCTCCCTCCCTCCCTCCCTCCCTCCGGTAACCATCAAAGAATATTTTCTTCTCTAAACAGAGAAGAAACAGTTATTATAATAGTGGTCTTATACAATATTTTTCCTTTTGCAACTGACTAATCTCACCAGCATAATGCCTTCCAGATTCCTCCATGTTATGAAACGTTTCACGGATTCATCATTGTTCTTTATCGATTCGTAGCATTCCATCGTGTGAATATACCATAATTTATTTATCCATTCATCCGTTGATGGGCACCTTGGTTGCTTCCATCTTTTTGCTGTTGTAAACAGTACTGCAGTGAACATGGGTGTGCATGTATCTGTTTGTGTAAAGGCTCTTATTTCTCTAGGATGTATTCCAAGGAGTGGTAATTCTATTTCTAGTTTTTTAAGGAGGTGCCAAATGGATTTTCAAAGTGGTTGTACCATTTTACATTCCCACCAGCAGTGTAGAAGTGCTCCAGTCTCTCCACAACCTCTCCAGCATATATTATTTTGTGTTTTTTGGATTAATGCCAGCCTTATTGGAGTGAGATGGACTCTCATTAGAGTTTTGATTTGCATTTCTCTAATGGCTGATGATTGTGAGCATTTCCTCATGTATCTGTTAGCTACCTGAATGTCTTCTTTAGTGAAGTGCCTGTTCATCTCCTTTGCCCATTTCTTAACTGAGTTGTCTTTTTGTAGTCGAGTTCTTGAAGTGTCATGTAGATTTTAGAGATCAGACGTTGATCGGAAGTGTCATAGCTAAAAACTTTTTCCCAGTCTGTAGGCAATCTTTTTACTCTTTTGATGAAGTCTTTGGATGAGCATAGGTATTTGGTTTTTAGGAGCTCCCAGGTATCTAGTTTCTCTTCTGCATTGTTAGTAATGTTTTGTATACTGTTTATGCCATGTATTAGGGCTGCTAGCGTTGTTCCTATTTTTTTTTCCATGATCTTTATCGTTTTAGATTTTGTATTTAGGTCTTTGATTCATTTTGAATTAGTTTTTGTGCATGGTTTGAGGTATGGGTCTTGCTTCATTTTTTTTTTTGCAGATGGATAGCCAGTTATGCCAGCACCATTTGTTAAAGAGACTGTCTTTTCCCTATTTAACTGACTTTGGGCCTTTGTCAAATATCAGCTGCTCGTATGTGGATGGATTTATGTCTGGATTCTCAATTCTGTTCCATTGGTCTGCGTGTCTGTTGTTGTACCAGTACCAGGCTGTTAAAGAATGCTTTTAATCTCCATAAGGAGAAGCCTGAGCAGAGTAGAATCACGGTCGAGACAGCAGACTTCCCTGTTTCTTTGACAGTAGGCCAGTCCTCTGTACTTTCCTAGTTTCCTTATTTGTAAAGGATATGGATGATAATGGTTTCCAAAATCTTTACTATTGCCTACAAGGCCCTACCTGATAAGGTCCTTTGTTTTCTACCACTGTCCCTTTAACCACCACACTGTCCCCTGTCCCCAGTGCTGCCTTGTAGCAGGCAGGACACTTCCTGCCTCAGAGCCTTTGCATTTGCCACTCCCTCTGCTTGGAGTACTAGTCTCCGAAATACTCACATGAATTTCTCCCTCTCTTCCTTCAGAGGAGGCAGTCCTTGGTCCCTCTATCTGATATAGAGCTCCCTAACATTCTCTACCTCTTCTGCCCTATATTTCATCATAGCACTTACCACTACCTGACATTGCATTGTATATGTATTTATTATCCCCCCCAACACACACTAAAATGTAGGCTTCATGAGGATAGGGGCTCTGCTTTGTTCCTTGCCCAATGCATAGAACAGTATCTGGCACACAGTAGGTACTCAACAACAGTTCCTACTTCAGAGGAGTACTGTGAGGATGAAACAAGGTGACATAAAAGTACTTTGAAGGCTGTAAGGTACCAAATACACTTAAAAAACCAAATCAAACCCAGTGCCGTCGTGTCGATTCCGACTCATAGCAACCCTATAGGACAGAGTAGAACTGCCCCATAGAGTTTCCAAGGAGCGCCTGGTAGATTCGAACTGGTGACCCTTTGGTCAGCAGCCGTAGCACTTAACCACCGCGTCACCAGGGTTTCCCCAAATATACTTAGGAGGGTGCATTGCTTGGCCTTGATAGTGTCTATGGATTTTGAATTTTGTGCTGTTTCTTGTAACCATGAAACACTCAGACTTACCTAATTATTGCACTCAGAGCATAGTTCATAGCATCAGCAGTTCTCTTCTGGCCTTTCTGTGATGCTCACCATGGTAACAAGGAGCTTTTGAAGTGGTTTTAGACCAATTGTGTAGTTTCGAACTTGGATGCTTCTATTGGGTCATTAAAACTGTAAGTACTTGATGCTGCCTTTTGAAAACAGCCTGAAGTGAAAAGTAATGTCTGCTGAGGCCCTTGTCTTTGGGAAGATCTCTGCAGCAGATACAGAAATGGCAGAGAGATTCACAGAGATGACTCGGCCTTAGGCAAGGAGACGTGTGGCGCTCTTGTTTGAACAAGAGAATTCTGCTTTCACTTATTTCTGCACCTTTGAAAGAAAGGGAGAGGATACTTTAGTAGAGTAGCCATTGGCCCTGTCTTGCTTGTCCAGCTTGCTTTTCCTCTACTTGGCACTCACCTGTTGTCGTCCACACTGGCCAACTCCTTGAGACTGCTTGACAGCCCTCTCCTTGCCTCCATCATAAAAAAAAAAATCCATCATACTGCTCCTTATCTCTGCCTGGTCTTGCTCACATGGTCTCCTTTGTCTGGAATGTCATCTTCCACTTTCCTTTGTGATGTAATTTTTGTTTTGTAATCTGCCACTGCAGTTTAACCCCTATGAGGGCAGGGACCGTGCCTGGCTTGTGTATTGATATCTCCCCAGCATCTGGTACACTTTCTGGAATGAATGAATCTTGGCTATCTTTCAAGATCCAGCTCAAAGCTCGTCCCTCACATAGCCTTTTCCGAGCAACTCTGTGCCTTGCTAGCGGGACCTGAGTTCTAGACTTAGTTATGCCACTTCTTAATTATGTTACCTTGGACAAGTCACTTAACTTCAGTGAGCCTCAGTTTTCCTCATTAGAAAAGTAGGGATGATAATGTTACAGTCCTGTGAGGGAAGTAGGCTGGATGAACATCACTCAGTGGAGTAATGTATATGAAAGCACTATATGATCACTGAAGTGCCATCCAAATGGGAAGTATTGTTGCCAGCTTTTGATTTCTTCCTTCTCAAAAAGCTGTTATCTTGTTCTTGATAGCAAATTGGAAACGTTGATAAATGTTGATTTGGACATTTCATATGCTGCCTCTCCTTCAAAATCTCGCCCAAACCTATATCTAATCAAGCCTTGAGACGTAGCTTCCAATTTACAGCAAGTACAGAACAGAGAAACAAGCTAAATGATGCCTGGAGGAAACAGACAAATCCAGAATGTAGAGCATTCTCTAAGACAGCTGACCATTCTCTTACAAAAAGTCAATGTCACGGGGGAATAAGAAACTGAGACATGCTGACCAAATGTAATGCGTGAACCTTGATTGGATCCTGGATCAAAAATGAAACAGCTATAAAATGCATTCTTGAGACAGTTGGAGGAATTTGAATAGACAATTATTGTTAATTAAAAAAAATTTTTTTTTTATTGTGCATTAGGTGAAGGTTTACAGAGCAAATGAGTTTCCCATTCAGTAGTCGTGCATGAAGTGTTCCATAACACTGGTTTCAGTCCCCACAATGTGTCAGCACTCTCCCCATTCCTGTCCTAGATTCCTGTTTCCTTTTGTCCTGATTCTTGTCCCTTCCTGCCTTCTCATCTTTGCTTTTGGCCAGATGTCTCCGTTTGATCTCATATAATTGATTGTTCTAAGGGGCACGTTCCTCTCGTGTTTTAGATTGTTTATATTATGGGCCTGTCTGTGGTTTGACTGAAAGGTGGTCTCTGGGAATGGCTTCAGTTCCAGGTCAGAAGGGTGTCTTAGGGCCATAGTCACAGGGGCTCCTCCAGTCTCTTATCAGACCAGTAAGTTTGGTCTTTTTTGTGAATTTGATTTTTTTTTTTCCTATAGTTTTTCTCTTGCTGTGTCCAGGACCCTCTGTTGTGATCCCAGTCAGAGTGGTGGGTGGTGGTAACTGGGCACTATCTAGTTCTTTTGGGCTCAGGCTGGTGGAGGCTGTGGTTCATGTGGCCCATTAGTCTTTTGGACTAATATTTTCCTTGTGTCTTTGCTTTTCTATACTCTCCTTTTGCTCTGGATGGTGAGAGACCAATATATTGTTAATTTTTAGGTGTAATAATGGTATGATTATCTGGAAGAATCTTTTAATTCATAGGTGATGAATACAACTTACTTTCAAATGGTTTAGGAAGAAAAGTGTATATATTTATACAGACATAGCTAATAAAGCACATGGGGCAAAATGTTCACCATCGTTAAATTTAGTTGACTATGCTTTTCACTGTTTTATTATTTTGATTTTTCCATATGTTTGAAAGATTTCATAATAAATTTGCAGATACCCAAAGAACAAGATCCACTCCAAGCCATATGTCCTTTTTTTTTTTTGTCAGCTCACATTTGCTTTTGCCTTTCCCTAAATCCTTTTGTACTTCTTCGATGTTGTGTAATAAACATCATAGTAAATGTAATCTCCTTTTTTAATGACTCCATTTTACTACTTTATGACATTACTATGTATTACTTTCTTGTTACTAAATGTTTCTTATGTGTCTTCCCCCCCATCTTGGTTATTAGGGACCATACCTGTTTGTACCCTTGAGTCTATGACACTGCTGATACAGTAAACCATTGTTTGTAGAACTGAGACAGAAATACACTGTTGTCTTTTCTTTAGTTGGAGGCTCTGCCTCTAGAAGGACAAAACCAAAACAATGTTCAAACAAACAAAAAAATGCTTTCCTAGCATTTCTCCATATGAAGTGGCAGTTATTGCCCCCACATCCACACAAAGCACAGCCCAGGCAGTGGTTAATCTTTTACTATTATTATTAATTTATTAATACTCATGGTTACCATATATTACAGGGAAAAGATACAGATTAAAATCAGCCCAGGGAAGAAGCACATAGGGGAGAGTCTAAGAGGGTTCCAGAACCAAATGGGAGCATCCATTGTCTTAACCCCAGGGAGTCAGGACGGGTTATTTCCCTAGTGTCAGTGTGTGACAACAGGCACAGAGTATTGCCAACCAGGGAAGCTCACCCAAGCCTAAGTGTTCAGATTTTGTATTGGGGCTCCATTACAAAGGCACGATTGACTGACTGGCCACATGGTTGACCTTGGTCTCCAGGTCTTCTGATACTGCTGACCCAGAGCCCCCACACTGTTGTCATATTATTGATCTTTTTGACATGGCCATCCCTGACCCTAAGGCTTTCAGTGGTGGTCAGCCCTGTCCTAAATCACATTGTTAATCCATTGTGACCCAAAGCCTGCAGGCAAACAAGGAATGAGGTGAATCTTTTTGACATATTGAGAAAACAAGACCAGTGTCTTAGCCATCTAGTGCTGCTTTAACAGAAATACCACAAGTGGATAGCTTCCAAAAAGAGAAATTTATCCTCTCATAGTCTAGTAGACTAGAAGTCCAAATTCAGGCCATTAGCTTCAGGGGAAGGCTTTCCCTATCAGCTCTGGAGGCAGGTGCTTGTCATCAGTCTTGCCCTGGACTAGGAGCTTCTCTGTGCAGGAACCCTGGGTCCAAAGGACACGCTCTGCTCCCAGCACTGCTTTTTTGGTGGTATGAGGTCCCTACCTCTCTGCTTGCCTCCCTTTTATCTCTTGTAAAATAAAAGGTGGTACAGGCCACACTTTGGGGAAACTCCATTTACACTGGATCAGGGATGTGACCTGAGCAAGGGTGTTACGTCCCACATTAATCCTCTTTAACTACAGGCAGAGGTTATGAATTATAACACATAGGAAAATCACAAAATGGAGGACAGCCACACAATACTGGAAGTCATGGCCTAACCAAGTTAACACATGTTTTTGGGGGACACAATTCAATCCATGACGACTGGTAAACCCATAGGCTGGGGAGAAGATGAGGCGAGCCTGTTGCTGTTGTTGTTACTTGCTGTCAAGGTAATTCTGGCTCATGGTGACTCTGTAGGGATTTCAAGGCTTCTGAAAGGTCATGGTGACTCTGTGACCTTTCAGAAGCCAGATCACCAGGCTTGTCTTCTGAGGTACCTCAGGGTGGGTTCAAACCGCCAACCTTTTGGCCAGTAGACTAGCGCTTAACCGTTTGTGCCATCCAGGGACCTTTAGAAGAAAACTTAGGATCCCACTTTTTTTTCTGTTGTTCATTTCCAGGCACTGCCAGTTTTGAAAAAAAATCGTCTTGTCCTCTTACTGCCACGTGATTTTGTTTTTTTACTCCAGGTCCTATGCCCTGGTTTTGTTGCCGAAAAGCCCAGGAGGGCTGTGCAGGTCTACTGTACCTGTTTACTAAGTTTACCCCTCCCAGAATGAAAGGCATTTTGTTTTAAATTAGCAGGTGTTTTCTGGATCCTGATGCAGGGCTGGCCGCTAAAAATGCTGACCCCGCTTCCGATTACTCTTGCTCTTGCTTGCGTTGCTCCCCCGGGGGCATCTGACTTTGAAGTCAGTGAGGAGTCAGATTAGGAAGAGGTTACATGGAGGTTGAAGAAAAAGTGGACAGGGGTAGAGTGACCCCTTTTTCCTCCCCACTTCTTTGAATGTTTGCCTGCTTACAGCAACTTTTAAACATTTTTGAAGTGAGCATTTCATAAAGAAAGAACCCACTGACATTAAATTTTCCAGTTTAACTTTTGAGTATTCCATTATATACATTTTGAGATAGTTAAATTGGTGGATACATTCATTTTTTCCCCCCAGATTTTTCCAGATGGCCATCATCTTCATGCTTGTCATTTGTATTGGCTGCAGAGTAGAGTCTGATAGGGTCCAGCTAAGCAAATGACACTGTTTGTGGGTTGTTTCTGTGGCTTCCAGGTTTTTATTCTTTATTCATACTCTTGTAAATGTTTTCTAACCAAATTGTTTTGTTTTGCTTTTAAATGAATTCAGCCATCATGTCAGAGGCAATGAACCATGTTACTGCTGTCGTTATGTATTAACAGAATATGTTCCAAAAAATTGACCTGATTTACAATGTATGTTGCAACAGTTTTCTCAAGCAGCAGGAAGGTTTTTTTCTTTTTAAGTTTAGTGTTTTTGATTGCTTAATAGGCAATTGTCTTAGTTATCTAGTGCTGCTATAATAGAAATACCACAAGTGGATGGCTTTAACAAAAAAACTTATTCTCTCACAGTCCAGGAGGCTTTATGTCGGAATTCAGGCTGCCAGCTCCCAGGGAGTGCTTTCTCTGTCTGTCGGTTCTGGGGGAAGGTCCTTGTCACCAGTCTTCCCCTGTTCTACGAGTTTCTCAGCGTAGGGACCCTGAGTCCAAAGGACACACTCTGGTACCAGAGCTTCTTTCTTAGGGGCATGAGGTCCCTCTCCTCTCTGCTCACTTGTTTCTTTTATATCTGAAAAGAGATTGACTCAAGGTACAGCCTAATTCTGTAGATTGAGTCCTGCCTCATTAACATAACTGCCTCATTAAACATCATGGAGGTTCACATTTACAACACATAGGAGAATCACATCAGATGACAAAATGGTGACAACCATACAGTAATGGGAATCATGGCCTTGTCAAGTTGACACATTTTGGGGGGCCACAATTCAGTCCATAACAGCAATGTAAGGGCTCTTTTAAAGGTCAATCAGCTTTGCTTTAGTTGTCAGCTACGCTGTGTTTTTTCAAATGGATTGTTACCTGTGTTTCATCAGTTCAGGTCACACTAGCATTTATCGAATGCTTGGTGAATGTAAGTCTCCATGTTGGGTGCTGCAAGTGGGTGACTCAAAGATAAGTAAGATTATCTCTGCCTCCCAAGGATCTTAAAATCTCAAGAAGGAAGTCTTGAGAAGGAGACAAGTGGCTGTAGAGTAAGAAAAGTGCCTGCAAAGGAGAGGTACAAAGAAAGTATTGTTGGACTTACTCAGAGGGGAAGGCACATCCAGGGGGGATTACGAGAGGCTTCTCGGAGGAGATGCCATTTGAGCTGGGTCTCGAAGGATGGCTAGCATTTCCACAGGAATGGGGGAGGGCGTGGCAGGAAGCAACCTCAGGATGAGCAGCTTCACACAAGTGGGAAAGCTGGCTTTGTGCAGTGGTGACAGTCAGCAGTTCAGGGTGCCTGGTGCATCCCTGCAGGTGTCTGGAGATGAAGCCGGAGAGGTAGGCTGGGACGACTGTGGTGCCAGGCTGAACATTTTGTACTTTGTCGTATGCAAACTTTTCTTCCTTTCTGACTGTTTTTGGTGGCTATGTCTAAATAGTTCTTAAAGGCTTTGTATTTTAAAGTTCTGTAGATTATATGGTTACTATGTTGTCCCATTGTGGCATTTTCCTTTTACATGGTATTAAAAAAAAATAAGGGGGAAAAAAAAACAACAACTTTTAGTATCTTCAAAAGCATGTCTTTTGTACAGGACAGGCTTTTTTTCTTCAGCAGTTAGGCATCTATCATTTCTTCACAGCTAGCAGGAGTATGTGGCTTCGTATTCTTCTAGCCCTTTCTCTCTCTTATGTTTTTAACTCTTTGTCCCATCTGGAATTAATTGAAGTATTTGGTGTGGGGAGCGGGTCTGCTAATTTTTCTCTACATGAGATCTAGTATCTTACTGGAGTTTATTAAATATGATTTATTAACCTATTTGTTGTATTTTCAGGCTCACCTTGGTTTTATTTTGATCTGTTCCTAAAATTTCTTTTTTACCTGCTCTTACGTAGTTCTGATAGTCATACGTATTTGGTAAGGTTAAAAAAAACTTTTAAATATCTTATGGTGTATCTTTCAATTTATTCATGCCTTCCTCTATTTCTATTGTTAAGGTGTTACAGTTTCTTCTGAGTATTCGTGTCCTGAGTTAATATTTCAAATACTTCACATTTTGATGCTGTTGTGATTGAAATTTTTCTCATTTGCCTTTTCCATTTTGACTGGTTTGATTTTTATGAATTGTTTGTATTCTGCAGCTTTGTTAAAACTAGTATAAAACCAAACCGGATCCATTGCCATCGAGTCGATTCTAACTCACAGCAAGGAGTTAGAACTGCCTTGTAGGGTTCCTGTGGAGTGGCTGATGGATTCAAACTGCTGACCCTTTGGTTAGCAGCCAAGCTCTTAACCACTGCACCACTAGGGCTCCAAAGCTAGCATATGTAGTGTTTTTTAAAAAACTAAACATATATATATATATAATCTAGCTTTACTAGTGTCATCTGCAAAAAATGGTAACTTTCTTCTTACAATACCTTATATAGCTTTCTCGTGTTGAGTTCTCTATCAATTCTTGTGTTTCAGGGGAACAGTATTAAGTATACCAAGGGCTATCCAAGGACATTTTGGACCAGGGACTTTTTGCTCTCTCCAAAGAACTATGAAAATAGGAAGCAGCTGCCCAGCTTTATAGATGCAGAGCCTAGTAGGGCTGAATGGGACCTAAAAGATCCTCTAGTTACATACCTTCATTTGAGAGATGAAGAAACCAGACCTGGAGAGACGAAGGAACTTGCAAACATTCACATGGCTGTAGTGGAAGGAGGTAGTTGAACATTTATCCCGACTCAGATTTTCTTATGTGTTTATATTACATGTTTCCATTTGGGACACTTACTTGGTTTGAAAAATTTCCAAGGTTACCCAGCACAGAATTTGGGTAACTCTGCCCAATGTCCTAAAATAAAATTATTTTCAAATAATAATCTGAAGCCCTGGGAAAGGTATCCTTGTCCTCTTAGGTGGTTGAGGGAGAAGGGAGGAAGGAAATGGGGGGGAGGAAAAGGTATTTTAGTCCAGGATCCTTAGTAGGAGGGGCTATTTTTAAGCTTCATAATGTCAGTTTTAAAAGCAGTAGTTTTCAAAATAACCACAGACAAAAGTCCCCTTGAAATGAATGCTTTTTTAGAATTGACCTATTTTGAGTTTAACTGTTTACCAGGAACTGTTAAGAATCTTGAATGCTCTTCAGTGCATTTTCTTTTCAGACAAAGTTGGCAATTGATTTGAGTGAGTAACCCATCCGGGTTCCAGGTTGAGATTAAATCTTGGGATTTAGGGAGTTGTAGGGAGAAGATATGGCTAATGAGCCAGTCCTGTTGTCATACTTAGAGGTTTGTCTGGATCCGGGTTAATTATGTTCTCTTTTTTATTGAGGTATAACTTTACATGCCCAAGTTAGTTTAAAAAACAAAAACTGAGAACAGACTCTCACCACGTCTGAGAATCCAGATTGAAAATTACTTGCCCTGTTTGCACTTCTCTTTAGTAAATAGTCCTTCAAGAATGTTCTTGTTGGGGAGGCATCAGAAGTTAATAGGAATTCCGAGCTAACTGTAAACCTTTTGCCTAATGGCTTACTCGAATTCAGACTGAAATCCTACCAAAATGCCAGCCACCCTGAGTTTCATGTCCTCTCTCTCTTGGAGCTTGTGGAATGGTGGGGAGACCGGAAGAAGAGAGCAGCTTAACATTGCAATAATTATTAATAATAGAAATTTTATCGTATGTATCTCAGGCATGGAGCCCTGGTGGCGAAATGGTTAAGAATTTGGCTGCTAACCAAAAGGTCGGCAGTTTGAATCCACCAGCTGCTCCTTGGAAACCCTATGGGGCAGTTTTACTTTTTTATAGGGTTGCTATGAACTGGAATCCACTCGACACCAACGGGTTTGGTTTGGTTTAGTTTTTGTTTATCTTAGGTATTCGTTTGTGTCCACTGCTAAAACCTGGTCATTGGAGCCATGGAAAATCTCCATCCACTAGAAGAAGGACTAATGGAACACTTAGGCAGGCTCTTAACACATTATACTAATTTAGAAGATTGCAACATTTTTTGTCATGTTCCTGGAACATTCCTTCTAAAACAATCCCTTCGGTTTTGTTTTGGTTAACTAAACTAATAATGAGTTAGCCATAAATGTAGCTTGTTGCATCTCTTTTTCTAAGTATTCTAAATCACTGAGCTAATGGAGGAAAAAAAAAAAAAAGAAGGTCCTAAAGCATTTCCAAATAAAAAAAGAAGTCCTAAAATATTTATTTGGGGAAGTCAAGGGGAGAGTTAGTGAGGAAAGTACCAGAAACCACTGACAGGTGTTCTGGTTGCATTGAACACAGTTTCAGCTTGATGTGAAATCACAGAGGGGAAGCATTTTGTGAATTCCTGAGGGACAGTGTAAGGTGGAGGGGTCACAGGGTAAGCGGAAATCGGCGGTTCCGGAGGTACAGAGATCTTGGGTTACTGGAGGCTCGCCCACAGCTGAGGACCCGGAAAAGTTCCTGAGCGAGCTGCTCTCTTGATAAATAAAGGCTGCATCTGTGGCTGCATTGTAGGACCGCAGCTGTTGACCTGTGGTGTGATAATTAAGTATGGATTCTAGCGCAGGAAGGAACTGTCGGATGAAGTCAGGAAACATGAAACTTTTATCCCTGAAGGACATCATCATTGGAAAAAAAATAGCTACCATTTATTAAAGGCCTATTCTTGTCTCTTTACTTCCATTGTCATGAATTTTAACTACAATTCTGCAAGAAAGATAGTAGTATTCTATGGTACCAGTTGCCTCTGTGTATGAAGTTGACTCCGACTCATGGCAGCCCCATGTGTGTCGGAGTAGAACTGTGCTCCATAGGGCTTTCAATGGCCAGTTATTGGAATTAGATCACCAGGCCTTTATTCTGAGGCACCTCTGGGTATACTTGAACCTCCAACTTTTCATTTGGCAGCCAAGAGTATTAACAGTTTGAACCACGCAGGGACTCAATTCCATTGTTCAAATAAGGAAAATGAAGCTCCGAGAGGTTAAATAATTTGCACAACTAGTAAGTGGTAGAGCTCACATATGCCTTGCTCTAACACTAATGCATTTCCCATGTGGCCCTCGCAAGACTGCATAAAATGCGAGAGGTCTTTCTAATGCTGTTCTGTCCAGAAATGGTAGCCACTAGCCACATGTGGCTGTTTAAATTTTAAAATTAAATAAAATTAAAAAACCACTTCTTAAGTTGTACTAGCCACATTTCAAGGGCTCAATGGGCATATATGTCCAGTGGCTACTGTATTGGACAGCACAAAATAAAACAATTCCATCATTGCAGAAAGTTCTACTGGACAGTGCTGGTTCAGAGGCTATTCAATCTTGCCCTTTTGTTTATTTATTTTTGCCATTTTTATTTTGCAAAGGCGAAAATGAGGGACGAAGAGAGGAAGTAACTTGCTCAGCACCGTACATTTAATTAATCTAGGCCTTTGGACTGATGGTCTGGTGGCTTTTCCCATGTCCCATGTTTCCCCTTAAAAGAAGTGAACTGAATGGAGATGAGTAAAAGAAGTGACTCCTTCAGTCCCCCAGCTGTGCCCAGCCTTTAGACTCTCCCAGACCACAGCCCTGTGTTTTCCTGAGTTCAGAGGGCATGTGGGAATTAGTTTCTCCCAGGAAATGAAAGATGCCTGTTGGAAAGGAATTCCATGCTTAATGGATGAAACAGCACTTTGATTCCCTCTGGTTCCTTTTCTGCCTTCCTACCGAGCACTTTGTAGTTGAACTTGCAGCTGCTCACCATTTGTCTTCCAAGGAAGACCAACTTCAAAACAGTTCAGAAGACAGAGGTATGTGTACTTCGAATACAAACAGCTGCCTGTCATTTGGTGCTGATTCAAATGGCATTTCTGTTAGGGTCAAATAGATTTAGATTATAACCAGAATCATAACAATGAAGTTCTAACATGAGTGATGAGAAGATTAAGATGTATTAACATTCATTTCACTGGTATTTAGTGTGTGCCTCACTCTGGGCTGTGAGATGGGCAAAAGACTTGCTGGGAACTGAAGAAGATGCAGATGTGGCGTGTTATGGGAAAATTGGATGCATGTTGAATTTTTGTCTGAATTACATTGTCAGTACTTGCCATCCATATATCTACCTATTTAGTCTTGAAAGTCAATAAAAGCTGCAGTTTGGATCGTAGCTTTGAAGTAAAATGAAGAATCATCTGCAAATGCCCTTTTAGAAGATGCTATTAAAGACATTTAAATTATACCCTCCAGTGTCTAAATGACAGCCTAAAGTGTATGGGTGTGCATTTGGGGGATGGGCACGTGGGAGCAAAAAGGAGGCATTGTACTGGAGTTGTATTTTTAGGAAGCCTAAATGTGATGTTTGATTTCAGTATAACTGACAGACACATGGTTTAGAAAGTTGTCTCTCAGAAGCTGGGGAATTAAAGTGCGAGTTTCTTCCTAAAGAAATGTTAGAGGCGTGTGCGTGTGTCTACTCAGAGAGATTAAAAACGGAGAAATTGGGTTGTTGGTAAGGTATCCAGGATGATGCCTGTCTTCCCTCTGAGCAAAAGGCAGGGGTAGAAAGGACGTTAATGATGGTGGGCCCCCAGGAGCTCGGCCGTCTGGCCATTCTAACGGGCTGAGAGGTGTGACGGGGTCAGGGAGCAGCAGAGCACACCAGTGCTCCCCGTATTGTTGCTAAAAAAAAAAAAAATTTTTTTTACGAGTGTTATTATTGTTAGCTGCTGATTCGTGGGGAGCCCACGCACAATGGAGCAAAGTGCTGCCTGGTCCTGTGACATCCCTATGGGGCTTAGACTGTTGTGATCCAGAGGGTTTTCATAGGCTGATTTTTGGAAGTAGATTGCCAGGCCTTTCTTCCTATTCCATCTTAGTCTGGAAGCCCCACTGAAACCTGTTCAGCATCACAGCAACATGCAAGCCTCCACTGACGGACAGGTAGTGGCTGTGCTGGAGGTGCATTGACCAGGGGTGAAACCTGGTTCTCCTGCACAGAAGGTGAGAATTTTACCACTGAACCACTACTGCCCCCTATTGTTTGATACAAAAAAAAAAAAAAAAAGAAGTCCCACTGCCATTGAGCTGATTCAATTCTGACTTACAGCAACCCTGTAGGACAGAGTAGCACTAGCCCATAGGGTTTCAAAGGCTGTAACCTTTACGGAAGCAGACTGCCACATCTTTCTTGCTCAGAGTGGCTGGTGGGTTCAAACTGCCAACCTTTTGGTTAGCAGCTGAGTGCTTAACCGCTACACCACCAGGGCTGCTTTGTTTTGTATAGTAGGTCCAATTTCTAGAAAGTTGGAAAGTAGGCTGTTGAAAGTCTTGGAGCCAATGGGCCCAGACGCAGGATGGTCTTAGAAGGACACGCTCTTCCCTCCCAGGCTGGTACTTGCTCTGGTGCTACAGTACGTGAGGAGCCCAGCTTCCCAGTCAGACTGGGATTGTTTCTGCCTCCCCAACTGTTCCATTTGAACTTGGAGATTAAGCCCTCTTCCAGAGGGGTCTAAAGTCTTAAAAAACAAAAACACTCTGCTGTTGAGTCAATTCCGACGCATAGCCACCCTATGGGACAGAGTAGAACTGCCCCATAGAGTTTCCAAGGAGCCGCTGGTGGATTCGAACTGCTGACCTTTTGGTTACCGGCTGAGCTCTTAACCACTGGGCCACCAGGACTCCAAAAGTCTAGGCTTCATAATTTTCAGGCTGCAGTGTTTTGGAATAATAGTGCTTTGTATAGGAGCCTTGATGGCACAGTGGAACCCTGGTGGCCCAGTGGTTAAGCCTTCAGCTGCTAACCAAAAGGTTAACAGTTTATATCTACCAACCATTCCTTGGATACCCTATGGGGCAGTTTTACTCTGTACTATAGGGTTGCTGGAAACCCTGGTGGCATAGTGGTTAAGTGCTACGGCTGCTAACCAAAAGGTCAGCAGTTCCAATCCTCCAGGTGCTCCTTGGAAACTCTATGGGGCAGTTCTGCTCTGTCCTATAGGGTCGCTATGAGTCGGAATCGATTCGACGGCAGTGTGTTTATAGGTGAGTTGCAATTGACTTGATGGCAGCGGGTTTGGTTTGGTTGGTTTGTATAGAATAAAAGTGTGAGACCTGAGCTTATTCCTTGGTGCAACTGTTAACTTGCTACTCTGCCTCCGTTTCTTCTCTGCAAAGTGGGATGATAGTAATGCCTTCTTACCTTACAGGGTTTATGAGGATCATATGAGTGCCACGTTATCATATGGGTCACCAGTTGGCACACTTTGAAGTTCTAAGTAGACATGAAGTTAATTAGAATTTTATTGTTGAAAGGAGTCTTGGAGATTTTCTGGAGCAACCTTACCTTTTGGGAGATAAAGAATCCAGTTCTACACAGAAGGGTTCAGAGAAGCTGTTCAAGTCACATAGCAGGCTCTGTTCTGAACTTTGAATGTGACTTTTGAGTAAGGACAGTCTTGAGGCAATGTGCCACAGTGGAAAGGGTATACTATGGTTTAGAACTAGCAGACTTGGGTTTAAATCCTCAGCCTGCTTTTAATATTTATATGATCCTGCGCAGATTCTTTCACATCCTTGAGTCTGTTTCTGTATCCGTAAAATGGGCATAACAACGCCTATGCTGAAGAAAGGATTCCTAGACCTTCAATGTATGCAGACTACCTTTTCTGATTAACAGAACTAATTGTAATGGCCAGGACTAGATTCTTTACTCTCTGTCAAATGAGAAGGAGAGAAAATTCTCACCTCCCAAAGAACTTCCAATGACTAGGCTCTTTAGCTATTCTTATTAACACAGACTTAGAATAGAGACAATGCCGGGCACACTTGCTATTTTTTAGGTTGTACAGAAAGCAAAAGAATTATTTGCAGTGAAATGGGAGGCTGCAAAAGGCGCCTGGGAAACAACTGCCACATAGTACACCCCAACACAGATACCTCCCAGCATCTCCAAAATGGCCGTCTGCCTGACATGCACCACCCAGGAAACTCAGCTTTCTCTTCCATGAGTCTGAAGAGGATTTCCTGGTTTTTGTGTGTGTCTGTGTTGAGGGGAGGGAGCAGAGAGAGGTAATAACAGGCCATGTAAGTGTCGTTCGCTGCTGTCTAGACAGCCCCCAACTCAAGGCAACCTTATGCACAACAGGATCAGACTATTGTGATCTGTAGGATTTTCTTTGGCTAATTTTTGGGAATAGATTGCCAGGCCTTTCTTCCTAGTCTTAGTCTTCAAAGTCTTTGTCTAGAAGTTGCTGGAATCTGTTCAGCATTACAGAAACATGCAGCCCTCCACTGACAGGTGGCAGCTGTGCTTGAGGTACATTGGCCAGGAATCGAACCCGAGTCTCCCACATGGAACATGGGATTCTACCACTGAACCACCATTGCCCCCACTGACCAGCCATTGGTGTCATAAATGGAAGACAACCCTCCCTTGCTGTGACTAAAGCCTGATGTTGGGTTCAGCTCTGGGTAGCTCTTTGGTTCACCTCTCCTGTGTGGTTCAGTCAGATGTCTTCCCCAGTGGGCCCTGTCCTCTGTTCATACTATGTCTTTTACTGAAATCCTAATCTTGCTTCAGAGTCTCAACTTAAAGGTCACCTCTTCCATAAATTCATCACAGACCTTTCCTTCACTCCACCCAAGTAGCTCATCTGCTCCATTCCCCAGTGGCTCTGTACATATCCCATCACACTTCAGTTTGTGTGACTCGCTCAGGTGGCTGGATTGTAGGAAACCCAGGACTGCATCTCCCTCATCGTTATCTCCAGAATGTAGCATGTAACCCTGGCATGTGGTTCCTTAGGATTTAATTGAATGACTAAACAAGCCTTGA
This sequence comes from Loxodonta africana, assembly GCF_030014295.1. Classification (NCBI taxonomy): domain Eukaryota; kingdom Metazoa; phylum Chordata; class Mammalia; order Proboscidea; family Elephantidae; genus Loxodonta; species Loxodonta africana. The sequence goes on along the minus strand of NC_087354.1, from coordinate 49,519,146 downwards.
GGTGGCAGTAAAGGCTGAGCACAGAAGACAGCCCTCTCCCAAGGTCAAAGCTCTGCTAGTACCCAAGAAATCTGACTTTATCTGTGGCTGGTTCTTTTCTGTTTCTATTATCTTGGCCCAAGAGGTTCACGGTGTTGATGGTAATCGTAGCATTTGTTCTGTGGGGCTCTGTATGCTCGTTATTGTTTTTATATCCATTCATTTCTTCACTCAACCACATGCGGCATGTGGAGGATGTGTTATCTCTCCATGATAGATGAGGAAGCTGATGCTGGCTAAGGGACTGTTCCTGTCACATATGCAGCTAAGAGTGGAGACCTTTGTGCCCTGTACCTAGCCTGTGGTTCTCTGTGCTGCCTTTCCAGCCGACAGTTCCTCCGTAGCCCAGAGAGGAGACATTTGGGATACATATACTAGCAATACCATCTTCCCTGTTCCCTGGCATTCCCGCAGCCTCGTGCCTGGTGCAGAGGAGGGCAGGGAATGCCTGGGCCAGGATGCACCTGCGAACCTCTTTTGCATCCTGAGCTGCCCACTTATCCAGCAGATGCTGGGCTCTGTGATGGATATGTGACATCGGAGGCTGAATTTACATGGCACCTGGTGCCTTTTCACACTCCCCCCACGCCTCTCCAGGGACTAGGATAGGACAGATGGCCACAGACACAGGATTCTCAGCTCTGCATCCTTTCTGCAAATCACATTTGGGGAAAAGTTAAGTTTGCAATAACAAGACTTCAGTAGCACAGTTTCATAGTGCTGGTAAGTTGTTTAACACTCTTTGGATAAATCACACTTCAGCAGAACCCATTTGGGAACAGAGTGAATTCCACTGTAGGTGGCTGTGATTCCCAGCCACCAGCCCTCCCACCCCCGCTAATAAATCTCAGCAGATAAGGTGAATGCAGCACTAAGCCAGGCTATTTCTGGACCCAGAACAGAATTACATTATATTAATCATTCTTCTCATCATCAACAGCTTTCATTCCTTCTCCCATGAGTATAGCCACCTGCCCTTAAAATGCTAGAGGTGAGAAAGATCTTGATAATTCAGCCTGCTCCGTGTATACATGAAGCGCTCGAGGTTCAGAAAGCCTGGGTAACTTTCTCTGTGTCCTATGAGCAGTGAAGGCCTGAATCAAGACCCCAGGGCTCCTGACTTCTCTCTAGTTGGGACTCCTGTTTCTCTCCTGCCCTACTCCCTGCCCTTGGTTTCTGTCTTTTTGACTAGGGGAGAGTCTATGATAGGTTCGGTTTAGAATGAACAAAGTGAACACTTGTTCAGTGTTAAAAGCCTAAAGCACAGGGCGAATTCAGTTCCTGTTGTTAGTTGCCATCAAGTTGACTCCAACCCATGGTGACCTTGTGTATAACAGAGGGAACCAATGCCTGTTACTGTGCCATCTTTGTGATCACTGGTATGTCCGAGTCCATACTTCCGATTAACCCTCACGTTCCTGCTTGGCACATGTTTAGTAAAGGCCAGGAAAGACTTGATGGATTTCTCTACAGTCAGATGGCGCCTAGGGGTAACGCTGCATGGGTTTGACTGACAGGATTTAACTTTTGGGGAGAAAAAAAGAGGGAAAGATAATAAGTGTATTGGGAGGGAGAGAAAAGACTTGTTAATATTTCTCTTCATAGTTAATCTGGAATAATAATGCAGCCATACCTTTTGACTCTTTGGCTCTAAAAAATCCTCGGATTTTGATGATTCAATTGTGGCAGATAGATGTATACTCAAAGGCAGGTGTCCAGACTGCTGAAGATTATTAAGATATCACAATAGGTCCAAGCCTGGAGCTTGGGAAAGATAATACTTCTCATTTGTGATAGAAGCTTCACGTACTACATTCTTCTGCTAATGGACTTGGAGAGTACGGGAGATCAGCGGTTGGGGTGCCATCGATTGGATTCTGGTCCTCCCCTGCCTGGGATAGGCATCCTCTTTGCCCAAGTGGGAATTTTGGGGAGGGTGACACATGCCTGGCCAGCCAGATGGGCCAAATCCACCTGTGCTGGGATGGTTCATGAAGCAGGTAGCCCACCTGAAGATAGTGTTTTTTCTCTACACGATACTGCAGGTGGCCAGTGTTTATTAATGACTTGATTTAAAGACAAAACAAAACAAAAAACTCCCTTGACTACAAAGATCTCAAACCAAACCAAAAAACCAAACCTGCTGCTGTCGAGTCGATTCAGACTCATAGCGACCCTATAGGACAGAGTAGAACTGCCTACCCTTTGGCTAGCAGCTATAGCACCTAAACATTACGCCACCAGGGTTTCCCAAAGATCTCAAGCCTCTTACAAATTATGGAAAAAAGAGGCATTCATTGTGCCCTGGAGCCTGGTGGTGCAGTGGTTAAGAGCTCGGCTGCTAACCAAAAGGTCGGCAGTTCTAATCTACCAGCCGCTTCTTAGAAACCCTATGGGGCAGTTGTACTCTGTCCTATAGGGTCGGTATGAGTTGGAATCAACTTGAAGTTAACAGGTTATCATGGTACCTAACCACAGTGAACACTCCATAGATATCCATGACTATTTCCATTTTGTTTGGAGTTTCTTCTTCTTGTTAATTGCCAGTGTTTGGCACCTTGGCTGTTCTTTAAGGCTGAAGTCAGATGTATTACCTTGACCATGAAACTTTGCCCAGTCTCCCATGGAAAAGCTCCAGTGACATTGTGCATGAACTCTTCAGGAGACATCACTGGGGTGAGGGCTGCAATCTTTGTACACATTGGTTCCGTCACACCCCGACATCGTAAAATTCTTTAGACTTGATGCTGGTGGGTAGTAGGTGGCCAGGAGATGTGGAACGAGCTCATGTTAGTGCTAATTTACGGAGCTCGTGAGGGACAGAAGCTTTATTCAGTTGAGTTTTTGCCAGTTAGTGGCGGATCTGATGGAGGACTCCCGACCTCCTGACTTCAAGTCCAGGGTTGTTTCCACAATCTTGGTACCTTTTATTAAGAGGACTGTTTCTGTGTGTAGGCAAATTATTGATTGAGGATGCAATTTTGCACATAAAAACAGCCCTCAAGGATTCAGTAATGCATGTGTGAAATGAAATGAAATAACATGAGTTGAATCTGGTGAGCTCGTGTCCCTGGAAAAGCAGTCATCATTTATAAATGTTTTGCATAGGTAACCATGATGTAAGTCAGTGCTGTATTTAGGGATTGGCTCCAAGTCTAGGTTATGTGAGAAACACCTCTGCCTTTACTTTACCAAAAACCAAACCCGTTGCCTTTGAGTCGATTTTGACTCATGGCCACCCCATGTGTTGTAGAGTAGAACTGCTCCATAGGGTTTTTGGGCTGAAATCTTTACAGAGGGAGCCCTGTGGTGGTGTAATGGGTTAAAAACTCGGTTGCTAGCTGAAATGTTGGCATCTTGAACCCAGCAGCTGCTCCAGGGGTGAAAAGACCTAGTGATCTGCTCCTCTAAAGATTACAGCCTATGAACCCCTATGGGGCAGTTCTACTCTGTCCTGTAGGGTTGCTATGAGTCAGAATCAACTAGACAGCACACAGCAACAACAGCAAGTCTTTATGGAAGCAGATCGCCAGGGCTTTTTTCTGCAGTGCCTCTGGGTAGGTTTGAACTGCCAACCTTTAGGTTAGTAATTGAGCATAAACCGTTTGTGCCACCCAGGGACCGTGCCTGTACTACAAGCTGGTCTAAACAATGGGCTGGATTTGGCTGTGCTGTTATGTCAGAGGCTTCTCTGAGCTGATCCTTGGCTAGGAAATGAAAGGGTTAAGCACCTAAAGGAGAAGTTAGGTCTCCTAGAAGCTAGAAAGCTGAGCTCAGCAGGTTCTAGACTTCAGATTCCCACAGGGCTCCTTGCCTGGAGGAAACCAGTATCTCCTGTATCTGCACAGCTCTCTACTCCATTTCTTTGAAGGCTCCAAACTAGAAGTTTTGTGTTTACCCACACGTCTGTTTCACACGCATGCATATAGTGGGTGTTTTGGCCGCACATTGCACACTGAAATTGCGTCCTGGTCAAACTCATATCTCACATGCATTTTAGATGTTTAAATATTGAAAGAAGCATTCCTATGACATTTTTAGAAACTAAGATGTCAGGCACCGCTTTGCTGAACCCTAAGTATCCTGAAGAGTTCTAGGCTAGTGTGCCAAGAGCGTCTTGATGGGGCAGTCAGCTTGACCCTTCTCAGTGCTGTAACACTGCAGTTTTTCTGGTGGAGTTGGAAGAAACATTTTAAAAAAGACTGTAGGTAAGACTTAGGGCAACCAGCCTGCTCTAGCCAGAATGAAAAACCCCTTGATGTTTTACGTACAGGTTTAAGCAGCTTGACAGGAGAGGAAAAGAAAATGTACCTCTGTAGTGTATGGATATTTCCACACCTCCTTTTAGTGGTCAGTTTTTCAGTGTTTAAGGAGCCCTGATGGTGCAGTAGTTAAGCCCTTGGCTGCTAACTGAACGGTTGGTGGTTTGAACCCACCAGCCGCTCTGTGGGAGAAAGATGTGAAGTCTATTTCCATAAGGATTACAGCGTTGGAAATATTTCCGTAAAGATTACAGCATAGGAAACCCTATGGGGCAGTTCTACTTTGTCCTGTAGGGTCGTTAGGAGACAGAGTTGACTCTGTGGCAATAGGTTTGGTTTTTGGCTTTTTGGTTTCAGTGCTTACTATATGCCTCACACTGGATTAGACTCAAGTTCGGGGGATACTTCTGGCCTTGTGGAGGGTGGGAACCTATAATTGCAATGCGGTGTAACAAATGCTGTAACCTAGAGAGTTGCTGGGCACCAGCCATGGGAACCCGAGTGACTGCCTGTGCCTTGAGGAGCGAAGGACTGTGTCCCCAGAGCAGGGATCTTGGCCTTCCTTGGGCTGTTTGGCCTTCCTCTTTTATTCCTTACACTTGCCCTTTTGATTTCCTCCACATTCGTGATTCCAGCCACCATCTTAGACTTCTGCACCTGTGCCTCAGACCTCTGTTATGAGCTTCTGGCCTACTTGGTGAGCCATATACTGAGTAGCTTCTCCAACTCAGCTTGTCCCAGTGTGGATTCATAACCTTGCTGTTCCTCTCTACCCCTGCCCCCAAAGCTGCCTAGCTAGAAACCTGGAATCACCCTTAACTCCTCCCTGAAAGCCAAGAAAAGCCAGGTGTGCAGAGTAGCACTGCTCCATAGGGTTTTCAAGCCTGAGGCCTTTTGGAAGCAGCTTGCCAGGTCTTTATTCCGAGGCAACTCAAGTGAGTCCGAACTTCCAGCCTTTCACTTCAGTAGTTAAGTGCTTAACCGTTTGCATCACCCAAGGACTCCTTCAACTCTTCGCTAACTTTCCCTATATCCAGGTGGTCACCTTGTCTCACCAACTCTTCAGTCTGTCCCCTCTGCCCTCTTTCCCACCCTCACAGCTCCTGTGGTGTTGAGGCTCTCATCTTCTCTTGCTTGCCTTGTTCCCTTCAAACTGATTTTTCTGCCTCGTCTGCCCCATCTTTAAGCTCCTTTCTAGCTTGTTGCCAGACGGTTGGTTCCGAAATATAAAATGATCGTGTCTCTTTCTTACTTCAGAATTTGCTGTTGCAGAACAATGTGTACATTACAATTTCATTTTTGTAAGACAAAATAAAACATACTCTCTCTGTATATACATTGAACATAGAAGAAATCTAGAAGCGGATATATTCAACACTGTTAACAGTAGTTACCTGAGAGGACGTGGAGCATAATATTTTGCTTTAGACTAAACATTTCTGGACAATTCTGGATTTTTTGTAATGAGCACACATTACTTTTTTATGCCTAGTAAAATTATAGAAAGGAGCCCTGGTGGTGCAACAGTTAAGCGCTCAGCTGTGAACCAAAAGATTGGCGATTTGAACCTACCCAGCCCTCTGCAGGAGAAAGACCTGGCAATCTGCTCCTATAAAGATTACAGCCTAGAAAACCCTATGGGGCAGTTCTGCTCTGTCACATGGGGTCATTATGAATTAGGAATTGACTTCAGTGCACCCAACAGCAGCAACAACAAAATTACAGAAGCCTACAACTCCCTCGTCACCCCATCCTATCCCCCCAAACCCTAACCCCTTAGCATGGTATACTATGTTCTTCATGGCCTAGCCCAGCTTACTCTTCAGCCGCCTGGGCTCTCCTGGATGCATCTACTCTCTCTGACCACTTGGAAGGGCTTGGAACTTTTTATATCTTTTTGCATATGCTGATGCCCAAGCCTGGACTTCCTTTCCCTTCTCATCTGCAGGGAAAACTGGTATCTTTCAGGATGAAACTTGGACATTGCATTTTCTGACGTTCATTTTCCCTTCCTGATCTTAGACGGAATGTGGGGTCTTTTCTGTGTTCCCATGGCACCCTGCTCATACTTCACCCTCAGATTCTGATCTGACCTACCTGTAATTATTGGGTTATTTGTCAGTGCCCTTCCCTGTGTTTGGCTTGCACTGTGATCCCTCTCCCTGCCTCTTAAACTCACACATGCACACACTTGGCCTGGCCTTGAGGGCAGGAACCAGTCTTCCTCTAGCATAGGTGGTTGCTGTCACAGTGGATGCTATTTATCGATCCCCTTTGCGTATTAACAGCTGTAGGAATAAATGAATGTAACCGAGGTGTCTGCTCAAGTTCCCTGTTCCACATCCTCCTCTAGATTGGAGCTGGCCTGGAGGTTTACATTCTCATGGCCACTTCTGCTTCTGTGGAACTTACAGCTCCCTTTCTGTGGCTTGTCTCCACTTTCTGCTATGTGTTGAACCAGATTTGGAATTTGGCCTCATTTCCCTGGTTTCCACCAAACAGCAACAAAAGGGAAAAACACACAGGGCTATTTGTGTGTGCAGCAGATTGGATTGAAGAGCTGGAGTAGGGAGGGTGTATTAAAATCTAATGGTCTTAGGTATCCCTTGTCTTAAAAGACCTTTGGCACCCTGCACTGGAGCACCCTTTTCCTCTCTTGCTGCTTCTCAGTGGCTCTCAAAACAAGCCCTTCCCTTTTTATTCTGCAGCATAATTCAGCTCTTTAGCTCTGCCTTCTTCCCGTGCTGTTCAGGCCTGCTTCTGCCTATCCCAGGGTACAGGAGCAGGTCCTTTTAAACTATGGGCAAGCTTTCTGGTCTTCTAGAATTCTCTGTAAGAGTCCCTTTATGGTAAAATGGTTAATGTGCTGTACTGCTAACTGAAAGGTTGCAAGTTCCAGTCCACCCAGAGGCACCTCAGAAGAAAGGCCTGGTGACCTACCTGTGAAAAAATCAGCCATTGAAAACCCTGTGGAGCACAGTTCCACCCTGATACACACAGAGTTGCCATGAGTTGGGGTAGAGTCTATGGCAACTGGTTAGTAGCCTCTGTCCCAGGGCAGGGGGTTGTTAGCACAAAAACTTATTTCCCTGCCTCCCACCTTCTTTCAGAAGGTAAAAGTGAGCGCTATCCATTTTGGTTTTAATTATATTCTTTTCTCTCTGGTCTGTGATGTCATTTCTACTTGGTAGCTTTTGACCCTCCCAGGCCAACGATACTAATTTGAGGGTCTGACTGGCAGTTCGCCACCTAGTTTAGAAGGTTAGTGCCTAGGTGTGCACTTGGGTGGACTTTGAGCCCTAGTCTCAGCCCCTTGAATGTCGTTAGAGAGTGACCTAGGGGGTAGGATTTGTCCCTGATGTGATGTGTGCTTGGGTGATGTGGGTTGCATTTGCTGGCAGGGAGAAGGGCCCAGCTCTTACAAAAATATTGTTCGTGTGTGTAGGGGAAGAAGCAGGTCTGGAGACTGAAAGATTTCTGAGCAAGGAGCAGAATTGGAGATGCATTTTAAGGGCTCTGTTTCTTCTGACAGCATCTTCCTGTCCTGAACTGTGCTCCTGGACGCTGGCTGTTAACCTTCTGCCTCGGGAACGGACTCCCCTTATGGCTCTGGGTTGTGAGGTCTAAGATTGTGGTCAAATTGGGTCCTGTACCTTCTCATTGAAGAGGAACCTGCACCTCTGTGATCTGCAGAGCAGCGTGGGCTTTTATTGCCCAAGGAATTTCTACAGGTCTTTCTTTACATCAGGTTCTCAAGAACAGGGAACGGGTGGGGTCAATTATGTCATCTTACTAAGGCCACAGTCAACCAGCTGGTCCTTTCAGGAACAGTCAGCCAAATCCATTCTGTAGTCACCACCAAGCCAAGGGCTCCTTTTGTTTTTCTCATGATGACCACATATTTGTTGGATTTTCCCCCTGGGCTGCCCTTGTGCTTTCATTGTTTCAATACTCCCTGCCCCCTCATCTCCACTCTCCCAACCCTCAGTAGTGCCCCAGCTCTCTTCTGGCTGCTAGAACCTTTACTGCTTCTCCCAGTGCGCTTTACCTGGGCAGTGCCCCTCCTACCCCAGCCAAAAAGTATCAGCCTGGGAAATTCCTCTGAAGGGTGTTGCTCCTTGAGTAGTATTAATTTGTTGTCTTTCCAGGAAATTTTACATTTTAGTAGAACATAGTTCTTTACCTCAAAGGAATGAATCCCTGGTGGGGAAATACGTGGTGTTTAGGGACAAGCAGATGGGGGATTTGTCTGAAGGGCATGAGCTCCTAAGTATGATGTGGAGAAAATATCAACCCTTAGAGTTTTTAGCCCTAGCCTTGGGTAAGTTACTTAACCGCTCTTGGCCTCCATTTCCATATCTGTAAAATGGGAACAACATTTTTTTTAAATGCTATTGTGATGATTAATTGAGCTAATGGCTGTGCCATGCCTCGCATTTAGGAAGCTCATCTCTTCAACTGCATCTAAATATCATTCTTATCAGGCAATTATGTCCTTCTTTTGACCCTATCAGGTAAAGATGGTATTCCTTTTTGTCCTCTATCTTCTGATTTTTTTACCCCCTCTCCCTCCATCACTTTTCCTTTCTGTACTTCTACAGAAGACTAATCCTTTAGGAATTAATTCATATGTGGCTAATATGAAACAAATTTTGTCCACTGGGACAGAAGGAACCATAGGCTGTTAGTTCTCTCAGTATGACACCCCCTCTCTGAAGCAGGATTTTGTTCAATATTTGAGAAGAGTCGATGTGAGTGGGTGGTCCCGTCACTCCAGAGGTTCCTCTGTGTGTGTGTATGTGTGTGTTTTTCAGTGTGACTGTCTGCAGAAACATGTCGTGGGAAGATAATTTATATGATTTCAGAAGCCTGTTTGACTCCAATGGGTAAGTTGATGTTTTTAAAGGATAGGAATAAATGATTTTTAGTCATCTCGTTTTAGTCAAACCTGTTTTCTTGACTTTTAAAAAATGTTTTTGGCTTAGATGCTGCCTGATTGAAAGTCAAGTAAACATCTGTTTCGGCTCTCATGTTTTCCTTTTGAGCTTTATTACCCCAGTGCTCACCCTTGGCTTATAATCAGGGCTTTGAACTCCTGCTGAGAATCTGCAGTTCCATCCCAGGTATGCTGAATCTGAACCTACATTTTAACAAGATCCCTAGGTGATTCTTATGTATAATGAATTTTGAGAACCACTGCTCTCCTAGTGGTTCTAGAATTGGTCCCTAACCAGCAGCATTAGTATCACCTGGGAACTTGTTAGAAATGCAGATTCTCAGCAGGGATTTGAACCAAAAGGAACCGGTTCAAAGCTCTGCTTGTAATATACTTAATCCTGCTTCTCTACTGTTTTCTACAGAGTAGTCCCTGCTAGAATGCACTTTCTCCTTTTTCTATCTGAATTTTATGTACCCTCCTTGACTGGTTCAGATCTTGTATCCTCTATAAAATTTATTTTGGTTACTCTAGCCTATCCTGACCTACAGAGCCATCTGTGTCCTAGGTCCCTTGTCAGAATTGGAGGAACTGGGGACAATCCTTGCTCCAAAGTCTTGGTGGTAGTAGTGAAGCCAATTAAAAGCAATAAAGGTAGTATTTAACTATTTTGTGCCTTTTTCCCCCAGATTATTTATTTATTGCACGAATAACATGAAAATGCAGGAATTTAAAAAATTACCTTCTATCTTACACCCCAGCAGAACAACTGATTTCATTTATCCCTGTTTCTTTCCAGCCCCTGTTCATTTGCGTTCCTTCCCCCTCCATAGGTAACACAATCTTATATTCTGAATTTTTCACCTAAGAGTATTTAATCAAATGTCAGATTTTCTAATACCCATAAGTCTGTTACTTTGAGCAAGTTACTTCTCTGTGACCCAGTTTCTCCATCTTTAATGTCAGGGGTTTAGACTAAATGACCTCTAAGGTAATAACTTAATCATAAAAATATTATGCTTATGGAGTATTTCAGAGTTTTTCAGGCATTTTTATAGACGTTCTTTACAATAACCACAAGAAGTTCAGTGGAATATGGTATTCCTGTTTTACAGTTGGGGAAGCTGAGACGAGGTGTAAGGAGGTGCTTTTTTGGAGTTATTTGGTGCCTTAATGGCAGAACCAGGTGCCTGCAGACACTGATCCTTTGGCTCCTGGCCTGGGTTTTCCTCTTGCATTCTCGTGTCCTGTAACATAAATTTATACTTATTTTTTATGCATTTATTATTATAAACCATGCTAGACCTAATGACTAGAATTATTAACCAAACATGCTTTAAATCTGGCCCTTACACTTGCCCATGAAATTACCTTTAATGGAGTTCTTTTTTTTTTTTCTACCTATGTACAGCTTTGAGTTACTGTCTAGTATCCTTTTTTTTCCTTCTGAAGGACTCACCTTAGTATTTCTTTCTTTTTTAATAACATTTTATAGTGTTTTTGGTGAAGGTTTACACAGCAATCAATTTAGGTTTGCACTGAACGATTTCTATACAAATTGTTCAGTGATATTGGTTGCCTTCTTCACAGTGTGTAAACATTCTCACTTGTGTTCTGGTCTTTTGGTTTCTTCAGCATTTCTTGTAGGGAAGGTCTAGTGGTAATGACCCTCCTTATTTTTTGTTTATCTGGAAATGCCTTCATTTTACCCTCATTCTTGAGAGACACTTTTACCAGATGTAATATTCTCGGCTGACAGTTCTTTTCTCCCAGCACTTCAAGTGTATCATTCCACTGCCTTCTGGCCTCCAAGGTTTCTGAGAAGAAATCAACCTTTAATCTTAATGGAAATCCTTTATTTGTGACAGTTGGCTTCTCACTTGTTTTTTTCAGGATTTTCTGTTTATCTTTAGTTTTTGAGAGCTTGATGATAAAGTATCTCAATGTGGGTCTGTTTTGGTTTATCCTATCTCATGTTTGTTGAGCTTGGGTTTGTAGATTGGTGTTCTTCATCAGATTTGAAAAGTTTTCTGCCGTTTTTTCTTCTAATATTCTTTCTGTCCATCTCTCTTTTCCTTTTGATATTCTCATGATGCATATACTGTATTTTTACGCAAATAACATCCACCTTCTATGTTTGCTTGCCATCCGTGCCTTCCCCTTGCAAGGTATTTTTGTAAGTACACTATGCTAATTTTTTCTACAACAACATGTTAAAAAAACCTGTCATAGCAGTGCTTATGAAAATATCTCGCAGCGGATGGCATGGTTGACAAATGTGGAAAGTGTGGATTATTTGAGTAAAAAATATGGGATTAGCTCGCTTGATGGTATTCCATATTTCCTTTAGGCTTTGCTTAGCAGTCTTGATCCTTGTCTTAGTTATGTAGGGCTGCTGTAACAGAAATACCAGAAGTGGGTGGCCTTGAAGAACAGAAATTTATTTTCTCACAGTTCAGAAGGCAAATTCAGGATGTGGCTCTGGGGGGGGGTCCTTCCTTGTCTGCTTCAGCTACTAGCCTGCCCTTGTAAATGCATCTATCCCCTTTGTGTCTGCCTTCCTCCTCTCACTGTTTGTGTCCCTGTATCTATTCTGCTCTTTTTTAACTCAGATGTAATTAGGTTTAAGAGCTACCCCATGCTGGTATGACTTCATTAACGTAACAAGAAAAAACCCTCTATTTCCAAACAGGGACATATTTACAGGTACAGGGGTTAGAATTTCAACACATTTTCAGGAGACACAATTTAACCCGTAGCAATTCTGTCTTGTTGCTCTTCAGTTTCCATAATTTCAGTTACCTTATTCTGTTTTTTTCCAGGGAGTTTCCAAGGAGCTCCTGGCTGTAGTTCACGGATTATTTCTTCTGCCAGTTAAAATCTACTGTTCAGTCCTTCCAATGTGTTTTTCATTTCATTTATTGTATCTTTTAGTGCCAATATTGCTGTTTTTCTTTTAGTAGTGTTTATATCTATTATATTCTTGTCTTGTTTATGCATTGTTTTTTTGGTTTCCCTTAGTTTTTGTGCTTTCTTTTTAGTTCTTTAAGCATGTTTAATAGCATTATATTGTATTCTTTCAATTTGTTCATTATCTGGCCTTTTATAGAGATGATTTCTCTCCCTTTGTCTTGTTCTTTTGAATGGGCAATCATTTCTGGTTTTTTTATATGCCTTGTGATTTTTTTGTTGTTAAAGCTGGAACATTAGACCATTACAGTGTGTTTGCTTTTTTAATGTCCCCCCGCACATGACACTTTAGAAAGCACTGATTTCTGTAGGAGATTCTTAGGCAAGCACAGCCTTCATTCTTTGCTTACTGCTCCCTCCCCCACTCTCTGAGTGCTTCAATTCAGGCCAGAGTGAAGTTTCAGCTTGGAAAAATCACACTGATCACTCTGTTCTGAGTCTTACTGTACCCTCCCTTCTCCAGTTTGGGCCAGACTGAGTTTTTAGTACTTCAGGCTGCTCTGAGATTGGTCAGAATAGACACCCTAAACAGCCTGCCAGCAAGGCCTGTCCTGTTTACTTTAGGGCTCTTCTTAGGGCACAGGAGAGCCACAGGTGGCTGGGGCTCCTCTGTAGCTGTCTGGCTGCTGTGCTGGGAGTGGTGAAAACAGTGGAAAAAGTGATTTTTCTACCATTCAGATTTTGTCCTTCTTTTGTTTCAGTTTGTAGTTCCTTGCTGCCATCCTTTGCATGCTTTTTCAGAGTTGTTGTAGGGTTGAGTACAAATTTCTAATTGTTTTTCTTGGTGTTTGAGTGGGGATCTTAGACCTGCTCATACCTCCATCTTCCCAGAAGTCTTCCACCTTTAACATATTAATCATAGTTATTTTCAAGCTGTTGTCTAATAGTTCTAGCATTTGGGTCATATCCAAGTCTGGTCCTGTTGATTGCTTTATCCTTTGACAGTACATTAAAAATGTTTTTTTCTTACCTTGATTTTTTTTTTCGGGGGGCGTCTCATAATTTTTGATTGAATCCTGGACATTGTGTGTAGAAGAACAGAGACTGAGGTCAGTTGTCTTTATGCTTAGAGATTGGCGTACTTTCCTGTCATGCTGTTAATATGTGTTAGGCTACAAATCAGGAGTTGAGCTGGGTTTGGGTATTCTTGTTGGTATTGTTAACTTCAGTGCACTACCACAGGCTTCAGATTTCTCCAACAAAAAAAAAAAAATTCTCCAACAGTAGGCTTTTATTTTGTATTTTAAGTGGAGCCTGAGCTGCTATAGGATTTTTCTCAGTGTTCCTACTACTCCCTCAGCTTTCAGCTGTTACTGAATGCCTGGCCACGGAAGGGGGTTCTTTCTGTATGCTCTTGTCCCTCCCCCAGTGGTAGACTGTAATTACTTTTTAGTTGATACTAGGCTGGGTGGCACAGGTAATCAGCTGCTAACCTAAAGGTTGATGGTTCAAACCACCCAGCGGCTCCATGGAAGAAAAACCTGGCAAACTGCCTCCGTAAAGATTAAGACCCGTAAAACTCGTTGCTGTTGAGTCAGTTCTGACTCATACAAACAAGAAAAGCCTACAGACTCATGGGGTTGCCATGAGTCGAGGGCTGACTCTACAGTAGTTAACAACAACAACAGGCTTATGGTAGTGATAGGGAGGGTCTCTTTTGTTCTGTTCCAGTGTCAGTCTTACGCAGGCCCTATGAGCATGACCTCAGGTGTGGGGTTTTCTCAGCATTCCTGCCCTTCCTCTTCATGGCAGCCAAACTCAGTCTTGTGTCTGTGGCAAGCCTTGACTACGAGAAAGTTTCCGACACCTCCTCTAGCAATAGCAGACCTCTGCTTTGTGTTGGTGTTAAGCCCAACTTCGGGCTTGTATCCTCAGTCAGCTTTGGGAAGCCATGCTTCAGTGCAGCCGTTCTCTTGCATAGTTCATAATGTGCTTCCCTGAATTTAGCAGAGATATTTTTTCTTTTCTTTGATGCTGGCTGCTCATAGAAATCACATCTTGGCCGCCTACTCTCTCCTGCTTGCTGACAGATGTGTAGGTGAGAAAAGTTTCACAGTCATTGTTTGGAAAACAGTCCCTAGACCAACTACCAAGGCCAGTGACATCTGCTGAAAATCAGCTGCTTATGGGCCAGCACGGTGCTGGTCTTTCACACTGGAGCATGAAACTACTAGAAAGAAGAAAAACATACATGTGCTTGGGAAATAGATGTGAAGGCTTTGGAAGCAAGAAGATCCGGGTTCAACTGTGATACTTACTTGCACTCTGAACTTGTATAAGCCACTTCCCCTCAGGTTTTCTGAGTAAAATAGGGTAATTAAACTAGGTGGTCCTTAAAGCCCTATTCAGTGCTAAAATCCTCTTAATCTTCCTATCAGATTCTTCCTATAGTGCTCCAAGGTTAGAACTCTATGGTAAGTACCAGAGCCATGCCTCTGCAAGCACTTTGGTTGGCTTCCTGTGTTGGGTGGTTTGAGTCACTGGTCATTACTTGTTGTCTACACATAAACCCCATTATCAGTTATCCTGTTCTTACTGCTTTTTCCTTTGAGACTAAATAGATTGCTTTATCTTTCCAGGTCTTCTCTGAGGATGCGTATGTTTTGGTATTAGGAGGCCCTTAGTGAAATAGTAAAAGGAATATAGACAGCTCAGGGCAGTTTAAGTCAGTAGTGTGACCTTGACTAAGTTGTTTCCCCACCGTCTTAGTCTCCTCACCTGTAAAATGATGATGATACACAAGAGGTGGTTGTAGAGATTAAATGAGAGTATAATGTGGAAAAAATGCCAAACAGATATTTAATATCGTTATGCTGTTGTCAGCTAATATTTTCTTAATAAGAATAGCGTTTAATAGTATTTATTGATCACCTACTATGTGCCAGGTATTCTTTCTTTTTTTCTTTTTACTGTGCTTTAGGTGAAAGTTTTTAGCTCAAGTTAATTTCTCATTCAAAAATTTATACACGGATGTTTTGTGACATGGGTTGTAATCGCCACAATGTGACAGCATGCTCTTCCTTTCCACTCTGGGTTCCCTGTGTCCATTCATCTGGCTCTTGCCCCTTCCTGCCTTCTCATCTTGCTTTCGGACAGGAGCTGCACTTTTGGTCTCGTATATTTGATGAACTAAGAATCACGTTCCTTATGTGTATTATTTTTTGTTTTATAGGCCTGTCTAATCTTTGTCTGAAAAGTGGGCTTCGGAAATAGTTTCAGCTTTGGGTTAGCAGAGCATCTAGGGGCCATGGTTTTGGGGGTCCCTCTAGTCTGGTCTTTTTGTGTGAATTAGAATTCTATTTTATAGTTTTCTCCAACTCTGTCTGGGACTCTCTGTTGTAATCTGTGTCAGGGCAGTCGGTGGTGGTAGCCAGGCACCATCTCGTTCTTCTGGTCTCAGGCTAGTGGAGTCTGGTTCATGTGGTCCGTTAGCAGGTATTCTGCTAAATGCGAATGAGCTCCTTTAAACTCCTAACAACTCCATGATGTGATTGTCATTGTTCGCCCATTTTACCGTTAAAAAAACTGAGGCTCAGGGCTTTTAAGAAATCTGTCCAAGTTGACATGGCTACTGAGGGGCAAAACAGGGATTCAAACCCAAATGGCCTGACTACCCAGTTGGTCTGTCTCTTTTTTTTTTTTTTTTTAATAAATTATGATATATCATAATGTTATATCGTGTCATAAATGTATCGCTTGATGAATTTTCATATACTGAACATATCATGTAACCAGCACTCAGACCAAGAACAGGGCATTACCAGCCACAAAGAATTCCCCTCACATCCCTTGTAGTAACTACTGCTCCAGAGGTGATCACTGTCTTAACTTCTAATTGCACAGATTAGTTTTGCCTTTTATATTTATATATATATAAAGGAATCACATAGTATGTATAATCTTTTGTGTCTGGCTTCTTTATAGAGCCCATATTCATGATTCTGGGATTTCATTGCCAAGTTAGTTGAGCAGCACTTCCCAGAGTGACCTGCAAGATTGAAGAGTGAGATAGTGTAGAACATTCTCCCCACTGTGTTGTCTGGGGCTGGCCATAGGTGACATATCTGTACTCCCTAACACCAATGGGTTGGTCTGGGATGACATCCAAAAGTTGCCTGTGATTTTGACACCCCCAGCCTTCCACTGTCAGGCCCATTTCTCTTTTTCTGTCTTACTGTTCTTCTTATGCACTGCCCATCCCCAACCAAACCCATTGCTGTTGAATTGATTTCGACCCATAATGGCCCTATAAGACAGAGTAGAACTGCCCCCAGAGAGCTTCTAAGACTGTAAATCTTTTTATGGAAGCAGATTGCCACATCTTTCTCCCACAGAGCAGCTGATGGGTTCAAACCACTGACCTTTTGGTTAGCAGCTGAACATTTAACCACTGTGCCACCAGGTCTCCTATTTGTAAGTATAAACCAAAAACCCCAAACTTGTTGCTGTCAAGTTGACCGTATAGGACAGAGTAGAACTGCCCCGTAGGGTTTCCAAGGATTGGCTGGTAGATTCGAACTGCTGACCTTTTGGTTAGCAGCCGAACGCTTAACCACTGTACTACCAGGGCTCCCCCTCATCCCTCAACCACACAAAAATCTCCAAACCTTGGAGGCCAAGAACCTGCCTCCTTCACAACCTTTGGTTTTAACTGAAATCGGCAAAACTGAGACTGGGGATTGGAAAAAGAAACTTGGGCTCTGCTATACTAAATCTCCGACACACATGCACGCCATTCTCCCGGGAACAGCTATGATCAGCTCTAACCGCATCGCGTTCCCCATAGCAGGAGGAAGCAGCACACTGTGACGTGAACTCTGGAGACAGGATAAGGCTGCCCTGCAGTAACACAAGCTCATCGAGATACAAGAAGATTATAGGCTTGAAATGGGAATGTGGAGAAAAAGAGGGGTTGTCATTTGTGTTCTGAAAACACCAGGGCCGTGAACTGAAATGGGTGGGGAAAGGATGGTCCTTGGGCGAGAACCTCTCCTTCCCCCTCATCTCACCCACCTGCTAAGTCTAATTACACTGCCACAACTGGAATCTTTCATTTGTGGCCCATGGATTAAATCAAGAAGTCATGTAAAATGTAGTCCAGGAGGGACCTTAAAGACCACTTAATCCAACCCCCATTTTATGGGTGAGGAAACTGAGACCCAGAAAGGACAAGATTACACAGCTGCCTGGTGGCAGGTCTCCTAACTTCTAGTACAGGGATCCTTTTAAAACCCCACACTGCTCCCTCCAGCCCTGATGTTCACATAGGAAGTTGGAAGTTGGCATAAGGACTGGCTGAAGGATGCATGGGGGCAATGTCCTGACAAAGAAACTGAGTCTTCAAACTGCCATATACCAAACAGAAATGGGCCACAACTGCATGCCAGACACCAGCCAGTTTTTGCCAACCTGAGCCTTTCTCCAGCCTGGGAGGCAGGCCCTGCCTCTAGGAGGTCCCATGGAGGAGGGATGACAAACATCTGCGCTGGAAGGACAGGAAGGTCCCAGTGCAGGTGGGTGCCTCCCCTGAGCCCAGGGAGTTGTCAAGTTCTCTCTCCTGTGGCATTTAGCAAGTGGAATGCTATTGGGGAAGCAAACAGTAAGGAAGCAAGAAAGGACGAGCAGAAAGACCCAAGCTAAGAGGGAAAAGCACCTGGAGACTAAGGCTGCAACTCCTTAATCCATACCCTCTACCACATGTGAGATCTTGGATTACCTTCATTTCTTGGCCTCAGTTTCTGCACTTTAAACTGATTTTTAAAAAGTGCATATTGGGCGGGAGGGAGAAGTTGTCTAGTTATCCCCGAGGTCCCAGCCTGTCACCATGACAGCAAGCTGAGAAGTGGTGGATGAGAGGGATGGGAGTTCCCATGCTGCTTTGGTTCTTCCTTGGCTTGAGGGATTCACCCTGGGAAGGCAGAGATGAGCTTTATAGAGCGTCACTGGCTCCCTGTGCAAGAGGAAGCAATGTTGAATACTTTTACATTCTTGATGGATTTCTTTTTTTAAGTGAGTACAGAAAGGATCTCAGGATTTTTCTTTCACCTTTAGATAAAATCTTACATCTTTCATTCTCTGGCACAAAGTTTTAAACATTTCCGGGGGATTTTTTTTTTTAAGATTTATTACAATCAAAGATAAGGGAGTAATTCCTGGATCCTGCTGTTGCTGCCTCGGCTCTTCGTTTTCTTCTTCCAACCTATCCCCTGCTCTAACAGTATAGGAATGTGTCAAAATTCCAAGGTTTCCTCCCGTTCATTTTCTGTTTTGATCCTCTTCTGGTGAAGTAAGCAAGGAGCTATTATTCCCTTCTCTTACAGAAGGGGACACTGAGATGTGTTGAAGTTAAGTGACCTGTCCATGATCCCACAGCTAGTTGATGAACAACATGGGATAAGAATGCAGGGCTCCTGAATACTTGTTGTTAGGTATCATCAAGACAGCCCCAGACTCTTGGTGACCCCATGCACAAGAGGACGAAATGCTGCCTGGTCTTGGACCATCTTATGATTGATTGCAGATCGAACCATTGTGATCCGTAGGGTTTTCATTGGCTGATTTTCAGAAGTAGATCTCTAGGTCTTTCATCCTAGTCCGTCTTAGTCTGGAAGCTCTGCTGAAGCCTGTTCAGCATCATAGCAACACGCAGTCCGTCACCGGCAGATGGGTGGTAAGTGTGCATGAGGTGCGTCGGCTGGGAATCGGATCTGCGCCTCCTGCAAGGGAGGCACGAATTCCACCACTGAACCAAAATTTGGCACCAGTGTTCCACGCTCAGTCCTCCTCCTTACACCCCTGTCATTAGGAACGTCTTGCCACGTCCCTCCCTGACTCACATGTTCAGGCCTACAGGTCCTTAGTTAGTGGGGTAGGTGGTACAGGGTGGAACCTAGGAGGGGCAGTGAACATCAGGTAGAGGAGGGAAGAGGAAGAAAGACGGCAGAAAGCCTAGATCTGGTTTTCTTTCCTAAAGTTGGGAGAATAACTTCTCTCCACGGAGAGTTAGGAAAACGAGCAGAGTCGGTATTTCTTTTTCCTTGTCCAACATGGCCAGTGTTCCTTGCAAGGCAACATAATCTGCTCCGGTGGATCCATCAGCAGATACGTGTATAGGATTGTAGCTGGGGGCATAGGGGTTCACCATCTTCACATATTGAGACTGGTGTGTGGCATCCTCAAACAGCCCACGCTTGGCTCTTACCTTGTTTGTAAATTGTTTCCCTTGAAAGCACTGAACTTTTTGGAGAGGTCATATAGCATCATGGTTAAGGTCAGAGGTTCTGTCGGCCTGGGTTTGAATCCTGGCTCAGCTAGTTACTAGTTGTATGACCTTGGGCAAGTTACTGTTTATGCCTGAGTTGCTCATCTGTTGTAATTGTAGAATTGTGGATTAAATGTGTTAATAAATGTGAAGAACTTATAATAGTGCAGTGTTGTGAGGAGAGTGATTTTCCTTTATCCTGCCCTCACTTCTTCTCTACCTCGTACACGCTCAGCCTGTGTGTGTGTTTTTTGACAGCAGCTTTTGGAGCTGCTGTGGGAGTTCTCTTTACCCCTCTCCCCTTAGCCAGCTCTCAGGATTAATGAACACTTCCCCCTACCCCCATGGAGCACGCTGAGGATTGCCCGCAGTGTGCCGCACATGCAGCAAGCCTGCTGCTTTCTGCCGTACCCACTCACTTCCGCTCCCACCAGCTGGGAGCCAGGTTGCCCCCCAAACCATTTACAAGAGCCAGGTTGCCCCCCAAACCATTTACACCACTTGTAGTTGTTACTGTAATCAAGCAATGTGTCTGTCAGATAAACTGATGAAATACGACTGCAAACGAAGTGGTTTTCTTTGCTCTTTTCGCCCCTGTGAACACTGCACGAAATAAAAGCTGAGGGCTTAATAAATCCAAGCCACTAAACAAAGTTACTGTGTCATGGTAATGGTTGTGTGACATGATGAACGTAATCGATGTCATTGAACTGTAGATGTTGAAATTGTTGAATTGGCAAGTGTTTTGTTAGCTATATTTTTACCACAATAAAAAATTATAGACAGATTAGATGAGCGTTAATATTTGGGGAAGATCATAAAGCTCTAAAAGTCTATACTGGAATTCCTCTGTACTTACCTACATTTGTACTTACTTTAAAGAATCAGGAACTGGAAATCACAGATGTGTATTATGTTCTGGTTCATGTGAGAAAGACAATGTGGGGCTCTTGCCGTGGGCCTTTACTGAAAGTCCTTGCCCCGTGTTAAAAGATGTCCAGATGAGTGCACATTTACGTATGTTACCCAAAAAAAGCCACTGCCGTCGAGTTGATTCTGACTTGTAGCGACCCTATAGGACAGAGTAGAACTGCCCCATAGAGTTTCCAAGGAGCACCTGGTGGATTCGAACTGCTGACCTCGTGGTTAGCAGCTGTAGTACTTAACCACTACGGCGCCAGGGTTTCCTTACGTATGTTAGACACCAAAATAAAATATCTTAGGAATACCATTTTTACAATACTTTGATCTGACGTTTTTGATTAAACTTGTTCCTGGACCCAGTCACATTAGACATGAGCTTTAGTTGGGAGCCTGTTTTGGTGATTTGGTTTGGTTTCAGTGTAGTGGTTTTAGGAAATAGATTTTATTTTGTGTATGTTGTAAGCTTTAATAAAATCAACTTTATCTGGGGTTTTGAAGCAAATTGAGGTGGTTTATTCTGGATTTTAGTAGATTCCTTGGTTCCCTAGTAAACTTGAAAGACGCTGAGAGAGGCCTGATTCCCTCCCTCATTTTACAAATGAGGAAACTGAGGACCTGAGAGGGGAAGCTGTCAGTGGTGAGTTGTGTGGGGTGGCCGGAGTGAAGGGGGGCAACAGAGCCACAGCCAGGTGGAGCCCTCCCTCCTCTCTAGCCTCCTCCCCACTCTCTTTTCCTCTCTTTCGGGCCCAACAGCCAGAGTTGGGGCCTGCTCCTCTGGGTTGACCTCTCTGGCGACGGTGTTGACCCATGTTTCACCTTTGGGACAGGACCAACCTGGAGGCCTTGCAGAAGAAGCTGGAGGAGCTAGAACTTGATGAACAGCAGCGGAAGCGCCTCGAGGCCTTTCTTACCCAGAAACAGAAGGTGGGCGAGCTGAAGGATGACGACTTTGAGAAGATCAGCGAGCTGGGTGCTGGCAATGGCGGCGTGGTGTTCAAGGTCTCTCACAAGCCGTCTGGCCTGGTCATGGCCAGAAAGGTGAGGCCACTTAAAAAAGAAATGTACTGAATCAAGTTTGTCTTGATAAACAGGTAACTGGATTATTTCTCAGAAGACCCAGGGTATAGTGACTCAGTACCTTTGTGTGCTGTTTGAATTTCAAATTTATGAACTCATAGCTGTCAGATTATGGATAAACACACCAATGGCTGTTAGTGTATTTATCCCCATCCCCAGTCTGGAAGGTAACAGCAAGTGACCCTTTAGTTTTCTGGGTGCTGTGGAAGGGGTGTCAGGGTGCCTGTTGGTCATTTTCAGGTGCAGGAAAGTCTGCTTTCATTAACAAGAACACTGATTTCAGGTTGCTCCCCTGTGCTCCCGCCCTGTTAGTGGCACCTTCATCTCCCTGCGGTATAACATCTGCACTCCCACTATGGCATGCTGAACCTCCCTGCTCTCTCTGCTGGTGGTCCTCCTCTTTCTGATCACAGGCCCCCTGCTTCATTGAGGCTGGACTCTCCCACAGGTTCTTCAGCACACCATGTTTGTTTCTGTCCCTGGAGTTTTGCCCGTGCTGTTTCCTCCATCTTTTCACACAGCACCCATCTTCGGTGCCCACCTCAAGTCCAGCTTTCACCAGCTGCTGCAGCCCACACTGGTGGCCACTGGTTCTATGTCCTCTTACACTCATTGCCTGTGGCTCTTTTTAGAAGCTCAACCTTATTAGGTAACCATTTCATGTGTTTGTCACTTGTCTCCGTAGCTGGAACAGGGGACAATGTTAGGTGGACATCTGGTGGCACTTGAAGCTTTGGCTAAATCTCAACTACATCAGGCTCCCGAGGTCAGGGAGAAATGTCTTAGGCAGCTTAGGTCAGTGTACCCCAGTTCTTCATTCCCTTCTACCCCCACAATCCTTGAGTGTGGACCATGTCTTCAAGCCTACTTTTCCCTCATCTCTCAGTTCCACGGGTCCAGGAAGCCCTCCATTCGTCTTTGTTTTGGGGAGTGGTGAACCCCTTCCTCCCCACTCTTGGCTTCCAGGAGCAGAGGCACAGCCAACCATCCCCTGGTTACAGCTCCTACAGTGCCAATACCAGTCTTGGTACATTGGCACTCAGTGCTTTAGTTGGGTGGAAGAGCGGAAACTTGCTTACTGAAACTGAATAAACTTATTGAAACTTGCCTTTTTCCCCTCCCCCTGCCTTTAAGAGCTTAAGCATTTAAGAAAGATTCCTTCTATCCCTCCCTCCCTCCCTTCCACACTCCATCCATCCATTCATCCATCCATATATTTATAAAGCCCCTCTTCCTCCCACCTTTCTTTCCCCAGCTAATTCACCTGGAGATCAAACCTGCAATCCGGAACCAGATCATAAGGGAGCTGCAGGTTCTGCATGAGTGTAACTCCCCATACATCGTGGGCTTCTACGGTGCATTCTACAGCGATGGCGAGATCAGCATCTGCATGGAGCACATGGTATGTGGCAACCTTTTAGTCTTTGGAGCAAGGACCAGGAGTTGGGTAGCTCTGGCCTAATCTTTGGGACAGGACCAGCTGCTTTCTTGCTGCTCCCTGACTCCACATCACTGTCTTGGCATGTGGGAAGCCTGACTGTAGAACTTGGAAAAGCCAAGAGATGACAGGCTTCCTTTCTAGGTTTCTGCTAAGGTTTGAGATGTATTTCTGGTAGGTGTGTCTAAAGCACATATTCTAGTTTCTCCTACCCAGATGACCCCAGGATTTGGATATGGTAACATCTGGTTAACCTAGTTCAAGTCCATTTATTATATACAATGCCGTGTCTAGGTACAAGGTTCTGGGATTAAGGTGACCAAGATAGTCCTTGTCTTCAGAGAGTTTCTAATCTATTTTAAGGGCAGCCTGAGGGGGTTCTTTGGCCTGTAGGGGAGTAATCCCACCTGGTGCACATTGGTGGAAGGAGGAGGGCTCCTGAGAGGGCAGGTATGGGTTAACTATATGTACCTGAGCTGCCAGTCTTTGTACCATTAGCTGCTTAGAGGCCCTTCTCTTCCCAGTTACTAACAATAACGACAATAAGAATAACAACAACAGTAATAACGTGACAGTACTAATGGTAAGCTGACGTTTATTGAGTGTATATTTTTACTATATCAAGTACTATATTAAGCATATTAATATTTTATTGCATTTTCACAACAACTGTGTTAGGTGGACGTAATCATGTTATCAGTGGGCATATTTTCCCTCTTTTATAAAGGAGGTAACTAAGACTCAGGGAAACTGAATAACTTATCCAAGGTCACACAGGTAGGAAGTGGTGTTGCTAGAATTGAAGTCGAGGCCTGCACTTCACTGAATTCACTGAATAGTGGTTAGGGGGTTGGAGCTCTGTCTCCGACCATGATGTCTGGAACTTCAAAGAGAGTGGCTGACTTGTATGGTCACTATTTTTTCTGGTTCCCATTAGGCAGTATGACACAGGGGACTCTGGAATCTGACAGATGTTTGTTCACATCGCCTTTCTCTACAAAAATCCAAGTAGGCACTCTCTTGTTGGCCACTGTGTCTCCAAAACCCACAGTGGTCCTGGCACATAGTAGTTTTTCAATTACTATTTGTTGACTGACTGTGCCGCCTTCTTTGTCCTCAGGCAAATTCCTTTACGTTTCCGATCCTCAGTTTCCTCATCTGTAAAATGAGCATTATTTTGCCTGCCTTGTTGTTATGAGGACTAATTAAAATAGCAGATGTGAATCTCGCACACATTAGCTTTTGCTCTGCTCTCACTGGGGCCGACAACTCAGAGATGCAGGCTGACCTGATACGGTCTACATCCTTCATGGCTACCCTGCTTTCAGTCAGGCATACTATCCCTCAGCCCCTCCTCCATCTCCCTCCTGACTCTTGAGAACTGACTGACCTGCGGACTGAGAGCCCTGGTACCTGGTCCTAGTAACCTCCAGGGAGGCTCTTCTTGTTGGTGCCCCATTATTATTATAATTATTTTTTAAACAATTTTTATTGTGCTTTAAGTGAAAGTTTACAAATCAAGTCAGTCTCTCACACAAAAACCCATATACACCTTGCTACACACTCCCCATTACTCTCCCCCTAATAAGGCAGTCTGCTGTCTCCCTCCACTCTCTCTTTTCATGTGCATTTCGCCAGCTTCTAACCCCCTCCACCCTCTCATCTCCCTTGCAGGCAGGAGATGCCAATATAGTCTCAAGTGTCCACCTGATCCAAGAAGTTCACTCCTTACCAGCATCCCTCTCAAACCCATTGTCCAGCCCAATCCATGTCTAAAGAGTTGGCTTCAGGATTGGTTCCTGTCCTGGGCCAACAGAAGGTCTGGGGACCATGACCACCGGGGTCCTTCCAGTCTCAGTCAGACCATTAAGTCTGGTCTTATGAGAATTTGTGGTCTGCATCCCGCTGCTCTCCTACTCCCTCAGGGGTTCTCTGTTATGTTCCCTGTCAGGGCAGTCATCGGTTGTAGCCGGGGTGCCCCATTATTTTGAAGGTCTCTTCATTTGAATGATCAGGAAGTGGCATTCATACTCTTATAGGCATCTGCTGACATTGGTGGCTGCTATGTGGACTGTAGATTCTGGAAACGCGTTCTGCATGTCTAAAGGTTACTGAGAAAGCTCTTGTTCCCTTTTGCTGCAGTGAGAGCAAAGCAGACCTCATAGGAAGCAAATGAGCACTTCTGGCTGGGTCCTAGCCCCCGGCCTGGGTGCTGATTATTTTTTACGTGGGTCTTGGACTCCCCTTGGGGGCTTTTCCTTATTTTTTGGGTCTCTCCTGCTCTCTACCGGTGGTGTTATTTCCCAGCTGTAGTCCAGTAGCTTTGGATGAAAATGTATAAATGGTAGTAGAGGTTCTGGAAAACTAGAAAGGGAAAGCAATGGAGACAATGGTGATAAACTAGTGATAGGAAAGGCCAGAGTAGCCTTCTGTCCTCTTATGTCTTGCCAAAATGACAGAAGGTGGGTGGAGGCATGACTAGACATAATAGCAACTGGCTGTCGCATCTCGCCACCACTTGCCAAGTCCTTTGCACATTATGTAAGTTATTGATCACATCAGCCCTGTCACATAAGATAGATCATTGATCCCCCAGCCACTAGATGGAGTGAGTAAGGCCCTGAGAGGCTTAGCAATTAGTCTAAGATCACATACCAATAAGTGCCAGAGCTGGACTCTCACCAGATCCGCTCTCTTTGAATTTCATATTCTTTCCACTGCCCTGGGCAAGTCGTATACTCTCTCAGGGTTTTCTCAGCTCTGCAGTGAAATGCCTGGACCAGATCTTCTCTAGGGGCCCCTCCCTGTGCAGACATCCTGCGTTTCTATGGTTTTTGGCACTCAGAGCCAGTCAGGGTTTATATCAACAGTAATTAACCAACATTGATCCAGTTTCACAAACACTGATTTTTAGTGCTTGTTATGTGCAAGGTGACATGTGAGCTGCTGCGAGGATGTAGACACTGTGAACAGTATCTCTTCCCTCCAGAGCTATCTATAGGCTGCGTGGGTATGTTCTAGAGCTGTCTTTGCTGGCCCAGCTCCCATGGGGTGGTCCTCTCTTGGTTAGGAAGTCAAGGGAGAAGTGTCACTGTGGAGGTAAAGGCTTCTGAGCACCAGCTGTGTGTCATCTTACGCCAGCCCTATTCTGTGCCATCGGAAACTCTTTCTCTGGTTATCTCCAAGTTCTGTACCCCCCAGAACTTTCCCTTTAATAGAGAAGCTAGGAGACCATCTGTGGAGTGAGTGTGCACAATACCATTTTATTTCATGCTATGTTGACACGGTTTTGAGGCCCCATCTGGAGGCCAGTTTATTCCCGTTGTTGGGTAGCTGGTTAAGTCCACTCTCCAGCCACTCTCTTTATAAGGTTCTCATACTCCTGGCTACCTGTCCTATTCTGCCTGGGGCTAGATTACCTCATAACCAGGGACAGTCTTTACCTACCCTGGGCCTGCAGAATTACTCAAAATGCCCAATCCCCAGGAGGCCCATGAAGCCTAGCTAAACCCACCCTGTTTGCCATACAGAAGCCCTCTCCCACAATTCCAGCTTGCTGTTACCTTGTCCCTGGCTGCTACCCCCTGTGTGGCCCTGAGTCATGGCATGTTATGCCTCCCTCTCTCTGTCATTTTTCATGGCATCCCTGACTCCCCTTTCCTGCATTGCTCCTGATGTACCGTCCCATGATTTGTTAGAACAGTGTGGTTGAACTCCAGGGTGCCTGCTTCAGAGGTTAGGATTAGGCCCCAAGCATTGACAGGTGATTGCCTATTCACTCATTCAGGCCTGCTGGAACCTCCGCCAGCCTTTTGCCATGTAGAATAAGACAAATTTTTTATTCGTCTAAAACGTTAAGTGTTTTCCAGAGCTGGAATCCTTCTTTATTCACACTGTGGTTTCATAGATGTGGATCACATCTTTGTACCCCTTACTCTGCCCTTCTGCCCCCAAAGCCTTCTTCTCCAGGAGGAGAAGATGAAAAAGGACACAGCAGGGGTTAGCTTCCCATTCCCTCGGCCTATATCCAGGATCTGGAAGTCAGCTTTTTTCCCATGGATTTGGCTCTCTGGGAATAGTGGAATTCTCCCACACAAGTCCTTGTGGTGGTTAGGGTTGTGTGTCAACTTGAGCCGTTCCCTTGAGATACGTTTCTCTGTCTGTGTATGTGTATATACACACACATATACTTCACTGGTTTTGCTTCTCTAGAGAACCCAGCCTAAGACAGACGCCCAAAGCAGAAGATGTCTCAGAAATTACCCTGGGGAGCCTGAGACTGGAAAATTGGCAGTCAGAGGCTGGGAGGTTAAAAAAATTTTGAGGGCCAAGCAGAGTGTCTGGCGCCTCTTGGGTGCTGTTGTTGTTATTGTTATTAGGTGCTAGACGATCTGCTTGGCCCTCAAAAGTGGATCAAAGTCAAATGAAATCCTTGACAGCTCCATTGTCAGGATTTTTGTTTTCCTTATGTTGAGGTGTAGCCTGTACTGAAGGCTGTAGTCTTTGATCTTCATCAGTAAGTGTATCAAGTCCTCTTCACTTTGAGCAGCAAGGTTGTATCGTCTGCATATTGTAGGTTGCTAACGAGTCTCCCTCCAATCCTCGTGCTGCATTCTGCTTCATATAGTCCGTCTTCTCCGATTATTTGCTCAACATACAGATGGAATAAGTATGGTGAAAGGATACAACCCTGATGCATACCTTTCCTGACTTTAAATCACGCAGAATCCCCTTGTTCTGTTCAAATGACTGCTTCTTGATCTATGTACAGGTTCCTCATGAGCACAATTAAGTGGAGTTTCCTATTCTTCGCAGTGTTATCCGTAATTTGTTATGATTCATATAGTCAAATCCCTTTGCATAGTCAATGAAACACAAGTAAACATCTTTCTAGTATTCTCTGCTTTCAGCCAAGCTCCACCTGACATCAGCAACGATATCCCTCATTCCACGTCCTCATCTGAATCCAGCTTGAATTTCTGGCAGTTCCCAGTCAATGTACTGCTACAACCAATTTTTTTTTTTTTAAATAATTTTTATTCTGCTTTAAGTGAAAGTTTACAAGTCAAGTCAGTCTCTCACGTATAAACTTATATACACCTTACTACATACTCCCATTTACTCTCCCTCTAATGAGTCAACCCGCTCCCTCCTTCCAGTCTCTCCTTTCGTGACCGTTTAGCCAGTTTGTAACCCTCTCTACCCTCCCATCTCCCCTCTAGACAGGAGATGCCAACATAGTCTCAAGTGTCCACCTGATACAAGTAGGTCACTCCTCATCCGCATCTCTCTCCAACCCATTGTCCAGTCCATTCCATGTCTGATGAGTTGTCTTCGGGGATGGTTCCTCTCCTGGGCCAACAGAAGGTTTAGGGACCATGACTACCAGGATTCTTCTAGTCTCAGTCAGACCGTTAAGTCTGGTCTTTTTATGAGAATTTGGGGTCTGCATCCCACTGTTCTCCTGCTCCCTCAGGGGTTCTCTGTTGTGCTCCCTGTCAGGGCAGTCATCGGTTGTGGCCAGGCACCATCTAGTTCTTCTGGTTTCAGGATGATGTAAGTCTCTAGTTCATGTGGCCCTTTCTGTCTCTTGGGCTCATAATTATCTTGTGACCTTGGTGTTCTTCATTCTCCTTAGCTCCAGGTGGGTTGAGACCAATTGATGCATCTTAGATGGCCACTTGTTAGCATTTAAGACCCCGGATACCACGCTTCAAAGTGGAATGCAGAATGTTTTCTTAATAGAATTTATTTTGCCAGTTGACTTAAATGTCCCCTGAAGCCATAGTCCCAAACCCCTGCCTTTGCTCTGCTGACCTTTGAAGCATTCAGTTTATCCAGGAAACTTCTTTGCTTTTGGTCCAGTCCACTTAAGCTGACCTTCCGTGTATTGAGTATTGTCCTTCCCTTCACCTAAAGTAGTTCTTATCTACTATCTAATCAGTAAATAACCCTCCCCCACCTTCCCTCCCTCCCGCCTCTCATAACCTCAAAAGAATGTGTTCTTCTCAGTTTAAACTATTTCTCAAGATCTTATAATAGTGGTCTTATACAATATTTGTCCTTTCGCGTCTGACTAATTTCACTCAGCATAATGCCTTCCAGGTTCCTCCATGTTATGAAAGTACAACCATTTTTTGAATTATTTCCCGCAAAATTTTCCTTTGTGTGATATTAATGATATTGTTCGATAATTTCCACATTCTTTTGGATCACTTTGCATTGGAATGGTCACAAATATGGATCTCTTCCAGTTGGGTGGTCAGTTAGCTGTCTTCCATATTTCTTGGCATAGACAAGTGAGCACTTCCAGTGTTGTATCCATTTATTGAAACATCTCAATTGGTATTCCGTCGATTCCTGGAACCTTGTTTTTCACCAATGCCTTCAGTCCATCTTGGACATCTTCCTTCAATACCATCAGTTCTTGATCATATGTTACCTCCTGAAATGGTTGAAAGTAAACCAGTTCATTTTGGTACAATGACTGTGTATTCCTTGCATCTTCTTTTTTTTTTAAATAATTTTTATTGTGCTTTAAGTGAAAGTTTACAAATCGAGTCAGTCTCTCACACAAAAACCCATATACACCTTGCTACACACTCCCAATTACTCTCCGCCCAATGAGACAGCCCGCTCTCCCTCTCCACTCTCTCTTTCTGTGTCCATTTCACCAGCTTCTAACCCCCTCCACCCTCTCATCTCCTTTCCAGGCAGGAGATGCCAACATAGTCTCAGGTGTCCACCTGATCCAAGAAGCTCACTCCTCACCAGCATCCCTCTTGAACCCATTGTCTAGTCCAATCCATGTCTGAAGAATTGGCTTCAGGAATAGTTCCTGTCCTGGGCCAACAGGAGGTCTGGGGGCCATGACCACCGGGGTCCTTCCAGTCTCGGTCAGACCATTAAGTCTGGTCTAATGAGAATTCCTTCCATCTTCTTTTGATGCTTCGTGCGTTGTTCAGTATTTTCCCTGTAGAATCCTTCAGTGTTGCCACTCGAGGCTTGAATTTTTTTCTTCAGTTCTTTCAGCTTGAAAAATGCCAAGCATGTTCTTCCCTGTAGATTTTCTAACTCCAGGTCTTTGTACATTTAATTATAATACTTTACTTTGTCTTCTCAAGCTGCCCTTGGAAATCTTCTATTCAGCTCTTTTACATCATCGTATCTTCCATTCGCTTTAGCTACTCTGCATTCAAGAGCAAGTTTCAGGGTCTCTTCTGACGTCCATTTTGGTCTTTTCTTTCTTTCCTGTCTTTTTTGTAACCTTTGGCTTTCTTCATGTATGATGTCCTTGATGTCATCTCACAACTCATCTGGTCTCCGGTCATTAGTGCTCAAATGTGTCAAATCTGTTCTTGAGATGGTCTCTGAATTTAGGTGGGATACACTCAACACAGTGTTTGGCTCTCGTGGACTTGTCTTAATTTTCTTCAGCTTGAACTTGCATATGAGCAATTGATAGTCTGTATCCCTGGACTTGTTCTGACTGATGTGACTGAGCTTCTCCATTGTCTTTTTCCACAGATATAGTCGACTTGATCCCTGTGTATTCCACCTGATGAAGTCCATGTGTATAGTCGCCGTTTATGTTGTTGATAAAAAGTATTTGCAACGAAGAAGTCATTGGTCTTGCAAAATTCTCTCATGCGATCTTTGGCATCATTTCTATCACCAAGGCCATATTTTTCAACTATCAAGCCTTCTCCTTTGCTTCCAACTTTAGCATTCCAATCACCAGTGATTTATCAATACGTCTTGATTACATGTTTGATCAATTTCAGAGCGCGGAAGTTGGTAAAAGTCTTCAATTTCTTCATCTTTGTCTTTAGCGGTTGGTGCATAAAGTTGAGTAATAGTCGTATTAACTGGTCTTGCTTGTAGGCATATGGATATTATCCCATCACTGACAGCTTTGTACTTTAGGACAGATCTTGAAATGTTCTTTTTGATGATGAATGTGACACCATTTCTCTTCAATATGTCATTCATGGCATAGTAGACCATATGATTGTCCAATTCAAAATGGCCAATACTTGTCCATTTTTAATGCCTAAGATATCAATGTTTATGCATTCCATTTCATTTTTGATGACTTCCAGTTTTCCTAGATTCATACTTCTTACAGTCCATGTTCCGATTATTAATGGAACTGTTTTTGCCACGTTAGCAAATGAAGGCCCCGAAAGCTTGACTCCATCCATGTCATTAAGGTCGACTCTACTTTGAGGAGACTGCTCTTCCCCATTGGCTTTATTTTTTATTAATTTTTATTGGGCTTTAAGTGAAAGTTTACAAATCAAGTCAGTCTCTCACATAAAAACTTACATACACCTTGCTACATACTCCCAATTACTCTCCCTAACGAGACTGCCCGCTCTCTCCCTCCACTCTCTTTTCTCTTTCTTATTTTTTTAAAATAATTTTTATTGTGCTTTAAGTGAAAGTTTACAAATCAAGTCAGTCTGTCATATATAAGCTTATATACACCTTACTACATACTCCCATTTACTCTCCCCATAATGAGTCAGCCCACTCCCTCCTTCCAGTCTCTCCCCATTGGCTTTTGAGTGCCTTCCAACCTGCAGGGCTCATCTTCTGGCACTATATCAGACAGTATTTCGCTGCTATTCATAAGATTTTCACTCACCTGGTTTTTTAGAAGTAGATTGCCAGGTCCTTTTTCCTAGTCTGTCTTAGTGTGAAAGCTCTCCTGAAACCTGTCCACCATGGGTCCAACCACCACTCATCTGTCAGCGTGTCATGCTGTAGTAGATTCGTGTTGCTGTGATGGTGGAAGCTATGCCACTGCTGTTTCAAACACTAGCAGATCACCTATTAAGTGATATGTGCTAAATGACTGGTGGGGGTGGCCAGGTTGTGGGAAGGCATGATCAGCTCAGGGCTCAGCGGGAGAGTTACTTCTTGGAGCTAGCAATTGGGCCTTCTGTTCCCTGGCATACATAGGCCCAGAGGACAACTGGACCCTTCAGTTAATGCTAATGGAGAGGCTCAGAGCTGCCAGGGGGCCTAGATAGGACCCTGTATAGAAGCAGGGTTGTGGCATGCAGCCCAAGCAGCCTTGAGTGCCAGAGTGGCTTTCTGTGTCTTCCTTGGTCCCTGAGGAGGCCCTCCTGCAGGTGAGTTGCTGTTGGCTGTTCCTGGTTGGAAAACTCTGAGTGCTACCTGCCACCTCTCTTTTAGGATTTCCTCTTCACCTCAGATTCAGCATTTCAAAGATGTTGTCATGTAGAGCTCCTCTTGACAGCACGTCCCATCTTCTGAGGGTCTTTGTTCTCTCCGTGTCAGTCTTTGCATGATGTTCTGTGTCATTCACATTTTTTCCCAACACTTCGTTATGAAAAATTGCAAACATACAGAAAGTTGAAGGAACTGTACAGTGTATACCTATGAATTTACCACCTAGATAATAGGATTTTGCTGTATTTGCTTTACTATGTGTTATGTATCTATTCATTGTACAAATCATTTTTTTAGATACATTTTAAATTTGTGATATAAGCATTTATGGAGCCTCATCTTCTGAATCACTCGGCCAGGGGCTGACCTTTCCTAGAAATAAGCTGTGTTTGCACTGCCCAGTCTGCATTTTGAGAACCGAGGAGGAAGAGGATGCTCCCTAATCAGAACAGGAATGCTCTTATCTTTGGGGGAGGTTGATTCCTGCTCAGGTGGTAGCTGAGGAACCAGAAAGCTGGGGACTCAGGGTTGATGGTTCTTGTGCAGGAGTAAAAGCTTTTGAGGTATGATTTTCATAAAGCATTTGCCTCCTCAGTGGAAGACCTTCACAAAAGCACCATTGACTTCGTTAATAATTGACTTCTAAAAGTAAAGCACAATTTCCGTAGCTTTTTTTTTTTTTAGTCAGTGAAGGCAAGTTCTTGGTAACAGCCGTGCAGGATTACAGAGTCGTAAGGTCAGTTTCAGGCAGCACTGTGTGATCTTGACTGTGGTTCCTGCCCTTAAATCTCGCTAATTTCATTATTCACACTAGCTCAGATAGAGGTTAAAGGGAAGAGAGCTAAGATTTCTTCCTTTTTAATTCTTACCAACCCCCAGGGAGAGTGCAGACCCAGGCTGTAATTGTAGTTAAATATGGAGGTAGCTGCACTGTGGGTGTGGGTTGATTTAGAGATAATGCTGTTGTCTTAGTCATCTAGTGCTGCTCTAACAGAAATACCACAAGTGGATGGCTTCAACAAAGAGAAGTTTATTCCCTCCCAGTCCAGTAGGCTAGAAGTCTGAATTCAGGGCACTGGCTTCAGGGGAAGGCTTTCTCTGTCGGCTCAGGAGGAAGGTCCTCATCATCAGTCTTCCCTTGGTCTGGGAGCATATCAGTGCAGGAACCTCAGGTCTAAAGGACGAGCTCTTTCCTTTTATCTCTTAAGAGATAAAAGGTAGTGCAGGCCACACCCAGGAAAACTTCCTTTACATTGGATCAGGGAAGTGACTTGGTAAGGGTGTTACAATCCCACCCTAATCCTCTTTAACATAAAATTACAGTCACAAAATGGAGGACAACCACAGAATACTGGGAACCATGGCCCAACAAGTTGATACACATTTTTTGGGGGGGACAGAATTCAATCCGTGACAGCTGTCCATTGCCGAAATGGAGGAGGGGGCCTGGGAGCTTACAGGGTAGCTTTTCTACCTCATTTGAATCACGTTTTTATAGAATTGCTTTGTTATTTTGTTTTAACTATATAGTCTTCCCTAAAGATTAGGCAAAGTTGTATTCAAACAAAGGAGCTGAAACCACATTCAGCTGGAAGCAAAACAGAAGTGGCTTAGGAACGTTCTCTCTGGGGTCCCTCTTCCCATCTGTGCAAGTAAGTGATTCTTTGGGTGGCACAAATGGCTAAGTGCTCTACTAATTGAGGTTTGGCAGTTCGAACCCACCCAGAGGCACCTTGGAAGAAAGCCCTGACAATCTGCTTTTAAAAGGTCACAGCCTTAAAAATTGCATAGAGCAGTTCTCCTGTGTACACATGGAATTGACTTGATGGCAACTGGGTTTTTTTTTTTTTTTTTTTTTTTGTGGCATCTCTCTGAATTCCTGGGTAGGGTAAATGGTTAAGTGCTCAGCTGCTAACAGAAAGGTTGGTGGTCCGAGTCTACCCAGAGGTGCTTCAGAAGAAAGGCCTGGCGATCTGCTTCCGGAATAAATCATCTGTTGAAAACCCTATGGAGCATAGTTCTCTGATACATGTGGGGTCGCCCTTAATCAGAACGCACTCCAAGGCAACTGGTTTTGTTTTTTTGTTGTTTTTGTTTATGGTATCTCCTTAGGAGACTGCTGATTTGGGTGTGGTTACCTGGGCTGTGGTGGTGTCCTGATTTGCCTACAAAGGGCTTGTAGCGTTGTAAATGCAGCCAAGATAAGATCCATTGCCAAAGCCTCAGATTGGGTTAGCAGCCTGGTAAGGGCTCTTGGAAAATCAGTGTGTTTATAAACCAAACCAAACCCATCGCTGTTGAGTCGATTCCGACTCATAGGGACCTTTTAGGGCTGAGTAGAACTGCCCCATAGGGTTTCCAAGGAACGGCTGGTGGATTTGAACTGCCACCCTTGTTGGTTAGCAGCTGTGGCTCTTAACTACTGCACCACCGGGGCGCCAATGTGTTTATAAACCAAAAAAAAAAAAAAAAACCAAACTTATTACCATTGAGTCAATTCCGACACATAGAGACCCTATAGGACAGAGTAGAACTGCCCCATAGGGTTTCCAAGGAGCGGTTGGTGGATTCAAACTGCGCACCTTTTGGTTGGCAGCCCAAAGCTTAACCAGCGTGCCACCAGGGCTCGCGTGTTTATAGGGGAGTTCTATTTAGTTCTAGATTTATGACTCCACACTGATGTTTGTGTGGAGATTATGGCTCATTTGAAACTTCAGGTTGAATTTTGGAATCTTCCACCATGCTCTTGGGCTGACTGACCCAGCATCAGGTAGTTTGTGCTAGGAAGCGAGTTAAGATCAGAAGGCAGATGTATTCAGGGCTGTTAGTGTGCTGGGGTGAGACTGTCCTGTAGTGGAGAATCCCTATCTGCTCCCCCTTCTCTTTCTTATTAGCATCAATGATCCAGAGTTGATCGTAACAGAAAACTGATTGTTCCACACCATCCTTTATGTAAACAGAATTAAAAAGAAAAAATTAATTGTAAAATATAGATAACGCAAAAGTTGCCTTCTTAACCATTTTTAAGTGTGTTATAACGTTAATTACATCCACTGTGTTGTGCGGCTATCACCACTCTATTTCCTAAACATTTTCATCACCCCAGGCACAGAATGGTCACGTTGATAATCTGTATTTAGCATTGTTTCAGGTAACTTTTCCTGGGAGGTGTGTATCCTTGACTGAGTTTTGCTTATTTTCCGACCTCCTCTAGAAAGAAAGCAATTTTATATCTCCCGAACATTGCCTTTGCACAAAATAGGTGCTTTGTAAGTACTGTTCATTGGTTAATCAGTTCCCCACTTTCATAAATGAGTTCAATATTTAAAAAAAAAAAAAATTATTCATTATGGAAAAATTATAAGCTATAGAAAAAGCCATACAACAAAACCCCTGATAATCTTACCACCTAGACTGGACGTGACCATGGTTAGCTTTTTTGATGTTTTGGTCTTATGTGAGTACACATACGCTTACTTATTTTTATAAAAGTGGGATTATGCTTTGCTTGGTTTTGTTCATCGTGTTGTATTGTTCTGCAACCCCACATTGTCTGGGTTCATCCTAGAGGTTGGGCGATTTTGGAGGCAGGGTCTCTGTGGGGACTTCTCTCTGCCTTTCCAGGCCTTCCCCACCTCCAAGGCCCAGATTCCAAATCACATTGTCACGTCATGAGCTGTTTTCTTAGCCGCTTTGTCCAGAAATCCAGTCCTCCTCTGAGCACCTGTAGCCTTGTCTCTTCTCTTCAGCTCTGTTCCCTGCCTTCCTTCAGAGGAGGATTTACGTCACCTCTGCATGAGTGTATCTTGTCTCCCTAGCCAGAGCGTGTGTTCTTTCTATAAGTTACAGCTCTTCCATCCTTCGTCCCTTACACATCCTATGCCTTACGCAGGGGTGCTTGATAAGTGTTAGATGATGGTGGTAACTGCTCTGTGTAGACAGGACAGTTTCAGTCTGTCTTGCAGGAATGAGCTCTACTTCTGAGGGTGATTTATATAACTGCCGCTGATAATTGGCTGCGCTTGAAGCCATAGGGACATGAAAACATTTCCTTGATACAGCAGGGTCACCTGAGAGAAGCATCTGTTCAAGATCTCGGGTTAGGATGTAGAATCTGACTTCACACCACCCCTGCGTTCTCTCTCGTGCTCTGCTTCCCTGCTTCTGCCCCACGCACAGCTCTCACCATCTCCTCCTTGTTCTCCTCGCTGAGCCCCCTGCCCCCAGGATCTTGCCTCCTTCCCTCAGCTGCTGTGGTTCCAGTTTCTGGGTGGAGCTCCATGGTCTGGCCACGGCTGGCCACTTCAAGCTTCTCCCACGTTGCGTGTCTTCCTACACCCGCAGTGAAATGAACTACATGTTGTCTCAGGAGGACCAGCAACTTGATGCTTCTCGGCTTTTGATCTGACTGAAATAGACTGTACTTTTTCCCCTTGTTCCTTCCTCTTTCCAGGTACTATTGCTGTTGGCTGTCATTGAGTCAATTCCGACTCACTGCAGCCCCATGCATGCAGAATAGAACTGCTCCATAGGGTTTTCAAGGCTGTGCCCTTTCAGAAGCAGATTGCCAGGCCTGTCTTCCAAACACCTCCGGGTGGGTTTGAACTGACAACCTTCTGGAAAT
The DNA here is from genome assembly GCF_030014295.1 of Loxodonta africana. Taxonomy (NCBI): domain Eukaryota; kingdom Metazoa; phylum Chordata; class Mammalia; order Proboscidea; family Elephantidae; genus Loxodonta; species Loxodonta africana. Next base: position 49,482,414 of record NC_087354.1, on the reverse strand, counting down.
CAGTTAATCTTTAAATCATTAAAAGCTCAGCTCAAACGCCATCTTCTAAATGAAGTCCAAATTACTTTCCCTCCTGCATGTCTGTAGCACTTTTCTTCTGTATTTCTTCTGTTTTATTATATTTTATTGAGAGTTACATATTTTCTCTACTAGTTTGTAAATTTATTGAGGGTAAGAACTAGGTCTCTTTCATTATCTCTATCCCCCATAGAACTTAGCACGGCCTGTGGCACATTGTAGGACTTGGGGGATAAATTATGGCTGTTTATGACATTTTTCTTTGGACTTTGTTAATTTTGAATTGTTAAGATAACACTAACTCCAAATTCTGCCTTATATGGTGGTGATAATAATGACTGACATTTACTGAGCACTTACTATGTACCAAATGTTCTAAGTGCTTTATTATGTATATTAACGTGTTTATTAATCCTATAATAGCTCTCTGATTATTATAATAACCTTATCATTGTTATCATCCTCCTTTTACAAGTTGAATAACTTGGTAAATGTCATCAAGATAGTAAGGGCAAAAGGGAGATTAGAATTTAGACAGTTGGCCCCAAAGCCTGCCTTCCAAACCACTGTTACGTGTTGTTGTTTGTTAGCTGCTGTTGTGTCGATTCCGACTCAGCAACCCTATAGGACAAAGGAGAACTGCCCCCTAGGGTTTCCAAGGAGCAGCTGGTGGATTTTGGTTAGCAGCTGAGCTCTTAACCACTACAACACGGGAGCTCCATTGTGTTGTCAGTTCAGTGCAAATCCAGCACTTTTTCTGACCACTGAGTTTGCCTTTTGCTTAATGATTGTTCGTGGGATTTGTGTTACCAGTTATTTGAAACTTCCCGAAATGTTTTGCATTCATGACATATTTGCAAACCAAAGGGTGCTTACCACTAACCCGGGAGGATTTGCATTCCCTTTCCTTGTAAAATTTAACCCTTGAAAGAAGAGTTTGGAACACTGTCACCAAGCGGGTTGTTGTTCTTATTCTCAGGATGGGGGTTCCTTGGATCAAGTCCTGAAGAAAGCTGGAAGAATTCCCGAACAAATTTTAGGAAAAGTTAGCATTGCTGTAAGTATGTGGTGAAGTTGTTCTTCCAAGTCCCTTTATTGATAAGTTCATGAATTGGTAGGAAATGGTTACGGGTGGAAGGTAGAAAGTCAGTGAGGGGAAAGTTGATAAGAAAAGTGTTTTCTCACTAGAATTTTCTCTATCTAGAGGAAACTTAGCCTTTCCTTCTCTTGCTTTTGTTAGAAGTAGAAAAATGATTTTCTCTATATTAAAATCTTCTGTCCAAGAGCATTCCCATTTGTGGTACCAGAACACTTCTTTTTACATTGCAGATTTAGAAAAAATGAAGATTCAAGCAAAGTGATTTTTGCTTTGTTTTGTTTGATTTTCATTTGTTTCATTTTTAACCTGATATGACAGGTTAAAAATGAAACAAAAGAAAGAATAAGAAATAAGAATAAAAAATAGTAAGAAAGAATAAATAAAGAATAAGGAGGGCAATTTTGTGATGTTAGATGAAAGACTTTCCAGATCAGTTTAAGATAGATTGAGTCTTTTCTAAACTACGTTATTCTCGTTCACCATCTTTTTATGTTTCCTTTCCTCTAGGTAATAAAGGGACTGACTTACCTGAGGGAGAAGCACAAGATAATGCACAGAGGTAAGAACTTACTTGCCAGCTATTATATTTTGAATTTTAGTTGCTATGCAAAGGTTATCACATCCACTTTTTTGGGGATGGGGGTCTAAAAACCTTTTAAAAAGTGTTTTTAATTCTTCAGTACAAGTTTCTATTTGATTTAGTAGCCGGAGCACCAAGTTCCACCCTCTCTTTGGTTTGTAGCACACCTGTTACCTGAGGCCATGACAGGCCCATCCCCCAATGTCTGTTCACTAGACTAGGTTGTGCATTGGCCCAAAGTAGTGCCCAACCTGACTGGGTATGAGTTTGACTATAATAGGAACTCTGGCCTCTTACTAAGGTGCATAATACACTCACCATATGGCCATACCACTGTTTGGTATTTATCCAGGATAAATCCAAACATATGTCCACACAGACTTGTACACAAATGTTTAAAGCAGCTATATTTTTTAACAGGAACAAGCAAAATAGGCAAAGAGATGAACATACAATGGATTACTATTCAGCAATAAAAACAAACAGGCTGCTGATACACACAACTTTGATGAGTCTTAAAAACATTTATGCCAAGTGAAACAAGCCAGACACAAAACAGTACAGGCTGATGCCACTTATATAAAATTACAGAGAAAACAACAATTAATCTATAAAGTAGGTCAGTGGTTGTCTGAGGGCCTAGAGGGAGGTTAAATTCAAGGGGCATGAGGGAACTTTTGAGGTGATGGAAATGCGCTGTCTTAATTGTGGTGGTAGATACATGGGTATATACATGCACCAAAACACTAACTGTACACTAAAGTGGCTGTGTCTTATTGTATATAAATTATACCTCAATAAAGTTTCTTTAAAAAAAAAAAAGAAGCCAGAAGAAATAAAAATTGAAAACCCAGTGCTGTTTACCATGTTGCTCCAGCTGCAGTGGTGCTGACAGGGACAGATGTAGGGAGGGAGGGCTGAGGAAGAGTTGAATGGACTGGGGAATTGACTGGCGTGCTTACCAGCCGCCATCTTTCCATCAGTGAGTGACCTGAGGTCTGAGGTTAGCCAGTTTTGGCAAGACTGACTCATGGGTTCATTTCTAACATTCTCACCCTCCCGCCTAGAGTTCTTTCTGTTAGTACAGCTTCTTCCAAACACGGATCTTTCAGGTCTTCACTTAGAGCTCACCTATGGGACAGTGTTCACAAATATTACAGCCTGTGAATGGTAAAGAGCAGTTGTGATTCAGCAAGTCTGGGTAGGGTTGGGCCCAGGAATCTGAAAACTTTAAGATGGGCACTGATTTTTAAATAAGCACTGATTCTGACGCTGTGCTTTGTAGCCACACTTTCAGAAACATTGCATTGGAGAGAGAGCAGCCAGCTCTGTGGGCTGTCTAGAGAGAAAAAGAGGAATGGTGGCTCCTCTCCAGTGGGCTCCTGGGAGGAGACGACAAATAGACAATGAAGAGGAATGTTGTACAAATGTTCCTTCTCAGTCCTGGGAAAAATTCTTAGAATATTGTTAGGTTTCTGTCCGAGGCAGACTTGTGTGTTGGAATTTGCATGGACAGTCTACAGTTTGTGCATATGGCTCCAATCTGTGCATCTGTTTGTTCCAATCTGGGCCATCAAACTGCATTGCTGAGGGTTAGAGATTATTCAGACAAGAGGAAGAAAAAGGTAAAGGGAGAGATGTTTAAAAAGTAAAACTAGACTTACACAACATGATGAAGGTAATTAATGCCACTGAATGGTACATGTAGAAAATGATAAAAGGCAAATATTTTATGTATATGTACACACACACACACACACACACACACACACATACTGTCGCAAATCAGTTTTAAAAAGAAGACTGACCATACCAAGTGATGTGGAGCAACTGGAATGCTCATGAACTGCTGATAGGAATCTTAAATCAAGAAATCAAATGACACTTGTTTTGGGCGAATTTGCTGAAAAGACCTCCTTAAAGTGTTGAAAAGCAAAGATGTCACGTTGAGGACTAAGGTGTGCCTGACTCAAGCCGTGGTGTTTTCATTTGCCTCATATGCATGCAAAAGCTGGACATCGAATAAGGAACTCCCTGAGTAGTTTATTCATCTGTAAAATGGGGATACTAATAGTACTTATTTCATAAAGTTTTGAGAATTAGATTTTCTCACAAAGTCATTAACAGATGTTAGCTAATAGAAATAATGTTAATATTTAGCTCAGACATCTCTTCTTCCTAGAAGCTTTCCCATCAACTCAGCCCTCCCCAGAGTGGGTGAAGCACTCTGCCTCTGTGTTGGCTCCTTTGGTACAGCATCCATCCTTTTCTTACTGTAGTAAAGAAGGATCATTACTTAAGGAGGGCCCATTGTGCACCAGGTGCTGTACCCTGTGCTTTATGTCCCTTATCTCATTTATAGTTCAGAATAACCTTGAGAAGTAGGTACGCTTTTCTTATTTTACAGATGTAGGAACCAGAGCTCGGAAAGTTTATATGTCTGTCTCTGCCACTAGCTTGTGCATTTCTTCAAGTCAGAGAACATGTCTAATTCTTCTTTCTATCATCAGCCCCTAACATAATAGTCCTCCTCCATAAAGGTTTGTGAGATGATGGGATGTATGATTAACTTGTGCCGGAAAATACTGAGTCAACAGTGAAACTGAGCCTAAAACCCGCGTCTCCTAACTCTTACCACAATGATTAGTCCATGGGCAGTTCTAGTGAGTCCTTCATTTTTCTCTACCATGGGCCTCTTATGTGCCATCTTTGTGTTTATCAATGGACAGCTCTAACTTTCTGTTCCAAATGACTCACAGTGATCCTATAGGACAGAGTAGAACTGCCCCATAGGATTTCCAAAGAGCAGCTGGTGGATTCGAACTGCTCACCTTTTGGTTAGCAGCCAAGCTTTTAGCCACTGAGCCACCAGGGCTCCAAAGGGAGGAAGGTTTCAGCTCATTCCAGCTTGCTTTTCTTTCTGCATGCTGCCCCCACCTTCCCAGGGCTGTCTTTTCTGGCTTCACCAGTTGTTGCTCTTTGGCACGAAGAGCTGCTTTGTGAGCCAGGCGGGTCTCTGGACAGGCAGTTTTGGTGGAGAGTTCACCACTTGCCCAGCCAAGACAGGGAAGTCCAGCAGAAGGATTTCTGTCTCCAGAGGCAGTGCGTATGTGGGCTGGGCTGGGCTGGCCCGACCCAGCTGCCCAGCTTTTCAGAATCCTGCTGTCTGTAGGTTTTCTCCAGAAGTCCTGAAAGAACTCACTGTGAGGCCAGGACTGTGGAATGGTGCTCTTGCACAACTTGATTCCCAAACGAGAAGCCCAGTGAGGGGATGAATCCTGGAAACCTGAGTCAGGGGGCGATGAGAGAGCAAGGACTCTCCCTGCGTCTGCCTTTAGTCTACCTCACTGCCAGTAAGTTTTTCTCCTGGTCTAGATATGGTATTTCCTAAGGAAATTTAAGCTCTGTTTCTTCACATTGTACCCTTGGGAAAAAACTGGAAAGAGTAAAGAGGCTTTTTCTCTGTCTCAAATTTTTATTTACTCTTATTTGTTGCTATTTATTTGCTAGAGATAGCTTCGTGGTTACTTCAGTTAGCTTTTGCCACATAACAAACCACCCCAAAACTTAGTAGTTTTAAACAACAGCTTATTACTTTTGTTTCATTCTGTGGGTTTGTTGGGCCTCTCTTCCCATGTGGTTTCTCGTTCTTAGGGAGGCCAAAGCCCTGGCTGCTTCTTATGGTGGCCTTAGGGTTCCCAGTACCAAGAGGTGGCAAACCCCAGTGCTCAAGCACCTTTTAATCATCTGCAGGTGTCAGGTTTGCTTGCTAATATCCTACTGGCTAAAGCAGATCACATGGTCAGACCAAGATCCTAACAGAGATGAGTCCACCTGTTGCTGGGAGGAGCTGGAAAGTATTGTCACCTTTTTTTTTTCCCCCCACTCTATCACAGTGATTAAAAGTTCAGGATTTGAATCCTGACTATGCTACTTATTGTGTGACCTTGGGCAAATGATTTACCTTCTCTGAACATCAAGCAAATAGAGAAAACAACCTGTCTATAGGGTTGTGAGGATTAATGAGATAATGCATGCAGAGCAATTAGAATAGCACCTGCCACATAAAAAAAAATTTTTTTTTTTTTAATTAAGTGCCACATAGTAGGCACTTAATTATGTTAACTCTTGCTTAGTGGATGAATTACTATAGGTCGTTATGGTTGTCAGCAACACAAAACTGCCTGGCTTGGTTTAAGCTTCCCAAAACTTATTCATTAAAAGGATCCTAGGGAAGCTCAGAGAACCCTTTGAAAAGTTGAGCCCACAAACCTTGATAGGGCAAGAGCCAAGGGCCACCCTGGGAATCTTGGCTGGGAGGCTGGATGATTCAAGCAGAAGAACAGCTGCCCCAGGTCTACTACTACTGCAGTGTTGCTGCCAGTGGGCCAGTTGGCCCTTCTTCGCCTTTCTTGGGGGTAGGCTGCAGGCTCCATCCCTCATACAGGTTTCGGGGGACACCATTCTCTGCTGCTGAGGTCTGGAGGGTTGGAAGAGGTCAGCACTTTTATGTTAATTTGATGCAGACATTTCATTTCAGGAATATGTTGGTGATAAAAGCCAGGCAGGCATGTTGTTGCTGTGTGCCATTGAGTCGTTTCCGACTGATAGCGACGCTATATGACAAACTGCCCCATAGGGTTTCCTAGGCTGTAATCTTTATGGGAGCAGATCGCCAGGTCTTTTCTGTTGCAGAGCGGCTGGTAGGTTTGAACCGCCAACCTTTGGTTAGTTAGCAGCCAAGCGCTTAACCATTGCGCCACCAGGGCTCCTTAAAGCTAGGCATACCAACTTACTCTTTAAGTGACAGGGAATGTAATAATGTACTTAAGAGACAACGACTGTTTTTTAGGTACCACTTAGGTATTACTTTTCCAAACAGGTAGTGGCCTCTCGAAAGTTTTTCATTCACCTTCCCTCAGCTGGGTGAGTGTATTCTGGCCCTAGTGAGGTATGCAGCCTTGTGTGCATATGTGCCTAAAAAAAACCAAGCCTGTTGCCGTCGAGTCAATTCTGACTCATAGCAACACTATAGGACAGAGTAGAACTGCCCCATAGGGTTTCCAAGGAGTGGCTGGTGGATTCGAACTGCCGATCTTTTGGTTAGCAGCTGTAGCTCACCGTAGCTCTTAACCACTTCACCACCAGGGCTCGCTTATCTGAGTAGGTCTCCTATATTTCTGATGTGTCCCTGCAGGATGGGAACTTAGACGTAAGCACGTTCTCACCCTCATTCCTGAAGTGATTTGTTTCTGCCACCATGGAGCAGGACTTTCTGGGTAGGACATGTACAGCTAATATTCCTGATGTCTGAGGCTCTGGGCAGCTATTCTGAATTTTACCCATTGCATTGGTTCACTGTGATCTGTCCCGGTGCTGGTCCAGAACATTGTATTCTGTTTCCTCTGGGTATCCAAAGGGAGAAGCAGTCTGCGCAGCTCAGCCTGGTGTATGTGGTTGTGGGCCGTTGATCAGGGGTGGGTATGGCATCTGGGGCCCTCGGGGAGTGTGAGTTTTCTCTGAACCTCCAGGTGACATTCTGGTGCACAGTCACAGGTAGGTATACGTACGTGCCCCTGCATGGTTATTCACGACCCTCTCCTCACACGTTCTTGTCCCAACCCAGAAAAAATCATATTTGTAAAAAGTAACTCATGTTCGTTAAATACCTACCAAGTGCAAGCTACTGGGTGAAGCACCACAGAGGGCATAAAGATGGCTCAGAAATGAATTGTGTCCTCCACGAGCTTAGAATCCAACAGGGAAAAGAGACAGATCTGTAAACGACTCTTAATATGAGATTGGTGGAACACAGCCAGTGTCATTGCTTTAGCATGCATCGCTGCCCTGCCCCTTTGAGGACTAAGGTGCGCCTTCCCAAGCCATGGTATTTTCAACTGCCTCATTTACCTGTGAAAGCTGGACAGTGAGTAAGGAAGACTGAAGAAGAATTGATGCCTTTAAATAGTTGTTGGTGAAGAATATTGAATATACTGTGGATTGTCAGAAGAATGAACAAATCTGTCTTGGATGAAGTACAGCCAGAATGCTCCTAGTCATGTTACCGAGAAGTACTAGTCCCTGGAGAAGGACATCATGTTTGGTAAAGTAGAAAAAGAGGAAGACCCTTAACAAAATGAATTGACACAGTGGCTGCAAAAAGGGCCTCAAACATAGCAACAATTGGGATGGCACAGAACCGGGCAGTGTTTCGTTCTGTTATACATAGGGTGGCTATGAGTCAGAGCTGACTTGACAGCACCTAACAACAATAAAGCTACCCTGCCAGCTTTCAAATAGGGTCTGTTGCAGCCTAATTTATTAGTCACAGCTCTTTTGTTGTGTTCGAAACCCAAGTCAAGATTACTTAATCAGGAGAGGGTGTATATTGGCTTGGGTCACCAGGAGGTTCCAGGCAGGCGTGAATCTGGGGTCAAAATGACAGTCTCACGACTCTGGTCATCTCTGGGCTTTGCTCATCCTTGTGTGGGCTTCCTTTCTGTTCAGATTCTCTTTACCAGGGGCATCTGTTCTTCAGTGTTCCCAGTCCTGGAGAAAGAGCCCCGTCCACTCTTCCCAGCATCTAGATCAATGCTTGAAACACTAGTGGACTCTGATTGGCTGTGCTTGGAGCACCTGCCGACTGCTGGACTAGTCACTGTGCCCAGGGGACTAGAGTACTCTGGGTGGCCACCCTGGGTCATATGCCCACCCCCATGGTAGGGAAGATGGGTCCCTGGATTGACATTTGCTGTTTAGAGAGGAGCATATCCCAAAGGAAGAAGAAGGGTCTTTGTTTTTTTTAGCAGTTTTTTCACTACCCACCACCTCCCAAAAAGAAACATCAGGTCAGGAAGACAGAGACTGTCCACTCGGGGTCAGAACAATAATCAAGCAATTACTGCAGGTGTGGGCAAACTAGTCCTCAGGCCAAATCTGGCTAGCTGCCTATTTATGTATGACCTACAAGCTAAGAATGGTTTTATAAAAATTTGTGATATAACAAATGATATGAAATTCAAATTCCAGTGTCCATAAATGAAGTTTTATTGGCATGCAGTCGTGTTCATTTGTTTAACTATTGTCTTTGTCTGCTTTGGAAACGCTGGTGGCATAGTGGTTAAGAGCTGTGGCTGCTAACCAAAAGGTCGGCAGTTTGGACCCCCAGGCGCTCCTTGAAAACCCTATGGGGCAGTTCTCTTTCCTATAGGGTCGCTGTGAGTCAGAATCGACTCGATGGCAGTGGGTTTGGGTTTTTTTGGATACGTCTGCTTTTGCCCCATAAGGGCAGAGTTGAGTAGTTACTTGCAAAAGAGACCATGTAGTCCTCAAAGCCTGAAATATTTACTATTTGGCCCTTTGCAGAAGAAGTTCGCTGTCCCCTGAGGTAAGGGGAAGAAGAAGACTCCCTTGGCTGAGGAAAATTTAGGATTACAGCACAAAACTCAGACTTTAGCCGGTCACCCTTGAGTTCTTGAGGACAACATGATGGATGACAAAGCCAGGAGGGAGGATTTTTTCCTGACCTTGAAGCTCCTAAAGGAATTAGCTACAGAGGTTTCCATTTAGTCCTTCCGTTTTCTGTGGCAGCAGCCTGTGGAGGAACAGGGTCCTCAGCAACATCACAATTTCAGGCTCCAAATTCTTCCTCCCACGTCAGTCATAGCAGAGTCTGGGCTTGCTTTTGACTCCCAAAAGGCAAGGCCTGAAGCTACCAGAGTTTATTTTTTATTTTGTGGCTGTTTTACAAGCTGTTTGTAGTGGACTTGTATGCAAATGAATTTCTGAGTGGCTTCTTCTGCAGCCCTCACCTGCCAAGGCTTTTCAGGAGTCCTGCCAGGCTTTCCTGAGCAGAAAGTCAGGGTGCCCACTGCTCCCCCGCCGCACCTTCCAGGGCTTAAGGCTGCACAGGGTTCTGGACTGAGACGGTCGCCATCTCTGTAAGGGGTGGGGGGAGTGCACTCTGCCCCTCAGATCATAAAAGGTCAACCATGGTGTCCACGAGGCAGGGCCTGGCTATGTCTCTGCTTCCCTTGCCCACCAATCTCATCCTCCAGCTGTGTGGGCGACAGCTTGAAGGGACAGTGAATTTGCAGGGAGAAGGGATTCTTCTTGACTCTGTGGAGACTGTCCTACCTTGGAGGTGGAGAGACTCAAGGGGTGGCTACTTAGGGAATCCAGTATACTGGTCTCCTGGTTAGAAATATGAGTCACGAACTCTCTGGAGTTGTCTCACCTGCTGGACCCACAGCAATGGACATGGCTGCAGGTGAGCTTGTCTCTAAGCTCCACAAGAAAGGCAGGCAGGACATGGGTTGGGGGTTGGTGCTTCCTTGGGTCCCTTTAGGGAAGCTTCTGGAAGAGGTGCTATTTGAGCTGGGGTTTGAAGCATAGGAAGAAATAATAGATGTATGTCAGGGAAAGGACTCCAGAAAGAGGGAAACACGAGTCTGGCACGGAGCCAGGAGAGCACAGACCTGTTCCTAGAGGAGACAGCAAGTAGCTGGGGCTTCTAGAACAGAGGGTTCTGATGGCAAGTGGTGGGAATTCAAGTAGGGAGGGTAAGTTGTGGCGGTGAAGGAGGGTCTTCAGTGCCATGTCAGGAACTCTGCTTCACCATGGGCAGCAGGGAGCTCAGGCAGGCGGGGTGGGCAAAGCCATCCTTTAAGGAAGGGGGCTCTGACTGGTGAGGCTGATTGAGCTGGAGAGGGGAGAAGGCAATGCGGAGGCTGTAGCAGTGGTCCAGGTGAGAGATAATGTGCGTCTAAGATGGTAGCAGAGTGAAGAGAGAGGAGGGGACAGATAGGGGAGAGGGTTTATTCTAGGCAATCCCTGGAAAACAAGGTGGGCCTCCCCAGAGAGCAAAGAGCAGGTACTGGTATGGGAAGATGGGGAGGGGAAGGAAGACTTGCCCCATGGCCCTTTCCGAGGTGGTTGTGGTGGGAAGGAACAGTCGTCTGTGCCCTGAGGCTGCACCTAGTCCCTTTAGGAAGGGCCCAGCACCCTGGGCTGAGAGGTGATCTAAATTCTCATTTCTAGGGAAACCTGGGGCTGGGACTGCTGCTGTTCTTAGTTACAGATAAATTCTTGTGGAGGCTCTTGGGTTTCGGGAGAGCTGGCTTGATTTGAAAGCCTGGTGACCAAAGAAGGGCAGATTTCATCCACCAGCAGTCAGGCAAGATGGCAGTCAGTTTACAGTGCCTGACACCAGGGAGTGACAACATAGCACGGTGTGTGGGTGGGAGCCAGTTTAAGGCTCCAGAGCACCAAATTAATTAGAAACAAGAGAGATGGGGTTTTCTTTTTAATATGGAAACAGCGTTTCAAAGTTTATCCTTGGAAGTGAGTGTTTACGGCCCTGTGAAGGGCCTGTACTGCTATTAGGTGGTGGGGGCTGCATTGGACCCCCAGAAAGCTGCTGCTCACCGGGCAGCCTCAGAGCCAAGCATCTTCTCCCTTTGGCATTGTGACTACAGACTGCTGGAAGGTTCCCTCCTGCTCAGCCACTGGCCGCTGAGGGATCCTGGCAGAGTTGCTCAACATCTCTAAGCCTCACCCCGTCATGGCATTTAGGGGTAATCTCTCTTGCCTTCTCCATCTCCTGGGACTATCCTCAGGATCATGTGAAACCTTTGGACCACGTTTTGTGTTAACAGCATCACAGTTGTGGCCTTTAAAAGCCCCTTTGAACGTATAATACTGGAGCTCCTGAGAAGCAGACGGCAGCCCCTGCCCTCCTACAGCTTCTACTTCTAGTTGAAGAACCAAGACTATACCTTAAAAGTCAGCTAAATTTATATGAGTGAATTGACATGAGGTGTGAGATTTGCCTTAAAATACCCACTCTCACCCCCTAAAAGCTAAGGGTTATAGGTGAAACCAGATAGGCAATGAGTGGGTGATTGTTGACGCCAGGTAATGGGCACATGTTTAGTTGCCCTAGTCTCTACTTTTGTGTTGAAAAAAAGAATTACTAGAAGGTGGCATATGCTACTAACATTTATTCTATCAGACCAGCTGTCTTTACCAGACTAGAACCAGTGCCCCTGGCTTTTACAGTCTCACTATCAGAGATCAAGAGCGGTTCCCAGCTTCAGGTAGAAAATCCTGAGGAAGGACTCTGGTTGGACTGATAGGGGCCATGTGCTCAGACCTGGGTTGGTGGGGGTAGGGATGGAGAACTGTGATTGGCCCAGCCGGGGTAGGGGCCTGCCCTGTGGCCACCGCACGGGGTTTTCTGATTGCCAGTCTCTACCTGAACCAGTTGGTTGGAGTGAGGCGGGAGCACTAACCCCAAAGGGGTATGTGTGTGTGTCTGTGTCTGTGTGTGCGTACACACTAAACAGTGAATGCCTGTTGTATCTGGCTTCCATTTGTCCTTAAATTGTCCTACCATGCTCTCGTCAGTGCTTTCCTTTAGGGGGCCTGTACCAAGCTAAGCTAGAAATGACCGATGAGTGGTTCCCTCAGCAACTTTTCAGACTTTCTGATTAATCATCCTGAGCTGTGATCCAGGCACAAATAGCGATGCCTTTCTTTGGTGGAGCCTAAACCAAACCAAACTCATAGCGACCCTATAGGACAGAGTAGAACTGCTGGGTCACCATAAATACAGTCTTGTTGCTGGAAAAGTCTCCCATTCTCCATTTAAAAGGTCCCTGGGTGGTGCAGAGGGTTTGTGTTGGATTACTAACCTAAAGGTTGGCGGAAGAAAGGCCTGGTGATCTATTTCTGTGAAGATGAAGTCCAGGAAAACCTTATGGAGCAATTATACGCTGTAACACATGGGGTCGCTGTGAGTTTGGATCCTCTGGATGGCCAAGGGTTTGATTGGCTTTCTCGATTTAAAAATGAACAGATCTCTGGCCTGTCTTCACCTTTCTCTTTTTCCACTGTCCTTTTTTTTCCTTTCCTCCTGCTGAGCAAAATTAGCCTTCAACAGGTCAAAACACTTTGTTAGGTGATTTCTCTTTCTTGAATAGTGTAAAGTATCCACTTTAACAATGCTGTTCTCCTGTCTGTGGGTGGTTGATTGGTTTTGTGATAAATTGCATACCTGCTTGTCTTCTGGAGTAACCTAAGTAGTCTGGAGGTGGGAATATACTGCTTAAAGGCAGGTTATTTCAACAGAAAGATTACTTTATGACCTTGGGCATGGGCACAGAGCCTTATTTCCATATCTGTAAAATGGGTCTGTGCCTGTAAGTATACTAAACCCACCAAACCCACTGCCTTCCAGCTGATTCTGACTCACAGTGACCCGGTAGGACAGAGTAGAACTGCCCCATAGGTTTTCCAAGTCTGTAAATCTTAACAGCAGACTGCCACATCTTTCTCCCATGGAACAGCTGGTGGGTTTGAACCACCAACCTTTCAGTTAGCAGTTGAGCACTTAACCACTGTGCCACCAGGACACCATCTGTAAGTACAGCCACATATTATTATCACAGAGTCATTAGAAATGAGAGGTCAGGGAATATGAGGTTTTCCCTTTCCTGCCCCTTTCCGCCTCACCTTTCCTGCCCTCTTCCCTCCCCCCCCCTTTGCCCTCTTGCACACACTTGGGGTCTCTCAGTTTTCTTGTAGTTATCCTTTTTATAAGTGTAGCACCTATATCCATAGCACCTATACCTGTTGCGACATCTTATTTTAAAAATGTAGAACATCTCTTGGAATAGTGTGTGCAAATGAGAACCAATTCCTGTACTTTTAGTAAATTCTGTATAATTAATGCTTAACTGTCAGGGTTTGGGTGCCTTTTTGGGGTGGGGGCAGGGGTGGTGATGAGCAGGGAATTGGGAGAGAGGGCCTGCAAGAGGGTAGAGAATGAAAGCATTTCAAAACTAATGAATCTTGGGAGAGAAGAAGGAAATTAAGAGGCAGTTGCTGGACTTGGCTGTAGAAATCTACAAAGTGGAAGGAATGAAAATAGTTGCCTTGTTGGGACCTGGCACCTGAGCTCCAGGGTCTCCCCCTTTGAACTCAGTTGTTAGGCAGAAGGAGGTGGGAAACACAACCATTAGTTCCTGCTGTCAGCACGTTTTCTCCAGGTTAGAGTTGTCAAGAGGGATAAATGGGCTGCCACGGAGAAGGAAGCAGCATTCACTGCCTCAGCTGGGGCGCATTATTTTCTCACACTCTGGAATTCAAGGGTTTCAGCCCACTCCAAGTCGAATCCTGCTCCCAGACATAAAGCTTGTTCTACATCTGTAATGTAAGCCTTTCCCCAACTGTATCTTCAATAAAATGGCTTTTCTGAACTTTCGGAGTGCATAGAACTCAAAGTGCTGTGCCGATAGTCTGGCTATCTGGGGTCAGGCTATCTAGGCTTTGGAGAGAGCACTAAATCAGAATCCCTGAGTTTTAACCCCAGCCTCTTCCCTAAAACTCACTGTGTGACCTCTTTGGGCAATGTGCCCTCTTGGGGCCTCAGTTTTCCACATCTGTATACAGGGATTTAGGAGTCCTTGAATGATGCAGACAGTTAAGAGCTAGCCTGCTAACTGGAAAGTTGGCAGTTGGCACCTACTCAGAGGTGCCTCAGAAGAAAGGCCTGTCAATCTGCTTTCGAAAGATCACAGCCGTGAAAACAGCCGTGTGATGCATTCTACTCTGCGTCACGTAGGGTCACCAGGAGTTGGAACTGACTCAATGGCAGCTGGTTTGGTTTTGGTTTATACAGGGGTTTCCAATGCTTGTTTCTGTAGTCACTATGAGGATTAAAGAAGTCAAGTCTTTAAAGGGCCTGGCCATAGCAGGTGCTTGCTTGATCAGAGCTGTTGTGGGTTTTCTTCTGCCGGCCCGCCTGTCCTACCACCTCGTTAGCTGGGGAAAGACAAAAACAAAAAACAAAAATCTGTTGCCATCGAGTTGCTTCAGACTCATAGCGGCCCTATGGACAGAATAGAACTGCCCCCTTGAGTTTCCAGGGGGCACCTGGTGGGTTCGAACTGCTGACTTTATTGGTTAGCAGCTGTAGCTCTTAACCTTACTCCACCAAGGTTTCTGCGGGAAGACAGGAAGGGGAGAAATCTAGAGCCTCTTTTGTACATCTTGGGAAAGCTTGGGTAAGGAGGTTACAGGTAATAGCTAATTGAAGGTTTGGGGATTTTCTCAGAATTTTTATTATCTTTGCTCCTTAATTAACTCCCTGAGGCCATGGATAACGTGTATGTGGCTCTGTTGAGGTGATCTGACTTCTAAGGTCAGCCACCTTTCCCCTCACCTGTTTTTTAAGGTTCTGCCTGGGTTGCGAAGACCATTTCCAGTCTAAAAGTCACTGTTAGAAAAAAACTCATTTGCCTTTTTTTTTTTTTTTTTTTTACCTGTAACTCACACTTATCCAACTTCTTTTTGCTTTTGCATTCCGTCTTTGTCTCAGATGAGCCAGAGGGGGGTTTCTGTGGGCCTTGGCTTCCCTCCCCCCAGCCTGTTCTTTTTCTTCTGTGCTCCCCACTCCCACCTTTGTTTTCTGTTGTCCTCCTCTCCCCACTGTTTCTCCGTGCTCCACTTTCTTCCATCTTGCATTCTTCCCCACCACCCTCCAGCAGGGAGTGCAACTTCTTTTTTAAAAATTTATTTTATTTTTGTTATTGTTATGGAAAGTATATGCAGCAGAACATACGCTGATCCAACAATGTCTACACATACAATTCAGTGACACTGGTTATGTTCTTCAAGTTGTGCAGCCATTCTCACCCTCCTTTGATGAGTTGTTCCTCTTCCATTAACGTAAACTCACTGTCCCCTGAGTTTCCTATCAAATCTTTTGAGTTGCTGTTGTCAGTCGATCCCATATAGATAGATCTTAAAAGAGCGCAATTCTCAAGGGAAACATTTGTTACTAGTTAAGCTAAACTATTATTTGATTTTAAGAAGACTTCAGGGGATATTTTTGTTTTAAAGTTTTAAAATTATCTCAGGGCAATAGTTTCTGGTCTTCATCCAGCCTCCATGGCTCCAGAAAGTCTGGAGGAATGCAGCTTCTGTTAATACTAGCCTAGGCCAAACAAAACGCAAATACTCAAACATGGAGGGAAAAAATGAGGGCTGACCTTAGTCTTGGTACACCTGCCTGATGGGGCCTCATCAGCTGCCCAGGCTGCCCTCGGAAGGTGGGGCTGGTTAGAAGATTGTAGACTCTCCAAGCGCACAGTGCCCATCTGTGTCTCTGCCCTTAATCCTGTGTGAATGTGTTCTCGTTGTTTTGGGTCTGGAGATGGCTCTATGAACAGGTACTGTGTCCTTTGTACTCCTAGCACAGCGTAGGCACGCAACAGGCGCTCCTGAAGTGTTAACAGAATAGACAACCCGCTGAACAGCTTAATTCAAGCATCACCCTCTTATTATTGAAGGGTCAGAAAGAGAACATGGGGTCTGTTGTAGAGGGGGGCTCATGATTTGAACAACATTTGAGGGCTCTCCTGGAGGAGAGTGGGAAGGAAGCCAGTTAAATCTCCCAGGACTCCAGGAGCGGCGCCATATCCCCAAGTAGGGAAGGGGACTCGGAAGAACTAGGCACCCAGAAGTGGAGATGAGAGGGTGAGTGGGGAAGGAGGATGTTCTAGAAGCGGAAACCAGCACAAGAAAAGGCTCAGAGGCTAGACTCTTAAACACAGGGCAGTTAGAGGGAGGCCATCCTGAACCAGGAGAAGGTGGAGGCAGGGATGTGTTGGGGCATGAAGTTGGAGTGGTAAGGAGAAAATGGTGGAAGGCCAGGCTCTTGGGCAGAAGGGAGCCATTGCAGTGGAGCAACACCCTATTTGTGTGGGTGTTACTGTGCAGTATGGGGTAGAGGCGGAAGGTAACTGGTATCTTAGCTACCTAGTGCTGCTGTAACAAGTACCACAGGTAGGTGGCTTTAATGTATAGAAGCTTATTTTCTCACAGTTTAGGAGACTAGAAGTCCAAATTCAGGGTGCCTGCTCTAAGGGAAGGCTTTCGCTGTCTGGGGGAGGATCCTTGTCTCAGCTTCTCTAGCGTTCTTCTCAACCTTCCTTGGAGATCTGCACGTGGCCTCTGTCTTTACCCCATTTGTGCTTGCCTTCTGTGTCTCATCTGCTCTTTTTATGTCTCAAAAGTAGTTAGGTTTAAGACACATCTACAGTGATATGGCCCCACTGACAACAAGGAAACCCTATTCCCACCACTACCCTTTTCCAAATCACTAACAGAAACTCAGTGCCCCCTCAGTATAATTCCCCTTCCCTCCTCCCTCCCATCTTGGTAATCACTAATAGACTTTGGTCTCTAGGTATTTGCCTAGTTCATATAAATGAGATCACACAATATTTGTCCTTTTGTGGCTGACTCATTTCACTCAGCATAATGTTTTCAAGGTTCATCCATGTCATAGCACGTACCAGGACCTCATTTCTCTTTATGGCTGAGTACAGGCCCTGTTTTAAAGCAACAGAGTTGCACTGGCTAAAAAGAACAAACCGAAAAAACCAAGCCGGTTGCCGTCAAGTCGATTCCGACTCATAGGGACCTTATAGGACAGAGTAGAACTGCCCTATAGGGTTTCCAAGGAGCAGCTGGTGGATCTGCACTGCTGACCTTTTGATAAGTAACCGAGCCCTTAACCACTGCACCATCAGGGCTCCGGCTAAGGAGCCAGGAGGCCTGTATGCAAGTCCTGACCCTGCCACCTGCTCTAATGCAGCCTTGAGCAAGTCACTTCACTGCTCCTGGGTAGGGCAAATGGTTAACGCACTTAGCTGCTAACTGAAAGGTTAGAGGTTTGAGTTTACCCAGAGTTCCCCAGAAGAAGGGCCTGGTGATCTCCTTTCCCAAAATGAGCCATTGAAAACCCTATGGAACACAGTTCTACTCTGACACAGGTAGAGGGGTTAGGATTCACAGCACATATTTTGGGGGGCACAATTTAATACATAACACTGGGGACAGGAAAAACGGGGGCCAGCAGGGGGTGGCTGTTTTGGGAAGAAAACAGGTGCCACAAGCCCAGAGATCAGGAAACAATCTCCCTGGCCTTATGTAACATCTTATGCCTCTTTTCTGCCCCAGAGAAGAGCTGGGGTTCATGGGGGTGGCCTTGGAGGAGCACACCCAGCCTGGTGTGTACAGTGGCACACTGTGGGTATAGCAGGCCCAGATTTCCAAGGAGCTTCTCCCTGTCAGGCCTTCGGGGTCACCCAGGATGGGCAGTGTGCAGTGTATCTGGCTCCTAGGACCCATGTGGTGCAGGCAGGGGGACTAGCTCAGAGCTCCCTGTCTTCTTCTCAGACCCCACTGAGCTCTGCAGTGTTGATCCCTAGGGCATTGGGGGAACCAACGCTGACAGCCAGAAATGTTACATAAGCTTGAAAAAAAAAAGAGGCTTGTTTTCCATGTGAGTAGACATCAGATGAAAGGACAGCCACAGCAGCAGTAGCAGTGCAGATACTGCTGAGCAGCACCTGGAGCTCAGAAAGGCAGTGTCTAAGGCACAGAGAAGGAGTTTCCCTGGGGCCTGGGGAGGGCGGCGCTCTCTGCTGGGTAGTGAGGGGTGTCTGGCTCTATGAACTGCTAATCTTTGAGGCCAGCCTGTGTAACGATCAATCCTCGTAATCCTCTAACACTGTGAGGTATTGAAATGCCCATAGTCTGGCAGACCATCCCTGGCCGCCATCTTGTGAGGTTGTGATAGCTGTGATTATTATCCCTGCCTGGGGTCCTGGTGCTGCAGTGGTTAAGGGTTGAGCTGCTAACCAAAAGTCGGCAGTTCGAATCCACCAACCACTCCTTGGAAACCATATGGGGCAGTTCTACTTTGTTCTATAGAGTCGCTATGAGTCAGAATCAACTTGACGGCAATGGGTTTGGTTTTTGGTTACCGATGGGCAGACCAAGCCCCAGAGCAGTGAAGTGACTTGGGTAAGGCTGCATTAGAGCAGGTGGCAGGGTCAGGACTTGCATACAGGCCTCCTGGCTCCTTAGCCGGAGCCCTGATGGTGCAGTGGTTAAGGGCTCGGTTACTTATCAAAAGGTCAGCAGTGCAGATCCACCAGCTGCTCCTTGGAAACCCTATAGGGCAGTTCTACTCTGTCCTATAAGGTCCCTATGAGTCGGAATCGACTTGACAGCAACTGGCTTGGTTTTTTCGGTTTGTTCTTTTTAGCCAGTGCAACTCTGTTGCTTTAAAACAGGGCCTGTACTCAGCCATAAAGAGAAATGAGGTCCTGGTACGTGCTATGACATGGATGAACCTTGAAAACATTATGCTGAGTGAAATGAGTCAGCCACAAAAGGACAAATATTGTATGATCTCATTTATATGAACTAGGCAAATACCCAGACATCAAAGTCTATTAGTGATTACCAAGATGGGAGGGAGGAGGGAAGGGGAGTTATACTGAGGGGGCACTGAGTTTCTGTTAGTGGAATGATTTGGAAAAGGATAGTGGTGAGGGCTGCATGGAGTCCCTGGGTGGGGCATATGGTTAATGCACTTAGCTGCTAACTGAAAGGTTAGAGGTTTGAGTTTGCCTAGAGGTGCCTCAGAAGAAAGGCCTGGTGACCTACTTCCCCCAAATCAGCCATTGAAAACCCTATGGAACACAGTTGTACTCTGACACACATGAGGTCTCCATGAGTTGGGGTCGCCACGAGTTGGCGTGGACTTGGTGGCAGCTGGTTACTGGAGGGTTGGTTACACAACATGATGAATGTCATCAGTGTCACAGAATCGCATTTGTAAAAATTGTTGAATTGATAAAACATTTTGTTAAGTATATTTTTACCACATAAAGCTTCCCCCAAAAGCAAAAAACAAAGAGACCCAAAAAAAGGCCTTACAGTAACACCTGAATATGCCACAACGACCATCCGGAACAGGAGGACGGTCAGGCCAAGTAGTCTAGCCACAGGGATTGAAAGGCCGGGTATTAGGGGAAGAGAGGGGCTTGTATCTGAGACTCTTCCTGTGTGCGCTCCATGTCAGGCTTCAGTCTCTTTGTCTGGCCTGCTCTAACTCGAGGCGTGAGAAGAAACAAAAGAGTCAGTCCCTTTGGTAATCTCCCCATGTGCATGGAATCTCCAGTAGGCCACACGTCTCACTCCCTCACTTCACCCAGGTGGTTGCCCAAGTGTTACCTCCTCACGGAAGCATTCCCTCATCACCTCATCAAAACAGCACCCCCTCACTTTCTAAGCTCTTGTGTTGTTTTATTTTTCTTCATGGTACTGTAACCACCTGGCATTACACATCTGTTTGTTTACTGTCTGTCTCCTCACACTGACATTTAAGCGTCACAGCAGTGGGGATTTGGTCCATTTGTTCACTGCTGTCTCTCTGGGAGCTGCATGGTGCCTGCACATAGTAAGTGCTCAGTGGACATTGGGCAGATGAGTGAAACTGTGGAATAATATGGCTGGAGGGTGGCGGGGAAGAGGGCAAGTCTAGGCATCAGAAGGGCTGCACTCTGGTTCCACCTTCACCGTTTTTGCTGTGTGACCTCGGACTAGTCCCTGGACCCCTTTGGGCCTTAAACTCCTCGTCCCCACCACAAACGGGAGGAACCAGATGCCCTCTGAGGCTACTTCTGGTGCCCATATTCTGAAAATGCTTGTACAGGAGACAAAAGGGGTCTGTGGGAGAATTTGGAAGGAGCCTGAATGGCTGTAAAAACACCGTGGGTACGACATCTGACCTCCTCTAACGTCACAAGGGAAAGGAGAATCAAGATCAACAGCCCAAGGCTGAGTCCTGTGAGGCAGAGGTCAGACATTCCTCCTCTCTCTCTCGTCTTTACCAGTTCTGACACAAACCGTCCCTCCCACGGCACTCTCTCCTTCCCTTTTGGGTTCAATAGTTCATTGCAATGGCCAGAGAGAACTCAAAGACAATACTCATGATTATGGGGTTTATTAGGGAAGTTATACGGTATAGTTCAGGTTCGGGAATGCTCAGGGTGCAATTCTTCCACCAGAACAGCCTCTTCCCAGCTGTGCTGCAGGCATGCCTCTCTCTTTGGCCCCTCAGCCTCTGCCTTTGTCACTCTGTGGGCTGAGAAGCCCATTGTGGTGCCTCCTGCCAGTCTCTCCTGCCTTGATGGTGGTGAAATCCTCTCCTTCCCGTATCTGGGATGGCTCATTTCAAGCCCAGCAGGATGGCAAAACTGACCAGTCCCTTTGGTGGGCCACAATTACCCCATCTGCACAGTCTCGCCCAATCACCTGGGTGGAAGTTACAAGACCATGGCAAGAAAGGCCACGCAAAAGTGATCCATTGCACCACAGTGGCACAAGTGATTGGCAATCAGCTGCTAACCTAAAAGTTGATGGTTTGAACCCATCCAATGACTCCATGGAAGAAGGGCCTGGCAAACTGCTTCTGTAGAAATTAAAGCCAAGAAAACCCTATGGAGCAGTTCTACTCTGTAACACATGGGTCACCATGAGTCAGGAGCCAACTTGGTGGCGGCTAACACCAATTACAACAACAATGGGGCTTGGAAAAGTCACCTGGGTCTCGTATCCTGTGCTCCTTACTGAAGAGCCTGACCTGGAACCAGTTGGCCGAGGAGGTGACATTCTGGGTCTTAGAAAGACTGTGTGATTGCTCTGTGTGCATGTATGTATACATGTGTGTGTACACACACGTATGCTAACATGTCAGTGTACACATTGGGTTTACATTCATCCATTTGAGAAGCTTCTGTGAGTGTACGTGTTGAGTTTACATCCATTCTTTCAACAAGCAGGAATTGTTCTGGCTCCCAGGTTATAGTGGTAACACAGACAACGTCCCTGCCCTCATGATGCCGAGGGTTGGGTAGAGAGAGGGTGAAGCTGCCAGGGAACTGTGGTCACAACCTGGGCAGGAGGTGATGAGGCCTAGGTGGGGGTGCATAGGTGAAGGACATACTGGAATATTAGAGGGTAATCCCCCCGCTCATTTTACCCTTGGAAGACTACTTAAATGGACCTATTGGAATGTCTTTAAGAATAAATAAATGTATCCATGTGAAAGAGCATTGAAGGGAAAAATAATAAAATACTAATAATAGTTCTGGTAAGTTGGAATTATGGATGGTTTTTTGTTTTGTTTTTTTACCAATTTTCTACATGGTCAATGTTGTGTTTTATCACATCTATCAGAGACTCCCTGTCAGAGTTTATGGTTTTGTCCCTGCTCTTGAGTGGGCCTTCCTTGTTTGCCAACATCTGCCTGAAAAGCCCTGGCCTGGGGACCTGCACCAAGGTCGAGCCTCAGTTTGCCCACCCGTAAATGAGCATAAGCGGCACTTGCTGCCCACTTTACAGGCAGTTATGTGAATCAGGTGGGAGAGAAGACATTTGGAATTGTCAATCTCTCTCACAAAGGGGGTGCTGACAGCAGGAGTTGGTGGTTGTGTAGGGGAGGCCTGCTCTCAGGGTCTGGTGCTGAGGGCATGACATCGACCCTGAGGGGCAGTTTTCATTAACAGGGTAGATGTGCAGGCTGTTAGGGGTGACTTCAGTGAAAAAGCATCTTAAGGCAGCTCCTAGCCCCTGCCACACATACAACCCATAAACTCTGCGCAGGGTACGTGTGTCAAGAGCAGGAAATCCTGTCCTACTCCATCCCCTCTGAGTCTGTGGTCTGTAGCCTCAGCAAGCGTACAGGCCATATTGTGTTTTTTGTTTGTTTTTTTTTTTCCCTATCCCTTTCGATCCAACCACAAATATGGTATTTCACCAGCAGGGGTGGTTGAAGCAACAGACTTTGAAATCTTGACTATTCATGATAATGGATCCCTACCATGGGCCATCTGTGGACATCTGCTGTCTTCCTGTCCTGCCTCTGCGGCAGCTTGTCATCTCATCTCCTGATAGTCCTTCCTTGAACTCAGAACGAGGAGGAATAAGGGACTTAAGTGTCCAGTGTGTGTCAGCCGAGGTCTGGCTCTGAGATCGGGGCTGTCCTGGGACCGGTGGTCAAGGCTGATCTGTCTGTGGGCACAGACCCTTCTCCTCCCCGACCTATCTGTGGTAACTCCCTGCTTTTCTGTTTTCTTGTCCTTGCAGATGTCAAGCCCTCCAACATCCTGGTGAACTCCCGTGGGGAGATCAAGCTATGTGACTTTGGGGTCAGTGGGCAGCTCATCGACTCCATGGCTAACTCCTTCGTGGGCACCAGGTCCTACATGTCGGTATGAGCAGTGGGCTCCATTTTCAAGCTTCTCTTCCAGCAGGAATGGGGCCAAATGGGTGCATTCTCCTGTGGATCCAGGGCCTTGCGTTGGGTGGTGAGACTGGGGGGCAGAGGGATGAGGGCACCATGGAGATCGCAGTCTAATGGGGAGATGATCCTGGCCTTGGCCTTGGAGCATAATTGGTGTATTGGCACATTGGCTCACTAGAAGAGAGGGCATGCCTGTAGCTTTAGATGTTTCCCAGATCTTGGCTTCCATTCTGAAGAGGTGGTGAGTTCCAGCTACCTCTGGGTATTCCTACCTGATTGTCATCAGATGCTCAAACCCTAAAGTCCCAAACATGAGCCCACCCCAAACCGTTAGCAGTAAATGGCATCACTGTTTCCTGGTGTCCCAAGGTAGAAACGTGATCACAGCTTTTAAGTTCCCTTCCAGCTCCCCATCCTTCAGCATCCAGTGGCCCCTAACTCTGTTCACAATTGTTTTCTAGTCCAGCCTCTTCTTTCCCTTTTTGCTGCATGTCTCCCAGTCACCTCCCCCGTCTCAGCCCAGAAAACCTGGCCCGCGCTGCCACCAGAGTGCTGTGTGGCTGTCCCCACATCCGTGGCTGTCCCCACATCCGTGGCTGCATCAGCATCTTCTCTTCCCTCGTAGAGACGAGGCCGTAGGCATCCCTGTTGTCCTCAGGGCCAGGTGCGGGGCCTGGCATGTGGCAGGTGCTCAGGAAATGCTTGGCCAGTGGGGTGCATGTTCGGTGAGTGAGTGGAGGACGCATGCCTGAGAACAATTTGGAATGGTGAGAATGTGCACGCGTGCTGAAGAGGCACAGGGTAAAGGAGTGTTCGAGTGAGTGGGAACCTTTCTGGAGGTAGGGGACAGCTCAGAGGCTTAGGATGCTTAGTGCGTGGAGAGCGCTCTTTGTGCTCTCTTTCAAAACACTTTCACACGAGTGAATGATCTCACTGGAGTCCTGTAATTATGCCATCAGGTAAAGATGATTGTTCTCATTTTAGAGATGAGGAAGTATAGACTGAGGGCAGTTGAGCACCTTGCCCACCTAACCTTGCAGAGCCAGGATCGAAAGCTAATCTCCTCCTTGGCAGTTCAACAGTCCTTCCACAGCACACCCTCACTTGCCTCTTGGTAGGATTTTGATAGCAGACCCTGGCCTCTCTGTGTGGAAGTTCATGGCCACATTCCTTCCTGCTGGCCCCCGCCCCCACTGAGACTCCAGCTAATGTCAACATCACTCACCCGGGTGCTGACCCACATCCCAACCCGGCCACTATAGTGACTCACAGCCTTTAAGAAACATCCAAACCCACAGGTCCTTCAGAACCCGACCCCCTTCCCCAGCCCTCCCCTCACTGCCTCTTCTCTAAATGCTAATAACTGAGCAGCCGACACCCCAGGGCACTCAGCTGCCAACTCTCAAGTTCAAAATCAATGAACGGGCCCTGGGACTTATTGATCCAGGGTTTAGTGGCGTGGTTTTTGTGGTTATGTGGTCAGTTCCAAAACAGTCTAGTGTTGGAGTTAGTGAAAAATAATTTGATGTCTAAATAAATATATGATAGTCAGAATAGCTAAAGTTTTTTATGTAGGGCTTTTGAAATACATGTGATATTTAAAATAATGCTCAGTAAAAATGATGCCTTTGTATAGCACTTTTTTTACTCTTTTCACCAATAACAACTCATATTTTATAGCATTTTACAACATCTAACATACATTTTCATTTGATTTGACCTTCTTAATAACCCTGTGCATTAAATTGTTGTTGTTAGGGGCTGTTGAGTTGATTTCAACTCATAGGCACCCCATGTGACAGCGTAGAACTGCCCCATAGGATTTTCTAGGCTGTAACCTTTATGGGAACAGATTGCCAGGTCTTTCTCCCACAGAGCAGCTGGGTGGATTTGAACCACCAACCTCTCGGTTAGAAGCCAGGTGCTTAACCATTGTGCCACCAGGGCAGGCATTGTTAATGTTAATGACATCATCATCAGTCCCATTTTATAGATGAGGAAATCGAGGCTCAGGATCACGTAGCCTGTAGGAACTTAGATCTCCTGACACAAATCCTTTGCCTTTTCTACCATTCCATGTTGTCCAAGGATAGACTTTGAGTCAGTGGCAGAGTGGATCTTAGAACTCAGCGTTCCAGACTCAGGCCAGTGTCGTTTCTACTGACTGCATCACTCACGGTGACCCATGTTCCAGAGATTTCATGTCTCTGACTCGCATGACAAGATGAGTCTCTTAGCTTGGCCTCGGACAGGCTGCTGCACATGCAAAACTGTGGTCAGGCTGGGCAAACCTGGACCCACAGGCTGTGGTGGATGCACTCAG
Source organism: Loxodonta africana (assembly GCF_030014295.1). Lineage (NCBI taxonomy): Eukaryota > Metazoa > Chordata > Mammalia > Proboscidea > Elephantidae > Loxodonta > Loxodonta africana. The sequence goes on along the minus strand of NC_087354.1, from coordinate 49,457,225 downwards.
TTCACGGGAGATAGAGGCTGGAGGAGGGGTCAGAGCCGCAGGAGCCACCTTGAGTAGGTAAACACAGTATTTGGGGGCAGGCAGGAGGCCAGATTCAGGAGGTTCTGAACCGGGATGTCAGCTCTCAAGATGAAGGGACAGAAGAAGATAAAATGCATTGGCAGACCAGGGCCAGGACTGAGCAAAGCAGCCCACTGTCCTGCAGAACAAACCCCTCAAGGGGCAGGAAGCCCAGGCCAACCTGGAGACCTCTCTGAGCATCCCTGGGGACTCATCCACCCACCCTCTTCTGCTTGGGCCGAGTTAGGTGATTATAATTGTGTGTCCATCTCTCCTGCAGCCAGAAAGACTCCAGGGGACCCACTATTCTGTGCAGTCGGACATCTGGAGCATGGGGCTCTCTCTTGTGGAGATGGCAGTTGGGAGGTACCCCATCCCTCCTCCAGATGCCAAGGAGCTGGAGCTGATGTTTGGGTGCCATGTGGAGGGAGATGCAGCTGAGACACCGCCCAGGCCAAGGACCCCTGGGAGGCCGCTCAGCTGTGAGTGCCTGTCTGGGGTTTCTGGAGGGCTGATTATCTGTACATAAGCCCCAGACTGACCCCTGGCCCTGTGGCAGGCTGGGGGCAAAGGGGAAATAGGGCATGGGTCTCCACGTTATTACCACCAACTTCCTACTATTTGTTGGGTGCCTACTACGTTCCAGGCACTGTGCTTAGCTCTTTCTGTTCAGTATCGTTTTTTTTTTTTTTTTGGTCATGGCATTTTCTTCTTATTTTTTTATTTTGGTCATTTTTTTAATTTTATAGAATTCACCGTTTTAATGTATAAAATCCACTGGTTTTTAGTATAGTCACAGTATTGTGCAGCCATCACCATTATCTAATTGTAGAACATTTCCATCTTACCAATTAGCAGTCACTCCTACCGCCCCCGCCCCCAGCCCCTGGCAACCGCTAATCTACTTTCTACCTCTCTCGATTTGCCTCGCATTACCTATTTTTAGTAACGACCCTGTATGGGAGCACTGTTATAATCTCTGTTTTATAGATGAGGAAACTGAGGCACAGAGCAGTTAGCATGCCCAGGTCACATAAGCTTGTAAGTGGCCAAGTCTGACTCCCAAGATGATAAACACTATGCACAACCACTGGCCTCTCTGAACGCGAATATTGTGAAGTAAACCTGATCCTTAGTGAAGATTCTGGCCCAGCCATCATTTTCATATGTAGTTTCTATCAGGAAGCTCCTGTCTGACCAGGGAGATCTGATCCATGAGGCCCATATGGGAGAAAACAGAAACCAAACCCATTGCTGTCCAGTTGATTCTGAGTGGACCTGCCGCATAGGGCTTCCAAGGGGTGCCCGGTGGTTAGCAGCCGAAGCTCTTAACCACTGTGCCACCAGGGTTTCCCCATGTGGGAGAGAGTGTGTATAAAGGGAGACAGAGGGGACTGGGAGGAGGTTGGCAGATCATCGGAAGAGCTGGTGGCTCTGGTCCCTGAGGCTGGTCTATGACTCTGAGGTATTGTTATGGATTGAATTGTGTCTCCCAAAAATATGTGTTGTAAATCCTGACCTCCATGCCTGTGGTTACAATCCCATTTGGGAATGGGTTGGTTTTATTATATTAATGACGCAGGATTAGTGTAGGGTGTGTCTTGAGTCAGTCTCTTTTGCGATATAAAAGAGATTAAAACAAGCAAGGGAAAGAAGCAGAGATGGGGAAGGGAGATGCCAAGCCACATGAAGATTGCCCAGGAGCAGAAGTTCAGAAGAGACAAGGACCTTCCTCCAGAGCTGACAGAGAGAGCGCTTTCCCCTAGAACTTGGACCTCTAGCCTCCTAAAACTGTGAAAAAATTAATTTGTTTGTTAAAGGCACTCACTTGTGGTATTTCTGTTATAGTAGCACTAGATAACTAAGAATTTGGTACTGAGAAAGTAGGGTGCTGCTCTAACAGATACCTAAAATGTGGAAGCAGTTTTGGAATTAGGTAATGGGTAGCGGCCAGAAGAGTTTTAAGGTGACTAATAGTAAAAGCCTACATTGCCTTGAAGAGACTGTTGGTAGAGTTATTGACATCAGGGGCAATTCTGAAGGGCTCAAAAGGAAGTGAGGAGAGCTATAGAGAACGTTTCTGTTTCTGTTGTCTTAGAGAATACATGTGGTGTCAGCAACAGAATGTTGCTAGACATTTGGATGTTAACTGTGCTTTTGGTGAGGCTTTAAAACAGGGCTCCGAACCAGTTCATTCTGGTTTGAACCCCTGCTGCAAATTTGCATTTCTAACCAGTTCCCAGGAAGTTATAGGTAAGAATCACCTGGGGGATCTTGTTAAAATGCAGATTCTGATTCAGTCTATCTGGCTGATGAGATTTCTAAGCAAGATCTTAAAGGGGCCACATGGTTTCTTCTTGCTTATAGTAAAATGTGAGAGGAAAGAGACTTAAAAATGAACTGTGCAAAATAAAAACAAAACTTAAAGATTTGGAAAATTCTGTTGTACAAACTAAGGACGCGTGTGTCTTGAATTTTTATCGAGGATTTGGCTACACAATCTCTGTTAAAGAGATTAAGCCAGTGTCTGACGGAGCTAACCAGCTACCTACCACAGCAGAAACCCATCAGCTTATATTGAAGAGAAAGAACTAAAGGAAACAATGCCATCTGCCTCTTAGAATTCTCCAGGCAGGAAACAGGTCAAAGGAGCTACATCTGCTGTCCTCCAAGAAAATGACTGTGCCTGGAGAAACTGAGAGATCAGCGGAACTGTTGGAGAGAGCACAGGAAGCAGGGCTGCCTCGATGTCAAAGGGTGGAACCACAGGCCTGCTGGGTTTCAAAGAGACAGATCTTCACCAACTTGTGTTCCAAAGTGTGGGGCTGCTGTTCACGAATGCCAGGGGGGTGGGACCACTTCTCAGAGCTGAGGGACTGGACTGCCATGCCCAAGGGCCAGAAGAACTGGGCCTCCTGGGGTCAAGAGGTAGGTTCACCACTCAGATGGACTAGGAGAATGGGACTGCCCAAAGTTAATGGAGCAGAGTTGTGGTCCTAGTGGCCCTGGAAGGCGGAGCTGAAGCCCAGGGCCAGGGGCCTCTACCCAAATGCAAAGGGCATGGCCAACAGCTAGGGTCTGGGGGCAGGGCCACTGCCCAGATAGTCTCAGAGAACAGAGGATTATTTTCAAGCCTTGAGAGCTGATGTAAATTATTCTGCTGAATTTTGGACTTGGTACCTGTTACCCCTTCTTTCACTCCAGTTTCTCCCGTTTGTAAAGGAAATGTCTACCTTGTGCCTGTTCTACCATTGCAATTTGTTTGAAAGCAGGTAATTTGTAGATATCACAGGTTCGCAGATGAAGAGGAGTTTTGCCCCGGGATGGAATACACCTCAAGTCTCACCCAGATTTGATTTAGATGATTCAGAAGATGAGATTTCGGACTTGGAGTTGATTTAAGACTTTGGGGATGATGTGATGGGGTGAATGTGTTTTGCATGTAGCAAGCACATGAATTTTGGGGGGTCAAGGGGTGGAATATTATGGATTGAATTATGTCCCCCCAGAATATGTTGTAAATCCTAACCTCTACACCTGTGGTTATTATTCCATCTGGGAATGGGTTGTTAATGAGACAGGATTAGTGCAGGGTGTGTCTTGAGTCAATCCCTTTGAGATACAGAAGAGATTAAACAAGCATCTGAGAAGCAGAGATGGGGAAGAGAGATGCCAAGCCATATGAAGACCACCCAGGAGCAGAAGCTCAGAAGAGACAAGGACCTTCTTCCAAAGCAACAGAGAGAGAAAGCCTTCCCCTAGAGACAGCAGCTTGAACTCGGACTTTGAGCCCCTTAAACTGTGAGAAAATTAATTTCTGTTTGTGAAATCCACCCACTTGTGGCATTTCTGTTATAACAGCTCTACATCACTAAGACAAAAAAAAAAAAAAAGACAGGTATAAAAAAAAAACCAAGTTCAGGGACAAGGAAGAAGCTGAGTCCTTTGACATTATAGGCAGTCCTCAGATTACGCTTGAGTTCTGTTCCTAAGTCTGTCTTTAAGTCAAAATTGCACATAAGTCAGAATAGTTAGGTACACTTCGTATCTAACGTCAATGTTTGTCTTAGTATATAGTGTACCCTTCTGTGCATAAAAACATTAAACACTGCCAGATACACTAAAACATCTTTAACATAATAATACAGTAATAATAATAATGTTTTGATGTGTGTCACAAAGTAGTGCCCATTTGTTATGAACCATTGTATGTACCTTGAATTTTTAGTAGGCTTTACGGGGGTACGTTTGTAACTACAGGTTGTACATAAGTTGGACGTTCGTAACCTGGGGACTGCTTGTATCTCATTTGCTCTTCTTTGAATGACAAGGAAGGGGGAGGAAGGGCAGATATAATTTTATTATCCAATCCCACTTTACAAAACTCAAAACTGAGGCTCGGTGGTCAACTGATTTGCCCAAGGTCACAAGCCTAGGGCGTGGCAGAGCACAGACAGGTACCCCAGCTGGTGACTCCATGGCCTTTGCTGGTGCCCCCTGTGTTTAGGCCTTAATGTGGCTGTCTTGTCTAATATCATCCATGACCTTGTTCTGGTTCCTGGGATCCATGCCCAACCCCTATCCTCATCTTATCTGTTTCTGAGAAGTGTTTTCTTCCTTTTTTTTTTAATGAATTCTAGCTTATGGAATGGACAGCCGACCTCCCATGGCGATTTTTGAGTTGTTGGATTACATAGTTAACGAGGTAAGTACCACCCGGCTTCCTTGACCTTGGAATTATTTGGTCCTCTTAAGAAAAAAACCCAACAACTGAGTTAACTAGGAAACCCGCGAGTTGTCCCCCAGTGTGGGCCGCCTAGCCCAGGATTCGCTTGTTCTGGTCTGTGTATCATACTCTTGGAATTGAGGGGCTGGTTTAGAGACCTCAGGGGTTCCTTCCCAAGGAGATGCCTTCAGGTAGCTCTGAGTCTCTCCTCCTTTCCTAGATTCAGGAGCTCCACCTTGCCTACTTACTTCCTTTTTTTTCTCTCTTTAATAGAGTACTTTATTTATTTATTATTAATTTTTATTGTGCTTTAAGTGAAAGCTTACAAATCAGGTCAGTCTCTCATACATAAGTTTACATACACCTTGCTATATACTCCTAATTGCTTTCCCCCTAATGATACAGCACATTCCTTCCCTCCACTCTCTCTCCTCATGTCCATTTGGGCAGCTTCTGGCCCCCTCTGCCCTCTCATCTCCCCTCCAGACAGGAGATGCTAACATAGTCTCATGTATCTACTCAATCCAAGAAGCTTGTTCTTCGCCATTATCATTTTCCATCCCATATTCCAGTTCTATCCCTTTCTGAAGAGTTGGCTTTGGGAATGGTTCCCGTCTTGGGCTAACAGAAGGTCTGTGGACCATGGCCTCCAGGGTCCTTCTAGTCCCAGTTGGACCATTAAGTCTGATCTTTTTATGAGAATTTGGGGTCTGCATCCCACCGCTCTCCTGCTCCCTCAGGGGTTCTCTGTTGCCCACTTACTTCTTGTTCTTTCACTCACCAAGCATTTCTTGTGCATTTTCCTGTTTGTTAAGTACTGTGGGGTTGGGTAGGAATGGGGTGGAAATCCCAAGGTGGAAAAGAAAAGTCTTAAAGATTGTGTAGAGGAGGCAAGGCAACGCATACATAACTCGAATATAGGGTTCTCTCTCTTAAGTGCCATTAAAAAGCTATGAACATAAAAATGGCAGCATAGAAATAGATAGGAACATTCGCTATGAACTGTTGTGTGACAAGAGGATTACAGAATAGTTATATAATGGTATGACCAATTCCTAAAAAAAATCTGTGTATGCATATATGTGCATATAAAAAGTCTGGAAAGTAACAAAATATAGTTATTGCTCAGTGATGGAATTTCAGGTACTTAAGATTTTCTTTTGGTTATTGGTATTGGCTGACTTTAATACAAAGAACAAAGATTATTTGTGAAACAAATATACTCGTATGTTTAAATGAAAAAAAAGGATCAAGGAAGGAATATGCTGACATTCATTCATCAGGTTTGGGTTTGGGGAGAGGGAAACTGTGGACAAGCACAAGGGTTGCTCAGAGGAGGGCAGCCTCCTCCCTGGTTGGCAGGGGTAGAGGAGCTGGGCCAGGGCAAGATGGGCTCCAGACTGAGGAGACAGCCAGGCCAGCACTGCCGGCCCAGGGGCAGCGTGGGCAGAGGAAGAGAAGAGGACCAATTGGCATGTTTGGGAAGCAGCTGGAGGGGGTGTAAAGATTATTGTCCAGTTCTTTTCTTCTCAAAAGACCAGTGGAATGATGTCTCCCACTTCTTAGTATTCTCAGAAAACAGACCTCAAAAGGCTCAGAAAGGTCTTTTTTTCTTTTTCCATTACAAACTCAACAGGAAAATCCTGGCTAACCCCAGCAGTTAATTAAATCACTGTCATTGGTTCACTGTGTCTGCTGGGGAGGTTAATTTACCTCTAGTTGCTGTCTGCACAGCTTCATCCCATATTCCATGGGGCATGGAAAAGAAGGTCAAGATCTGACCATTGCTGCTTAAGGATTCCAGGAAGGCAGAGCGGGTTGCATTTGTGGCAGTCAGGAAGCCATCCTGTACTCGGGACCGGCTGGGCAGTGCTGGCTGGGAGCCGCGTTAAGGGACGGGAAGGCCAGAGGTTAAATATACAGCTGCCCGTCTCCTTCTGTATTTTCACCCTCATGTTCCTGCTTAGCTCTCCCGGCACTGCTGAGGTGGACCAGACTGGTTTTGTCGTCCTCCTCATGCAGGTGAGGACACTGAGGCTCCCAGATGAAAGGCTGAGGTCCTTCCCTCTGGTGCTCTTTCCTCCTGCCACCTCTCCGTCCACCCCCCCCCTTCAGGAGGCTGTGCTCAGGGGTGCTGGGTTACCTCTTGCTCTGCTGCCACACTTGCCTGGCCCCTTCTCTCTTAGGAGGAATGGACTGGCCTCTGGAGGCCAAGCTGCCAGTGCCCTCTCTCTGGACATCCCCTCCACGCCCCTCAGCAGCAGGGACAGTCTGCAGAGTGAGGCTTGCTGTGGGTCCTTGTTCCTAAGAGGGGTCCTTGGCCTCAGTTCAGGCTCATTCACCCACTGTTCTGAGGAAGCGTTCACAGGGGAGAGGGCTAGGCGGGGCTTTCTGGTAGGGGGCAAGGCCCAGTGTTTTATTTCTGACCTCACGAATCGCCTGTTGCTTCTGGCCTACACATCAGAGCAGTGACGTCCTGGGCACTGTGGTTAAGTCAGCTTCTCACAAGGAAGCTACATGCAGCCCCAGTGCAAGGCCTGTAAAGCGGGCTCACAGTTCCTGGGGCTGCATGTGGCCCGTGAGCCTGGTGCTCTGGGACCTTGTACTGTGTAGCCCTCTGTGGTCCCTACCATCGGAAACGAGAGCTGTTGTCAGTGCTCTTGGTTTGTTGCCTAAAAATGGCCTCATTCCCAGAGTGTGCGGACAGCATTCCTCCAGACCCAGCCCTCTGCCAGTTAGGGTTTCACCAACCTTCGCTGCCCCTCCAGGGCTCAGGAAAGATGACTGTGTTGGGCCTTCTGTGACTTCCGCAGCTGCCTGGTGGTTTACGTATCCCATAGCTCCTGCTGCTCCTACTTTCTGGTTATGTTTCTGTGCCACCCTCCCAAGAGTTAGAACTGTAGAGTCAGTGGTGGAAGGGGTCCCAGAGATTATTTGGTCCAACTCCCTCGTTTCATTGAAGAGTAAACTGAGGCTTAGAGAGGAACAGTGACTTACTCAATGTCCCTCAACAAGTGAGTGGTAGAACAGTGACCTGAACCCAGTTCTAACTGGCATGCAAGACCAGTGCTTCCAACAGGGTGACTCAGCAGGCTGTCGATGGCCTCCTGCCCCATCTTTCCTTGACTGGATAAGGGCAGCCCTGCCCCAAGGTGGGGGTGGGGAGGGGAGAGAAGGTGGCTGGAGCGGGGAGCCAGGCGTTTCTCATGTCTTGACATGTGTTTGCAGCCTCCTCCAAAACTTCCCAGTGGAGTATTCAGTCTGGAATTCCAAGATTTTGTGAATAAATGGTAAGCGGCTTCTTGTTCTCTGGAAGGGCAGGGTGGCTTCATTAGGCTCCCAGCCCACCTCAGGAGCTCCAGCTTTGCTTCTGCTGGGTGTGGTGTTGCCCTCTTCCCTCCCCTCAGTTGCTGCCCTCGGCCCTACTTCCGGAGCGCTAGGACTTAATGTGACACTCCTGGTGTATGTACAGTGGTGGATAAACCAGTGGCTGCTTTTGGCACATGCTCCACGGAGATCGGCATGCTGCCTTTTGAGCCTTTAATTCAGCAGGCACTCATTAACCTACGGGCGTGACGAGGTGCTGAGGCCAGAAGATGGATAAGGCTCAGGCACTCCTCACAGAGCCTGCAGCATCGGGGGACGGGCATGCAGACTAAGTAATTATGATGAGGGCCCGTGCCAGGCAATAGCTCTCACATTCTCTCTCTTCCTTTAAGCCTAATCAAAAACCCCGCAGAGAGAGCAGATTTGAAGCAACTCATGGTAAGTCCACTTATTGCAGATTCTTACAGTACCTGTTTATTTGCTGTTCTCCTTTTCTCTCAATCATCTGTCTGTCCATCCATCCAGTACTTCCTGAGCCCCATTCGCTGCTCTGCCCTGACTACTGAAGTCAGCTGGCGCTGGGGCCGCAACATACCAAGTGCCAATCTCTCCTGTCTTCCCATCAGTTTAAAAGAAAAGCTGGGATAACTCCCAGCCTGGGTGAGTGTGTGGGAGGACTGGTCTGTGGCAGCTGAGGGAAAGAAAGGGCCAACTCACCGTCTTCACGGGAACTGGGCCTTATTCTAATACTGACAGGTTCTCCTCACACTACCACTGCCAGCACCCTCCCTGGGTCTTTCTCTACTGGCCTCCTCGTGTGGTAGCTGGGTGGGTGGGGTAATACTGTAAATATCTTGTATGTCTTATCACCTGTACAGTGTAAACATGCACTTTCAAGTCCACCATTTCCTTCATTCCCTGTGACAACCCTGTGAGGTGTATAAGGCAGAGCTATTACCCCCATTTCTAGCTCAGAGAGGCAAGTGAATTCCCCAACACCTCACAGCCAGCGAGACTGGCAGCACCAGGCTGAGCTGGCTGTTTGGCCTGCAGTTGGCCCTGCTTTCCTGGCCCCCACTGCTGCTCCAGGGCAGCCCCCAGGAGCTCCTTCCAAGTGCTGCACAAGCCCTGGCCCCGAGACACCTGGATTTTCCTTCTGGGTCGTGTTTTAATACTACTTCCTTTTCTTGTTTCCTCACATCCAGGTTCACACGTTTATCAAGAGATCTGATGCTGAAGAAGTGGATTTTGCCGGTTGGCTCTGCTCCACCATCGGCCTTAACCAGCCCAGCACACCAACGCACGCAGCTGGCGTCTAAGCGTTAATGAAGCAGCAGAGTCCCCTGCCCAGTGGCATGCCATGTTGCTTTCGGGCCTCGTTCCCATGCCTGGCTCCATTCAGACGTCCATTTCACCTGTGATAAAGGATGAAGATACAGCATGTGCCAAAATTCTACTTATTTTTACTATTACTGTCTTATTCTTCTATTGTTAGTTCCCTAAGTGGATTGGCTGTGTGCTTGGGGCATCTGTGTGCTGATGATTAAAACATGAGCAACGCTGAATTACAGTGAACCTCTGGTGACTGTGGGTAGTCATTCTTCCTGAAACTTGCACTGCTGTTCCCTCACTGTGACTGGCTGGCCGCATGTATTTTCAGGGCTCTCTGATACATCCACCTCGCAGCACTGCGTTCTTGCCGGCGCACCTGCTCTCCACTCCAGTGGGGAAGCCCGGGACACCCTTCACAGGCAGTGTGTGTGAGGCATGCTTTGCTGCTATGAAAATGAGCGTCACAAAGTGTACGTCATGTTTTTAGTAGTAGTAATTTGCTTTTGATGTAGAATTCAGCATTTTCCATCAAAATCTTGCCAGGGCCCTTCACTGCCATGATAGCCAGGGCTTCACCAGTCTGTCTACTGGGATGATTTGTAGACTTCTGGTTGTATTTCTATATTTATTTTTAAATATACTAGGTGGGGTTATTTAGTGGCGTGTGTCTCTCTAAGTTTGGATTAGTGTTTCTAAAACAGTCGAGTTATTTTGAATGTCACAAATGGATCAAGGCATTAAAACGTGTCAGATTAATCTTTCCCTGAATCCAAGTACTGATGCTATTATAAAACAAGTGTGTATAGTGCCTAAAAATTGTATGAAAATCCTGTTAACCGTTTTAATCCAGATGTTTAACAACTCTAATCTCTTATTCTAATAAATATACTATCAAGTTAAGAAAAAAAAAAGGGCAAAAGTTTTTTCTGCTTTTGTGGGGAGATTTTCAGTTTCTCTAGGACTGAAGAAATCATACACTTTAGCCAAGTATTATAGCGCGGAAAGGTAAGGACAGGAAGGGGACCAGAAGGCAGAAACATGACACTAAGACAAGTTCAGTGCTTTGGGCTGATGGGGCTTCCTGTGATTCATCTTCAAATCACAGAATGATTGAAATTTTGTTCAGCTCTTCTCACAGGACACCCCCCTCTGTTCATCTTCCAGCACCTTCCTTCCACCTGTTTATAAAAGTGAACAGCAGCAGCCTGGGGTGGGGATGGGAGCAAATCTGAAGAAAATCGCCATATTTTTCACTTTCCGTACAGAGGCGCCCTAGGGGCCTGGGCTGCCCGGCTCCAGGACCACAGCTCACAGGGGTGCCTTTGCCGGTGAGCTGGCAGCTGGAGCCACTGCCCTAGTCAGTCACATGCCGTCTGGCTATGCTGAGCAATCGTCTTGCCCTTTTCCCACTTACACTTAACCACACCTTCCTGGCATGGGCTTCGTCACACCTGTGAGGTGGCAGTGAAGTCACAGAAAACAAAGCCATGTCCCAACTGGCCACGTGTACCCTTTCCTTCTTCGAAGTGACTTCTGGAACTTGAGGTGCTTGCGAGGTGGCCTAGTCAGTAACTCTCCCCTGGTTTTCGATACATTTTTAGATTAAAAACAACTTGAAGAAATAATCTCCTGAGGAGGCAGTTCCACTCTGGGTCTACCAGAGCTTGGGATGAAGCCAGGATTTTAAAAACCAGTGTCGTAAACATGGCTACTGAAGCTAGTCAATGGTTTTTTCTCACTATGAGGCTAACGGCTGTTCTAAGTCAGCAGTTTGACTTACGTGTTTTCAGCAAACACTCAGGCCGAGGTTTAAGACCCACACCCTCCTCCCACCCTGTGTCTTGATAACAGAGAATGACCCCACTACTGAGGATATGTCTCATTAAAATGAGCAAACTGTATCCAGAGGAAGAAGAATGGGGTAACCTGCTGTCTAACACCTGGATCCGAATGCTTTCATGTTTGGTGCCATTTGAGGGGTGTTTTAAATTCTCTATTAACACTCTAAGGTATTGCATTTGTAGTCGAAGAACTTTTTTTTCCCAGCCACTTTTACCAAGAAGAATCTTGTTCTCAATAATGATATTCCCTGTGCCAGACTCCTTCCTCAAACTCCCCTTCCTGAGACACCAATAACAGCTGGATTTTGAAACATCTCACTGTTGTTGGGTGCTGTCTAGTCCACTGTGACTTAAAGCGACCCCACGTGACAGGAGAACCATCTCATAGGGTTTTCTAGCCTGTAATCTTTTATGGGAGCAGATTGCCAGATCTTCAGTGGAGTCTGGGTGGGTTCAAACTGCCAGCCTTCCAGTTAGCAGACAAGCACTTAACTGTTTGCACCACCAGAACCCAAAAACCCATTGCCATCAAGTCAATTCTGGCTCATAGTGACCCTGCAGGACAAAGTAGAACTGCCCCATAGAGTTTCCAAGGAGCGCTTGGTAGGTCCCAACTGCCAACCTTTTGGTTAGCAGCTATAGCACTTAACCACTATGCTACCAGGGTTTCCCTGCACTACCAGGGCTCCTTAAGTATCTCATTAGTACCTCACAACAACCCTGGAAACTTCTAGAGCAGATGTGACTATCCTCTCTGTAGAGATGGGCAAGTGAGAGTTGCAGAGGTGAAAGGGCAAGTGACTAGTTAATGGTAGAGCTGGAATTCAAAGCCGGGTTTTCCAGCTCTTAAAAAAAAAAAAAAAAACTCATGCTCGTACTTTAAATTAGACCCCAAAAGTACATACTTTGATGCTTTCTATTCCAAATACATTTCACACTGTTTTCCAAGAAACATGCTCATCATACACTTCTCGCTATTTCCTGTAAGAGTAGCTCAAAATAACTTTAATGAAACCACAATTAGAAAATGGGTCCATATTCTCTTCTGGAACAGTTACATAAAAGTTCTGCTTGATGTCTTTTGTGTTTTGTTTGGCTCTTCTGTCACTGGGCAGGGCAAACCAATTTCATACATTTGAGTGACTAATTTAATGGCATATTCAGTAGAAAAAGGGACAGTATGTAGAAATGAATCTCCACTTCAAATACTAAGTTCCAACAACTCTTATTCTGTAGCTCTCATCTCTTTATTATAAAAAGAAAACCTCCCAAGTACAGTGATTTCTTCTTCAACGGCACACTTCCTCTTAAGGCCAGAAGCGGGTTTTAAACCATCCGCTATACTGTTTTCACTGAAGGAGGAACTAATCCTTTTCTGTTGGTGTCTGGCAAGCAGCTAGCTATAATTTTTAAGCACATTTCACCACACTGTGAGGTCTCAAAGCTGGATGTGATGACAACCACACAAAAAGCCGTCTACAGTGGGCACCTTGCCATCTTCTCTCGCTGAGACAGTGGCCTTGCTGTGCTCACAGGGCTCAGCAGCATGATAACAGCCTTTAATTGGCTCTCTTAAAAGAGCCCTTGTTGATTGGAAAGGCTGGCTTATATTTAAACTCTGCCCTTTTTGCATATGCCAGGCTTTTGCAATGGCATTTCAGAGGAAGTTTTGTCTGTTTTGAACACAATTCCTGAATCTAATTACTGACACAGCGCCACCCACATTAATTACCTAATGCTAAGACACTGCATCTCTGATTTTCTACATTTCACCAAGTTTTGTTAAAATATCCTGAAGCTTGAGGTTATTGATGGAGACTTTTTTCAACAGCACATCCTTCTACAGTTCCTGCTTCCCTTTCAAGCAGGCTACAGGGCCCATGCCAGAAAGATTTCTTTAGAAAGTTCTGGAGCTTTAGATATTTACTTTGTATAACTAACTAACCCTGGTTCTTTCCCCCTTCAGGAATCTGATTCTTCTTCTTCTTCCTCCTCCTCCTCTTCTTCCAGGGCATGGCTCCTTGTGCTCAACTCCAGTGCTGTTTGGTTGATGGACGCTTCATTGTCTACATGCACCAACATCTGCTTCAGCCAAAGACATCAGGGATTAGTAGGAAAGACACTGGCCTCAAAACAGTAAATTCTTAAAAAAGACATTTTAAAATCAAATCTAAATTGCATCTCCAACTGTAATATTTATAAATTTCTCCACATCCCCTCTGGCCTGCTGCCAAAATGCGGGGAGTGTACCTGCCCCAGATTTGACAGAACGTCACCTGATTTACAAAGGCGGTCTTGTAGAAAGTGCCAGCATAAGAACTGCACTGACTTACATGTGCTGCTTTCAAATGGCTCTAAATGCTTTAACCAATAAACAACATCTGGGAGAATTACTCAAATATGATGTATTTAGAAAGAATCTGATTTTACTGACTTACTTGAGGGCATTTGATAAGAGAGGAATACGATGAAGATAAGAACTCATTTTTTAGCATTCACCTTATAGTTGAAGCCACGCTATTTTCTAGCCCCAAAGTTACTCATCATTTACAAGCCAGCAAGGGTTCTGACATCTCTCTACAAAGATCTCCACACTCTCCCTGGTTCATCGGAGCAGCTACAAAGGATGGATGACCAGGAGGGTGGAGGCAACAGGTTAGTAATTAATTAATAAAGTATAACTGACTTATAGGAAGGTGGGCTGGTTCATGCCTAAGAGTAATGTAGAACAGATGGCTTATTAAACTGGGAAATTAATTCCTATCAGCATTTCCCAGAGGCCTAGGGACCCACCGATTTACAACAATATTTGACCCCCCCAGCAACATGAGAGCAGAGTGGACTCTGCATTCTCTCCCTAGACCCACACTTAAGCTTACATCTTGGGGCTGTTCAGGTGCAGACTGAGAAGACAGCATTTCATCCCCTCCTCTAGAATTAATCATTGATTGAAGGGCCAGCTCTTCAACCTAGAAGAGAAGACTTGAGGGCACTTTCCTTATTCTTTTACTGGGCTAGTGAAGTGGGTAAAAATTACTGAGCAGGCTGCAAAATGATGGCAACACGAGAGGAAGTGAAAACAGCTGTAACATCTGTGCTGCTCTGGAGGGAAGGGTAGGGCTCTTAGGCTTTCCCTTCCTTTAAAGGAAATGGGTAAAGCTAGCCTTCAGCCTGTCCTCTTGGGTCCTGCTGAGCCAAGGCTTCCAATCCAAGGCATTCCTGGAGGACAGGGCATCTGGAGGTCATCATCAGTGCACACATCCCGTACTTTTACCGGTACTGTGGTGACATACAAGGGTGTAAGCTGAGCCATCACAACCTCTCTGAAGGAAAGCTCTTATTCCTTTGATACCTCAAAGTTGTATAGCACTTTTCAGTTTACAAACGGCTTTCCTATCAAGTGGATTTAAAGATTTGAATAAGGGTGCTGGGCAGGGCTTATGATCACCTCATAGGGCTGCAGGTGGCTGAATTACGCAGAAGCCCAGGCCTGGGAAATGGTCTGTGTGAAACTACAATCCTGACTCCTTGTAAAGGCCATGCAAGTCTGCAACAGCTCCAGGTGGAAAAGCGACCAGGCTGTGGGACAAGTCTCTTCTCCCGGAGCCTCCGTGTCTTCCTTAGCACAAAGTGTGTGTGTAGGTGGGGAGGGGGACCTGAGAGTCCCTTCTAGCTTTGTAAGCGCCAATACAAGCAGTAAATGCTACTGTAGGGGCTCGGGAGGGAAAGGTTGGTGGGAAGGGAAGGTCTAGGCAAGCCTCGGGGAACTCACACTTGCTCAATGTGGTCTGTGGGCCACCTTCATTTACGGGGGGGTGGGGTCGGAGTACACTTGCCAAACAGGTTCATTCCAGGGCCTCATCTCAGACCTGCAGGATCAAGACTCTGAGAGAGGTGGGGCCCAACAGTCTCCCAACAAGATCCCTACGTGCCTCGGATACTCAACTTTATAACCCATTAGACTAGCACCACGACGGACAGACGAGGGAGGGGACGGGCAGCAGCAGCCGATGCCCACCCATGGGCTTGGATAGGAAATCCTGGTGGGCGCCGCAAAGGGTCGGCGTTCTAGTACAGCCAGGCGGCCCGGGTTGGGGAGCGGCGGGGGCCGGACTCTGGGGGCGTTGGAGACATGGTCGCGCGGGAGGAATGCAGGGACGGGTGAGAGCCGCGCAGTCACCTTGAGCCGGTTCAGCTGGTCGTGCAGTGCCGCCTTCAGCCGAAGCAGCGTCTCTTCCTCCTTGCGTAGCTCCTGAAGCCGGCTCAGCATCGTCCCTCCTCACGTTAACCGTCCTCTGCCCAACCCAGTCGACCGGGCGCTCCGTGATGACGCCATCCCCTCTGCCTTCCCGGAAACCAGGCAGCGGCCATGTTGGAGAAGAGCAGTGAGAGCGTTTCCGGTTCCGCTCTCACCTTCGCAGCTGTGCCTGAATGTGCCCGGATTCCTCTCCAAGTGATGAGCGTGTTTCAAGCTGAAGTACACTCAAGAATAGTGTTCAGGGCGTTGGAGCTGTAAAGAACCTGGGAATGAATCTTGAGCTTGAGCAAATTCCTTAACCTGGTAGCCCGTTTCCTCACATTAGTAGAAAACGGTCAAACGTCAAGTTCCAAATGGTTCAACAAACACTTGGTGTCTCGCGCTGCCAACGTGTTGTTCCAACAAGCGGCCACGAAGCACTCACGAACCTGCAGGTGTTCGAAGGGAGGGAGGGAACGAAACCAGCAGCACCTAGTACAAAGGCATGGCACATGAGCCGCGTTTAAAAGGGGGTTTTGCATGGAAGGATTTCTAAATCGTCATGTGTCTAAAGAGCATGAAAAAGCGTTGCTAACAAAATGTAGCGGGAAAAGGTACCTTTATCTGCTAAGGAGCTAAGATGACCCTGCATATGGGATAGTCATCCTGGCGGTGGAATTTAACGAGATGGCCAGTGAGAAGTTAAATCTAGAAGCAAAACGAGCCTGACTGGACAAAAGCAGGGAAGGGAGCTTAATTCTGGAGTGGTAAGAAGTGCAATGACGTTTATAGCTTCCAGATAATACTAAATCTCTTCTCACTGCTATACCTGGCCACTGAGTTTATCCCCATCTGAAACTGTCAAGAGTTTACAAAAAAAAAAAAAAGCTTCTGGCATAGTCTCTCATACCCAGGGTAAAAATAAAAAGTCATGGGGTAGGAGGTGGCAGCATTTCTCTCACCAAGCGCGCACGTTTTTTTTTTTTTTTAACAAGAACCTGAAGGGAAGCATTGCTACAGTACCCTCAAATTTATTCTGCAGTTCTACCCTTGTCGTTACCTAAAATGTCAACTCTTCATGGAATTTTACCCTTTTTTACCCCCACCATGGAAACCCTGGTGGTGTAGTGGTCCAGGGTTTAAGTGCTACGGCTCCTAACCAAGAGGTCAGCAGTTCAAATCTGCCAGGCACTCCTTGGAAACTCTATGGGGCAGATCTACTCTGTCCTATAGGGTCGCTATGAGTCAGAATCCGCTCCATGGCAGTGGGTTTTTTTTTTTTTTTTACCCCCACAACAGCTTCTATATAGCCTCTCTTTTCAGAGGAAGTGTTTTAATCAACTGTATTTTGAAACATTTGACACTTACAAAATGGATTTAAGACAATCACTGCTTCCCATACAACTACATCGATTTAGCATAAAACCAAGGCTCCACTTGATGTTAAAAAACAAAAGATGACAAAGGGCTGGAATTACTAAGTAGCAAACATGATTAAAAAAAAAAAAACTAAGATTCACACAACACACCCAAACGCCTATTTCTCACTGCCTCTTTGATCAGGTCTTTATTCAAAATAAGCTGTCCAAAATGCTCTGACTTGTATGGAATAAACAAATTTAATAGTTTATGCAGCAGGCTTCTTTTCTTCTGTGGTAGGTTTCTTTTCTGCCGGCTTCTTCTTCTCAGCTGCTGGTTTCTTGGTAGCTGCTGCCTTCTTTCCCACCACCGGCTTCTTCGGTTTCTTCACAGCAACAGCTTTCTTTCCTCCTTTCTTCCCTACCACAGGCTTCTTGCCTGGAACCCCCTTCTCATCTGATTTGGCCGCTAGTGCTGCTGCTGCTTTATCCACCCTGAGCTTGTGCTGTAAAAAAATTAGAAAATGTATGAATCAAGTCTTTCTAAAAATCTGACATACCAATAATAAAATAAATTGTCACCTACATTCCTGGCCTGGCGAAGAATTGTGTTTCGGCGCATGGTCTTTGCATATGGGTTTAGCTTCAACATGATTCTCAGGTTTTTCAGTGGGTTCTTCTTCAGGACTCTGCGATGAATCTTCTTGCTGTAAACCAGCAGACAATGGGTTAACATGTGACCTGCACTGCTCTAGGAATGTAGATTCCAAATCCTGCCAATCATCCACATTTACAAAAAGAACTCAGTGTAGGTTGGGGCAAGGGTTATACTGTAAAGAAAACAGTTTTACCGTGGTGCTCGGAGGGCTCTTTGGATCTCGGGGCTTTTCAAGATTCTGCTAAGGTCTGTGTTCATCATCTTGTGCATGGGAAGACTGAGGGAAAAGGATCACAATGGATGAACAAATTCCTATTTCTTATGTAATCGACTAAAGAACAAAATCTCTTCTGTTCAAAGTTCATTTAAGCTTCTAGAATTCAGTGTTTCCTCTACACTATTTTGTACTTAGTAAACATGCAAACCATAATCTGGATGTAAATATCCACGGTATCAACAGCTGTGTGCAGGACATCAGCATGAAAAACACTCACTTGTAGTTACTCTTGAGGGAGGCAGCTTTACGCCAAGTGCCGTACAGCTCATCTAACTTGCGAAAAGCACTTTCAGTCCAAATGCAGAAACGTCCCACGTGCCCACCAGGAGCAAGTTTCAAAATGTTCAGTTTGCTTACATTAAGCAGAGTAATTCCTTTTAAAAGGAAAAGAGAATTAGATTATTTCAAAAGAAAAAACATCAACCATCTTCATGGCTTACGTGCTATGTAGGTACTTGAGAACTATCCAATTAGCAGTGAAACCCTGATTAAACTTACTTCATTAACTGTAAGATGCTTCAACCATCAATGGTGCACTCACTCAGCCAAGAATCAGAATTTCCACAATTATCATGTGTTTCAGAAACACGGACCATAAAGTGGAATCTCATCACAAAAAAAAGCTGACCAAGACTGTACAGTATGAATAATAAAAAATGGAAACAGTGTAAGAATTACCAGGGATGTTTCTGAAGGCCTTGATGACACCATTGTCCTCATTATAGATAATGCATGGTCCCCTGCGCTGGATACGACGTCGGTTTCTCATTTTGCCCTTGCCAGCTCTCATTCGCTGGGAGGCATAGACCTAACAAATTGAGATATTTAGTATTCTGATTAAGATATACAACCCTTCTAGTATATCTTTATAGTTAACAAACTCCAATTTACACATGACGAAACATACAAATTACTCGCCAAAGTTATACACACAGCCGTAAATGGCAGTCAGGATTTGAACCCAAGCAATTTGTCTCCAATGTTCTCACTCTTACCCACTAGGGCTTAGCCATACTGTCCTTCATACTTATTTTTTGAAGTTAAACGCGTGAAAACAAATTCATGTGGATCAAGGATTACCAAAATTGTATGTGTTCTTTAAGCCTACCTTTTTGATATCATTCCAGGCCTTGAGTTTCTTAAGAAGCAAAACAGCCTCCTTGGTCTTCTTGTAGCTTTCAACTTTATCTTCGACCACTAAAGGAAGCTCAGGAACTTCCTCAATGCGGTGACCTGGCAAAGCCAATTCAACACTGGTTACCCTGAACCTTTTGAAAAATTAAGAAACCACTTATACACGAGCTATTTTATATAACTTACAAAAAACACAATGGTATACGATTTGCCAAATCAGAATTTCCACAAATATCATGCGTTTCAGAAACACGGACCAATGAAGTGGAATCTCATCATTTTGGCAGTTAAATAAAAACGGGGTGGGAAACCTGACAGTTTTAAGTAGAAAGTTTTCCAACGACAGACCAAACCACTGTATTTGAATAATTAGTTTCTATTAGTAGTACGTTACTGATGACTGACTTGTTCAATTGAGGCTATCATAAATAATGAGTAAAGGCAAGACCTAGTTACTTGCACCTATTAAAAAAAGGTTAGGAACAAGTACCCACGGTGCCTAAAACAGTGCCTGTCACTTACCATGCACTCTGGGATGAGTGGAATTTACAGGCATGTGTAACAGGAACAAAAATATTCAGGCGAAGTACAAGTTTTGCCTCGCTCCTACGAAATGTGGTATCACAAACCTTTAGACATGACCAGCGCTGGCAAGGCTGAGGCAGCCAGGGCAGAGCAGATGGCATAGCGCTTCTGAGTGGTGTTCACTCGACGGTGCCAACGGCGCCAGGTTTTGGTTGGTGCAAACATGCGGCCTCCACGACACATCTATACTCCCAGTTAAGAATCACATTTCTCAAGATTTAGGAATTAAAAAAAGGTTATGCCTTGCTCAGTAAGAATTTTCGTCAACCTTCTGTACCAGCTTAATGACAGCAGGCAACTGTCGCTTAGAACAGAGTAAGACGCAAATTACGACATCATTGCAAGCAAAACTTTCTAACTTCAGAACTGCCACAGAAATAAGTACCTTCCAGATTCCCAATCTGTCTAGAGCAGTATTTAACAGGGATACAGCGAGTATTTTGGACATGCCTATGTCCAAACTGAATTATTAATATGAACACATCAGGTTCAGTTTGCTAAATCCTGCATGACAGGTGACTATGTCCAGGCAGTAAAACCAAAAAGGATACATTTCCAAAAGCACCTTGGCCGGAGCGGTGTGTCCCACCACCTCTAACTCTGGGAATTCGAGCCACAGCTCTGCCAGTACCCCAGGACTCAGCACTGGTCTGATGACCTAAAATTGGAAAGAAATGCACGCTTTAGCTACTCAATCACACCCATGTGTGGCCATTACACATGGTAGCAAACAGCATCAGAACACCCAAGAAAATCATGTGGTTCAGAAACACGGACCAATTAAGTGTAATCTCATCACTACTGTAAAGCAACCCTAAGATACCAACCTGTGTGAGGTCTAAATCCATACCTGCCAATTCACTGACAGCATAGGGCTGCCTGTTGTTTTTGCGTAAGTTGGTGTGGACAAAGTTCACGATATCTGGTCGAATGGGAGCTGTGAACACAGCAGGCAAAGTAACATTTTTGCCAGATGATTCTCCCTTTTCGGAGTACACCGATATCAGTGGACGAGCACACGCCTTGGGGAAAAAGGAAAAGGTTAACCTATGCTGGTGAGCATCATCGCTGGAGGCATACTCATCTCAGCTATAGAGCTGAGCTAAAACAGGCAACAAACACCATGACAAGCAAGGCTAAGCTACCAACACACCCAGAACAGGTTTAACTTCAAAAAATTCGCCCATACTTCAGGGGCACTTCTACTAGTTAAGAACACCATTTCTCATGTTCTAGGAATTAAAAAAAGGTAATGTCTTGCTCAGTAGAAATTTTCGTCAACCTTCTGTACCAGCTTAATGACAGCAGGCATCTGTCACTGAGAACAGCGTAAGACGCAAATTACGACATCATTGCAAGCAAAACTTTCTAATGTTAAGAACTGCCCTGTGCCCTTTAAGAATAAACTCACGACATAAACATCTTCCAAGTTACAAATCTGTCTAGAGCAGTATTTAACAGGGATACATTTATATTTTGGACATGTCTGTTTCCAAACTCTATTAATATGAGTAAATGACGTACAATCTGCTACATTCCACATGACAGCTTAATTTGATGTCTTGCCACAAAATTTTCAGAGAATGGTTTATCATCAAGTTTCCAAAGCAGGCCTTATAAAGAACAATGCTGAATCTAAGCCACACTGTAAAATTTGAAAATGCTATTTAATACTGCCACCTAATCTCTCCCCCCTACAAATGTGTCAGCAAATCTTGTCTACCAGGGCTTTACTCATCCAAACTTCCATCTCTGCTTCCACACTTCCCTTCTAAACACATCTTCTACAGCTTACTAATAAAAACACCAGTCATGTTAACTGTGCTCAACACCCTCTAAAAGATTCCCACCCTCGGATTGGAAGGGTCCTTAGGCTGGCCTACAGACCTGATACCATCTCTTACAGTCTTCCAGATACTTTTGTCTGTACCATCAGGCCCATTACCCTCCAGCTTCAGAGGTAGCAAGCCTTCACCCTACGGATCCCCTTGGCATTTTTCACCTCCTTCAGGCCACCTTCTCGAAGCTCCCTAACTACTGTTTACAACCGAACCACTGCCTCCTTTCCGATTCCCTATGTCCGGAGCACTTATTACTGTTTTTTCCAATTCAATTGCAACCCAGGCATCCTAAGGAAGGTCGTTTCTGTCTATTTTGTTCACTGAACTCCCCAGCACACAACACACATACGAAGTGATTCTTAAACTGGACTAAGGCAACTATGCCAGAAAGAAAACGTACGAGGACAAGGCAAACGGAAATGCAAGTCTCTCTTCCCTAAAAATCCATGCCCCGATTCGGTCTTAGGCTCCAACAGCTTTTAAACGTATTAAAGTTTCCAACACAACCCAGGTTTTCTACGACCCGAGGAAAGCCAGAATGCCAGCCGACCCTCTGCATTTCAGAACCATCGGCTGTCCTCCAGTGTTGCTTCCAGGCGTGTTCTGTGCCCACGTTGCCTCTAAGATGGCTGCCGTATCGCCGTACGGCCCATACCAGAAGTAGACGCTTTCGTTTATCACCTCCTTCCCCTCCTCGCTTTCCCCCCTGCGGATTTTGTACACTGAATACCCAGTCCCTCCCTGTTGGGCCCCCGGACCAGAGGTAAGGCCAGCCAAGAGGAGGGCCACTTACCATGGCGCGGAGAGAAGGCCACGCTCCTCTCGACCCGGCGGCTCCCACAGGAAAAGGAAGTGCTTACCACTCCCTCTCTATATGTAACCTTCATCTTGTCCCCCACCCTGCTCCGCCTCAGCACCAAACCAGAAAGACAAATATATCTCCAGCACTCTAAATAAATTTTAAACAGCGTATCATTTTTTTATATGCGCCAAGTTATGTTACTATTGTCTTCTGAAGCCCACAATAGTGCTTAGAAAGGAGGGACTCCTTTTCGCGGACTAATCCATAAGGGGGCGTGGCCAAATCTCGCTAGGAGAAGTGTCTTTCCCCGCAACTACTACACTTATTTAAATTTTTTTTTCTGACAAGAATGACTGATTATTGGAATAGGGAAAATCACTGTACGTACCAAAACAAAAATCCAACTCTGTGGGCAAACCGAACTTGTTGGAGGGGGAAAGTAGTCCCGGCGGGGCGGTGTCACGACCCCGGATGTTGGCGGCTTGGGCGCGCACTTCAGTTGGTCGCTCTGGTACCCGCGCTGAGAGCCGGGAAGGATGTGGTCGGGGCTAAACCAAGCGGCTGAGGAGTTGTACGCTCGCCTCCTGAAGTGAGTCGTAGCCCCTGCTCTTGGCCAGTGTTGAGAACGGCACTTCTCCTCCTGGGCAACTGGGTTTCTCCCCAAACCTTTTGCCACAGGCTTGGGAGTGAGAGCTTTGCCAGTTCTCGCGGCGCGTATGTTGTGAACTCAGTTAGCTTTTCTGGGGTCCGGGAGATGGGGAGAGGCCGGCCTTAGGCTCCGGTCCTGTCAGGAGCTCTAATGTCGGGTTGATCCTTAGGGGCTTGTTTGCCGTCTCGTTTAGGAGAAAATTTACGTTTTCAAACGAGGTGGAAGACGACAGGTTTTCTAAGAGGGGTTTATTCATTTTGAGGATGCGCACAACTTGTGATAAAGTAGAGGAACGCCCCGGGAGATGGAAAACTAGATCCTTCACGTGTTTAAACGTAGGGCTATGTAGCCTATTCAAGATAGTTACCAGATGAACTACAATTGTAATGTTAACGCGGTGGTGTGTGGGCTTTAAAAAAGCGCCTTTACTTCACTGTGCTTCAAAATTTATTCTTAGAGTGAAGCAAGTTCTATATGCTACGTAAAAATACTTTAATCCAGTGGTTCTCAAATTTGAGATGTCTCAGAATCACCTGGAGGGCTTGTCAGAACACAGATTGCTGGGCCCCTTCTCCAAGGTTTCTGATTTAGTAGGCTGGAACCCTGGTGGCAGGATTAACAGCTCGGCTGCTAGCCAAAAGATCAGCAGTTCCAATCCACCAGCCGCTCCTTGGAAACCTAGGAAGGAGCTCTAATCTGTCCTCTAGGGTGGCTGTGAGTGGAAATTGACTTCACCGCAACGGGTTTGTTTTTCTTTGGGGCGGGGGGGAGCGGGGGCTGGGGGAGCAAAGAATTTGCCTTTCTAACAAATTCGGGTGAAACTGATTGCTGCTTCCTGAGACCACACTGAGAACTACTGATTTAATGCATTTCTAAATGCTGTACTTTGTCATTGTTTACCTTTATTGCTTTGTTTGCTCTCAAAAGCAATAATGTTGTAAAACTGTTGAATATTATAGAGATAGCACTTTTTTTTTTTTAAACAACGTCTTGGATATCTTTCAGTATGAGAGCTTATAAATATCATTTTGTTGTTGTTTTCGGTGAGAATATACGAGGCAAGACATACACCAATTCGGCAGTTTCTACAGGTGCAGTTCAGTGACATTGATTACATTCTTCGGGTTGTGCAACCACTCTCACTGTTCTGAGTTGTTTCTCTCCCATTAACATAAACTCACTACCCCCTAAGATTCCTATCTAATCTTTCCAGTTGCTATTGTTACATTGATCCCATATTCATAGTTCTTAAAAGAGCATAGTGCTCAAGGCAGACATTTTTAACTAGTTAAGCTAAACTACTGTTCGGTTTTAATAAGACTTCAGGGGGATATTTTTGGTTTAAGCTTTAAAGATTATCTCAGGGCAGTAGTTCATCCATCCCCGATGGCTCCAGAACATCTGGAGTTGATCAGAATATGAAATTTTTCTGCATTTTCCCCCTTTTGATCAGGATTCTTCTATAGAATCTTTGATCAGAGTGTTTAGTAATGGTATCCAGGCACCATCCTGTTCTTCTGGTCTCATCAGAAAGGCAGTTGTTCGTGGAGGCAATTAGCCACACATTCCATATCCTCCTCCTGTTCCTGACTCTTTGCTCACCTGTTGCTCCTGGTGAATAGAGACCCAATTGTCCTGCCCTGGATGGCTACTTAGAAGCTTTTAAGATCCCAGGCACTACACAACAAACTAGTAGGTAGATCAGAAGCACTAAACACATAGCTCATTGTTTTTAATGGCTATATTTCATTTAATGGCTGTTTTACTTAATCAGTCCCCTATTGATGCTACCGTATAACTTAATTTATAAAGACTCTTGTATTTCTCAGTTATTACATGGGTATTAGTCTTCCTTCCCACTTGTAAGCACCAAAAGCCTCTGTCTTCTCTTGCATCCTCCACAGTGCTTGAGTATCCAGTTGCTTATTGCATATTTTTATATGGCATCAAACTTAGTATGTACAGAACTAATTCTCCCCCTGATTTCCACCTGACATACTACTCCCAAATTCCCTCTCTGAGGTGTGAGTTCCAAACCCAAGACTCACTTCTTCCTCTTTTACACTAGTTTTTTTTTTTTTTTTTATGTCATCTAGTCAGTCACCAAGTCCATTTGTTCACCCTCCCTCCCTACTGTTTTTGATTGGGCCATTATCACTTCTCTGGAGTACTACAAATTATTCACAACTAATTCCCTGGCTTCCAGGTTTATACCTTCTGCATTCCTGTCATTGAGATCTTTCCCATTTAAAATCTTGGCTTTCAGGATAAAGTTCAAGCCCTATAGTTAAATCTCTTCTTCTGACTTGCCACCATGACAGCCTGCTGATCTCTGTTGAAGTACTCATCACCCTGCATCCTAATTGTTGGTTTGCTTGTGGGACTCCAGTCAAGACTGTAAACCAGGGGCTGTGCTTTTGTTGTATATCCCCAGTATCTGGGGAGAGTGCCTGGCCTATAATACACACGCTTGAGAAGCGGTTGTTGAATGACTGCATGAATAACATCGCTAAGTTATCCGTAAAAGGCAAACATCTTTAAGAATAAGTCACACGTTTGCTCAGTATGGCAAAAGTGAATCAGTCACAGGCCTAGCTCTCCTGTCTTCTATTTCCGTAGGTCATTTATTAGATCAGATAGATAGAGATGGTATCCTGAAATAGTTCCATCGGGTTCCTTCAGGACTCTAAAGATTCTTTTCTCTCTGAAAGCATAGACCAGGCCGATGTGCATTTTGGTATATTAACAGTTTGTAGTTTATGTGCTTTGGGATCACTGTTTAAAAACTGTCTTAAATTAAATGATAACTACCAAATGATATTCTAGTTTGTGTTCATGTTTTTAAAAGGGAATTGCTTGTTCCACATAATCTGATTGCTAATTTTTTAGGAACAGCTCATAAAAATAGAGGGAGGAATGACACCTCTATGTTAGCCTAGAAATGAAGGGCCTAGAACCCTTAAATACTTGGCTCTGGTTACCTGTTAATTCAGTGGCAGATCAGATTCCAATCATTTTTACTTTCCAGAAGTGATATGGTAAATTACATTTAAAAAAAAATGTGTTTTGGGGTTAAAGTTTACACAGCAAATTAGTTTCCCCTTTAACAATTTTTATATGAATTGTTCGGAGACATTGGTTACATTTTTCACAATGTGTCAGCATTCTCATTATTTTCATTTTGTTCTGTTTCCATTGATCTAGATTCCCTTCCCCTTCTTGCCTTCTTTCTCATCTCCACTTTTGGGTAGATGTTGACTGTTTGGTCTCATATAGTTGATTATTTAAGGGAGCACATTACTCACAGGTGATATTTATTTAATAAGCCAGTCTACTATTTGGCTAAAAAGTGACCTCCAGGAAAGGCGTCAGTTCCAAGTTCAAAGGGTATCTTAGGGTGATAGTCTTGGGGGTTCCTCTAGTCTCTATTGGTCCAGTAAGTCTGGCCTTTTTTAGGAATTTGAATTTTGTTCTACATTTTTCTCCCATTCTACCTGAGACCTCCTACTGTGTCCCTGGTCAGAACAGTCAGTAGTAGCAGGGCACTATGTAGTTCTTCTGGTCTCAGGTAAATTACATTTTAATATTAACTGGTGATGTATGTGAAAAGAAACAAGAGCAGAAGCAGACAACCTACATAATTTCTCGATGCCTCTGAAAAGCAGTTGTACCCAGTTGCAGGCAGCAGGTTATTAATCTCTACTATAGGTATCTCTTTCTCTTCTTTTAATTTCCTGTGTATTCTCCTAATACTCATTCTGTTTTTTTCCCTCTCTCCAGCTATGCCTTAGGGCCGCCATTAGTACCAGAATACTTTGTTTTGCTTTTCCCTCTGGTGTTACCAGAGATAAAGTGATGCCTTATTCTTGAATTTCAATAATGGAACAGATATTGTAGCTCTATTTTTCACATGTGGTTTTGCATTTCAGGGGATTTGATGAAGAAAAGAAAGGAATCTGCAAAGACCCATTTGTTTATGAGGTATAAGCAATTTATTTGATTTTTAAGCAAAACTCAATAATCCTAAAATTGTGGATTTTTAAAAGTCAGGCTTACTGAGGTTAATTTACATACTGTAAATTTACCCTTTTAGGGTACAGTTCTGTGAGTTTGCACATCTGCATTCAGTCGTGTAACCACCTCCACAATAAGATACAGCACATTTCTGTTACTTCCAGAAATGTCCTTGTGGACTTTGTAGTTGGCTGTCTTTCACTCCCAGTCCCTAGCAACCACAAATCTGTTTTTTTGTCCTTATATGTAATTCGTCATGTGATGGTAGAGCCATGGTATTAGCCAAAGGATGATGACATGGAAAGAGGTTCATGGTAGCAGGCTATTAGAATATCCTGTTGCTATAAAAACCCTAACTAGCAGATATCTAAGTAATAGGTATATTTCTGTTTAGGTGGGTTTATTTACATGCCTGAAAAAGGCCTGGAAGAATATGCACCAACCAGGCTAATAGCAATAGTGATTGTCCTTGGGTAGTAGAATTACAGGGGATTTTTTTAAAATCTATTTTCATTACCTTTACTTCCAAATTCTTCTACAATGAATGTGTATTGTAACTGTAATGGAAGAAATATATACAATTTCTGTAAACTGGTATATTTAAAGTTCTAACTTTCATAATATAAGCAGAAGAAAGGCTGGTGTTTAGTATAGTGCTAAATTTGTGCTAAACGCAGTGTGATTAGAGAAACGGTTATGTCGGTGTGATTTGGATCAAAAGAAGCCTTCACAAGGCAGGCTGCACTTCAGGTGGTCCTTGAAACATGGATGGAGTATAGATATAAAAGCGAGATCTTCTAAACAGGAGGAACAGCATGGGCAAAGGATAAAACATTATGTCTCACTCGAATTCTCTTTTGCAGTCAACTGTGTAGAGCTGGCCTTTCTATGTTTAAACATTTGTACAGATAAGTATGTGTTTGTATAACATTTGTACAGTCATGTACATGTATGTATAACATTGCTCGACATGATCTTTAACAGGCTGATGTTCAAGTGCAGTTGATCAGCAAAGGTCAGCCAGACCCTCTGAAGAATATTTTAAATGAAAATGACACAGCATTCATCATGGAAAAAGTGGTAAGGAGTACTTGAGCTTTCGTGGTTGTTTACTCCTGGGTGACCAAATTTGATTCCTTGGGAATAATCTTAAATGTACCCAATTTTTTTTTTAATTAGCATTTCAGTGAAAAGTGGATAAAATTCCATATGTGGTTCACATTATATTTGTATTAGACAGTGGTGTTAGGAATAAATAAAGCACTGTCATACAAATATAATATGAACCACATATGGAATTTCAAATTTTTTTAGTAGCCTCTTTAAAGAATATAAGAAGAAATACACTTTTTTTTTTTTTTAATTTAAAATTGATTTTAAAAGTTTGCTGTCTGGTTTTATGTGTTTTAACACATATATAGAGTCTGGTAACCACCACCACAATCAGGATTCAGAACAGTTCCATTACCCCCCAAAATTCTCTTGTGCTGTCCCTATAATCATACTTTGCCGCAACTGCCGATCTCTTCTGTGTTGTAGTTTTTTTCTTATCAAGGATGTCATATAACTCATGAGACTGTGTTGGCATCTGCTGTCTGGAGGGAAGATGAGGGGGCAGAGGGGATGAGAAACTGGCCAAATGGACACAGAAAGAGAGAGTGGAGGGAAGGAGAATTCTGTCTCATTAGGGGGAGAGCAATTAGGAGTATATAGCAAGGTGTGTATAAATTTTTCTATGAGAGACTGACTTGATTTGTAAACTTTCACTTAAAGCACAATAAAAAAAAAAATTCCCTATAAATGGAATCACACAGTGTATAACTTTTTGAGACTGGATTTTTTCATTCAGCATGATGTCTTTGAGATTCATCTAGGTTGTTGCAGATGTCAGTGTTCTTTTTGTTGTTGAGCAGTATTCCGTGGTATGGAGCCCTGGTGGCACAGTGGTTAAGAGCTCAGCTGCTAACCAAAAGGTCAGCAGTTTGAATCCACCGGCAGCTCCTTGGAAACCCTATAGGGTAGTTTTACTCTGTCCTATAGGGTTGCTATGAATCAGAATTGACTGGATGGCAGTGGATGTGGTTTTGGGTTTTTAGTCCATTTTAAGGATGTATCACACCCAAACATAATTTGGGGTATTATTTGCAGTATTATTAATCTTAATAATGTTTTTTAATTTAATTCTGTATATCTAAGATTATCATCTCAACATGTAATTACTATGAAAATTATTAATGAGATATTTTAAATTCATTTTTCATCCTCTGTCTTCAAAATCCAGTGTGTATTTTACACTTACATCTCACTTTGGACTAGCCAGTTTCAAGTGCTCAACAGCCACATGTGGCTAGTGGCTATCGTATCGGATAGCACAGCATAAGTAGCTATAACTACTGATATTTTACTTTTTCTTGTAGGTAACATCTTATTTTTGTACCTTATTTTATAATTATAACCTTACCTTTTTTTGTTTTAATTATGATAACTGTTTTGGCTTAGCAGTGGTGGTGATTTTTACTGGGCTGTTTGGGGCCAGGACTCATTCCTTTGTTACTTTTTGTCCTGGAGTAGATAGGGAGAGGCTCTGATGTGAGAAAGTGGGGTGGTCCCTTGGGAAGAAACCCGGCTGCCTTGGAGTCCTCATGCTGCCTGTATGAGCGCTGTGATGAATGGACAGATAACTCTATTTGAAATATACACACACATACTCACATGAAAACTTCGTCTAAGGAGAGGAGCAATGTTACTCATCTTCTGTGTTTATGAAGGAGCGTTGTTACTGCTTACCCGTAGTGGACAGATGTTGGCAAATTATAGACAAACTTTGTAGTTGAATTCAGGCTTTGTTATGGGGAGAAGGGGAAATGTATATAGAGCAAAAGCTGGAAAAATTAAGGTGGTCAGATGAAGGTGGGTTATCTAGAAAAAGATAAAGATGAGCAGAGGGAGTTTGTGAAAACCTGAGTTAGGGGACTGGGGAGTCTACAGCATGGAGCTGTGAGGATCACCTGGAATGAAGTGAAGCCATGGCAGTTTTGTAGGGGGAACAGTTAAAATGGCCTCTTATTTATTTAGGTCGATAGAGTTTAAAGCGTGAGTTTTAGGTAGATGGGATATTAAAAAGTAAAATAGTGGGAAAAAATAGAACATTTCTTCAGTAACCCTAATTCTGGGAACTGTTTGGAAAGCCAGGCCTGGAAAGGGGTGAAATCTACAATTTGGTCAAAAAAAAAGTCACAGTTGAAGAAATGTTTAGGTATGATATTTATTAAGTTGGCAGAGTAGTTTGCTTCGAGAACAGCTCACTGAATAAGAACTTGAGTTTTAAAATCAAACTAGGTTCACGTGTTGGCTTTGCCACTTGTCAACTGTGTGGTTTTGTTATTTAGCTGTGTGCTACGAGTTTTTCCATCTGTACAACAAGGATAATAATAGTATCTCTCTCAGGGTTTTTATGAGGAATAAATGAGAACTTAGAACAGTGCATAGTACATGGTAATGCTCAGGAAATGTTAACTCTTGCAGTGATTTTTATTATTGGCAAGGGTGAGCTATTTATTTTGTAAACATGTAGATATAGCAATCCTGTAATACAAATGAGACCTGATATACCATGGGGTTGATAGCCCATTGCTAAGAGGAGCAGATAGAAGGAGTAAGGGCCGTGGACCTAAGGTCCTAGCCCAGAAAGAAGATCTTCACGTTTTGGGAGTGAAAATCTCGCAAAATCTATGGGCTTCTTTTGGTATTTTATCTTTAGCTGGGTGCTTTGTGTGTGTTGGAGTGCTTCCTTTTCTAATGATATTAGAGGCCTTTTTTCTTTTTTTTACCAGTAACCTAGATGAGTGTCTTTTCATCGACAGTGGAAATACTTCTGGTGGCAAGATTTATTGGTATCAAACTAGCATGTGGCTGTGATTTCTAGCTATAACCCAATACATTTTTGTGATTAAGGGACTCGAAATCAGTACATAATGTATTTTTAGTTATCCCGTAGCATAGCAAAGAATTGGTACCTATCTTAAGTGGTCCTTATCTGGTTAAATAATTCCAAAACATTTTCAAAGCCTTTAGAAAAGGAAGAAACCAATTACGTTGAAGAAATACAGTCTGAAGAAACTGCCATTTCTGATTTCTCTACTGGCGAGAATGTTGGACCGCTTCCTTTACCAGTGAGGAGAGCAAGGTAAGTTTTTTCTTAGCACAAGGGTAAGGGTGGGGAGTGGGATTTACACTGAAGCATTCTTATAAACATTGGAAAGAATATCTATCTAATCCAGATCTTTCTCTCTCTCTCTTCCCCTTCCTTCCACTTCTTCTCTCCTTCCCTCCTTTGCACCCTACTCTTATCCTTGCCATGTTGAACTACTGGCTTGTGGTAGCTCAGAGCCTGTCACACTGTCACTTCTGCTGTGTGTGTCTTCGGCCTGGTGTGCCCTGCTTCCACCTCTTTGCTGGGTGAAATATTTATATGCATGTTGCCACTTAATTCCCAGATTTCTGTTTTCGTGGGACCCTTCATGATATGTTTGGAAAAGGAAACTCTTGATTAATTGTATATAATTGCTTAATAGTGATCTCTATGTATAATTTATTCTTTTTCTTCATGTTTTCAAGGCAGTTAATTGGACTTTACACCATGGCTCACAATCCTAATATGACCCATTTGAAGATTAATCGTCCAATTACTGCCCTTCCTCCCCTTTGGATAAGATGTGACAGTTCAGATCCTGAAGGTACCTGTTGGCTAGGAGCTGAGCTCATCACTACAAATGACAGCATTACAGGCATTGTCTTATATGTGGTCAGCTGTAAAGGTGAGCTCTCACTCTTACTTTTGTATATGTATACTTTTTTGAGATAGTTATTGTTTGATGATTTTTACTGAAAATTGGTATCGTTAAGAGGGAAGTGCAAACAGTGGAACGTGCGTAAACCATGAATCTACTCCGGTTTGTAACTTGTAGCATGTAGGAGGTATTCCACAAACACCAGAAACAGATCTCCGCACGTCTGGGAAGGAGTTTATGCCTGTTTTGTGTGGGTTTCATTTGATTCGTACGTGTGTATTTTTTTTTAATTCTCATTGGAGGATAAAAACTGAATATAATGATAACAAAGTTCTGTCTCATGGACATTTAATGACATTTTTAGTTGTACTATTGACCCGTGTTCCACTTTCATTCTTTTATAAACATTTCATTAATCTGTCATTTAAAATTTAATTTCAAGACTTCATTAGTGCTGAGTTACAGTACTCTCAGAATTTGAGGGATTGGAATTTTTTAGCTCCCTCTAACAGCATAACTTTGAATCGTACCTTTTGTTTTCTTTCTTTTTTTTATGCCCTATAGCTGATAAACATTATTCTGTACATCTTGAAAACCTAAAAAATTCACACAAGAAAAGACATCATTTGTCAGCTGTGAGTATTGACCTGCCCTTCTGGTTTAAGGGATTTTTCACTCCTAGTTTTTAATATAACTAGATATTTTTCTGTATCAAAATGTTTATATCAGATCATGACTAAAATTAAAACGTACACTTTCTTGCCTTTTAGCTAATTAATCTTTGTGGTTAAAAGTGTCTGTCTTATTTTCCCATATAAGTATGGTGCTTTGTCTTCTTCTGGGACAAAAACAAAGTCGTTTTTGATAAGGAGTTTTGACTGCAGGAAAGCATCTCTGAACCGTCTGCCGGATGCACTTTTCAGGTAACAACCAGGGGTTTTGCCCAGTATGAGCTCTTTAAGTCTACTGCCTTGGACGACACAGCCTCCACATCGCAAACAACAATCTCTTTGGATATTTCTTGGAGTCCTGTGGATGAAATTCTTGAAATCCCTCCACTCTCCTCAACTGCAACTCTGGTAGGAGCAGAGCCTGTTTCTTCGTTGGGTTAATGAGCTACTAACTGACCATCCTCTTGCTTGTAGCTTGGTGCTGCACGTTTCCAGCCCCATATTCCCGGGGCGTAATGCTGGGCAGCCGGAACGGCTTGGTTTGCCTCTGAAGTCTCATCAAGGCAGCCGGGGGAGGTTTTGTTGGGTGATCTGAACTATCAGTTGCCCACAGCCCTGTAATTCTGTAACTTAAAAGTCTTCCAGTGATTAGTAAAGTCTCTTAAATGGGGAATCAAGTGGAAACGTCCAAGTGATTTACCATCTCTGCTATTCTTAAAAGAGTGCAGATATTGGCAGTGCATCAAAGATCTTAATAATATTTTATGCCCTTCCACCTTATATTTACATTCCTAGGAATCTGTCTTAAGAAATACATCAGAATTGCCAACAAAAATTTATGTACAAAGATGTTCAGTACAGTGATATGGCTATGATTCAAAAGTATTAAAATTAAACCTGAATGTTCAATATTAGGGAAGTGGTTAGATAGATTTTCATGTGTTGAAATTTTATAGAGTCTTTAAAAATCATGTTTTAAGGTGTCTTAAGTAGTAATAGGAAATGCTTATTATTAAGCAAAAAAAAAAAAACTAAAATTGCATGTACAGTAGGATCTCAACTATATTTTTAAAAAATGTATAGAAAGAAGCCTGGGTAGAAACATGCTACTGTTAACAGTGGTTCCCTCAGGGTGGTGGGATTATGGATAAGTATATTCTTTTTGCTGTTTTCTCCCCTGTAATTGGAGTTTACATAACGTTGGCATTTATTCCTTTTTTTTTTTCTTTAAGATCTTAGGTTTCTAAAACTTGGATCTCTGGCTAGCACCACACACCATTGGTATAGCGGAAAGGAGGAGTCTGATAAATAGAATTATGTGGGCGATTTTATTTTTGGTGTGTGATAATGCTGAATTTATCGTAGAGTCTTGAGATTATTTATGTTTCTTCTACCATGTCCTCTGGGACTTCAGTGGTAAAGGACAGGAGTGCCTGTGAGAAGAGCATTTGGTCTGTGTAGGTACAATTGTTTTGTGGTGTGGGGAAGGGGGATGGTGGCCTGAATGTAGGTTACTGTAGCAGGATGGGGCAGGATCTACAGAAACTCTGGAAAGATGTTCTAAATGAGGTACTGCCTTAATTTTTCAATTCATTGTCACCTTATAGAATATATTTTTAATGTGTGATAAGTAATTGTAATCATCATGGGATTACCGGTGGGAACTGACATACTTTGGGAACTTTTTAGAATATTAAAGTGGAATCTGGAGAGTCAAGAAGTCCTTTGAATAATCTTCACAGACAACTGAAATTTCTCCTCGTGAGTATCCTTCTGGAATTTTTAGTTTCCATTAAATTTCATGTTTTCATAAAAATGTTTGCAGATATAATTTTTATTTAGTTTTGTGTTCTTCAGAATTTGTTCTAAATGTTATATACTTATTAGATACTCTTGGCAATTTGGGCACTTTGATTTTAATATGTGGTAGCTGTCCTACAATTAAAAGCAACCTTGTTAAAAGCAACCTTAGTTAGAGAGTTAATCTAACTTTTCTGCTGTAGTGTTTGGTTTTTATTCGTATAAGGGATTCCTCTCTTTCTAGATGGGTCAGCTGCCAATTTATTCCCAAATATATATGCAGCCTGCCTGTTAATAACTGGGATTTTGATTGAAACTAAAGATTAGTGAGCATGTTTTTCAAGATTTTATGTTTCAGTAATTTTAGCTCCACTCTACAAATTGAATCTCAAGAGGGTGCCTCATTTAGAAATTCCAAATGCTTTAGCCTGGCATACCAAGCCAGTTATGACCCAGCTAGTGCTCTACTTCTTTCTTTCTTTTTTTTTTTTAAACAGCTCTATTGAGATATAAATTATATCCCATAAAATTCATCTGCTTTAAATCTGCAATTTAATGGTTTTTAGTGTATTTACAAAATTGTACAACTATCACCACAATGAATTTTAGAGCATTTTCATCACTCCAGACAGAAATGCTGTTACCCATTAGCAGTCGTTCTGCCCCGCCCACCCCTCAGCCCCTGACAACCACTAATCTACTTTTTGTCTATTCTGGACATTTCATATAAATTAAGTCATATAATATGTGGTCTTTTGTCACTAGCTTCTTTCACTCAGCATAATGTTTTCAAGGTTCATCCGTGTTGGAGCATGTATCAGAACTTCATTCCTTTTTATCGCTGAATAATATTCCGTTGTATGAATATACCACGTGTGTTTATCCATTCTTTAGCTGATGGACACTGGGATTGTTTGTTTCTATCTTTTGGCTATTGAGGATAGTACTGCTATGAACATTTATATACAAGTTTTTGTGTGGACATATCTTTTTACATTTCTTAGGTATATACCTAAGAGTGGAATTGCTGGGTCATGTGGTAACTCTATGTTCAAATTTTTGAAGAACCATCAGACTGTTTTCCAAAGTGGCTGTGCCGCTCTACATTCCCATCAGCAATGTATGAGGACTCCAGTTCTTCTCCATTCTTCCCCTTACTTGATATTATCTGTCTTTTTGATGATAGTCATTCTGGTGGGGTGAAGTGGTATCTTGTGGTTGACAACAACTAGCACCTGAAAGAGCTGGGATTCAAATGTATGTCTGTCTGCCTGACTCAAAAGTCCATGCTCTCTTATAGTCTCCCTCAGAAATTCACAGAATCTTAGATGTGCACCTGGCTCTGGTCTCTCTGAGTTCAATCGCCTGTGTAAATGGGCGGGATTTTTTCTTTTCTTTTATTCCACATGTACTACACATGCGCTTGCACGTGCGCGTGCAGACACACACACACGCATATACCCACCCCTTCTCCTCTATGCTATATGGAATATACAGTGGTTTTTTCCCTTTGCAGCCTCTCTCACTGTGCCCATCTTTGTTAAGCCTTTACCACCTCCCTCCTGGACCACTGTAAAAATGGAATGGCAGCATCTGACCTCCTTGTCTAACTTCACAAGGGGGGGAGAATCACCATCAGTAGCACAGCCCAGTGCTGACTTCTGTGAGGCAGACATCAGCCATACCTCGTCTCTCCAGTCTTTTTTTTTTCTTTTTTTTACCAGTTCTGACACCAGCCATCCTCCCCACGACACACACTACTTCTCTGCTGGGTTTGATAATTCATTGTGATGACCACACAGAACTCACAGACCATACTCACAGTTACGGAGTTTATTAGAGAAGTAACAGGTTACAATTTAGGATCAAGAACAACTCAAGAGTACAGTTCTTCCATCAGGACAGCTTCTTCTCTGGCCATCCCCACAGGCAGGCCCCTGCTACCAGGCCTTACTTGGGCCTGGACCCTCCCACTCACCCTCCAGAGGACAGGCTCTTCTCGGCCCCCGCAGGACAGGCTTTCTCTTTCAGTCCTTGGCCCTCAGCCTGGCCTTTGCCCTGTTCTTTTAGCCCTGCCAATAAGTGCCCATAGGTACCCTACTCCACCAGGAAGCTTCCTGCCCTAAGACACTCAGCTCCCTCCCTCTGTGGGTCAGCACGCCCACTGAAGCCGCCTTGCTGTGTGCGCTTGGGAGCCCACCACATTGTCTCCTGCTGGTCTCCTGGTTCTGTGCTACCATTTCTTTGCTGTGCTTGCCACTGCTCGCCATCTCTGCTGTTACAGCTCTGTCTGTCTCCTACATCTAGGAGGTTCTCAGCTCAGGGACCCTGGGTTTAAAGGATGCTCTCTACTCCTGACTCTTTTTCTTCTTGATGGTGATGCGATTCCCTCCTGGCTCTGGGATTGGCTTTCTTTTTAAGCCTAGTGGGATGGCAAAACTGACAGATCCCCTTGTCAGGGTCCCATATATCTTACTGGCATGGTCCCACCTCTACAAGGGCACCATGCACCTTATTTGCATTATTAACAAGTTGTTCAATCCCCTTGGTGGGCCGCAAGCACCTTATTTGCGTAGTCCCACCCAATCATTTTGTATTAAGTAAGTCACTGCATCACCACCACTGATAATCATTCATTGTCAACAGGGACACTGTTGGCATTTGCAGCGGGACCATTTTTTGTGGTTTGGGGCCATCATACATACTGCAAGATATTTAGTATCTCTGGCCTCCACAGAACTAAATTCCCAGAGTACTCCCTCACTCCAGTGATTGTAAAACCAAAAATTATCTCCACACTTTTCCAAAGATCTCCTGGGAGCGGGGAGCAGTGTCATTTCCTGTTGAGAAATGTGTACTTTCTCTTCCTTGGAATTCATCCTGGGGACCTCTGACAGAGGAATTCTTAACTACTTTATAATGTCCTTTTTCTGCCAGAAAATCCATAGGGATTGTTGTCTCCATGTGAAACCAAAAACCCTTTTTCAGTGTTCAGATCCCTTAATGATCTAGTCACTTTCCTTCTAACCCTATTTCCATTTGTCTTAGCTAGCTAGTGCTGCCATAACAAAACGCGATACAAGTGGATGGCTATAAAGGAACAGAAATTTATTTCCTCACAATTTTAGAGGCTAGAAATCCAAATGAGTGCGTCGGCCTTAGGGGCGGGTCCGTCCTTGTTGGCAGCCCTGGGGGTTCCTTGGCCTTCGTCTTCCCTCGTATGAGTATCTGCGTCTGCTCTGCTGTTTCCATTGCTCAGAAATAAGTAGGTTTAGGGTCTACCTTATACTGGCCTGACCTTATTAGTATGACAGAAGAAAACCCTGTTTCCAAACAGGGTCATATTTACAGGCACCAAAAACACAAAACCAAGCCCATTGCCGCTGAGTCAATTCCGACTCATGGTGACCCTATAGGACAAAGTAGAACTGCCCCATAGGGTTTCCAGGGAGCACCTAGCCGATTTGAACTGCTGACTTTCTATTTTTTTGGTTAGGAGCCATAGCTCTTAACCACCATGCCACCAGGGTTTCCTTTACAGGCACAGAGGTTAGGATTTAAACACTTAGGGGTGGGTGGGGGAGGGAGGAGGTTACACAATTCAATTCGTAACATCTTTCCTAGATTTTTTGCTCCAGCTGGTTGGGATCATGCCACCCTCTTCATCTATTCTGTGCTCCTTACCCACTCTATAGCCAGTCTTTCCCACATTTAAGTTGCTGCTGAAGTTCCCCAGCCTGTCTTGCTCCCTTTTCCCTACTTTTAATTAGATATTATATATGTATGCATATTATTTTTACATAATGTGCCATGGAATGTCACGTTTGTTCCCTAATTATTTCATCTGTATGATCTGCCTTTAGCCAAAATGACAGGCTTCTTCCTGCCGGGCCCGGAGTCATCAGCTTTGGCTCCTGTGTAGCAACTGTGCACACATGGCATCATCTTCAGAATCAGACAGCTGGGTATATACCTGGCACCCCCAGTTACTAAAGTGTGGCCTTGGACAAGTGACTTAGCCTCTCTCAGCCTCATAGGTGTTGGGAGGATTAAATA
This sequence comes from Loxodonta africana, assembly GCF_030014295.1. Lineage (NCBI taxonomy): Eukaryota > Metazoa > Chordata > Mammalia > Proboscidea > Elephantidae > Loxodonta > Loxodonta africana. The sequence goes on along the minus strand of NC_087354.1, from coordinate 49,419,067 downwards.
ACATACTACATACGAAGCACTTGGTGCAGTTCCTAGCATGTGATAAACACTCAAGAAATATTACTGCAGTTAACATGATTGAATATACCCTTATTGATTCAACTTTGTTTTCTGCTAACCAGCTATTGGGTTTTTTAATATCCAATAGGTCTTGGCTGATGGTTTGAGGACTGGTGTAACTGAGTGGCCTGAGCCTCTGGAAGTGAAATCCGCTGTTGAGCTCGTGCAGGAATTTCTAAATGGTGTTTGTTTTCCTAACTCACCCTTGTGTATTGTTTGTTTGCTTGCTTTTACTGAGAATTTATACTTGCTTTGTTTAAATATAAATTGTCTTTTTAGGCTTGGTGTTCTTTTTGGTGGGTTATAGATAAAGCTTATGAGGTTTGTCATGGGGAAGGAAAGGACAGCCTTGGTTCTGAAGCGCTGTCAAGTGATTTTAAAAATTAATGAGACATAAGTTTTATGTGACAGAACCATATTTGAGATTATAGCAGAAGAGGGTGGGAACAGTAACCTCTGAGGACCCACCGCATGCCCAACACTGCATTCCAGGGGCTTTCACATCACCTCAGTTCATCCCACACCCCTGCCTGATGGGTAGCTATTATTACCTCCTTTGGAAAGCTGAGTAATTTGCTTAAAATCCTCAGTTACACTATCTCCATTTGCCATTTGAAAATAGAATTAGGGTGGAAATAACTTGGAAATCAGAAAAGTAAAATCAAGAGTTAATAAGTTTTTGCCACTTTCTAGACTTGAATAAGCTGGGTGGATTTGGCGATTCTACAAAAAAAGACTCAGAGGTAAGTTATTGTTAAAAGTTAGAAGTGTAAACTGAAATAGCTTTAAAAGTTGTACCATTATCTTTCATGCTCTGCTATCTCAGATGGATTTGGTACAGCCAAGGCAGCTTTTTAGGGGTAGTTTTTTGGTTGGCCTTTAATGTCAACACTGGTGCCTTTTTTTTAATGAACTAATAAATATTTTTTAAGATAATACATGTGAATTATAAGTTCCTTGATTGCAGGGAAGCAGAAATGAATATGTTAGTATACTATATTATTATATCGTTCCTTTAGTGTATTAACGTACTGTAAGATTGTATGCTGATATGCCACAAGATGGTATTACATTAAGCTAGATATGGTCTTCTTACTTGATGAATAGGAAAATGGAGGCAAAAGTAATTTGATACATATTTTTACATGGAAGGAAAGTTGAATGCTTGCTTTTAGGCACCAAGTTTTAAAACAACTTTAAAGAGTCCAGTTTTTCACTGTCTATTCATTAGTGAATGACATTGCAGAAAACGCGTTCATATATTTCTCTGTGTGTGTTCATAAACCCACATTTTCTCAGAGTAGCATTTGAAAGTTCGTTGGCCTTGAATGATTTGACTTTTTTTGCTGCTTTTTCAGATGGTGAAGCAGGACAGCGCGGCAGTTGAGCACTCCATTGAGAGTGTTTTCACAGCACGGGGCGACCTCGATTTCGCTGAGCAGCTGTGGTGCAAAATGAGCGGCAGTAGGTGTCTGTTCGGATTGTGAGATAGAATTTTCCTGCTCTTTCTTAGGTTTATTTTTAAGTCTTTTGTACTACTGATCTTCTGTGGAATTATGGTTCTTATTGTATCAAATTCATTTCTGCATTGACACTTTCTGCTTAAGAATTGTACCAAGACAAGGCAATGTATAGAAGCTGTTCTTTTCTCCTCCTTTTGAGTATGAGACTTAGGTGGTTATTATGTTATACTTACATGAACCAAAGCATATACCTTAGTGAAATTCGAATTGTTAGAAAAAGGAAAAGGTATCCCTTAATGTTTTACTAATTGTGTTCTTTTGTGGCAATCTGAGTTTGATTTCTTTCTTTAAAAATGTATTAAATCTTTTTTCTTTTTGGCCTTCTTTAACTTCTTCTTCTCCCTGTTCATAAAGTACAGATACTTGTCTTCTTGCAGAAATATCATGAAAATAATGTTAAATTGACTTGTTTTCCAAGGCGTAATTTCATATCAGGACTTGGTGAAGTGTTTTACATTGATCCTCCAGAGCCTACAGCGTGGTGACATTCAGCCATGGGTAGGTTTAGGAGCGCATGTGAGAATGTTTTCTCAGCAGCATGGTGTGGCGGTTAAGGACAGGTTCCAGGACAGACTGCCCGAGTTTGAATTCCAGCTGTGCGAACTTTCATTAGATTCCCTTACCTCTCTGTGCCTCAGCGTCCTCATCTGTAAAGTAGGGTAAGAATAGTACCAACCTCATAGTACTGTTTTGAGGATTAAATAATTTATCCATGTAAAGTGCTTAGTACCTAGCTCGTAATTAAGTGCTCAGCACGTGTAAACTACTAATATCATCATCGTTACTCTCACCATGGTTATTCTCGTATGTGACTGATGAGAGTACAAATTGATAGACTTTTTTCTAAAAAGCAATTTTTCTAAAGTATTGAGATCCTTAAAATGTACCATGCCCTTTGGTCCAGTGAGTCTTGCTGCAATCCGTCCTAAGCACATAAACAGAAATACAGTAAAACCTGCAAAAGCCAGAACCTGTGTAAGGAGGAAACCTGTCAGAGAAGGAAAACGCAAATATTTTCTACTAACAGAGAGTGATAGAAAGTCTATTCCACAATATCTTCCTTTTGATGAGGATCCATCTATTGGGTCCTAGAGTAAAATGTTCCATGGTGGTAGTCGGGCACCGTCTGTTTCGTTTGGCCTTATAGTAAAGGAGACACAATCAGACCTGTAGTCCGTTTTCTTCAATTTATAAATGACTTTTTTCAACTGCATCATATATTTCTGTACTTAATAGATTTTTCCACTATGAATTTATAGGACTTTTATAATCAAGGGAAAGCTAAGTAAAAAGCTAGAAACAGAGTCCTCATTTGACAGGAATTACTTTAAATAATGGCGCTACCAATTCATGACTATAAAACTTAGGAACTCTCATAGGTGTGAACAAAGATACACTGCAGAGCAAAGGCATGTGAACCTTAATTGGGTGTTTTAAGTCTTGGCTATTGAATTTTTCTCTAGAGAGTCTGCTGTGTTTGTGATGTTTACGGGTAAAACCCTACCATGTACACTGAGTACAAAAGAAGTGAAAACAATAAAAGGAAGGAAAGAAAAGAAAATGCAAAAGATTTTGGTGAAAAGTAGAGAATAATAGTAATGAGAACATGACAAATATTTTATGTATGTTTAAATGAATTATTTAATGTTTAGAACACGTGTCAGATCTATGAATTCATGATTGGTTTGCGAATTATCAGGTTAGCGTCTTGGATATAGTAGCAAAAAAGCGGCTCCTTATGACACATGCATAGAAGGAGAGACTTCCTGTGGCGGTAGATTTTCACTGTTGGTGGAGGTGTTCAGTTTGGGAAAAGATGCCCAGTAGCCCCTAAATCAGCAAAGAGAGAAGAAAATTCCCAGTTGTAAAGCTTAAAGGACCAACTCTGACTGTTGTATCTTGTTGTAAAAGGAGTCCCAGCCACTCAGTGGTTAAACGCTTGGCTGCTAACCGAAAGGTTGGCGGTTCAAATCCACTCAGAGGCTGTGCAGCAGAAAGGCCTGGCGGGCTTCCATGAAGATTACAGCCACGAAAACTGTATGGGTCAATTCTGTCCTGTCGCAAGGGGTTGCTGTGAGTCAGAACTGGCTCAGTGACACCCAACCGTGGCCAGTTCCCGTGTGTACAGAGTAGAACTGTTCTACAGGGTCTTCAAGACTGTCACCTTTTGGAAGCAGATCACCAGGCCTCTCTTCTGAGGCACCTCTGGGCGGGTTCGAACTGCCCACCTTTCAGCCAGTAGTCAAGGGCTTATCTGTTTGTGCCACTCAACCTGGGGGTATTGATGTAAATTCTTAGTTGCTTTGGGCTTAAACAAACAGGGTTAGGAATGGCATTTTAGAAACTGACATGTTTGTAACTTGGGGGCTTTTGTTCAAACCATTTATAGAGTCAGGAGATGAAGAATGCAAGCTTAGGATTTTTAGCTTGTAGCTAATGTAATTTAATTCTGTTTTTCTTATTGGATTTATTTATAGTTTTATTTTTGGTTTTATAAAATCTTCCTGATTTCTAGCTCCACAGTGGGAGTAGCAGTTTATTGAGTAAGCTGATCCATCAGTCTTATCATGGAACCATGGACACAGTTTGTCTCACCGGGACTATTCCAGTTCAGATGCTTTTGGAAATTGGTTTGGACAAACTAAAGAAAGATTATATCAGTTTTTTCATAGGTAAGTCACGGTTGTCAGCCATAGATAGTCTCAGATTTTTACCTTTTTACTTGTCCTTATTCATTTGTAGTCCTGGCCTTGCCACTGGTTCACTGTAAGACAAATACTTCCACTCTTTGGGCCTTGGTTTCCTCTTCTGTAAAGATATTGAAGATAACTTTAGTTATTGTAGCTTTTTTTTTTTTTTAGTTCAAACATTTTGAGATTCTATATGGTTAATGTAGTAGGTTAAAAACCCCTTCATGAGATGCAGTTTTAATGCCAAACACTTCATTGTTTTTATTAGGGGCTAGCTATGATAACTTTTAGAGTAAGTAATAGCGTATATTTATGCTATAATCTGCCAAAACTTTGGCCTTTTCCAAGGAACCGTTTAGCTTGAGCATGTCTTTCATGTATCAACTATGAAAATTTTTACTTAGGTCTCTTAACATGTAATAGGCAATAGTTTATGCTTATTTGCATATGTTTTTTTCTTAACAGGTCAGGAACTTGCATCTTTGAATCATTTGGTGAGTTTGTTTTTTTATTCTAAAGTTGGTTTTACTTTTATTCAGTCATTCTGCATGTGGTTATTAAGTGCTTGTTGTGTGCCAGCCTCTGTGCTAAGTCCTAGGAATCAAGATAGTCCATGCCCTTAATTAGTTGCCGTCTAAAGATACAGTCTAAAGTTAACCAAAAAGCAGTCCATTCAGGGTCATTTCTCATTGTCTGAGTTTATGATACTACTACAGTGAACACACAGCTGTGCCCTGTTCAAGCCAATGTGCTACCACACCTCTTGTTTATCTAAGATGGGGGGGAATCAAAGCCTAGTATTTGAGTGCCTTTCTTTGCTAGACCCTATAAGGAAAGATTTGCTTTATATTCTCTTGATCCAGCTATATTATACTTACAGGATTACTTTCCAGAGAATTTATGATGTTTTTTAATATTGATTCAAAGGATTCTTCTGGGTTTTTGGGTCAGCATTATAAGCTTTGTTATATTTTCCTGGTCTTGTTGGTTTAGAAAGTTTAGGAGATTGAACAACTTCTGTACTAATTCTCGATATTGATTAGAAGGTCCTTTACAAAATGTATCTGTAGTATCAACTTGTCATTTGTCTCATAAAAATATGAGCTAGAAAACCTCTAGCGATGTCTGTTAAATGTAAAGTAAGACACAACTGAATTCTTCTGAGGTTTAATTTTTGTTATTCAAATTTTAAACATTTTATTCAAGATGTATTTTTAGGGGAAACATACTCCAGCTAGGAAAAATATTATGTTGGAGGGCCCACAGATGATAAGTACTTTGTTTTGTTTTTAGTTTTTTTTATTGTGGTGAAAGTACGCAACAAAACATAACCCCAACTCAGTTATTTCTGCATGTATACGTCACTGGCATTGATTCCATCCTTCAAGTTGTGCAGCCATTCTCACTGTTTCCAGATGATTCTACCGTTACTAACGTAAACTTACTGTTCCCCAAGCAAAAACTCTCTCGTCCTTCCTCCTTCCTACTCCTAGTAACCACTAATAATAAAAAAAAAATAGTTTTTTTTATATATAAAAAAAAGAAAAGAAAAAAAAATTTTTTTTTATATGTTTGCTTATTTCATATAAATGAGATCCTATAGTATTTGTCCTTTTGTGACTAACTTATTTCACTGAGCATAATTTTCAAAACCTCATCCTGGTGGCATAGTGGTTAAGTGCTACGGCTGCTAACCAAAAGATCGGCAGTTCGAATCTGCCAGGCGCTCCTTGGAAACTCTGGGGTAATTCCACTCTGTCCTATAGGGTCGCAATGAGTCGGAGTTGACTCGACGGCACTGGGTTTTTTTTTCTGGTATCCTTGAGGACTGACTCGAGGAAAAAGTCAGAGATCTCAGACTCCTTGATGGGCAGGCAGAAGAGACAGATCTCCTCCAGGGGCTTGATCATGCCCTTGACCAGGTGGCTCAGCTTGCTGATGAGGAGCCACCCCTTGCCTCCGTGAGCTCTGGGGCCTTGGCTCCTGCCCAGACCATGGCTGAGATCCTGACCCTAGAGGCCCTGCCAAAGCCTCTGAAGAAGCCTCAGTGGGCCTCCCATCGCAGTGCCCCCGGGGTGTCTGGGCTCTCCTGCAGCGCTGGAGTCATTCACCATTTGGTGTTTGCTATGTTTTGATTTGCATCAGCACCAATTGTGAGGATGTTGCAGGACAGGGCATCGTTTAGCTCTCTTGTACCTAGGGTCGCTATGAGTCGGAATTTACTGGACTGCACTTAACAACGGCAACAAATGGCTAATGACGCTGAGCATCTTTTCATCTGCTTATTGGTCACTTGAATATTCTCTTTGGGGAAATGTCTGTTCAAGTCCTTTCCCCAGTTTTTGATTGGATTGTTTGTCTTCTTGTTTTTACATTGTAGAAGTGTTTTATATATTTTGTGTTTAAAAAAAAACACCCATTCCTGTCGAGGTGATTCTGACTAATAGTGTCCCATAGGACAGAGTAGAACTGCCCCATAGGATTTCCAAGGAGCACCTGCTGGATTTGAACTGTTGACCTTCTGGTTAGGAGCCGTAGCACTTAACTACTACACCACCAGGGTTTCCATGCTTTGGATAATAGGCCTTTACTGGATATATAGTTCCCAAAAATTTTCTCCCAATTTGTGTGTTGTGTTTTAACTTTGCCGATAAAATCCTCAGATGAACAAAAGCATTTGATTTTTATGAGGTCCCATTTATCTGTTTTATCTCTTGCTGCTTGTGTCTCTGTTGTCCTATCTGATAGCCCATTGCCAAAAACTAGTTCCCACAGCTTCACCCCTACATTTTCTTTTAAGAACTTTACAGTTTTAGTTTTCACATTTAGGTGCTTGACCCGTTTTGAATTGGTTTTTGTGTATGGTATGAGGCTTGGATCCTGATTCATTCTTCTGTATGTGGAAGTCCAGTTTTCCCAGCACCATTTATGCGAGAAAATCTTCCTTTCCCATTGGATGGACTTCCCATCCTTGTCAAAAATCAATTGACTGTAGGTGTATGGGTTTATTTCTGGACCCGCAATTCTGTTCCATTGGTCTATATGTCTGTTATTATTCCAGTACCAGGCCGTTTTAATTACTGTGGCTTTGTAGCATGTTTTGAAATAACAAAGTGTGAGTCCTCTCACCTTATTCTTCAAGATTATTTTAGCTATTTGGAGTTCCTTGCCTTTCCGTATAAGTTTGAGGATTGACTTTTCCATTTCTGCAAAGAAGGCTGTTGGAATTTTGATGAGGATTACATTGACTTTGGTGTTTTTAAAACTTAGGAAATTAATAACATTTTCAAAAATTGGAATATAACGGGTTCCTGGGTGATGCAAATGATTAAGCACTTGGCTACTAACTGAAAGGTTGGCGTTTGCATCTACCGTGTGGGCAGAGGCATCTTGGAAGAAAGGCCTTTGGCTCTACTTCCGAAAGATTATAGCCATTACAAAAAAAAAGTTAAAATGTAGACTAAACACACCCATAATCTCATCACCCAAATGGGTACTGTATTCTCATTTGTATGAATTCCCCTCAAGTCATTTCATACGCCTGTTTGTTTTTCCTACGGATTGACTCCAAGTACTTAGTAGTCTTTCTTAAACTTTGAGAATCATCTAGGAGGTTTGTTAAAACGCAAGTTCCTGGCCCCCAGTGGTTCAATATGTCTTTTTTAATGAGCCGGCTTTTACTCCAGGTAACTTCTGTTGCAGGTGGTTTACAGGTATATTAGTCTATCACTGTCATAACAAATTAACATATGCCTAGTGCCTTTTATTTATTTATTTATTTATTTTTAGTGCCTTAAAACAACACCTTTATAAGACGATAAATGTGTCCCCATTGTTTGGATTTAATTATAAATGAGTTTGCATTAAAATAAATTTTTATCACATTTTGCCTTGCTTCTTTAAAACTATGATTTATGACTACTTGTGAATCTCTCCTACCCACTGCCACTACCCCCAGTTAATAAAGAGTGGACCATAGCTTTTCTCTTACTGTATTAGTTTTTTGTTGGTGCGTAACAAATCATCATAAACTTAATGGCTTCAAAGAACACAAATTTATTATTTTATGATTTCCAGGAGTCAGGAGTTTGGCACGTTGTAGGTGGGTCCTGGGCTCAGGTTTCATAAGGCTTAAGTAAGGACTGGCTGGCTACCCCCTCATCTGGAGGCTTGGCAAGGAAAAGATCCACTTCCATGCTCCCTCATTTGTCGTTGGCAGAGTTCGTTTCGTCGTGACCCTATAACTTAGGTCCCAGTTTTCTTGCTACCAGCCCAGATCAATCTCAGCTCCTGGAGGTCACTCTCAGGTCCTTGCCATGTGGCCCTCTCCACAACATGGCAGTTTGTTTCCTCAAAGCCAGCAGGAGAACATCTCTAACGCTTTACCTTCTTGTAAAAGACTCACCTGATTAGCCAGGCCTACCCAGGATAATGTCTGTTTTGATTAACTCACACTCAGTTGATTAGTAACCTAATCATGGGAGTGATATCCACTGTAGTCACAGGTTCTGGCCTCACTCAGTAGGAGTGGATTATACGAGGCGTGTACTCCATCTTCAGATTCCACCCACCTTACTTACCATGGATTGTTTCTTTAGGATGGATTCTCAGAAATAGGGTTAGAAGGTTTGAGCATTTTTATGATGCTTGACATGCATTGCCAAATTATTTTTCCAAAGGGCTGCCACACTTTAGCAGTAAGGTGTGTGACTGGACGCTTATGAATATACTTGCTTAATTTCTTGGTACTTCCGGTTTACTATCTGTTTTTAGAGATGAACACTTCCATCAACCAAGCAAGCGTATTAAAGTTAAGAATTGTCTTGTGAATTTTCCATTTATTCCTTCTGGAGACTTTGGTGGGGCGATATAAATTAACCACTTCGGCCTCTTCAGTGAAGCCGTTCTGTGACCTCCCTTTGCCAGGGAATATGTGTAATGGTTTGCTCCAGACGTTTGCAGGCAAGATTTTCCTTAGAGTTTAGTTTGAATAATAGCATTGAATGGGGTAAATTCTATCTAGTTGCCACCTGTCTCTCCCCTCCCCCCATTATAAGCATCTTAGGTTTAGCAGGTGTAGCCATATTCTTTCCAAAGATTCCTCTTGTCCTTTAACTCTTATTTTGCTAACACGTTTCTCCTTCCAGGAATACTTCATTTCTCCATCAATAGATACACAAGAACAGGTTTATCGTGTTCAAAAACTCCACCATATTCTAGAAATATTAGTCAGTTGCATGCTTTTCATTAAACCACAGCATGAGCTTCTCTTCTCGTTAACGCAGTAAGTATTTCCCTGTTGTTTACTTCCATAAAAAATGTATTCTTTTTTGAAGTTTGCAGCCAGAATGTGTGTAGTTTCTTTATTCGTTGGGATAGAGCCTGTGCACCTTGCCTTCACAGGAGCAGAATTGCCATAAGTCAACATCATGGGAAGGAAAGGCTTTGCATTCAGAAAGGCTCAGATTCAACACTTGACCTTAGTGCTTCCCAACTTCCTTTAGCAAGTTTCCTTTCATTAAGTCTTGTCTCCTCGTCTGTAAAAAGGATCTAATAACCTCACGTGTTTGTAAAGTGAGGGTTAAATGGTGTAAGGTGTATAAAGTACCTGGCACTTAATGAAAAAAAAAATTTTTTTTTTTTTTTAATAAGTGCTTAATAAACGTTAGTTCTCTTATCCATTCTTGCCATTGCTGTGAGTCTGGGCCCAGCTCATCACTGCCAGGCATCTATATGGTAACCGAATGGAATGAAATATTATTACCAGATCTCTGTCACCAGCATTGCTGTGATTTTAGAAATCCTCCCAATCAGTTTGACTGAAAACAGTTTGGAATAATCTTCGTGTATGGACTGCTGAAGTCTTACGTGTATTCGGGGCCTCAAACTGGATATCAGTGAATCGTCTAGTGGGAGGACTGGTTTCTTTTTCCCTGTGGGAGGAAACGTACCATTGCTTGTTTTCCAAAATTAGGATTTACCTCAGTTGTGAAGGGAACATTTTGAAATTGCAATTGCTTACAGAATCTATATGATTATTTTTTCATTGAAGATTGGTAGTAGTAAATGAGTTACCCCCAGACTCTGAAAAAATGGAGGCAGTGTCTTTTTCTCTCTCGGCACGTTTTGTTTTTCCCTTTCTAATACCTCTTTCTCCCCACTTAAGCCTCTATTTAGGCTCAACTTATATATATTTTATGTTTATGAGAACTGTGTCTACTATTAATTTTTTTTTAAGTGAATGAGTTTTCTTTCCAAGGGAAAAGAAAAAAATAACCTAAGTTTGGTGGGTTTTATTTTTTTAACTTTTGTGGTCCTGAAATAATCTCGATGTTGTTAATGGTTCTCAGTGAAATGTTTTCCTGATGAACTTTAGACTCCAGAGAGGCTTTATCTCCAAATGACACTTTTTTCCAAGAGATTTTTTTTTTTTTTTTTTTGCTTTTTTAGATCCTGTATAAAATATTATAAACAGAATCCTCTTAATGAGCAACACATTTTTCAGCTGCCAGTCAGACCAATTGCTATGAAAAACTTATATCAAAGGTAAGCAATTGAATAATTAAGTTACACTTTAAGTCTAGCCATGTTCTGGGCAATCTCGGGACCTCATGACTGAGAGCTGCTTCAACTCTGAAACCTCATTCATCTGTATCCTGCTCCCCAACCACAGTCAACAGATAATTCTGTCCCTTCCACGTCCCAGACCTTTGTCTGCCCTATTTTAGACCATTGATTGGGCCTCTAGCCTTTCACCTTTTTCTCAATTGGTAATTCCTGCTAGCTGAATAGGTAACCAGAAGGGAAAGGACACATTGAGGGGAAAAAATGATCAGGGTCATGACTCCAAGGTCAAGAGTATGGCCTGGGGAGTGAATGAAGGGATCGGGGTGTGGGAGGTATGAACTGTGAGGCTGAGGTGACAGGTTGGTCATCCACAGAGACCCTGAGACCGCCTCTGATGATAGTCTCCACTGATTCTTCCCTCAGCATGTAAATATACTGGACATTGATCTCACACTAAAGCCGCTCTGTTTCTACCTTCCCTCTCTTTAGTTCCCTCTTAGCCAAACCCTGGAAACATTAGAAGTGTAGTATTACGGCTGCTAACCAAAAGGTCAGCAGTTTGAATCTACCAGGTGCTCTTTGGAAACTCTATGGGCCAGTTCTACTCTGTCCTATAAGATCGCTATGAGTCGGAATAGACTCGACAACAGGTTTGGTTTTTTTTGGTTAGCCAAACCCTGAAACTGCTCTGGCAAAGGCCACCAGTGGCCTTCTAATTGCCAAATCCAGTGGACATTTCAGTTCTTCTCTTGCTTAACTTTAATCCTTTAGCACTATTGTCTTTTTTAATCTGTTTCCTTCCTTAGATTCTGTGTCCCAATTTTAATTCTACCTCTCCAGCCTACCTCCAAGACTAAGAATAGTTCTCTTTTTAAGTTCTTCCTTTGCCTGCTTCCTACATGAGTTTTCACATGAACTCTGCCCTCTTTTCTTCTTACTTTCTATCCTATCCAGGTAATTGCATTTATACTCAGGGCTTCAGTTCCTCTGTGCTAATGATTCAAAACCCATATCTTCAGCTTCTCCTGTCTTCTGAGCTTCAGACCAATGTTTCTAAATGTGAATCTCCAACTTCAGTGACCTGCAGACAGTTTAAACTCTAAAACCGAATCCCATATCTCCTTCCTAACACTTTTTTCTTCTCCCATATTTTCTCTCTCAAATGACCATCATTACTCTCCACCTGATTCCCAAAATGGAAACCTAGGACTTATCTGCCATCTTTGTGGTTCTTCACTCCCTCCTTTAAGTGGTTACCACACCCTGACCCTCTCGATAGCTCCCAAATCCGTTGCCTTTTTCGCATTTTCACGTCGTCATTGCTTTACTTGACAACCACATCATTTCGTACCTGGACTGTGGTAAAATCCTTTCTCCTGACTTTTCTGCCCCTCCGTTATCTTCCTTTTTTATGTCACTGCCAACGTGATCTTCCTAAAATTCAAATCCCACCGTGACATCAGTCTGTTTAAAGCCCTTCAGTAGCACCTGTTGCCTTTAGTGTCCTTCCACTTGGTCTGTGAGGCCTTCTGGCCTGTGCTCTGCTGCCTTTCTGGCCCCAGGAGCTACCAAGTTTCCCTCTCTCCTTCTGTGTTACTGCATTTCCTCAGGCACGCCACTCTTTCTTACCCCTCAGTGCTGATGCACATGTCACTCCTTCATCCGGAGCCACCCTTCCCTACCTCATCTGCTTAGCTAACTCCTCCTTGTCATTTCAGGCACAGCTCAAACGCCACAATCTAAGGAGTTTTTTCTAACTCTAGAACCCCCGGTCTAAGTTAGAACCCCTCTTCTCTTGCCCCCTAACGCATCCTAAGTATCTCTGTTGTAGCTTTTCTCTTTTTCTTCATTGAAATGTTGTCATCTGTAGTCTCATTTCTCTCCCTCTCTTGACCGTGTGTCTTGAGGATGGGAATTGTGACCTGTGGATCTCTTCTTCAGTGCTTATCATCAAATGGCTGCAGAAGGAAGGAAGGAAATAACTGCTTTCCCTCTGATACTTTTTCTTTCCTTAGCGAGAAGCCACAGAAGTGGAGAGTGGAGATAAATAGTGGCCAAAAGAAGGTTAAAACAGTTTGGCAACTGAATGATAGCCAACCTGTAGAACATCTGAATTTTCAAAAACATGGTAATGATGGTTTGTATTCTATTCAGATAAATTATTCCAATAGAAAATACACTAAATCTTACCAGTAGAGGTCATCATCAGAGCTGTTATAAAATTTAGCATCATACATGGTAGAAAAGCCCGCAGGCTGTCCCCAGTTTTAAGCAATTTTCCTTAAGTGTAGAACGAAGACTTGGTGGTACAGTGTTTAAGAACTCAGCTGTTAACCAAAAGGCTGACAGCTCGAATCCACCAGTCACTCCTTGGAAACCCTGTGGGGCAGTTGTACTATGTCCTACAGGGTTGCTATGAGTTAGAATTGACTTGGCGGCAATGATTGTTTGTTTGTTGGTAAGTGTAGAATATATTTATTTTATCATAAGTTTTGTACTAGTTTAATGCCGAGAAAAAATCAGTGTGTAATGATCATGAAAGAGTGTTTTTTCTCATTGTCCTGAATAGAGGAACTTTTATTGAAAGAAGTCAAATGATAGGGACAAAGAAGTAAAAATTGGTTATAAGATTAAATGCCAGCTCATCCTTTATCCTTTGTGCACCGTTTAAAACAGTGATGATGCTATTTCTGTCCTCGTGTCTTCTCTGTGGCCAGAATAAGTGTCGAGATTTCTATTACTGTATTAAAGATGATTCCTCTTTCACTGAGCCCTTATAAAACTGTTACCTTTATGTGTGTGGATTGGATGATGCTGTCATCTCTTATTCACATAGGTCCTAAATGGCTACATTCAGTTATTGCAAAGGTTATCCAAAAAGAAACTTGACCTTTTTCAGACAGAATCCAAGAAGATTTCCATGACCTATAATGAACTGCTGCTAGGAATACAAATTATTTTACTGATTGATACCTTACAAAATTATTTCCAGAAGATGTTTATTCTTTCCCCAAAATATATTTTGATTCAGGCATAATGGAAACTTCTCTCAATTAGAGGCTCTGTTCATTTGGCTGAAGTACAAAAATCCTAAAGAAACTGAAGGAATTTTCCTGAGAGCTATATCATTTCCAAGTGTGATATAAAACCTGGAAGCTAAAAAAGATTGAAAATTGACTGTACAAAAATAGAAAAATTTCTGCCTGGCAAAAAAAAACAGACAAAGCAACAGACAAATAATAAACTAGAGAAGAAATGTACAGCTCATGTTCAGAAAAGGGCCTACGTTCCCTAGGATATAAACATCTTTCATGTCAGTAAGAAAAATCTTAATAACTCCGTAGAAAAATGGGCAAGTCATATGAACCAGTTTACCAAAAGGGAGATTCACATGGCATCTTAAACATAAAAGGTGCTCAGCCCTGTCTGCACACTGACATTTTATAGGTAACCATCTTTCACCTGTCGGATCAGCAAAGATCAAAAAGTTTGGTGTCACGTTGCTGGCAAGGACACGAAGGACTAGCAGTCGTCTCATATTGCTGGTTGGAGTGTGAAGTGGTACAGCATCTATGGAGGGCCATATTACTAAAATTTAATATGAATGCATTCTCTAGCCCAGCAGTTCTGTTAATAGTTACTGGAATAGACAGACGAACAAGGTTATTGCAGGTTTGTTTTTAGTAGCGAAAGACTGAGAAAAACTGAGACTGGGACATAGCAAAAGGTCTGGAAGGATACAACCAAATTTAACCCTGAGGAGTGGGATGCAGAAGGTAAGACTGGTTCTTAGCCTTAAACATTAGAACCATCTGGGAATCCGAATGCCCAGACTTAGTAAATCAAAACCTCTGAAGGTGCAGAGCGTGGGTGATTCCGATATGTAACTAAGGTTAAAAACCACCAACTTAAACATTTTATTTTACCTATGTCTTGTTGTTCCAGTTAAAAAAGACATGTATGACTTTTATGATTAAAAAGAAACTTTTAAGGACATGAATATGTGTGATACATCTTTGGAAAATGCTAATTTAAAGAAAGTTTTAGAATAAATTTTATTACGTAGAGGTTAAGAGTCTGTTATGAGGAAATTCGTGCCAGATGAAGGACCTTTTTCCAGTGATCCTGAATAAACAAGTATTAACTGAGCATATGTTTTTTGGAGTCTTTCTGATGCAGGCTGCTACAAAAAAGAGTGAAAGTTATTTTGGATGTTAGAATAAGCATAACATAATAAATAAAAAACAATTTGCTAAGGCATTGGTCCAGTGACTCCTTTTATGAAAATAAGGAGTTTTATGAAATTGTATGTTTACGTGCTTAGAAATGCACTCAAATTCCATTTTGGCTTAAACTTTAAAACCTCTTTTACCCATTATATAGCCTTGATATGTTGTCTAGAAATTAGTTAGTGACCTTTGGCCCAAAGGAAGATTCACTCTGGAAGGAGGACCTCATTCAGAAGCATCATGGGCTATTCTAACAGAGCCCCAATTGTAAATATCTAAAGCCCAGTAATGATTTATTTTTGCCAGAGATCACATGAATTTAAGAAGTTAGACTTTCTGTTTCATTGGATTGAGCATTTACATCAAATTCTAGCCTACCAAGATACCTAATAGAATGATGCTCTTGGGTAAAACAGTTAACATCCAAAGCAGGAAGACTTAAGAGAGAAAAATGCACTTTTAGCTGCCGTGGGAAGAGAGAATAATGATTTGGAGGTAATGGGGGAGAAAAACAGTGTCCACTAGAAGGCTGCTCACCCAGTGGGTGCCCCGTAAATGATTGTTGGTAATGGTGAAAATATGGAAACCAAAATGTTGACCCACGAGGAAGTGGACATAATCCCATCTAAATGTTAATTGGACCATTTATTTTTGAAACATAACAGTCAGTCTTTGGAGAAAAAAAAAGTGGATATGTGTCTAGTCCTAAGGCTACAAATCCTAAGTTGAAATTCTTTTCTGAAATATATATGGTAAGAGAGGAAAAAAGACAGTTGTTGAATCCTAGTCGATGGGACCCAGAAAAATAAAGCAGTAGGTTCTCAAATTTAAAATATACAATTTTTAAAAATGTTCTTTACACTCTAGTTTGTTTAATCCTTTTTTAAATGCATCAAGAAGGTTTAGTACTTAAAGGAATTGTCCTCGTCGAGTTTTGTCTAAAATGTTCTCTCAAAGTAGAAGACACTTGCCATTCAGGCCACTTATTAATTATTGTAGCTGTTATAAAATTCAGCATCATACAGAATAGAAGAACCAGCAGGTGTTAAGCAGTTCTGATCTCACGATCTTTCTGGTTACAGATTTTTCTGAATTAACACTAAATGGTAGCCTGGAAGAAAAGATGCACTTTACTACGATGGTTACCTGCAGCCTGGTGCACTTCAAGTAAAGTGTACTGACGGGGTCCTCTCTACGGTATGTGTGTTCACTTTTTGTTTTCTCCAAATGCTTTGTAATGTATTAAGTACTTTATGTTTTAGTTCTCCCTAGGAGATAAATGCCGGTTTAATACATTAAGAATATGGGTTGTTTATCAGGAATCACAGAAAAGGCTTACCAGATGTGACTGAGCAGTGCAAGTCTTTAATTTCCTTTCTATCTTTTGTAGTCAACTTAATAAGTCAATTTAATCCTAAAACCAGAGAAATGAAAAAAAAATTTTTTTTGAGTGGTAATGTGTTTGTACTTTAAATCTGTAAGTACAGTAGAAAGAGCGTTTGATTTTAAAAACACTGATGAAAGAAAAAACCCTGAATGGGTATACTGATTTGACATTGAAAGAAAAGTTTTGTTAAAAACAATTTTAACCCAGGCCAGTCGTAGAAGCAAGACCACCAATGTAAATACCCTTTTTAAAATGTTTTGATTTGAGAGAATATTAACCAAAAGGATGAATGGAATAGCACTTACTGTTATCTTACTGTTTTTGTGTTTCAGAAATAACATTGAAGGAAATGTGCTTGATATTATCATTCTTTGTTTAGCTGGGTTTTGTCCCCAAATGGGGATTAGTTCATTTTAGTATTTTACCCAGTTAAAGATAAAAGGGTCTTATATATTTTAAGTCTAGCTACAGAGGGGATATATAAACTAATACATCACCTTAAATAGTCATAAAATACTTCTTTGAGGTATTTCACTGAGTAAACTGAGTTGAATTTAGTGCAACAAAAATTTATTTCAGAATAGCATGTGCACTGACTTACTCAGTGTCCGCCTGCTGCTTTGCCCTGGTGGAAGAGATAATGGGATTTACAACCTGAAAGAACTGGTACCTGTAGGTGATTGACTCTCTCTATCATGTGTAGGACAGTGCTGAGATGGCAGTCACTTGTACATTAAAGTCATATTTCTGGACAAATGTTAAAAATGAAAACAAGTCATGAAACAGTTTTACACTGTGATCCAATTTTTATAAAATAGGTGGATAGTATGCAGCAAAATATTTAACATTGACTTGGGGAGGGATGATGTTACAAGTTATTTTTATTAATACTTAATGTTATTTTCTAATTCTTAAGTCTCAGCATAAGCCACCAAAAAAAAAAAAAGAAGAAAAAGGGGAGGGGATGGTAGTTATCAGAGAACCTGAAACCAGAAATGTGTCAGCCTTCAAAGCAGAAGAAAGGAAGACCCTGAAGATTCTCTCTGCAGATGAAGCTACAGAATTGGTAAGCCCGTCTCAACTCTGCCTCCGAAGAAGGAGCATCAGCAGAACTGCAGCAATTAGTATGCAGAGGGCGCAGACCGTGGGTACCACAGCCTCCGTAACCATCTGCATGTGATTTAACAAGGGCTCTGGAATGTAAAGAGAACGTTTTAGCGAATAGAACTTCATCCTGAAAGCTTTAACCATATTGGAAAAACTTGGAAAATGGAGTCATCAAATTTTCTTATGCTTATTTGTTATAAAAGAGAACCTGGTTAATTAAATGTTATAAAAAATTATGTGAGGGCATTGTAAAATATTTCAGAAAATATAGGATGAAGAATGCCTAAATTTGGTCCTTCCACAGGGACTGTAATAAGAGCTAAATGTGTATCAGTGCTCGGAGAGCCTCGCTGAGCTTATCATGAATTAGTGTTAATAGCCATATTCCATTGTTTTGATAATTTTCTTTTTTTCTTAATAAGGTATTTTCAGTGAAAGTTTACACAGCAAATTACATTCCCATTTGACAATTTCTGTACAGATTATTCAGTGACATTAGTTACATTTTTCACATTTTGTCAGCATTCTCTTTAATTGTGTTCTGGTTATTGGGTTTCTGCTGCTCTAGTTTCCCCACCTTATCTTCCTGTAATTTTCATCCAGAGTAATTGTGAAAGAAAAATCCCTGGGAAAAATTTCCAGCCTTCCGAAGATGTTATTATGTATCTTCAGAGGTATAGGAATATCTCTGTTGGGATTTTTTTATGGCAATTTTTGTACAGTTCAATAATAATCTTCAGGAGTTAAATGAAAGGCAATTTTTGTGTGCATTGATATAGTGGACATTTATGTAATACCCGCTATTAGGTTTTATGACAAGCACCCTGATTACCCAGAGAAATAAGCCACAGGAGTTTATAGGCTCAACAGTAAATTCTGCAGTACATTTCTAAGTTTAATTTTGTTTAGTGGAATACGTATCCTTAACATTGCCTAGCTATTTAGGTTGGGTGTAGGCAGTACATTGACTGTAAAAATAGCTGAATTGGTAGGATTTGGTCTAGCACTTTCCACCTGTGATACCGCATTAAAGACTAGTTAAAATAGGAAGTGTGTCCTTATAGAAAGTTAAATATAGAAGTCAAAGAACAAATGATATGTGTGAGCCTTTCATGATGCATAGTTGCCTTTTTTTTTTTTTTTTACTTTAGATGAAGGTTTACAGAGCAAATTAGTTTCTCATTAAACAATTCATACATATATTGTGACATTGGTTGCTAACCCCACAACATGTCAACACTCTCCCCTTCTCGACCTTGGGTTCCCGGTAACCAGCTATCCTGTCCCCTTCTGCCTTCTTGTCCTTGTCCCTGGGCTGGTGTGCCCATTTAGTCTCGTTTTCTTTTATGGGCCCGTCTATGGCTGAGGGGCGAATCTGATGCATAGTTGCCTCTTGGTTATTACATATCCATGACCCTTTTGGACACCCTTGCCTGAGAAATGATGCCTTCTGTGGGGGCTGGACTTGTTTTGCTCATTGTATATCCACAGGGCTTAAAACGTTCCCTAGCAAATAGTGAGTGGTAAAAATTACTTGTTGAATGGGTGAATATCTCGGGTGTTTTCTGACTTTTCTGCGTTGCATTTAGTATAATAGTTGAACTCTCCTTTCCATCCACAAAGCCCACTATAACAAAAATAGTACACTTACAAATTTTTTTCAAAGTAAAAAATTACTTTTCAGAAAGAATAAAATTAGAGTGGATAAAGTATTTCTCTTTCATGGTAAATTTTTTTAATATCACCTAAGATGCTTGTAAATAGAAATTTGATATTGCTTCAAAGTCAAGGAAAAAAATCCGTTACCAATCATAACTGGTTTTAGAAGGTTAACTTCAGGTATATCCACATTTTAAGGTTTTGGTAATATCATCATATATATAATTGTGTAGTTTAACTACCCAAGGAAGGAATTAAAATAGCTCACCTGTAGCAAGCATGTGGTTGTTGATAGAGCAAGTTTCCAAAGCTTCGAGGTGCCAACTTGCCACCTAACAAAAACCCACTCAGTAAGTAATGTTGTCTTAGGCTCATTTTTTGCTGTTTGGAATCAATTTTGGAATAATATGAGATAAAAATAAATATTCCTAACTATCTGCCTGTCATTTAAAGTAGCAGGTATTTTCTGAACACTTGTATGCTGAATGAGAGGGCATTGAGGAGCTTGCATTCCAGTGCTTTTCTGATAGTATGGAACTAGCGAATTGGCAGCCATGAGCCACCACTTCCGTTTGTAGCCCAACTGAGGCCAACCTGGAAGAATTCTGGTAAATCAGTAAGATTTACTTTAGAACATTATGTTTAATAAGACACTATACTCTAAAAAAAAAAAAAAAATTTTTTTTTTTTTTTTATACTCTGAATTTCAATTTATATTTTCCTGCCATTCATTTCAGCAACATAGGTAGAAAATAGGGAGCTGGTGGAAAAATGTGGTAGATCATTGAAAATATTCAGTAGGCTTTATAGGGTTATTACGTTTGATTATTTTTAATCTCCATTTGGAGCCAGTGTATTTGTATGGCCTTACCATTCAATGGGACAAGGTGAAAATTGTATGGTCATTATACATTTGATTTTTTTTAAGTGTTCTTATATATGTTGAAGAGTAGGTAGTCATGTGTTTATATTAAGACACAAGGTTACGAATAACATTTAACTCAAAGCCTCTTCACCTTGTCCCCTCATGACTTGAAGCACTCAGGACCCTTCATAACCCCTGCTAGTGCCTTCATGCTGTGCGTGTTAGCACCTGAATTGAAGGCATGCTTGCTCTATCACAAGTGAATGAGCACAGAGATGGGGAGAATCATAGGAAGAGAAAAGGACCATGCTTTCTGCATACCCCTGTCTTCTTTTGCAGAGGAAGAGGAGAGGTGCTTGCCACAGTCTTTGTGCACCCCCACTGCCTAGCTCATCTGAAGTCCAGAACAAGTAACATCAGTAACTAGCCTACCTCTCTTGGATTTGGAAACCCATTGGCAATGATAATCCTCTTGTAATATTGCCCAGAAGCCTTTGGATAGCGAGGTTTATGTCTGCTCTTAAAGTCGACGTAGTAGAATCCGTATCTCTCTGAGTATCCATTCTCCCATTCAAACTTATCCAGCAGGGACCAGGAGGTATACCCTTTTATGTTAGCGCCGTCTTTGATGGCTGCAGAGACATTTATGTGTAATTCAAATGGTTCATTTGTGAGATTTAGAAACAAGTTTTAACCAAACATACACGTTACCAAGTTTTGTCTAGTTAAGAAGGAGCCTTGGTGGCCCAGTGGTTAAGTGCTCGGCTGCTAACCGAGAGGTTGGCAGTTGGAACCCACCAGCCGCTGCACTGGAGAAAGATGTGGCAGTCTGCTTCCGTAAAGATTACAGCCCTGGAAACCCTATGGTTTCCAACTCTGTCCTATATAGGGTCATTCACTCTAAGTCAGAACAGTCAAAAGAGGTCTAAGTTAAACTGAAAAATATGTGAAAACAGTGTTGGCCTGTAACTCACCTTTTAGCATTTCATTTATGTATCCTTTAAGGTACTGTATTCTCCACGGATCACAGAGATGAGTACAGTCTGATTTTTGAGAAGCTCCGTTTTCCGTCACATACATGGGAGGATTGACATACTGAGTCTGAAAGTGAGTCATAGTAAAGAATATCTTTAAAAATTTTGACTTGAAGGTGGGTTTCTGAGCCAGAGGCACATATAGGAACACACATCCAAGCCCACCCCATTCTACTCAAGTGCATTTAGCATTCGGTAATTGCCGGTAAGCATGTTTGTTTGGAGATGAATGTAGCCAGGAGGCTAGTTCATACGAAAGAATACGTCAGCATTGTTGGAGAGAAAATGTACTTCAGGTCTTGTTTCCTACATGTTCCACTTCAGAGAAGAAGGACAGCAAAATAATTAAATGTGAAATAAGAATTTTTTCTGACGTTATATGCATAAAGATGGTTACTCATAGTAGGTGTTAGTCTGTAAGGTCTGTGTTTAGTAGCCTCTGAAGTGTGAGTAACCAAGTTTATTCTCTTTTTAACTATTAACTTTAAAATATAGGCACCTGAGCTTAAGTTATAAAAACATGAATTAAGAAGGTAAAAAATGTCCTTAGCATAAATGTGACAATCACCTGAGCAAAATTGAGGAGCCTCCTAAATCCCCAGGGCACAGAATATAGCCATTTAGACCCCAGATCTGGCCAGTTTGGGTCAACAAGTTCCATTATATCACGATCGTTCTGGTAGCTGGGCCCCTGGCGGGAGGAGTAATTCCTTTCTGTGATGTACCGCGTAGTAAAATGACCTAATCCCAGGAAATCTGATGTGCCCTTGATGTAGCTCTTTTCCTGGACTGAGAACACTGGTAGCCTTGACATCTCCAGGCCTTGCTCTGTGCTCTTCCTTCCTGTCAGGAGAGAGAAGCAGAATTTAACTCAGTTTATCTTCTCATAGTCATTTTGTTTTTGATCCATCCCATAATGATACTGGTATGTACACATAAAAGCTGCTATCCAGATCCTGGGCGTTAATAGTCATCTTCATGGAAAATACAACCTCAGTCTTTGAAGCTGAAATTTTGACATTTGGATACTGTTAAAAAAAAAAAGTTGGTATTGCTTAAAAGTAGTATTTTCACAGATTACTCAGTGGCTGCAGTGTTGGGCTAAAACATAGCAAGGATTGTGAGGATGACACAGGACCAGGCAGTGTTTCATTCTGTTGTACATAGGGTCACAACAGCTTCGTAAGTGGACAACTGGGTAGCCATCTGGACAAAACTAGTGTTGGATTCCTATATTATCCCTTATACCGAAAGTTGGTCATTTGGGTTGCCTCTGAGAAGGGAGCTGGCCAGCTGGGTGGTGAGGGAGCAAGGGCATATTTGTACGTTGTTGTAGTGTAAGCTGGTACAACATTTGTACGTTGTTGTAGTGTAAGCTGGTACAACATTTGTACGTTGTGCTGTAACCTGGTACAACATTTGTACATTGTGGTGGTGTGAGCTGGTACAACATTTGTACATTGTGGTATAGGCTGGTACAACATTACATTGTGGTGTAAGCTGGTACAACATTTGTACATTGTGGTGTAAGGTGATACAACATTTGTACGTTGTGATGTGAGCTGGTACAACATTTGTACATTATGTAGGCTGGTACAACATTACATTGTGGTGTAATCTGGTACAACATTTGTAGGTTGTGGTGTAAGCTGGTACAACATTTGTACATTGTGGTGTAAGGTGATACAACATTTGTATGTTGTGGTGTAAGCTGGTACAACATTTGTAGGTTGTGGTGTAAGGTGATACAACATTTGTACGTTGTAGTCTAAGCTGGTACAACATTTGTACGTTGTGGTGTAAGGCGATACAACATTTGTACATTGTGGTGTAAGCTGGTACAACATTTGTACGTTGTGATGTGAGCTGGTACAACATTTGTACATTGTGGTGTAGGCTGGTACAACATTTGTACGTTGTGGTGTAAGCTGGTACAACATTTGTACGTTGTGGTGTAAGGCGATACAACATTTGTACATTGTGGTGTAAGCTGGTACAACATTTGTACGTTGTGGTGTAAGGCGATACAACATTTGTACATTGTGGTGTAAGCTGGTACAACATTTGTACATTGTGGTGTAAGGCGATACAACATTTGTACATTGTGGTGTAAGCTGGTACAACATTTGTACGTTGTGATGTGAGCTGGTACAACATTTGTACATTGTGGTGTAGGCTGGTACAACATTTGTACGTTGTGGTGTAAGCTGGTACAACATTTGTACGTTGTGGTGTAAGCTGGTACAACATTTGTACGTTGTGGTGTAAGCTGGTACAACATTTGTACATTGTTTTCGTGTAAGCTGGTACAGCATTTGTACGTTGTGGTGGTATAGGCTGGCACAACCCGTGTTAGACAATTTCATCCTGTCTTTCCAAATCATAAAAGTATATTCTTTGAGTGATTCCAAGTCTGCTTATCTTGCACTTTACTTATGTGTGTTAGAGGATGCATGCGCTAGAGTCTTCATTGTAGATGGAGTAGCAAATGACTGGAAGCAAATGCCCGTGAGCAGGCACTGGTTAAATCAGTGATGGACTAGCCATCAGTACAACACTGTGCAGCCAGCAGAACGAATGGGGCAGCACTTTATGTACCAACATGGGAAGATTGCCCAGACAGACGCTTCAGTGAAAAAAGGTACCAAGTGTTGTGTATAGTAAACACACACCCAGCAGCAATGTTTGTGCTCACACATGTACACTTCACAAGTACGTTTCCCTGGGCTGGGGGAGTGGTAGAAGCAGGGGGAAGGAGGGAGGCTTGAGTTTTTACTTTGTACTTTTTGTACATTAAAGATTTTGAAACATACCCTTGTTAAAAAAAAAAAAAAAAAAAAGTATTGCATGCTATGCTATGCAAAAAAAAAAAAAGAGAGAGAAAACATTTTCATGATTTGATCTAAAATATAACCATTAAAAAAAATCTCCAAAGAGGATATTGGTTTAGATTAAATTAGTGAAAATTTGTATTATGGAATACCTTTAAAATACTAGCATATTATTACTTTTGGGTTACATTTGGAAACTTGAAAAACCACAGGTATTGTCGCTGTGCTGTCCACTACAGTAGCCACTAACTATGTGTGTCTGTTGAGTGCTTGAAATATGGCTGGTATGACAGGAACTGAATATTTTGTTGGAGTTTAATTCAGTTTAAATAGACCCATGTGGCTAGCAGCCGCCATACTGGACAGCACAGTTAGAGAACATTTCCATCCTTGTTCTACTGACCAGCACTAGTCTAGAATAAATTTTGTTCATATGTTTATTGTGAATAAAAGGGTGCTTCTAATTTTTTTTTTTTTTTTTCTAAGATGCCTGGAAGTAATTTGTGAACAAGATTTCAGGCAGAATGTTTTTCCTACTAAAGAACGTATTCACTGCTTAGGGGATCTTTTCCACATTCTGAAAGGAAAATTGCAGCCTAGTTCCCACTTGAATCATCACAGAGTTGGAGTTAGTGGGGTCTGGGATTGTTGGCCTTGAGCACAAGGACTGCTGTATGACAAATAATCAGGCTTTTTAGACAGTCCCATTGTGTCACCACAGTGGTCTCTGAGGGTCCTGAGAGCCCATGTACCCATATGTGTGACAGGGTGTCTGCAGGGACACAGGCTCTGTCACATGTCACGAGGACCTTTTCCTTGTGCATCTTGAAACTTCTCAAGACCTTGAATGTCTGTGTATAGACATGCCACAGAATTGGTTATTGCCAAGAGATGTTAGAGATTATCTTGTCAAATCCCTTCATTTTCAAATGATAAGATTGAGTCCCAAAGAGGTGAAGCACCTTGTCCAAGTCACTCACTGGTTAGTGGCAGAATTGGAATTAGAGCTTGGTGAATTAGAAAGTTTTTGAGATGTTGACAGTTAGTTCTTAGTCACACATCTAAAATAGCCTTGTTGTGTAAGATTGCGACCCATTTCGATGTTGTCTCTTGTTGGGGGGACGGGTGTGGTGCCTCTAAGTCACACAGTGATACGTTTAGGTTCCTGTGGCCACGCACTGCTCGTGGCCTACCCAGTAGTCCTCACCCCGCTGTCCTGTCTTGTCTTCTTCCTTGCCAACGGGACCGTGATCTTTTGCTCATCCTCTTACAAGGGGCCGTATCTTTTATGAGACTGTCCTGGTCCCTCCCCCAGCCACCTTCTTATGGTGGTCATTTCTGGGGCATGTGACACCATTAAGGCACCAAGGGAAGTCAACTAGACTTGGGTCTGTTTCCTGGGAAGATTTTCCTAGTTCTTAAGATAGGCAGAGCTATTCCTTTTTTCTGCCTCTGGGTATTCATGTAATGCCTGGAGCCGTTGCAGTCTCTTGTGGTGATGGGGAGTGGTTGATAGGCTACTTAAAGGTGCCAGAGTGGAAATATGGAATGAGCATGAGTCCTCAAAGACATCACTGAGGGCTAGATTAACTAGCCCTGTATCACCTTTTCCTGGACTCAGGTGAGATAACAAATTCCCTATTTTTCAAGCCATTTTAGTTGGAGTTTCTTGTTACGTGGCCATCAGAAGCATCCAAACTGATACAGCCCTGTGAACGCTGCCTGTCTATTCTCTTCTCTGACACTGGAAATGAGGGCTTGGGAAGTATTTCTCAAGTGACAGAAAGAGCCTACAGTAGCTTCCGCACCTGCCAACGACTGTGACTTTGACTTCCCGCTTGTATTTCACTGCAGTTAAAATGGAGTGGAATGGGGAGCAAACAGGTCAGCAGAACACAAAAGAGGGAAGCCCAAAGAATTGCTAATTTTTTTACCCTTGGTTTCTGAGATTCTCAATTTGCAGACCCAGGGATCTGTTCCTCTCCTCACCGCATGCCCAATTCAAATAGCCAGTCCTCAATTCTCTGGGGACTGCGTTATCCTTTGAGTGCCTCACCTAAGCCGCTGTATGTTCTTCCATCCCCCTTCACTTGAGCTCAGTAACTGTTATGGTGTCTGGAGTTTAGAATCATGGCTTACCTATACGGTCCTTCATGACTTGAGGATAGTCACCAGCATAAATGGGGTTGGCAAACCAGCCCAGGCAGAATTGTAGGTATCTCTCTGCAGCCTCTATGTCCTCGGGGTTTCTGATGTCCAAAGGCTCCCCCCAATCACAGTTTAACGAAATCCCCACCAAGCCTTATAAGAAAAGGAAGAAGGAGAGGGTAGGTGAGTGGGAATGCTTCCGCTCCTCTTGGCACACGTCTGTTCCCACACATTTGTGGCAGTAAGGCTCACCTTGCTGCCTCCTGCGCCACGTGGTGTTATAAGAATGCCAGGCTCGAGCATGGGCCTGGAAGAAGAGCAGGAACTCACTGCAAGTGCTTGACTTGTCCCTGTTTCTCCTCCCTTTCAACCTGGCATGGCTTTTCTCTCCTTCCTAACTCTAGAGATCCACTGTGAGACCTACCATTTTCATGAGTCCAACCTTGATTATCCCCATCCATGATCTCCCTCTCTGACCTCCAGAGACACTTATTTTCTTTGTACTATAGTGGAAACTTGACCTAAACCTAGCGTGAACCACTTCATGTTATTTGTTGTTTCTCAGATTTATGCTAAAGTCCTTGTTTTGTTGCCCTTTGTCTTCCATAGCAACTAGGTGGTATTTTTTCTGTAGGTGCTCTGTAAATAAGGAAAATGCCAAACATCTTGAATAGTCTTGAGAAATGGAATCTAAAATGGGCCAGTCTGCCTCTCTCCAGAATCTCTACCAGCTACCCACTGACCTGCCTATGAGGCTGTTTCAAAGGCTAGTTCAGCATCTAAGAGAGATAGACGGTAATCAAAGTACCATCCCCCATCCAAGAGTTTCAGCATCCTCTGGGAACTTGATAGAAATTCTTGAGCCTTGGCACAGACCTACTGAATCAGAAACTGGGAGGAAGGCCCGGCAATCCAGGTTAACAAGACCTCCGAGGGACTCTCATGCAAACTGGAGTTTGAGAAGCACTGATTTAGAAGAACTGAGTATCTTCAGATTATAAAATTGGGGGGCTTTGGTCTGTTAATTATAGAGCATGCTCATTTATCAGTCTTCTCTCCTTATAGTTTTTCCAGGCAGAAAAAATGTAATGAATTTTTGAACGTATCATGAAATTGGCTAATGAAGAAGAATATCTCAAAAACAGTAGCAAAATCATATCTATTCAATTTATTGTCTTTTGAAGATTAAAAACCAAACCCCCTGCTGTTAAGTCGATTCCGACTCATAGCGACCCTATAGGACAGAGTAGAACTGCGCCATAGAGTTCCAAGGAGCACCTGGGGGATTTGAACTGCTGACCTCTTGGTTAGCAGCCGTAGCACTTAACCACTACGCCACCAGGTTTTCCTTTTGAAGATTAAAAGGGCTAAAAAGTGACTTCCCTGTTCATTATTAAAGACATCTGCCCTTTAAATGTTCATAGTTTAAGAAAGCATAAGCCAAATGAAGAGAGAATGAGAAATTCCTCTCCCCTACCTGTTCAACGGCACTGGGTTCTGGGACCTGTATCTGAGAGCCTGGTATGTCCTCCAGTGGTCACTCACCTTCCACTAAGAGTCCATCAGGGCTAGTCCCATCATGCCTTCCATCACTGCTCCCCTCAGTCATCATACTTATCCCCATGTTGTCCTTTGTGTCACTTAACGTGACCTATCCCCTCTCCACTTTCATACCTTTCCTGTAGCCTTGGAACCCCTGGTCTGTCTCCTTTGCCTTCCTGCCCTCACACGTGACTCTCCCTGCAGACCAGCTCCATTGTACCTCTTTCAAGCAGACACCACTTTTCTCTCACACCCCACATACCTTAGGACTTGGAAGTAGGGTAGTGTCTGCCTTGTTCTTTATTGCTGCTTCCCAACTGCTTCTCCTTCAAAACCTCAGGCCCTTTGAAGTCCGTTCATCAGACTGTTGTTCCTTACCCCTTACTGCTGCCATTCACCAACCTCCAGTCACTGCTGCTCAGTCATTGATGATTTTAGGCCCCAGCGCACTGCCTTCCCTGTCCCCCTCCTGTCAACATTGCTCACAAGGCAGTTGAATCTACAGGTGACCAGTTTTCTCTTGTGTATACTCCATCCCCTTGGCAAGACTCTAAGCTCTGAGAGGGCAGTCACTTTATCCTGTCGGTCACAGTGTCTGACAGAGGGTTGGGTGACAGAACACTCCATAAATCTTCATGGGAGGGAAGGTGAACAGGAAGAACGTGGTATGGAATATGCTGGTTTTGAGGTGGAGCAGCAAAGACTGAGCTCGGAGGTGGATCGCTGGGGCAGGCTTAGCTGACACTGGAGGTCAGCTTTCTCAGAAGGACCCACTAGCCCGTCTTACCTTAATGATGTGATGTGCTGCCTTATACAGACCCGTGCCATGTAGCTTCAGACCTGGTGCATGATGGCCCGTCTCATAGCCTTTTTCCACCATTGCCTACAGGGACCACAGGACCCGTGAGAAGTGGCAGGGAGCACTCTGGTCAGGAAAGTGGGTTTTACCAAATGGAGACAGGCCTGGCTTACCCGAGGATCACTGAAAGTGATCCAGTGCTTCACCCGATCCCCAAAGGCCTCAAAGCACAGATTGGCGTAATCATTGAAGTAGTTGATCAGACTCATGTTCTGCCACCCGCCATATTTGACCTGGAGCAGCTGCAAACAGAGAAGTGGAGAGAGAAGCAGGTGCCCTGAGGGTCCATCTGTAGAAAAGACTTTTGGAGCCAGTTGGTCAAGTCTGTGGAAGAAGCATGTGTGGTTACGGCTATGGAGGATGTCTAGAGAGGCTAAGTCTGAAAGAAAGGGGAGTAATGACGAAGGGTCTCGGGCATGAAGTCCTGAAGACGGTAGCTGTGATGAATCAAAGCAGTTTAGACATGGAGATAAACTGTGTAACATACTTCATAAAAACAGGAGGGAGATGAAGTTTGAGACTGTCATTCTTAGAACAGATTGATGGGTTGAATGTTTAAGAAAATTTGCCAGAGAATAGAGGCCTGATAGTGGGAAAAGAATCTTGAGTATAAGTTCTGAAGAAATGAGACACGATATTGGGCTTGAAAGGTCTGGCTAGGGTGTTGAGGCGCTGTGCGCTTTCCTTGGTGGGTTTGAGGAGATGCTAAAGGGGCAGGTTAGTGAAAGCAATTAACCGAGGAAGAAGCTGAAAAGCGGTTTCTGATTCACCTCCCGAACGCCGCCTCTACCTCCCCAGCCCGGCTTAGAGGCTTCCACTGTCCTTTGCACAGAGTAACTTGTCGCCTTAGCTCAGGATCTGAGGCTTTCCAGGTCTGGCCCCAGGCTACTCTTCCAACCTGCCTCTCTCCTGCCTGCTCCCCAAACTCTTAACCACATCATCTGCCCGTCCCCTCCTGGCCTCTTTGCCATGCTACCCCCCAACACCAAAACCCTTCAAAGCACTGATCGCACTGGCCTTCTCTCCAATACCTTCTGAAGCCACTCTCCATCCTCCGACCCCCACCCGAGACCCCTTTTCTGCCTTATCTGCCCTGCGTCCCTGAGAGTTATCTACCCGGCTCCTCTCCCTGCCAGGCTGTGACCTCCACGGGGTCTTGTGGAACGCGTGAAGAAATTACTTGAATACAGACATTCAGCGGTAATGCTTTCAAGGGTGCTGAAGCGTCACAGACTTCGCTGGAGGTCTCATACAGAGTGCATGTGATGCTGGCTCAAGAATGGGGAAGAAAGTGTAAGCAAATTTATAGATTACGCCACGTCATCAGCTCTTAGTCAAAAGATGTTTCTTCGTAAGTTTTTTGCTTGCTGTTTTTATCCCAAATGTGTTAGGAAACATAAAAATCCACACTTATCACCTGAAATTATAAACATCAGTTAAACCAGCCTGGCCTCCCTGGCATGGTGAGTCAGAGATGTTTCTTCTTCACTCACTCACGCTGGATGGTCTCAAGCCAGAGTCCACATCTGTTGTCCTTCCTTGTGCTGCCTCCACAGCAACAGGCTTGGTTTGGTTTGGTTTTGCCGTCCCAGACCCCCCACCCAGGCTTCCTCATGCTGAGCCGAGCTCCCCTTGGCCTCTGACCTGCCCCAGGCCTCACCTGCGGGAGATCCCAGTAGTGTAATGTCACCATGGGGGTGATGTTGCTCTTCAGAAGGGCATCAATGATGTCGTTGTAGAATTTGACTCCCTTCGCATTCACCTGGTCACCTGTAGGTAAAATAAAAGAGGACTTGACACGGAAAGACCTTGACCTTGGCCTTCTGCAGTGCCACATTCCTGGTCCCGTGGCCTTTTGCACACCTGAAGGCACCCTCGGCTGCTAGCATCTGTGGTCTCAGGGGTGGTACAGCTACTCCCGGAAGCCCCAGTTACCTGCAGAATCTGGGAGAGCTGCTGCTGGTTGCAGCCATGTTCACAGCTAGTCTCCCTCCCCAGAACTCTCGCATCCCCACAAAACCAGCCGTAGCCCAAAGGGACAGCACTTGGGCTTGGGACGAGCCACCCTAGCTCACCTCGAACACCCGTGGGCAGGAGTCGAGGCCAAGACAGGGAAAGCTGGTAGTGGCTCACGTGCAGCTCCCTCAGCAAGGCAATGTCCTCCTGCAGGAGATGGTGGGGGGCAGGGCAGGGTCACCCAGGGCCCTAGGGAGGGGGACTGGAGAGGGGACTTTCAGGACCCCAGGCCCCAGGCTCACTGTTGTCTTTGGCCCCTAGAGGGCCAAAGGTCCCATACCACCTGTCCCCACTTCATGCTGGGGACATGCCAAGAGTCAAATAAAATGTAGGGTATGGGGACACTTTGAGAAGTCCACCAGATGGGAGCTTCCTGATGAATGTGGGTGATGAATCCCCCAAGACGTCCATCCAGAGAGGAAAGTGGGGACTGGGCAGAGGGGCTCAGCATGAAAAAAAAAAAAAAATTTTTCTTTTTTTAGGGGGTGGCAATTCACAATTGGACCAGGGGTTCAGGCTGCTGTGGCCTGTAGGCCCTGGGGCTATGCCTTCTGCCCTTCAGCTACCTGTCACTCAGGCTAAGGTCCTGACTCACGTGGGCCCTTGCTGTTCTTTCCTCCTACATCCTGGCACCCCCACCCTCCAGCCCCCATTCACTCCCCTGACCCCAGTGGAGCCACATTTGATCAGAAGCCCCCTGTGTTCTTGCCCCAGGCCTTGGTTTCCTGACTGTGTTGGGGTACAGGGCGTTGGACAGAGCACCAGGATGGCACTGTCACCTGGGCTCCCCCGATACCTCTCAGCTAGACCCCATCACTCACCTGGACCTTGTAGTAACCATCGCAGGCCACATCTGCTGTCTCGTCCCCAAGTACCTTCCCCTTCCTGCTGTGTGTGAAGGTGTCCCAGATGCTGGGTCCTTTTCCGTCCTGGTCCCAGCCGCCCTCTGTCTGATAGGCAGAACTGCCCACGCCCCAGGAAAAGCCTGCAGGTAGAGACCCCAAGCTGGTGCAAAGCTGGGACTCTGGGCTGTGCCTCCAGGGCCACAGGGCAGGCCCCTTCCCCACCACTCTGCCATGTCTTCCTTGGGCCTCGTCTCCCAGGGGTGGGAGCATGCAGGGCCAGGATGGGGAACGTTCTTTTGCATAATTTTATCTCTGATTAGCACTTACTGTCTATATAGCTTTTAGTAAGTTTTTGAAAAATCTGTTAGGAACTTCTATTTTAGAGCAACTACATGGAGCTGTGTTTC
The DNA here is from genome assembly GCF_030014295.1 of Loxodonta africana. Lineage (NCBI taxonomy): Eukaryota > Metazoa > Chordata > Mammalia > Proboscidea > Elephantidae > Loxodonta > Loxodonta africana. The sequence continues at coordinate 49,387,298 of NC_087354.1, read as the reverse complement.
CAATTTTTCCCCATTCTACCAGTCAGGAGTCTAAAGCACCAAACTCCTTGGCAAGCCAGCCAAGGTGGGCAAGCTGACAGACAGATGGACAGACCAACAGAGGCTGGACATACCGGGTGGGAACGTTCCGTAGTAGAAGGAGGCCTCTTCTGGGGACCCCTTCCTGGTGGCCCCCAGCCTGGGCACCAGCAGTAGCACCCACCAAAGGGTGACAACCGGAAGTGGCTTCATGGCGTCCCGTCCCTCCCCCCAGACCTGAAAAAAGCACACCTGACAGCTGCAGACCCCTGGGCTCTGGGGCAAAAGCCAGTAGGAGAGGAGGTTGGGAGGCAGGTGTTATCTGCTGGGAGCAGGGTGTCACGGTTCTCCTGGAACCCAGAGGCTGAGGCTGGGCCCAGCTGTGACTCCTGGGGTGAAGCCTTGAGTGGGGACAAAGGCTTGGCTTGGGGAGCTCCACACCAACCCCTTCCCATCCTAGCTCCCAGTCTAGTATCCCTCTGCCTTAGGGATGCTCCAGTCTGATGGGGGAGGTGGGGCAACACCCAGAGCCTTTGCAGCAACCACACCTACAAACTGTGGCATGTGCAGAGGGATAGGCCACCCTCCAAGAAGGCCCATGCCTGAGCCAGGGATGCCCACTCCAGGGCCTCCAGCCCTGAGGGTCAGGGACGCTCCCCGTTCCCACTGGGATCCCTTCTCTGAGGCCAGTCTAGCCAGCTTACCCAGGGTTGTCCTTGGTCCCAGACCAAGGTGGGGACCAGAGCGCTCTCTGACTGGCCCCCAGTACAGAACCCACACCCTAGAGAAGGCTCTGGTTAGGGGCGTGGTCTGTGGCGTAACCCCCTACAAAGAGTTTGAATAGCCCCATTCAGTGGGGCCCAGACCAGAATGCTGAGCTGGCCCTCGGGTCCTGAGTCAGCAGCCTGGGATCTTGGCCCTGGGCCCTAGCGACATCCAGTCCGTCCCTTACCAGGGCAGAGGCACAGCTGAGAAGGTGGGAGACCAGTCCTCCCTCCTTCTGGGACTGATGCTTCGCCTCCAGCAGGTCTTCATCCTTCGAACTTTGAAGATCGAGGTGGACGTGGCAGGATGAGGACTGCTCAGAGGCACAGGCTATATGTTGGCATCTGTCTGTCCACCCCTTCCTGCTGGCAAAGGAAATTCACTGTAGAGGTAAAATTGGTTTTTCCAACTCACCCTCCTCTCTTTGGACCCCTAATTCATTCATTCACTCATTTATTCAGTCACCACTGCCTGCTAGGCCCCGTCCCAGAATCTCAGCACCTCTTGCTCCCTATCCTGTCTGCTCAGGTCCCTCCCCTGCTGTGGGTCCCTCACTGCAGCTCCCACTCCATCCCATCTTAGCCAACCTCCCTGATGGAAAGGGGGTCCTTCACTTCAGCCCCCACTGCACCCCATCTTAGCCAACCTCCCCGACAGAGAGGCCTTTCCCTGCCTCCACCTCCAGCCTCTCTGCCTTCCTCTGAATAAATGCTTTCTAATCCCTCAGTAAGGAGCCCTGGTGGGGCAGTGGTTAAGCACTTGGTTGCTAACCAAAAGGAGAAAAGATCCTTCGATCTATTCCCGTCAAGATTAAACCAAAAAACCAAACCCTTGCGTCGATTCCAACTCGTAGCAATCCTACAAGGCAGAGTAGAATTGCCCCAGAGGGTTTCCAGGGAGCAGTTTGGTGGATTTGAACCACTGACCTCTTGGTTAGCTGCAAAGCTCTTAACTAATGCACCACCAGGGCTCCCCATAAAGATTACGGCCTAGGAAACCCTATGGAGCAATTCTAGTCTGCCCCATAGGGTCACTATGACTCAGAATTGACTCAACGGCCACAACAACAACAATCCTTCAGCCTTCGATGGGCAGCGCCTCCTCCAGGAAACATTTCCAGGTCCACTCACCCATAGGCCAAGTTTACCCCTCTGGCCCTGCACCTCCATGTCAACTGTTCAGGCATCTGTCACCCCTGCTGGCTTGCAGGCTCCTGGGAAGCAGGGACATGCCTACCTTACCCAGCATCCCCAGAGGCTGGTTCATTGCTTAGCACATACTTGGCACTCAGTAAGGTGAGTTGAATCTAAATAATAACCACAATAATTATTTCAGAAATGGCTACTGTTATTAGTGCTTCCTACGGTCCAGGTGTCTTCATGTACCCCAAAGTCTTCATGTAGTGGCTGATTTAATTCTCCCAACAGCACCCAAGGCAGGGTGGCCGAAGCAGCTTCAGCCTTGAGAATGTGGGGGGTGGGGGTGAATTTCGGGGCCCCCAGCAAGGGCATGGTTGTATTACTGTGTGGCATATAAGCCGGCCCCCTCTGGACCTGACCACCAGCCTGGCAGGAGCCCTGCTCTGAGGTGTGTGTTATTGCTGGACCCATTTCAGTCCAGGAAACGACAGCTCCTCCACTGCTTCCCCCCCTCCCCACCATGCTACCCCACCACCACTAAGTCTCCCCAGGCCTCACCACCCTGGCAATTGTCCAGAGCTTTGCTGAGGCCAGGGGGAGGGTGGAGTCCCTAGACGCTTGGCTGCTAACTCAAAGGTTGGAGGTACGAGTCCACACGGAGGCACCTTAGAAGAAAGGCCTGGTGATCTACTTCTGAAAAGTCAGCCTTTGAGAACCCTACGGAGCAGTGCTATTCTGATACCTGTGGGGTTGCCCTGAGTCAGAATCGGCTCCGGGGCAGCTGGTTTACTGGTCTAAAGGGAAGGTGACTGGCTCCAGGCAGTGGGCTGTTTTCACCTCCAGCTGCCCCTAGGGTTAGCCCCCCTCGGCTTCTACTGGCAAGGCCTATGGTGGGTGACTAAGGCTTCCTCCCCCAGCTCTGAGCTTCCCCAGGCACCGCCAGGGGGCAGAAAGTGTTTCTCCAAGTGGATGCCAGGGCTAGGTCCTTTAGCAAACGTGTGGTGAGTAGATGGGGGAACGGATGACTTCCCCACCAGACTGCCTACCTGTCTCCCTCAATCCTTTCCTCCACAAACAATTCTTGAGTCCCCACCAACTGCTACGAGAGGCCCTGGGGACCAGAGTGAAAGGTGGCTTGGCCTGTGCCTTCCAGAAGCTTGGAGCCTAAGGCGGGGGGATAGGCAGATGGTTCTAAGCCTGGTGCAGTGCAGTGTGATCAGGGCTTGTAGGGAAGGATGAACAGACACCATGGAGGCTCAGGGAGGCGGAGGCAGAAAGGCCTGGCTTCACAGGTGAGGGCACATTGGACGTGATCCCTGACGGATGCATAGGCGTTTGTTAGATGGTGCAAAGCAGGGAAGCCATCCAGGAAACGGGACAGCGTGAGCAAAGCCCAGAGGTGCATTTGGGAAGCTGGAAACTTGGTATCTTCTCTCCTCTTGGTCTGCCCTGCAGTACCCAGGCAAGGCTGTGTTCTTGGGAATGAGCAGGCTAGCGGACAGCCACCCACACCATCTCTCTGGTGGGTGGAACTGCTGGGAGTGTCTAAGGAAACTGGGGGTGACCCCACAGAGTCCACTGCCTATTTCACCAGGCCGGTGGTCTCAGGGAACTCTGTTCTTGGGCTGAGGTAGGCGGGAAATATAAAACTCTAGGAGCTGATGTCATCCCTGAAAAATGCCCCCTACCTGCCAAGCCAGGGCCCAGAGTTTGTGCTGGAGGTGCTGGTAAGCCTGGCATGGCAGGGGTGCAGGCAGTGGGTTTGTCTGTGGACCAGTCTCTGCATTCTGCTGCCCTGTCTCCTCCGCTGGGCTCTCAGCCTGGCTCTGGCGGGAAGGATTAGCCTCACAGCTGGAAGACTCTGCTATGAGGCCCCTCTCCCACACACACACACCCCAGGGCCTGTGTAGGCCCTGTCTGAAGTCGGAGCTCTCAGTGCCTGGGGTTGGGCCTGGCTCCTCCATGTGACAGTGGGTCTGCAGTCCCTGAGGGCCAGGCCCGGTTCCTCCCTAGGACAGTGGGTCTGCAGTCCTTGGGGGCTAGGCCTGACTCCTCCCTGGTACAGTGGGTCTGCAGTTCTTGAGAGTTGGGCCCTTCTGGGGAGCAAGATGTGTGGGCAGGGGGTTGATCTTGGGTCCCTGTGGCTTCTTCCTCTTCCCTGCCTGCAACCCCTCTGCCAGAACCCCCACAGGGCCCAGGCTGCAGTCTAAGCTCTGTGACGTTCAGGAACACGCTTGGTAAAAGCCAAGGATCTGGTCTTCAGTCCCGGGACGCACAGATGGATTCCCAGGCACAGGGCACGGGGGTGTGGACGCAGAGAGGGGCAGCTCAGGACCCCATGGACCGTCTCCTGTCCCCGTCCTCTCTGTGCCTCAGGATCGTGAGGAATAAATGGAGGGGTGGCAGGGGGAGGACACCTGGGATTTAGGAGAACCAAGTCCTGCCGCCATCTTGCCAGGAACTGGCTCCTCACCTATAAAAGAAGAGCATTGGACAGCTGCTCCTTCAGGATCCTTCTGACTTATGCTGTGGGGCCTAGCAGTGCTCTTCCCTGGCCTTAGGAGCTGGTCACCCTTTCTCCAGGGGGGTCTCTAGAACCCACCCACCCACTCTGCACCCAAAGTCCTACAACCCTGCTCAGCTCCGCCCAGCCCTGAGCTGAGGGACAAGCCCCAGGTTAGAATCAGAGCAGGAGACAAAGTTTAGCCCTGACTTGCTGTGTGACCATTGGCCCTCTCTGGGCCTTCATTTGCTCCTCTGAGTAAAATCAGGAGGCTGACTCCCAGCTGTCAAATCTTTTCTATTAAAGAGGTGGTGGGCTGTTTTCAGGTTGACTTGGTTTTGGTTTTTGGTAGGCAAAGAAGCTGATGGGGCGGAAGATGCTGGGATGGAGGTGGGGGTGAGAGTGGGGCTGGCTCTGCCCCTGAGCAGGTCTCAGGTGTACAGCTGCAGAGGGCGGGCAAAGGATCGGCCCCAGGGTGCAGCGCTGGCCCTGGGAGCCGACAGTCCAGGGGCAGGGACAGATGCCTGGTCTGTTAGCCCAAGCTCAGCATTCCTACTGAGATTTCTTCTGAGGATTGACAGAGAGGCGGAGTCTGGGACAGGCGTTTGGGGGACAGGTGGGAGGGGGAGGGAAGAAGTTGGAAAGTGACAAGAAGCACACGTGGAGTAGAAGAGCGTGGTGGTTAAGGTCAAATCCTCGGCAGCCAAACACAAGTTTGAATCCCAGCTCAGCATTTTACTGGCTGTGTGACCACACACAGGTTTCTGGACTTCTCTGAGCCCTGTTTTTCCGTGTATGAATGACGGTGACAATAATACCTGCTTCACAAGGGCACAGAAGAGCCCTGATAGCGCGGTGGTTATAACTCTTGGCCACCAACCAAAAAGGTCGGCCGTTCGAACCCACCTCAGGAGAAAGATGTGGCAGTCTGCTTCCACAAAGATTTACAGCCACAGAAACCCTACTTTGTCTTATAGGGTCGCTATGAGTTGGAATCGACTCAGTGGCAGTGGGTTTGGGTTGGGTTTCAGAGGGACTTGTTGAACATTAAATGACACAGTAGGCGTAGATGCTTCACCCAGTGCCTGGCAGAGAGAAAACGCCCCAGTAAATGGCCCCCATCATCACTGCTACCATATTGTCAAGGTTCAAATCCAGCTCTGCCACTTACAAGGGTGTGGTGGGAGAGAGACAGCACCCCAGAGGGTAGATGTTCCCCGACGCCTGAAGTTTTAGCCGCCTGCAGCCTGGAACAAAGGATTTCCATGATCTGAGAGCTTTGGCTGGAAGATGCCAACTTCCCGGGATGCTAAGGGCTCTGCAGGCAGCCAGGCCTCTGACCCTGCTGAAGTCAGAACTCAACACTCTTGAGCCCCAGTCAATGTCTGTGGGGACACCACTTGCATGAAAATGTGCCTGGAGGTCTAGCTGATTTTGAAGGCTGCTATATATAAGCTGCCCGGGGGAAAAACCCACAGCTTTTTGCCTCCTGATTGTTAAGGGTAACACCCAAAGCCCACTTCATTCCTCAGAGCCCCCCACATTTATTTTAGAACTGTTCAAACATAGAGAAAAGTTGAAAGAATTATATGGTAAACAGGTATACCCACCCCCCAAGAGCCGAACTTCAACATTTCACTATACTTGCATTAACACCTGTTGCTCTGTCCCTCCAGCCATCCGGCAATTCATCTTATTATCATTATTACTATTGGATGCCTTTCAAAGTCAGCTGAGACATTCGCTTCACCCCTAAACGCTTCAGGATGCATATCATTAACTGTATTTGTGGTTCTTTTTGAGGTATAATCTGCTTAGAGAGAGATGCTCAGATGTCAAGGGTACTCTTCCATGAGTTTAGACAGACGTATTCACCTGTGTAACCAAAACCACTGTTCAGACATAGAATAGGACTTCCAATCCCTGGCTGGTACAAAGGCTACCACGCTCGGCTGCTAACTGAAGGGTGGGAGGTTTGAGTTCACCCAGAGGTGCCTCGGAAGAAAGCCTGGCAATCTACTGAAAAATCTGCCATTGAAAACCCTGTGGAGAGCAGCTGTACTCTGACACATGGGGTCACCGTGAATTGGAACTGACTAGACAGCAAACTGGTTTCATGTTTCCTTTCTAACCCTGTGTCACTGGCATCTCTTTTCTGGGAAACCTTGGTTGGAAATTTCTGAAAGTTTCAAGAAGATCTTCTTGTTTCCCTTTTAGCTCTGGCTACTTGGAGATTCTGAGACTCCTTGGTGGCCCGCCTCCAGGATGAATGCAGGACTTTAGTTGTGCATTTCTGTGTGTCATTTTACTCTCCTCTCTCCCTGGTTTCCTTGTCTGTTATCGTCAAGACCTGCTGAAGTACACACACACATCTTTACGAGCGGGTTCTCAACCCCCCCACCCCGCCTTTTCTTTTTGGAACAAGACTGAAGGAGTGCTGCACAAAGAAATAATCATATAGGATTTTTCAGGACGTTTCAATGGTTTATGATGTCCCAATATGTGAAATTGAGGCTGTTCCAGTGAATCTGTAATAAATTGGCACCCTGTCCACAGAGTACAGACCCGTAGATACAGTATGCGTGTGTACACACACACACACACCCATGAAGAATTCCCGTCTTAGTCCAAATACCAGCACTGGCAGCGAAGCCCTCAGTTCTGAACTGAAAGATTGTGCTCAGCCCAGGTTGCACCTTACTGCCCAGGGCCCCTGTGGGGTGGGGCAAGGGCGGGGCTGGGATGGATGGCTGGAGGCCTGCGCCTGTGAGGGTGACAGTGACAGTTCTGGAACCAGCCTGGTCAGCCCTTCCCTGCCAGGGCTTTTTGGCCTGAGCCCATCTCCTAGCCATTTCCTAGGTCGTGCCTGGCTTCACTCCCTCCTCCTTCACTCTCAGGCTCAGCCACTGGTGGAAAGTCTCCCACTGGCTGCCCCCCGGTCCTGGCTGGCCCCCAGGGCTGGAGAAAATGACTTTTCTTCGCCTGGCCTGAGGGAGAGTCTCAGTGAAAACGAGGTTGTTATGGATTGAATTGTGTCCCCCCAAAGAAGTTTTATAAATCCTAACCCCTATACCTATTGTTGGAGCCCTGGTGGCCCGGTGGTTAAGAGCTTGGCTGCTAACCAAAAGGTTGGCAGTTTGAATCCACCAGCCACTCCTTGGAAAACCTATGGGGCAGTTCTACCCTGTTCCATAGGGTGACTAAGAGAGCCCTCTTGATGGCAATGGGTATGTATACCTGTGGTTATAATCCCGTTTGAAAGTGGGTTTTCTTTGTTATGTTAGTGAAGCAGTATTAGTGTAGGGTATGTTTTAAGTCAGTCTCTTCTGAGATATATAAAAGAACAGATTAAGTAAGCAAGCACAGATGGAGGGGAAGATACATGCCAAGTGATTGTCAAGGAACCTAGATAGAAATAGAAGCTGAAAAGAGACGAGGACCTTCCCCCAGTATAGACAGGGAGAGCCTTCCTCTAGAGCTGGTGCCCTGAATTCAGAGTTCTAGCCTCCTGAACTGTGAGAAAATAAATTTCTGTTCGTTAAAGCCACCCACTGTTGTAGTCCTGTTATGCAGCACTAGATAACTAATACAGGGATAAAAGCCTCCTCAACTTTTCTCTCCTCAGGACGTACACTGGAGTGCGCCTTCTGGAGCATCTGTCACAGCCCTTCACATTTCTTTAGGAGACTGTTTGATTACAGTCTTTCTCCTCACCAGACCTAATCTGTTCTGTTTTTATTCAACATTGAATCCCTGTGGCTTTGACCAAGACAAAACTATTTGTTTAAGGAATGAATGAATGAAGGGGGCTTTTGCCTTCATCTTTGCATTGAGACTTTGAGAACCAGCTCAAGGGGTCATCTCTGGGCAGGGACCACACCTAGGGTAGAGTCTAGGGGTCCTGGAAAGCACCTCACCTGGGAAGAGGCACCATCTTGGAAGAAGAGACCCTGTATCCTCATATACAGAGGGTCTCAAGGAATGGTGTTGGTGACTCCATCCTAAGTGCCCTCCGGGGCCCAGTGATGATCTCAGAAGATTTCTAAAACAATATCCAGAGACCCAAAGTTTTAAAGGCTGAGAAAGATTCTAATTGTATAGATTCTCAGTGTTCATTTACCTCTGAAGCCTGTTCTCTTGAGCAGTTATCAGTAAAATCTCCTAACAGAGTAAACTGTGTGCTGTGTTTGGGGCAGGAGAGGAAGGAGAGTCCTGAGGGGCTTATCATTCCTGCCAGAGCCCAGTATGGCCTGGAGGAAGGGGTGGATGGAGGGAGACCTGAAGAAGAACGCAAAGGGTAGACGAGTGGTCGTATCATCCAAGGGGAGGACAGCTAGAGAAGTTCCTGGGCAAAGAGGGAAATGGAGGCCCAGAAAATGTGAAGGCCTTCACCTGACTCAGGACTAGAATCCATTCCTCAAGGAAAAGTAGCATCAAAACTATGTTTAAAACAATTTAAGTTTTTAAAATTACACAGAAAATATATGCATATATTCACATCACAAAGCAATGGCAACCATTCTAGAATAAAAAGGATAAGGTCCCCTCTCCTTCCCCCTTCCGCCACCTTCCCTCCCCCAGGTGGCCACTGCTGACAGCTGGCTGTGTTCCTGCCCGAGTTTCCTCTGCAGCTACATACAGATTAGGTACCTGCACGGACAGATGATTTTGTTTGCCTGTCTACGTTCCTGGAGACATACACCGTGACATTGTTTGGTGACTTGCTTTTTTTCCATCTTATAATGTATTTTGGAGATCTTTCTGGATCAGTGCTCCGTCATTCTCTTTAATGGCTTCCCAGCCTTCCAGTGTGTGGCTTTTCCATGATCCATCTCCCCAGCCCCTTATAGATGGGCATCGTTTTCTGTGCAATGCTTTCCTGTGGTGAAGAATGTGGCAATGGATACCCTGTACATCTAATTTCATACCATTGTATGTATACGTATTCCTAACCGTGGAATTGCTTCGTCAGCTGTGATTTTAATGAGCGTTGCCAAATTGCCCTTTATAGAGATCGTCTTGGTTAGGTGCCCTCAGTCAATTTCAACTCATAGCAGCCCTATGTGACAGAGTAGAACTGGCCCATAGGGTTTTCTAGGCTCTTATCTTTATGGAAGCAGACCACCCAGAGCTACTGGTGGGTTCAAATCGCCACCCTTTTGGTTAGCAACCAAGTGCTTAACTATTGCTCATTCTTTTTAACCAAAGCATATTCAACTCCTCGACACTTAACCAATGTAACTAGACAGAGGTGAGAACGGAATTGGGGCTCAGTATTGTAGGAGGCAAACAGGACTTCCCCTGGTTGTTGAGGAGGGCTTTACTCCTGCTGGAGTTCAGTGGCCAGAGGGAGGTATATTTGCTCCAGTAGATCCCTGATAAAAACTGTCATTGGTCCAGGACTTTATCATTTACAAAGTATATCTATGTGCATAATCAATCCCCTTTGTCCTATTGAATTAGGAAGGGCTGGTATTACTTTATTGCCATTTTGTGGATGAGGAAACCAAGGCTTGAACCAGGCACTCACTCAGGTGACTGCCAGGCCCAGGGTCTGAGACCCCATTCTCAGGTGTTTGTCACTGTACCAGCTTCTTTCCTCTTTCTCTGTGGGTCATTTGCCTGTCTCCCCACTCCTTGCCACCCGATCAGCACCACATCCTCGCCCAGCAATTCCACCCTCAGGATCATTCCGGAAGCCAACTCCACAGGCTCCGATGAACCCAGGAGTATGTAGTGAGATTAGATTCCTGAGGCTGTCCCATCATACGAAGTTACAGCTTCTTATTGCTTGAACAGGTTTGAAGGATGGAAGGCAGGGGCTGGACTCCTTCCTACCCAGCCCCTTGGCCTCAGGGCCAGAAAATTAGCTACCTCAGTTTGGAGCGTGAATAATTGAACAAAGGGTGCATGAATGGATACAAGTATGGAGAAGTAAGAGACCTAATTTACAAAGTACGTTATCTCACCCAGTTCCCATTTTGATCTTTTAGGTCTGTATATATATTTTTTCCTCTCTCTCTTTTTTATAATTATGATAAAAATACATATAGCAAAACATATGCCAATTCAACAGTTTTTACATGAACCAGTCAGTGATATTGATTACATTCATCACGTTGTGCAAACATCACCGCCATCCTTTTCCACATTATTCCACCACCATTAGCGGGAACTCAGTGCCCCCTAAGCAATGATTCCCTCTTTCCCCCTCCCCCACCCCTGGTAACCACTAATAGGCTTTGGTCTTTGTATACTTGTCTATTCATGTAAGTGAAATCATACAGTATTTGTCCTTCTGTGGCTGACTTATTTCACTCAGCATAATGTTTTCAAGGTTCGTCAATGTTGTAGCATGCTTCAGGACTTCGTTTCTCTTTATGGCTGAGTAATATCACATTGTATGTAGGTGCCACATTTTGTTTATCCATTCATCTGTTGATGGATGTTTCGGTTGTTTCCACTTTTTGCCTATTGTGTATAGTGCTGCAGTGAACATTGATGTACACATATCTCTCTGAGTTCTTGTTTTCAGTTCTTTTGGGTATATACCTAGGAGTGGAATTGCTGGATCATATGGTAGCTCTGTGTTTACCTTTTTGAGAAACTGGCAAACTGTTTTCCACAGCGGCTGTAACATTTTGCATCCCCTCCAGCAATGGATGATGTACATGAGTTTTTCATGAATTTCTTCCCATCTTTTTCCCCTATGTATTCTTTTTACACAGATGTGATCATCCTGTGTATGCAATTTCGCATCCCATTGTCTTCATTTAACTTAGGATCATAACAGTTCACATATACTATATGGTAGGCAGACTCTAAGATGTCTCCCAAAGATCCCCACCGCCTGGTATTAACACCCTTGAGTTATCCTCTCCCTGAGTGTGGACTGTACCTACTGACACATTTCTAATGAATAGAATACAGCAAAAGAGATGGGATGTCACTTCCAAGCTTAGATTACAAGAAGACCATGTGAATTCCCTGCACTTGCCCTTTCGCTCTCTCTCACCAGCTCCTTCTGAGGGAAGCCAGCCGCCATGTTGTGAGCTGCCCCATGGAGGAGCCCACATGTGGAGAAACTGATGTTTCCAGGAGACAGCCAGTGAGGGCCTGAGATCTGCCAACAATCACGTGTGTGATGGGAAGCAGATCCTCTCTGAGGGAATCAATTGGATTATTGCAGTCCCAGCCGACACCTTGATCTTAGCTTATTAGAGACCCTGACCCAGAGGCACCCACTAAGCTGTGCCCAAATTCCCGATCCATAGAAACCGAGAAAATAAATGTTTGTTGTTTTAAAATGCTGACTTTTAGGTTAATCTGTTCCTCGGCAATAGGTAGCTAACACATACTATATGATCGACGTTTTCCTATTGCTGGATTTTTGGGCTGTGTTAACTCCTCTCAATACAAAATTCACTTTAGTGCGCATCCTCCTGCCCAACAAGCCTTTTCTGAATCTAGGATCATTTCTGAGGGTGACTCCAGCACGGAGATGATTGAGGCTAAGATTTTAACACGTGTGATTCTCCATAAAAAAACAAACCAAATCAGTTGCCGTTGAGTCAGTGCTCAACTCATGGTGACCTCATGTGTGATGGAGTAGAGCTGCTCCCTAGGGTTTGGTTTTCTTTTCTTTCTTTTTTTTATTGTGGTAAATATATATGTAACAAATCATTTTTTAAGGTTTCCAATGACTGATTTTTCAGACTTAGATCAGCAGGCCTTTCTTCTGAGGCACCACTGGGTTCCTGTCCTCCAAGGAAGGGGATTTGACCAAGCTGGGCCACCAGGAGTGTCCGGGTGCCCATTTCCACACACCCCTGGCCAGCACCTTTCTTATCCTCTCTGATCTTCAGTGCCTTCGGTGTTGTCGCGTGCTGTCAATTCTGACTCACAGCAACACCGTAGGACAGAGCGGAACTGCCCCACCGCGGGACAGAGTGGGACTGCCCCGCCGCGGGACAGAGCGGACAGAGTGGGACTGCCCCGCCGCGGGACAGAGCGGACAGAGTGGGACTGCCCCGCCGCGGGACAGAGCGGACAGAGTGGGACTGCCCCGCTGCGGGACAGAGTAGGACTGCCCCGCTCCGGGACAGAGTGGACAGAGTGGGACTGCCCCGCCGTAGGACAGAGCGGACAGAGTGGGACTGCCCCGCCGTGGGACAGAGTGGACAGAGTGGGACTGCCCCGCTGCGGGACAGAGTAGGACTGCCCCGCTCCGGGACAGAGTGGACAGAGTGGGACTGCCCCGCCGTAGGACAGAGCGGACAGAGTGGGACTGCCCCGCCGTAGGACAGAGTGGAACTGCCCCGCCCTAGGACAGAGCGGACAGAGTGGGACTGCCCCGCCGCGGGACAGAGTGGAACTGCCCCGCCGTAGGACAGAGTGGGACAGAGTGGGACTGCCCTGCTGCGGGACAGAGTGGACAGAGTGGGACTGCCCCGCCGCGGGACAGAGTGGGACTGCCCCGCCGCAGGACAGAGTGGACAGAGTGGGACTGCCCCGCCGCGGGACAGAGTGGACAGAGTGGGACTGCCCCGCCGTAGGACAGAGTGGGACAGAGTGGGACTGCCCCGCTGCGGGACAGAGTGGGACTGCCGCGCCGTGGGACAGAGTGGGACAGAGTGGGACTGCCCCGCCGTAGGACAGAGCGGACAGAGTGGGACTGCCCCGCCGTAGGACAGAGCGGACAGAGTGGGACTGCCCCTCCGTAGGACAGAGCGGACAGAGTGGGACTGCCCCGCCGTAGGACAGAGTGGGACAGAGTGGGACTGCCCCGCTGTGGGACAGAGTAGGACTGCCCCGCTCCGGGACAGAGCGGACAGAGTGGGACTGCCCCGCCGTAGGACAGAGCGGACAGAGTGGGACTGCCCCGCCGTAGGACAGAGCGGACAGAGTGGGACTGCCCCTCCGTAGGACAGAGCGGACAGAGTGGGACTGCCCCTCCGTAGGACAGAGCGGACAGAGTGGGACTGCCCCGCCGTAGGACAGAGTGGGACAGAGTGGGACTGCCCCGCTGTGGGACAGGGTAGGACTGCCCCGCTCCGGGACAGAGCGGACAGAGTGGGACTGCCCCGCCGTAGGACAGAGCGGACAGAGTGGGACTGCCCCGCCGTAGGACAGAGTGGAACTGCCCCACCGCAGGACAGAGCGGAACTGCCCTGCCATAGGACAGAGTGGGACAGAGTGGGACTGCCCCACGGGGTTTTCCAGGCTGTAATCTGTGGGAGTAGATCACCAGGTCTTTCTCCCATGAAGTTAGCATCAGAGCGCTTAACCACTGCGCCACAAGGCCTCCTTTGCCTTCAATAGCAGTAAGGTGGTAATAATATTTGCTTTGCTGTGTTTCAGGGCTTTTGTCAGACTTGAAATCAAGATCCCGTAAGCTGACTAGAAGCTGCGTGGTGCTGTTTAAAGCCGGGAGAGATTATGACTTTCCTTAGAATTCCGGGACTTCTCAGAGCTCGGCTCAGCCCAGCCCCTTCCCATTTCACAGGAACAGAAGTGGGGGCCCAGAGGGGACCAGGGGCTTACCCAGGGGCACATGGCACATTAGATTCCTAGAGGTGCTGTAACAAAGTACTGCAAACCGGGTGATTGAAACAGAAACCTATCTTCTCACAGTTCTGGAGGCCAGAGGTCCAAAACCAAGGGGCCATGCTCCTCTTGAGGTCCCTAGGGGAAAGTCCTCTCCTTGGTGGCTGCCAACAATTGGTGGCATTCTTTGCCTTGTAGCCACATCACTGCAATCTCTGCTTCTGTCATTACAGTGTTCTTCCCTGTGGATGTCTCTACATCTCTGTATCCAACCAGCACCTCTCTTATAAAGACACCAATTGTTGGATTCAGGACCTGCTATAATTCGGTATGACCTCATCTTAAGTTGATTTTACATGCAAAGACCATATTCCAAATAAGGTCACATTCACAGGTACTGGAGGTTAGGTCTTAAACATATCTTTTGGGGGGACACAATTCAATCCAGTACATTGTTATTCATGGCCAAGCTGGGACAAAATAACCAAGGTCCTTAGCACCCCAACATACAGTTCCTCCCTCGGACCCATGCAGCCTGCCAGCTTGCCTGCTTTGTCTGAACCAGACATACCAGCTGAACCTCAGACCTCTGCCTCAACCCCCGAAAACCCAAAACCCAAACCCGTTGCTGTGAAGTCAATTTCAACTCATAGTGACCCTGTAGGACAGAGTAGATCTGCCGCATAGGGTTTGTAAGGAGCAGCTGGTAGATTCGAACTGCCAAACTTTTGTTTAGCGGCCGAGCTCTTGAAATCCTTACTCTTCAAGAAAAGCTGGTCCCAAACCTTCCCTCCCTTTGCTGAGTTGCCAGCCAACAAACCATCCTTATCTCCATCCACTGAAGCCAGTAAACTGCCCTGCGTGGCTTCACCCAGATCTTTCAACTCTCTTGCTTCTTAGAGCAGGCCGGCCCCACAGCTCCAGCCTCCTCCTCTCTCTAGGCCCCTCTCTTAGGCCATGAGCCCCAGTCCAGGCTGTTTCCATCCCCTGTCATCGTGGCCAAGAAAACAGGAAGCTCTGAGTCACCCATTGGCCCCCTGGGTTTTGGCTGTCTGGGCCCCAGCTCTGGAGTCAGAGAAGGACAAGGAGGGAAGAGGTTGGCCTCCCAGAGTCCAGGGCTGTCTTGTGGGACCCCAAAGAGCCAGTGGTTCCAGGAACCTCCCCCTAGTTCTGTTTGGGGCAGGAGAAAGAGCCATGCTTTAAGGTTTGAAATTCTAGAGTAGGCCCTGCTCCTCATTGCCTGGGACCCTAGGCTTGTCCAGTGGTTCTCAGTCCTGTGTGTACATTACAATCACCTGGGAAGCTTTAGAAAACATTGATGCCTGGGTCCAACCCCAGAGACTCGGCTTTAATTTTTGTGAGCTCCCCAGGTGATTGCAAAGTGCAGTCAGGCTTGAGAACCACTGGCCTAGTCGGTCACTTCCCTAAGACTCAGCTTCTTACCTGTCAAAGGAGGCTATGATGCCTGCTGTCCACAGTTGCTGAGAAACAGTTGAGATCCTGAGTGTGTTCAGGCACGCTGAAGTGTAAACACTAGTTTAATAAATCTTCACATGTCCACCTGTGGGAGGGAGGGTTTGCTTGGATAGAAGTGGGGCACCCCCAGTGTGCCTCAACCTTTAGAACCCAGATTAAGGTTAAAGAAGGGAGACATTGACTGGTGTGCTGGTGAACATGAGCAAACCCATCTACTGCCCCCTAGTGGTCATCCTCCAAACATCCAACACTGAGCAGTTGCCCCATGTGTGTCAGAGTAGAACTGTGCTCCCTAGGGTTTATAATAGCTGATATTTTGCGGGGTGGGAAGAGGGGACATAGATCCCCAGACCTTTCTTCCAAGGTACCTCTGGGTAGACTCTAACCTCCAATTTTTTTTTAGCTGCCAAGTGTGTTAACCATTTGCATCACCCAGGGACTGAGCAAAGGAAATGCAAGGTGGAACCAGCAGGTGTCACACCCCGGGCCTAGCCCCCAAAGAACCCTCGGTCCAGTAGGGAGAAAGACAGGAACACAAGGGCTCAAAATACATGCGGAGTGGAAAGGGTTCTCAGAGATGAAAATAAAAAGGGAGAAAGAGCTGCATTTGTGCTGGAGTGAGCAGGGTTGGCTTCCTGTAGGAAATGGCACAGTAAGATCAACCCCAGCGGGCTCCAGTAGGCACAGAAGCAGGAAAGTGCTGTCAAGACTTCCCAGGGTCACCTGGAGTGTGAGCTGTGACTGGAGGGAATGGGGCAGGCAGGAGGCCACTGTCCAGAGGCTAGCACTCTCTTCCAGCCCCTCTCCCTGAAGTGGGCACGGGCGCCCATGCTGTAGGACTCCAGTTACGAAACACAGCAAGTGTATTTGTTCCACAGTGGAACCTGGTAGCTTCCTATCTGGAGTCCTTAGAGCTCTGCTTTTTATATCTATTATTTCAGCTGGCACTTGCTCAGGTGGTCTTGTCACTTTGTCTGCCTGGTTATCTTTGTCTGATGGACATTGGTTTGAAACATTACCTTTAGGGGCGATTGAGACCTAAATGTCATCTTTCTTCAGCTAACATGTTGGTTTGCATCTGCCAGGTATCTGGGACACTAACAAGCCTGGATCCCCTTAGTCCAGTTTTAAGAATTAAGTCTTTCTGGCTTACCCAGATGATTCAAAGCCAGAGGACAATACTGGTGAGGGCTACTTTGCTTCTAAGGAGCCCTGGTGGTACAATGGTTAAGCACTTGGCTGCTAACCAAAAGGTTGGCAGTTTGAACCCACCAGCCGCTCTGTGAGAGAAAAACACCTTAATCAGCTCCTGTAAAGATTATAGCCTAGAAAACCCTATGGGGCAGTTGTACTCTGTCGCATAAGGGCCCTATCATTTGAAATCGACTAGATGGCACACAACAGCAACAGTTTGCTCCTGGTTCACCCTTACTCATGGAGGGCAGCCCTCTGGGTTTCCCGGTCCCAAGTGCAGCGTAGTTGCGGGTTCTTCCCACTAAATTCTGCTCCTTGACCC
This sequence comes from Loxodonta africana, assembly GCF_030014295.1. Lineage (NCBI taxonomy): Eukaryota > Metazoa > Chordata > Mammalia > Proboscidea > Elephantidae > Loxodonta > Loxodonta africana. Next base: position 49,370,335 of record NC_087354.1, on the reverse strand, counting down.
CCTGTAGGTTCCCAGAGGTTCTGCTCAGCTTCTCAGCCACCACTCCCTGATTGGCAAAGCCTGTTGCAGCCCAAGCGGCTCCCAAAGCTAAGCTCACTGACCAGGTAATCTCTTCGTACTTGTTAGCTCTTTGCTGCTATTAAGACCAGTTTAAATATTGTGGCCGGTGTTTCAGTTGCCTTCAGTAGGAAGGTTGGCTGGAATCATCTAAATCTGATTGTACCGAAAGGAGAAACTAATTGCTGGTCAGTCGACTCCGACTTATGGTGACCCCATGTGTGTCACAATAGCGCTGTGCTCCATGGGGTTTTCAATGGCTGGTTTTTTGGCAGTAGATTGCCAGGGCTTTCTTCTGAAGCGTGTTTGGGTGTATTCTAACTGCCAGTCTTTCAGTTAGCAGCCACCACCAGGAGCAGACATCCTCTTCAAATTGGTTCTAATATTTCAGTGTTCCTTCTTAATTTTTGATCCTTTAATTATACTTCTTTTTTCATTTAAATCGAAAATATTGATTTCTAATAAAATAGAAATACTTATTTGATTTTTCTGAGAATAAAAGAGGACCAAACAACAATACCAGTATGAGCAAGAGAAAATGCATCAGGGCACCTGTCCAGCAGAGTGCAGCCCTGACGTTATTTGCCCCAGGTGTGCACGGTTCTTGAGGACCTCACTGTGGTTTTCTCTCAGGGCCACACCTTTCCCCTCTAGGCTAATGCCACCCATTGTTGTTGTTGTTGTGTGCCATCAGAGCCAATTTTCAACTCAGCAACCCTGTATGACAGAGTAGAACTGCCCCATAGGGCTTCCTAGGCTGTAATCTTTAGAAGTGCAGGTCGCCAGGTCTTTCTCCCGTGGAGCAGCGGGGTCAGCAGCCGAGCACTTAACTGTCGTGCCACCAGACTTCTTTAAAGCTACCTGGGGAGGTGAAAACTAGGGATTCCCTTCTACGCTTTTAAATTCTGTTCGCGAATCTTATTGTTCAGTTTACCTAAAGCAAATTTTAACAATCCCCTTTGAGGGGTCTTTGACTAATGTTTGATCCAGTTCATAAACTAAGTTAATCAAAATCTTAAAATACTTTAAACTTCATTTATGAATTAGCCATCCTATTTCAATTTCTGACTTAACCAACAAAGCCTTCCTTCCTGGGTATTAAATAATCTTTAAAAAACCAGTAAGTTAAACTTACAAAAAAAAAAATCTAAATACAAGAATAATAATAAAAATATGGTGAATTTAAAGTTCTCTTACCCGAAAACCCAATGCTGTTGAGTCGATTCCTGCTCATAGTGACCCTATAGGACAGAGTGGAACTGCCCCATAGGCTTTCCAAGGAGCAGCTGGTGGGTTCAAACTGCCAACCTCTTGGTTAGCAGCGGAGCTCTTAACCACTGCACCACCAGGGCTCCAAAAGTTCTCTTATGATATTCTAATACTGTGCATAAACTCAGTAAGCTTTCACTTAAAACTCTCAGCCTAAATTATTCAATTATATACTATCAATTAAAGGCTGTCCATTCTAATAGACCAAGTTATCTCATATAAGCACTATAGAAATGCAAATACTACCTCTTAATTTCCTCTTAACACAAAAGTATTAATTTCAGGGTCAAGTAGCCCACATTCTGGGATCAGAGTTATACACACAGTTTCCCATTTTTTGTCTACTCCCTCTCAGGATGATAACCTGATTGGATTTTACATTTTACTCTTAAACTAACCAAAAAAAAAAATCAAACCCGTTGCTATCGAGTTGATTCCGACTCATAGCGACCCTAAGGCAGAGTAGAACTGCCCCAAAGGGTTTCCAAGGAGTGCCTGGTGGATTTGAACTGCTGACCTTTTGTTAGCAGTCCAACACTTAACCACTGCACCCCCAGGGTTTCCGCTCTTTTAAACTAGGTATATATATAGTTTTAAAAAACAACCCAAACCCATTGCCATGGAGTCCATCCTGACTCACGGCAACCCCACACGTTATAGAGCAGAACCGCTCTGTAAGGCTTTCTGTAGTAGTGCCGTCATCTTTATGGAAGCAGATCACCAGGACTTTTTCCTGCAGCACCACTGGGTGAATTCAAACTGCCTACCTTTAGGTTAGTAGCTGAGAGGCAGAATAACGACCGACCAAATATATCTGCATCCTAATCCCTGAAGCCTGTGAATATGTTATGTGGCAAATGGAATTTTGCAGATGTGATTAAATTCAGAACCTTAAAATGGAAAGACTATCCCAGCTTACCCAGGTGGGCCCAATGTAATCACAGGGTCCTTATCAGGTAGAGAGGTAGCAGAAGAGTCAGAGGAGACACGAGGCCAGAAGTGATATGACTGCTGGCTGGACGGGGCCACAAACCAGGAAATGGGAGCAGCCTCTAGACACTGGAAAAGGCAGGGAAAGACATTCTCCTTTCGAGCCTTCAGACGGAATTTGGCCCTGCTGACAACTAGATTTTAGCACAGTGAGACCGATTTTGGACTTCTGATCTCCAGAACTGTGAGAGAACAAATTTGTATCATTTTAAGCCACTAAATTTGTGATAACTTGTTACAGCTTAGATAGGAAATGACAACACTAGATGAATACATTTTTCTTTTTTTATTGGATACTTTTTTTTTAAATCATGCTTTAGATGAAGGTTTACAGAACAAATTAGTTTCTCATTAAACAATCAATACACATATTGTTTTGTGACATTGGTTGCCAACCCCACGATGTGTCAATGCTCTCCCCTTCTCGAGGATAAATACATTTTTTTATCTAATCCTAACACCTCTGAATTTGATGGCATCTTAAGGTACATAAATATCCATTTCATTTAACTTAAAGGATTTTAGATGACTAGAACAATACGATTACTGAATAAACGGAAGCTCTAGGTAGTCTATGGAGTTCTGTTCGCCCAGCACACGCCACTGAAGACATCCAGTCATGTTCCTCACCGTTCCTTGCCTTGTGTGGCTATGTAAGTATTTGCCAGTGGGCGATTGTTTTGGTTCAATACCAGTAACAGGGTGTTCACATTCAGCAGCTGAAAGCTCTAAGTTGTTAGAAGGTGGTGTCTTCAGCTTCTGGGCTTCTTAATGGTCAGGTCCCAGAGGACAGGTGCAGAAGTCAGTTCTGTCAGACACTATTATGGACTGAATTGTGCCCCCCTCAAATATGTACTGAAATCCTAACTCCTGTGACTATGGATGTAATCCTATTGAAAATAGGGATTTCTTTGTTATGTCAATGAAATTATACCTGTCATGGATTGAATTAACCCACTGTCGTTGAGTCGATTCCGACTCATAGCGACCCTATAGGACAGAGTAGATTGAATTATGTCCCCCTAAATTTTTTAAAAAATTATGTGTATCAATTTGGCTGTGCCGTGATTCCCAGAATTGTGTGGTTGTCCTCCATTTTGTGAGTGTAATTTTATGTTAAAGAGGATTAGTGTGTGGTTGTAACACCCTTACTAAGGTCACAACCCTGATCCAATGTGAAGGGAGTTTCCCTGGGGTGTGGCCTGCACCACCTTTTATCTTACAAGAGATAAAAGGAAAGGGAAGCAAGCAGAGAGTTGGGGACCTCATACCACCAAGAAAGCAGCGTAGGGAGCAGAGTGCATCCTTTGGACCTGGGTTCCCTGAGCAGAGAAGCTCCTAGTCCAGGGGAAGATAGACGAGAAGGCTGACAGAGAGAGAGAGAAAGCCTTCCCCTGGAGCTGACATGCTAAATTTGGACTTTTAGCCTACTTCACTGTGAAGAAATAAATTTCTCTTTGTTAAAGCCATCCACTTGTGGTATTTCTGTTATAGCAGCACTAAATGACTAAGACAATACCCAAATAGGGTGAATTCTAAATCTAATCCCTTCTGAGTTATAAAAAGAGCAGAATGCTCACACACACGCATACAACACACACACACACACACACAGGAGAAGGCAGATGCCCTGTGAGGACTGTCTACAAGCCAAGAAGCCAAAGAATGCCTGGGGCTGACAACGAGGAAGGAATCAACACGGCCAAGACCTTGACTTGAACTTCTAGCCACCAGAACTGTGAGAAAACAAATTTCTGTTCTTCAAAGCCACCCACATGTGGTATTTCTGTCACAGTAGCACTAGGTGACTAGGACAGCCAGTTTATGAGACCCTCCCTTCCATTCATTCTTCAAACCTCCTTCAGCCCATGTTGAGCTCGGCTAAGGGTCTCAGTGAGACTGGGTCTCCACCTCAAGGAGCTCATATGTAGTGAGAGACACAGATACCATGACCTGTGGCTGTAGGAGCAGTGGCAGCCACTGGTGTAGAACATCCTTCCAGGTCAAGGCCTGAGGGTGGGCTGGAGGGGCTGCTCAGGAAGGCTTGGAATGTGGAAGATGTCCCCACCTAACAATTACTGGGCTGACAAGTCCCAGGACAGCAGGACAGACTGTTTGACATTGGGCCGGGCCTGGCCACGCCATAAAAACAGAATGAATGGTTTCTATGCCTGAGCATCCTTGGTGGGTATGAGGAGACCAGGGCTGGGGCTGGTAGGGACACACTGGGGCCTGGTCCTGCCATCAGCTTGGACCCAGAAGGCTGGGCTCCAGTCCCAGCCATAGCTGAGACCTCAGCTTTCTCATCTGAATAGTGTCTTCATACTAGAACCTTCTTCACTGCAGTGAGGCAGGGGACTACAAGGAGGACAGGGAGGGAGGCCCGTCTCCAGGAGGCTGGACCACTGACCTGAGAAGGTAAGCCAGGCTCCCCCCACTGCAGCCGCTGAGAGTCTGAGCCCGCCCACCTTTAAGGAAATGCCCTTCCCTCTCCCCACCTCCTTGAGGTCCAGATCTGGGTCTTAACTTGCACTGATGACCAAACTGGCCACCCCATGAGATGCGTGAGGACTAGGGCCAGGCTCCCAGCATAGTGAACCAGGATCTGGGGCTTAGTGTATGTGTGTCTGGAGGGGTGGTTCTGGGAACCTGAATCCCAGGGTGCCCTGGAACCCCACCAAGGTTGAGAATCATGGGTTACAGGGCCTGGGACTGGAGGCTGGATCTATAGGGGTTGTTCCTGACCCACAACCCTTTCATTGACAGGTTCGCCACAGAGGCCTGGTGTCCGTTGTAGGATCACTCCCCAGGGCCTGCGTTCCCACAGCTCCACGTGTCTCCATGCCGTCCTCCTACTGGGGTGTGTACACAGTACCCCCACCCCCTACACACATGTGTGTATACATAGACACAAACACACACACTCATGCAGACATGCACCCTCACTCAGACCATCATCCCCACACCCACACAGTTACACTGACAGTGTTGGGGCTACATGCGAACACGTGGCCTTGCCTGCCAAGTAGGGTTTCCAACTTTAGCAAATAAAAATACAGGGCACTCAGTTAAATGTGGATTTCAGATGAACAACATACATTACATAATATGTATTTTAGCATAAGTATGTTCTGGAGGGAAACCCTGGTGGTGTAGTGGTTAAGTGCTACAGCTGCTGACCAAAAGGTCGGCAGTTCGAATCCACCAGGTGCTCCTAGGAAACTCTGTAGGGCAGTTCTACTCTATCCTATAGGGTCACTGTGAGTCGGAATTGACTTGACGGTGCTGGGTTTGGTTTGGTTTTTGGTATGTTCTGGAGATTGCATGGGATATATTTATACTAAAAGTATTATTCACTGTTTATCTGCAATTCAGATTTAACTGGGCATCCTGTATTTTATCTGATAACCTTACTCCCTGCTCCCAAGACATCTTCCTGGTTGTTCAGACACACTCGTGCCTCTTGTAGATACACCCTGATACTCCAAGCTCTGTTAGGCAGCCTCGGCCTCGGTTTCTGCCCCAGGAGATTCCCCACATCTGAGCCCAGGACACTGGCTGATGTATCCAGGGAAAACTTTTTGCATGAGCGTGGTGGCAGTCAAGCCTGGAAGGTGTTCCCAGAAAGGGGACCGGGGGAGAGAAGCCCGCTTCTGGGCCCCAACCTCTGTTAGGCTCCCACTCTGGGTGAGCAAGCTCCATCACCACCCCATGGCCTCTGTCCAGGTCTCCGGGGTGACATGCTTGTTCCTGGGAAGACAGCAGCCCCCTAGATGGTGGGAGGGCTCAGGATCAGTGATGGTGAAGCTGGAGGTCCTGGAAACAGACTCGGCCAGATGAGAGCCCTGCCAGATAGCTCTATCCAAGGCCAAAATCTCCAAACCCAGGGGCTACTTCAGGCCCGTTTTCTGGGGAGAGGGGTTGACGGCCTGCAGAGGGCGCCCTCCCCCCACAGGTCCCAGGGCATACCTCGCTGGTGGTGGTGCTGGTGCTGGTGCTGGTGGTGAAGGTGGAGGTGGTGTGTGTGAGGGCGTGAGGTTTAGAGACAGGTCAGGCCTGAGAGGAAGGCACTCAGGTCAGAGGTTCTCAACCTGTTGAACCCACTACCCCCTTCTTATGTAAAATACTGTGGATACTGTCTTTGTTGTTGTTGGGTGCTGTTGAGTCAATTCCTATTCATAGCTGACCCCGTGTGACAGAGTAGAACAGCCTCAGAGTGTTTTCTTGGCTGTAATCTTTACAGAAGCATGTTGCCAGGTCTCTCTCCCTTGGAGCCGCTGGGTAGGTTGGAACCGTCAATCTTTCATTTAGCAGCCGAATACTTTACCATTGTGCCAACAGGGCTCCTTGCTTCCTTTCTATCCTGAAATGAAATCCAGATATTACAACCAGTCCAAAGACGTAATTAAAAAAAAAAAATACTGCCTTTATGGTGATATAAAGTAGAATAAAAAGAAGGCAATTGATAATAAAACAAAACGTATTTTAGCCTGCAAATGTCTGCGCACCACAACACTCAGCTATAGATAGAAGCACCTGGAATGTGACAGATACCAACGCAGGTGCATACAGGGGTGCTGTCCTGGTGACTCAAATGCCTGACGTGAATTTCTGAAAGACGAGTATTTCTTGGTAAGGTCCCAAGCTAAACAAAGTACACAGCTTTCTCGACATCCCTAGTAGTTGCAGTCCTAAGTAATTCAGTATCTGTTAAACCACACAATGAAATACATTGTGCTTATATGTAAAGCCATCAACTGCTAACCAAAAGGTTGGTGGTTTGAAACTACCAGGGGCTCCTTTGGAGAAAGATGTGGCAGTCTGCTTCCATAAAGATTTACAGACTTGGAAACCCTATATGGTGGCTGTGAGTCAAAATCGACTCCATGGCAGTGGGTTTTATATGTAAAACAGAGGGCCTAAAGCCCCCCCAAAAAACAAAAACAAAACCATTGCCGTCGGGTCCTATAGGGTTTCCAAGGAGCAGCTAGTGGATTCGAACTGCCAGCCTTTTGGTTTGTGGTCAAGCCCTTAACCACTGTACCACCAGGACTCCGAGTTAGTGCCTAGACTTGGAGAATTATAAACAGGTTTCTCACTGATATGGAAGACAGGACAATTGTTTGTTGCAGGACCCACCATTGCCCTACCACCAATGGTGCCGCCCCCCCCGCCCCACCATGGTGACAACCAAAACTCATATCTATAATTTTATAAAACAGGCCCTAGGGGCAGCAGCCACTCTCGGAGGACCAGCACCAGGAGGCCACACAGGCAAATCGGAGTTCCTGGCTTCCGGCTTGGCCCCAGCACTGCAGCCTGGGGCCACTTCACCCCCAGCTTACAGGCGTCCTCCTCTGAAATCTGCCAGTGCCTACAGTTTGTGCCAAAGATGGCGGCCTGTGAGCTGTTTGGGGCAGGAGAAAAGAGGCAGGATTGACTGTGCCCCTCACTTCCCTCCCCTCCAGGGGCTTTCTGTCTGGAGCAGGATGGGGAGGTGACAGCCATTTGTCAAATTGTGATGGAGATCTCTTGTCTAGAAGGATTTCCAACAGCTGCCCTGGCTGTTGGAAGTGCGGTTGGCCCCTTCAAGGATGGTCTTGGCTGTAGAGTCACATCTCTCAAGTCACCCCTTTCCAGGGTGGCCCCATGGTGAGCTGATTGAGGCAGGAATACCAAGGCCTGGCCACCTCAGCCCACTCAGGACACCTCTGAAGGGCCATGTGTGGCGAGAGCTCCTCATGGGGTTGGCTGAGGTGTCACTGGGCCTGGGTTGCAGCTCCACTTCTCCCTCTGCCCCTTCCTGCTTCCCTCCCCTCTTGACCCCAACGGTGTTGATCCCAACGGCTTCCTTAGTAAACGTCTTCTTCTCAAAACTCCATCTCCGAGTCTGTTTCTCCAAGAGCTCACCTTGGTACACAGGCAACATTGGGCAGTGTTGGTGGATCATGTGACCAAAGTCCTGAAAGGGAGCATGAGGAAGAGGGGTCATTCCTGCTGGGGCCATCTGGGAGGGCCCTCTAGGGGAGGTGGGGTTGGGCCATCTTGAAGGACAGGTAGGACTTTAATAGTCTGAGACTGGGAGGAGGTGAAGGTCACTCTGGCTGACTGCCATCCTCCTCCTCCTCCCAGGGCTGTGCGTGGCCACCTCTATCTCATTGTCCAGTCCACTGTCCGGTCTTCAGCTCCAAAATGTCTCCTCCCAGGGGGCTCCCCTGGTTACTGCATCTAAAGTAGCCCCCACCACACACACTTTCTCTCTACCACTTTTTTCTTCTCTTCCTCGAAGTTCTCAGCACCTGAAATTCCTATCTATTCAGTTGTTTCCTGTCTCTCTGTTCTTAGGTGTTTTGTTCACCAGTGCATTCCAGTGCTTAGATTAGTGCCTGACACACAGTAGGCATTTAATACATATTTCTTGAATGAATGGATGGATGGGTGGATGGATGGAGGGATGGATGGGTGGGGGGGGTGGATGGACAGACAGATGGATGGATGGATGAATCACAGGATGTGGCACATGGCAGGTGGTTGGTAAGTTTCAGAACCCTCCCTGGGGATGGCTGTAGGGGAACGTCTGGACATTCCCCAAGACAAGGAGGTCTTCCTGTCTAGGTAGTCATTTTCCCTAAAGGTGAGGGGAGGGACTCAGAAATATTGTTGAATGACTAAGGGGTAGACAGAGCACTGGATTGGGAGTCTAAAGATCTGAACTTGTCCCTTCTATCACTGGCCATTGGAAGCCAGTGGCCTTGGCTTTGGCCTTTCCCAGGTGTCCTGAGTCCTTGGCGAGGTTCGGTGCCCTGGCTGTGGCTGGGCCAGTTAGGTCAAGGTCCTGTGCTAAGTTCTGCCTAGGAATGCAAGAGCTATTAGTCTTTCAATCCTCAGTTTTCTCCTCTTTAAAGTGGGGGTAATCATGTCACACAAGGATATTGTGAGGATTGAATTCATTAATTCTTATATTCAGCAATCATGTGTTGAACACCTGCTCTATGCCACGTACAGCTCTGGGCACTGGGGCTGCAGGCAAACAAAACAGCAGACACCTGCAAGAAGGGTCCCAGCAGAACACTGACATGCAGCCTGTGTGGGGTGAGCACACACAGACACTGGCTTCGGGCAGACATCTAAGGCCCGGGAGTGGACCTTCCCGCAGGCCCAGGAGCGGGTCCCCAGCTCCCTGATCACTGGGAGAGCATGGCCACCTCTCCAGAGCTTGTGGTTGCTGGTGCCGTAGAGTCGATTCCGGCTCATAGTGACCCCATGGGACAGAACAGAACTGCCCCATAGAGTTTCCTAGGCTGTAATCTTTACGGGAACGGACTACCAGCTCTTTCTCCTGTGGAACCACTAGTGGGTTTGAACCTCCAACCTTTCAGTTAGCAGCAGAACACTTAACTGTTATGCCACCAGGGCTCCTGAGCTTAGGGCATGCAAGTGATGCCAACATCAGTGCCTCCACCTTTGGCCCCATCCAGGGATTGAGAATGTTTGCCCATAGGTGTCTCTTGGGATATTTAAAGCAATTAAGATAAGACTGAGCAGGTATTGATTCAGCAGATATTATTGACCACCTGCTGTGTGCAGGTCCACTCCCTTCAGGGAGCCTTCCCAGATTGCCCTCAGCAGGGCATAGTCCCTGGGGCCCCACAGCCCCAGCCTGCTCCTCTCTTGCAGCACTTTGTTCCCACACCCCACCCCACCCCACTGAGGGTCCATATCATGCCTCCATCCCTGCTTCTGGCTGGGAGAGCTGTTAGGGAAAGTTACCCAAGAAGGCAACTATTTGAGGTCCTGAAAATTTTACTTGAAAAAAATAGAGGCCAAAATAGAAGCTTCTGCTTTGCCCTTGCTGTTCTAAGGCCAAGGCCCTTACATTTCTCTCCCTGTTCTTCGAACTTAAATGACTCCATTATCGACATCTGCCGCCCTCCCTTTGGACCCTTTTCTGAATCTTGAGCTCCGGTCCTAGTCCACTGCCTTCTGTCACCGACACTCCCAGCCTCTACATTTCCCCTAACAAATCCTCCCTCCCCACCACCCCATAGGTGTCTGATGGGTGCATAGTGGGTGTTGTTGATGAGCACTGTGGGAAGGGGTGGGGCTGGAACCCTGGCATTTGCACTCCTGGCTGCCTGGGCTTGACTGAGTCACGTGCTCTGAGCCTAAGTTTCCTGGGGGGTAAAATGGGACAGGTATGTTCACTGTCATGGGGGCCTAATGTGAGCCTAGGCATCTCGTGATCCAGACATGTTGGAGCACAGAGAGGTGGGGAGGGCTGCTGGGGGTCAGAGAAGGCTCCTGGGCAGGAGTCACCCTTAGGAAGAGAGTCAGACTGAAGGACTGGCCCAGACTGGAGGGGTCATCTGGGCACAGCTGGGGTCCTTAAGTGTCACCGGGAGAGGGGCTGCTTGATTCCAGCCAAAGTGGGTCATGAGAGAAGGAAAAAAAAGGCAGAAAACTCATGTTTATGAGCTGTTCTTTCCTGTGAATTCACATGAAATATCTTTTGGGGACTGCTAAAAATACTTGGGGGAATTTTCAGGGAGCCATGTAGGTGGCCTTGGCAGGTGGTCACAGCCTGTGTATAATCAGGATTATGCACAGATCTAAGCTCTGAATGACACAATGTCACCGATGTCACCAATGCTGACAGCGTGGGCTGCTTCTACCCCGTTGGTGGGCCCGTAAGCACCTAACCAAGCACCTAACCAAGCACCTAACCCACGGTGGACGCTCAGCAGTTACAGAAGAAAGGAGAGATATCTGTGTATGTACAGTAAAGCCTGTGAAGGCTGGAACCTGTGTAAGGTGGAAACCTGTCAGAGTAGGAAAATTCTAGTTTTCCACTGAAAGGAGCGATAGAAAAGTCGTAAGACTGCACACAGTCAAAGGCAGAAAACTTTAGAGACCTGGAAAAATAAGGCAGTCCCCTCGAGTTCCAGCTCTCACAGTTTTCACTGTGTTATGTGCGTGCTGAGCATCTTTTTGTGGGTTGTCTGTGCTGCTATTCTTCTGGCAGACAGCAGAGAGCTGGTGCATTAGAGTGGATGGCTGAGTCTGTGAAGGTCCTAGCTGAACACCAGGAGCCAGGAGGCTGCTGACGTCAGGGAGCAGGAATGCAGCCTGTCTGCAAGCAAGCTGATGATGGATGGAGGGGAAATGCTGCATTCTTTCCTACCAGGTAGTTGCCCTGTGTGTGTGTGTGTGTGTGTGTGTGCGCGCGCGCGTGTGCGTGTGTGTGGCAGGAACCCTGGAGAATGACATTTAAATGGCTGAGCTCCAAGATGACATTTTTACATTAAAAGTCACTTGGGGCTTGCTTCCAGCTGTATTCCTGGCGCCCTCAGGAACGACTTGCCGGCTGGCTGGCTGGATTTCAGGTGCTGAGATAGGGTGGCCAATGACACTCTCAGGCCAGGGTCTGCTTGGAGTGTCCTGCCAGCTGCCCTTCCCTTTGCCCAAAGGCCTCCTGTGGCTCCTTCTATGTTGCTGCCCTGCCATCCTCCAGGCCCAGCTTCCATCTCTAGGTTTAAGTTGGCTGTTCCTCTTGTCCTAGCCCGTGGAAAGGGTAGAGGGGGAGAGGAAGGCATGCCCTTCCCCTTTAAGAGTACAAACTGGAAGTTGCACACATCACAGTCGATCACACCCAAGTGAAGTGGCCCCACCTAGCTACATGGATGCCAGGAAAAGTGATATTTAGCTGGGTGGCCACGTGCTTAGCCAAGACATAGGGGCTGTATTATTAAAGGAAGAAGGAAAGAACAAATAATCAAGAACAGTTAGAAGTTTTGCCCATAAAGCCCGAGATGTGGAGAGTGGTTTGGGAAAAGGTGAGCATGGAGGCAGGGAGACCAGGTAAGAGACCATCGTAGTATTCCAGGTGAGAATTGTGGCGCCTGGATAGGAGGTAGCAGCTGGGATGAGACAAGATCCCAGAAATACTTAGGGGGTAAGATCAACAGTTTTGGCACCCATTGCCATCGAGTCAATTCTGCCTTATAGCAAACCTACAGGACAGAGTAGAACTGCCCCATGGGGTTTCCAAGGTCGCTATGGGTCAGAATTGACTCCACGGCAGCAGGAATCTTTACGGGAGCAGACTCACATTTTTTTCCCCAGCAGAGCAGCAGGTGGGTTCAAACCACCAAACTTTCAGTTAGCAGCTGAATGATTAACCACTGCACCACCAGGGCTCCTAGGATCAACAGGATTTGGTGATTAGTTAAACATTGAGAGTGAAGGACTTGGAGGAAATCAGGGACAACTTATGTATCTGGCATGAAGATTAGCTGTATTATTCAGCAAACCCTTACTGAGTTGATCCCATACGCCAGGCACCATGCCTTGGCCCTATTGGAGGTGAGCGGCACCCTCTCTGTCCTTGCAGGCAACAAAGGAAGAGCAGCCAGATGCTTGGAAACCAGTTAGGACCAACTGTGGGTGGACAGGATTTCAGGGGAAGCAGAATTTACCTTCAGGCGCGGGGCATTAGACTGGCTGGAACAGCCCTAGAAATGGAGGCAGGCATTCCAGGTGGGTAAGCAGCAGGACCCAAGGCCTGGAGGTGGCATATGTTACCAGGAACCACCAGTGACCACACTGGAGCAGCAGAACGAGTGCGGTTTTGGAACCAGATGGACTTGAATTCGAACTCTGCTTCTGTTCTCATGCATTGCTTCTGGGATTGTAAGTTCGATCAGCCTCTATGGTAGACTACTTGGCATTACCTATCAGAACTATAAACACACACACCCCCTAAGCTAGCTAGTCCACTTCCAGGAATTCAGCCTACAGACGTACTCACACATGTGTGAAGCATCAAATGTACAAGGCAAGATTCATTGCTGCATTAGTTTTGTAATTGCAAAAGGTTGGAAACAACCCAACTGTCCATCAGTATGAGACTGGTTAAATACATTAGGATATATTCATGCAATTGAACACTATGTGAAAAAAATAGTATGTACTAATATGGAAAAATCTCCAAGATATATTCTAAGTGAAAAACACAACGTATAGATAGATTAGTTTATACACGGTATGAGTCCCTGGGTGGCACAGATGGTTAAGTGCTCAAGTACTAGCCAAAAAGTTGAGCGTTCAAACCCACCCAGAGGCACCTCAGAAGACAGGCCTGGCAGTCTGCTTCCAAAAGGTCACAGCCTTGAAAATACTGTGAAGAAGTCTATTCTGCACACATGGTGTTGTCATGAGTTGGAATTGATTCGATAGCAACTAACAACAACAATAGCATACAGTTTACTACCTTTTAGGTACAGAAAAAAAGAGGAGGGGAGGCTATCTATCTATATCTGGTTATCTGTCTAACTGTGGGAAACCCTGGTGGCATAGTGGTTAAGCGCTACAGCTGCAAACCAAATCCACCAGGCGCTCCTTGGAAACTCTATGGGGCAGTTCTACTCTGTCCTATAGGGTCACTATGAGTCGGAATCGACTCGACGGCACTGGGTTTGGCTTGGTTTGGATCTAACTGTGTGTGTGTGTGTTTCTGTGCGTGTGTGTGTGCATATTTGTTTGCATACTCATAGAATATCTTTGAAATGACACACAAGCCCAGTTGCTTTCAGGAAGGAGAACCAGGTGACTGGGAGGCAGCGTTGGCAGGCAGGCTTTTTCACTGTACTCTTTTCTGCCATTTGGTAGCTGTGTGACTTTGAGCAAGTCACTGGGCCTCCCTGAGCCTCAGAGTATGTTTTTGAAAAACAGCGATAATACCATCGGCCGGGTAAGGATAATCAGAGCTGCCTGGCAAAAGGGCATTGCCACACACCTTCCTTCCATCTCGTCTTTTCTTCATCATCCGGGCTGCTAAGCCTTTCCTGGCTCACCACTCACGTATGGGTGCTGCCCACCCAGATTTGCTGGTGTTTGGGCATTGGGGTGAGGGACACTTGACCACTGTCCCCACGACTCCCTGACATCAGCAGCCGAGATGGGGAGCCCGGGGGGGGAACAGGTTTGGGGGTGCAGAGTGTGAGGCCAGGTCTGGTCAGGTTGAGTGTGGCATTTCTGATGGATTAAGATGTCCGTGTTGGTGATAGAGATTTGAGAGTCTTCAGACTCCTCCACTTAAAAGGGATAATCATTACAGTAATAACTGCTAACATTTATTGAGGACGTCCATGCATCATCTCGTTTAAACCTCTCAGCAGCCTTTGAAGTAGACCCTATCTCCAAAATGACTAGGTTAGGAAATGGTGGGCTGGGATTCCAAACCAGAATCCAGGATTCAAATTTAAAGCAGGTTCTCAATGTCAGCAATTTGGGGGTTAGCAGAGGTTTTCTGTGAAAGGCCAGATAGTAAATATTTTAGGGTTTGTGGGCCAGTTGTAGTGTGAAGGCAGACGGAGACCACATGTAACAAATGAGCATGCCTATGAGCCAATAAAATTTTATTGTTGGGCCCTGAAATTTGAATTTGATATAACTTTCATGTGTCACAAAATATTATTCTCTTCGGATTTTTTTCAACCTCTTAAAAAAGTAAAACTGTTGTTAGCTCATGGGCTATGTGGCCCCTGAGCCGTGGTTTGCCCTGCCCCCTCTTACCCCCCTCCCCCGCCCCCACACACACACTGTGACCATCGGAAAAGCCACCACTGCCACCAGTGCCTTCTTCAGGGTTGATTTTTGCCGTTAGGCTGTGATGCTAATACCTGCCCCTCAAGGGGTGATGCTAGCTTCCAGATTAGAGGAGGAAGGGGCGGAGCCTGGGCACTTTCCCCCCAGAAGTCCAGGCTCTTTGAAGATCTGGCTCCTTCTAAATGAGAAACAGGCCTTCTCAAGGGCCTGACTCTCCCAAGGAACTGGGGTCAATCTCGGGGCAGGAAGCAGGGGGGCAAAGGTTGGCCCCCAAGTCTGGCCTTTCTCCTGCCCTGCGTTACACCAGGCCCATGCCTGGCCCTGGGCACTCTGGATGGGGCCAGCTCAGGTAAGCTGAGGCCCAGGGCAGGGAGCACTGAGGCTCGAGAAGGGGGAGGGACGGATCTGGTCAGGATAGGGAGGCTGGGGGAGGCTATGGTGTCTTCTGAGAGGAAGGGGGTTGGAGATTTTCTTTGAAAGCCTGCCTCAGAGTGTGGGGGGCTCAAATGAGGAGGCTTGTCCGGCCTACCTTCTTCAAAGAAACATTCTTCAAAGATAGCTGCTCTTATCTCTTCTCTGTTCTCTATTTTTGGCTGCTCTCCTCTTCCCAGCCCTCTTTACTTCCTCTTGACCTCTCTGGTCCCCTGCCAACACAGAGTGCCTCTGCTGCCTCCCAACCTTTACTCAGGCAGCTCCGTCTGCCAGGAGCTCCTGTCTCCCTTTTCTCCCTGGAAAGATACTGTCACCGGATTCAACTCATCCTCTCTTTAGTGAGCTGGGGACCGGGCATTTGGTCTGGGAGCGTATCTTTCTGGGTGATGGACATATAACACCAGTTGTTGTCAAGCTGACTGTAACTCATGGCAACCCCATGTGTATCAGGGTAGAACTGTGCTCCATAGGGTTTTGGAAGTAGATCACCAGGCGTTTCTTCCGAGGTACCTCTGGGGGGACTCAAACCTCTAACCTTTTTGTTAGCAGCCAAGCATGTTAACTGTTTGTACCACCCAGGGACTCTGGTGGGAATATGGAGCTGGCCTTCTAGGGACCACTTCTCAGAAGGCAACTCCAGACCCCTCAGCCAGGCATTCAAGGCCTTTTGTGATCTGCCTCACGCTTTGTCTCCACTCTAGCTGCCACTTTCTGTTCTCATTGAACTTACAGCCTAGTCAGGGGGGCGGGGGGATAGCCTAACCCAGTGCTGCCCAATGAAATATAATGAGAGCCTCAAACGCAGTTTCCATTTTTTTAGTAGCTACATTAAAAAGGAAACAGTTATACTTAGATTTTTTCCCCTTTTTTAGAATTAAATTTGGTGTTGTTGGGAATATACACAGCAAAACACACACCAATTCTACCTTTTCTGCAGGTACGCTTAGTGACATTGATTGCACTCCTCGGGCTGTGTAGCCATTCTCAGCCTTCTTTTCTGAGTCTGTCCTTCCCCATTCACATGAACTCACTGCCCCCTAAGGTTCCTATCTAATCTTTCCAGTCTCTGCTGTCACTTTGATCCCATATAGATAGTTCTTAAAAGAGCTTAATGCTCAAGACATTCTTTACTAGTTAAGCTAAACTATTGCTTGGTTTTAAGAAGACCTCAGGAGATACGTTTGGTTTAAGGTTTAAAGATTATCTCAGGGCAATAATAGGTATTAAAAAAAAAAAAAAACCAAACCCACTGCTGTCAAGTCGATTCTGGCTCATAGTGACCCTATAGGACAGAGTAGAACTGCCCCATAGGGTTTCCAAGGAGTGGCTGGTGGATTTGAACTGCTGACCTTTTGGTTAGTAGCCGAACTCTTGACCACTGTGTGACCAGGGCTCCTAATAATAGGTATAATTCATTTTAATAATATATTTTGCTTAATCCATTATATCCAAAATCATTTCAACGTATGATCAGTATAAGAAATTATTGAGACACTTCACTTCCTTTTCTCACTCTAAATCTTCAAGCTCCATTGTACATTTTACTACAGTGCCTCTCAGTTCAGACTGTGACCACATTTCAGGTGCTCAAGATCCACACCTGCCATGTGTGGATCTTGAGCACCTGAAATGTGGTCACAGTCTGAACTGAGAGGCACTGTAGTAAAATGTACAATGCATTTAACCCACTGTGCTGCCCAGCTCAGGTCTCACCTCACGCTGACCCCCAACCCTCCACCCTAAAAACTGAATGAGGGAGGATAAGGTAAGTATCATAGAAAGTCCTATTGGAGATTAAACTTGAGGGCTTTAGCTTTCTTTTTGCTTCAGTTTCTTAGGAAAGATGTAAGGCGCACCTTTGCAAAGGTAGATTATGCCTGTTGAAAGCTTCGTGTGCATCTCAGAGTCCTGGGCCCTGTGGGAGACAACCAAGGTGGCTTGCACGTGGGTCCCCAGAAGACAGTTCAGGTGGCTGTGCTCAGGAGCAGGGTTGGCTGCTGTGGGAAGCTCCATGCCCCAGGAGAACAGGGGAGTGGGCTCCCGTCCAGATCAGGCTTTGGAAAGGCCCTGTGGGCCTAGATGGATGGCCCGTGGTTGGAGTCCCCTTTCTGATTCAGGGCGGCCAGTCTGTTATGAGCAGGGAAGGTTTCTAGGCCAGGTGTCCTCCTTCTTTCTCTCAGCCCTTCCTTGCAACCTTTCCTCTCTCATGCCCCCTTCATTTCACTGCCCCAGAAGTCATGAGGTGAGTGGCCCAGGTGAAAAAGCCTGCATCTTCCCATTCTCTTTGGAATGCCCAGGCTCAGTCTGGCTCCAGAGGTCCGTCCTAGAAGAAGGGGCTAGCAGATGCTGGCTTCTGTCCACCTGGAGGCCTGACCTCACCTACAGGTGCCCCCCCAATCTGTCCATTGTGACTGGGGCAGGCAGCATGACCTGCCTGTCTGTGGCTTCAAATGCTAGCTCCTTCCACTCAGAGTCACTCATAGAATGTGTATGGGTGTGTGAAGAGGGACTTCCAGGCTGGGGGTGATGCAGGAGGCTGTCTGGGGCACAGGGATGATGGCTGGGGTCTCCAGGGCAGGCCTGGCATAAAGGGTCATTCATTCCTGACAGGTGTGTTGGGGTGCTGGGCCCGGCCAGGGCCAGCCACAGCTTTCAGCAGGATTTAATCAGGGCTGAGGTGCGCCCCTCCCTCCAGAACGCTCAGGCTGTGCTCTGGGAGAGCTAGCTGTTTCATATTGGGACCCCACGTGGGCAACAGAAAGCCAGTCTGGGCCAACTGACCACAGGGCCACAGGGGTCCTGGGCAACCAGCTGGCCCAGCTCCTCCCTTGGTGGGAAGAGGAAATGAGGACTGATTCAGGGTCAACAGGTGCTGGATGCTGTATGTGATTTAGCTTATTTCGCTTCATACGACTCTCTGAGGTGGTGCTCATTAGCCCATTTTACAGATGAGAAAATCAAGGTTCAGAGGCTTTATGAGCTTGGAAGAGGCTTGTGACTGGCAAGTGGCAGAGCTGGTATTCCAGCCCCAGCCTTCCTCACTGGGCCCTACAGATGTGCCTCCTGAGGGGAGTTCACTGCTCCCTCAGCTTCTCTCCTTCCTTCAGGTCTTTGTGTGACAGGATGTGAGGGCAGAGAGGGAGGATTTCAGGAAGCAAAACAGGCAATATCGTAGGTGTCTCAGGTGAGCAAGAAACAGAGCTTTATTTTTTTATCATTCTGCTTAGTGTCCACCCCCGGCCCTCTTTGGGCAGTCGCTCCCCTTTTGCCCCAGCCTCCTCAGCTGTGGCCTGGAGGTTAGATTTAGAGGGTCTGCCAAGTCCCCTCAAGCTCTCAGAACTATTGTTTGAGCCCACACAGACGAGAACCCTAACTTTGCCCCCTGTATTTGGCCCTTCACAGGCCTGGGAGGAGGCCAGAGGCTTGAGCTGTTGGACTTCCGAAAAGTCAGGCCAGGGAGATGCTGCTCCAGGGTCTGGACAGAGAAGAGAAATCAGCCGTGGAGCAAGAGGGCAGCTGCTGGAGCCAGGCAGCCCAGGACATGGGATCGCAGAAAACAGGGCCTTAGAGATCATCCAGCCAGTCCAATTCTCTCTGCCAGAGCAAACTGAGGCCCAGAGAGGGAAAGTGGCTTGGCTAAGGTAACACAGCAAGTGGGTGGCTGGGCTGACATTAGATGCCTGGTCTCCTGGCTCCTCCCCCAGTGCTATCTCCACCCTGCTCAGGACCTCCGATATTGTCGAGTACTCTTCCCAAGGAGTCCCCTCCCGCCCAGCACATTCCCCTTGCTCAGGTCTGACAGATAGAGCTGGCAGGACTTCACAGGCAGGGGGCATGAGAGGCTGAAACCCCGCTCTGAGCTGCTGGAAGAGCTGTGGGCTGGTGCCCAGCAGAGTGTGGGGTTTGAATCTGGGTCTTTTTGTTTGGCAGGGTCTTGGCTCCAGGCAGGCCTTCTCAGACTTTAACACTAAACACTTTTAGTGTAGTAATAGTAGCAAGAAAAAACAGCTGCCGTTGAGTCAACTCCTGTGCCCCATAGGGCTTTCAATGGCTGATATTTTAGAAGTAGATCACCAGGCCTTTCTTCCAAGGTACCTTTGTGTGGCCCTCAACCTCTAACCTTTTGGTTAGCAGCCAAGAACATTAACTGTTTGTACACCAGGAGAGGCCCCATTTATTGAGAGCTTCTGCTGTTTCAGGCACTGTTCTGAGTGCTTTACATGCATTTAACCCTCATAACAGCCTTGTCGGGGAAGGAGATATTATTATGACCATTTTACAGATGAGGAAACCTAAGTGCGTGGTCACTGAGCGAAAGATAGAGGAGAACAAGTTTCTATTCCCACAAGACTAAAATCACTTTAAAGGTTTTGCTCTGAAAAATCTGGGGCAGAGCTGCACTGTAACACCCATTTGTGAAGTTTCAACCAAAACGCAGTGCATTATGGGAAATCTGGCAAGGATCATGGGTGGTGGCTGCACATAATTAACATAACTGAAGTCACTAAATCGTACACCTAAAATGTTGAATTGGTCAATGTAGTGAGCGTTATATATATTTTTATAACAAACAAAAAAACTAAAAACACAGTGCGTTAAGTGACTTCACTTTTCCCATCTAAATCTTGGTGTCAAATTAAACTCCAGGCAGGGTGGTTTCCTGGGACACTTGAGTGAGCCACCCCCAGGGGGCACTCATGGCCCATCAGGCAGTAAGGTTCCGGCCAGGGAGCAGGAGACACCCTCCTGGAGAGGGGGTGCTTTCAACTCCATAGGCTGATTCCCCAACCCTATTATGAGAGGCTGCCTGGAGGGTCTGCCCCTGCCCAGAGTGGTCCAAGGAAGACTTCAAGGAATTTGTGTGCAAAATGGTTTGTGGAAGACAAAGAGGTCATTTCAGGGAGAGGGTCCACACTGCTATCATTAGTTATCACAGAGGGGCTGGGAGTCCCTCATGGTTGGGAACCTACTCCAGTCCAGTCCCAGAACAGGGAGCTGTCTCTTGCACCATGGCTGCCCGGCCACTTTGGTGTCCCCCAGGCAGGGTGGACAACTCAAACTTCTCTAACCACCCTGAGAAAAAGGCCAAAAGAGAACCCCATGTACTCTCCAAAGTAGGAACCTCTTAGAAAATGCCCCCTATCTGCCTTCTGCCACCCACTCTGCCCCTGCCTGAACAGTATCCAGGACCCCTGTGTAGGGCAGGAAGGAGAAAGCCTGGCTCTGCCCTTACCTGTCTGGTGTCATCTCCCCTCTGGGCCTCAGTTTCCTCACTTGTAAAATGGGAACTTCAGTGACTGCTTCGTAGGGTGGTTCTGAGACTCACAGGAGATGATTCTCAGGGAAGGCAGTCTGTTACACTCACAGAACTGGGCACTGGGTTCTATTCCCTGCCTTCCCGGGGGGCTGTGTCCCTTGCCAGCCATTGTTGGCTGACGTTCCTTTTCCTCCAGGGTTGAAACTCCTTGTCCTACAGAGCGGACACAGGCAGGCATTTTCATGACTAGGCCCTCCCTGCTGCAGTGGGACAGCGTCTGTCTCCCCCTAAAATGTAGCAGGAGCCCTGGTGGCACAGCGGTTAAGAGCTTGGCTGCTAACCAAAAGTCTGGCAGTTCGAATCCACCAACCACTCCTTGGAAACCATATGGGGCAGTTTTACTCTGTCCTATAGGGTCGCTATGAGTTGGAAATGACTCAACAGCAATGGATTTGGATTTTGGAAAATGTAACAAAGAAGCCCTGGTGGCAGAGTGATTAAACCCTCAGCTGCTAACAGAAAGGGCAGTAGTTCAAACCCACCCATTGGCTCTGCGGGAGAAAGACCTGGCGATCTGCTCCTGTAAAGATTACAGCCATGAAAACTCTGTGGGGCAGCTCCACTCTGTCACGTGGGGGTCACCATGAGTTGGAATCGACTCGACGGCACCTAACAAAAACAACAACATGTACTTGGTAGGAAGTGTAACCGAGCTAGAATGGAAGCTCCACAGGGCAGGGGTTTTGTGTGTTCACTGCTGTATCCCCAGGCCTAGGACAGTGCCTGGCACATATAGGTGCTCAATAAATAGTTGTTGAACAACAGGCAATGGGGAAGGGGTGTCCAGACATGGGTAAGGAATGGCTAGGGACGGGCTAGGACATTATCTCACTGAAAATTGTGTTTCTGCCAAACTTTCTGGATGACCTTGGGTAAGTCCTTTCTCCTCTCTGGACCTCAGTTTCCCCATCTATAAAAAGGAGGAATTGGTGAGTACAATAAGTCAGTCACAAAAAGATAAATCCTGTATGATCCCACTTACATGAAATAGGGAAATGTACAGAGACCGAAGCTTATTAGTGGTTACCAGGGGTGGCGGGAGGGGAAAGAGGAGCCATAGCTTAGGGGGCACTGATGGAATGTAACTGATAATGGTAGTGGGATGATTTGCAAAAGGGTAGTGACAATGATGGCACGACATGATGAATGTAATCAATGTCACTGGATTATATGTGCAAAAATTGTTGAATTGGCAAATGTTTTGTTACAGATATCTTTGTTGTCGTTGGGTGCCGTCAAATTGATTTTGGCTCGTAGTGACCCCATGCAACAGAGTAGAACCGGGACATAGAGCTTTCTAGGCTGTAATCTGTACAGGAGCAGGTATCACCCGGTCTTTCTCCAGTGGAGTGGCTGGATGGGTTTGAACAACCAACGTTTCATTTAGCTACTGAGCACTTAACTGTTGCATCACCAGGGCTCTTTATATATTTTTACTACAACTAAAAAAAGAGAGAATTGGCCCAGCGGGGGTCTCCAGGCCTTGTCCACTCTGACATTCTGTCCATTCATAGGAAGCTTGACCAACCCAAGCTGTCCTGAGGGTAGGACTGGATAGGGAGGAGGAGGGATGGGCAGGAGCAGCCCAGGGGGCCAGCAGGGGGCCAGAGGGGCTGCCAAGGTAGGGGTGTGGCAGGAGGGCAGTCATTCTACTGTGAAACCAGACCCAGACCTGGACCGGGGAGCAGAGACTGTGGGCAAATTTCTGCTGCCACCCGTAGGAGCAAGCATTTCTCCTCCTGTCCCCAGCCCTTCCCACCTGCAGGACCCTTCCTGGCTCAGCAGAAGGAGGAGCTGCAGGCACACACTCCTCGAGTGGCAGAGTAAGATGACCCAAGACTTCTAGGGTCTAAACAGATCTGCTGCTTGAAGCTCTATGGAAAAGATGTTGGTCTCTGGCTGGACCCCTGCCCCACTCTTTGAGCCTGGGTTGAAACTGGCCCTGGGGAGATTGGGGGGTTGACGCAGCGATGCTTTCGTTTAGCTCTGTGATATCATGAACTGTTAAATACTAACCCTTCCATCACTTCCCTTCTGTCTTCTGTCTTTGAATTTCTTCTGGAAACAGCTGAGAGTGAGCTGCCAATTACTTTTCTTCTATAACCTCATATAGAGACACAGCCGGGAACATGATTACACATCTTTTCTTGTTTAACTGAAACAATAGATTTCGTCACTATATAGCATGCATTTTGTTGCCCTGGTAGGTAATGACTGTTAAAATGAGATTTCCTGTGTCCTTCTGAGAAAGTTCTAGAGCGTTGCCTGTCCCCCGGCCCCCCAAAGTAGCACTGTCTCTGACAACCACTAAAATAGCCCTAACTACAACCCAATTGCATTAAAAATTACTTACAATGAAAGTAGTATGTGCTTTTGTGTGAACGTAACATTACAGACTCATATGTATGAGGTTAAAGGAGAAGTGAAATTCTCTCTGCTTCTCTACCTCATTGTCTAATGTTAGCAGTTTTGGAGTATATCATTCCAGACATTTCTATGCCTATATAAACTTCAGACGTACTTTATATCATTTTTTGTACAAATTAAATTATAATCTGCATAACGTTCTGCAACACATATGCCCTTCCAAGCTGCACACGTGTGTCCTCTCATCCTTGGAATGGCTGTGTTAATGGGCAGCTGGGTGGTTTCCAGTTTTCCGGTATTGCGAACAGTGCTAATATGACACTTTGTACCTAATCTTTGTGTGCGTGCATGAGTTTATCTGCAAGGTAACTTTCTAGAAGTGGAATTATTCAGTCAAAGAATATGCATATTTAAAATGTTGGTAGATATCACCAAACTGCCGAACTCAAAATTTCCGTGCATTTACATGTCCATGAACTGTGTGTGCTATTGCCTATTTCCACATGCTATGTATGACCAGGCCATTTTTAAAAAATCTTCGTTAGCCTGATAGGTGAGGGTTTTAATTTGCATTTCTTTAACTGTCAGTGAAATTCAATATTTCCTTTTACACATATGGTTCTTTTATACTTTTCCTGATATCCATTGCCCACTCTTCTCTTGGGTTGCTGATCTGTTTCTTATTGATTGTAAAGGTGCTTTACATAGAAAGGACTTCATAAAACTAATCTTTTTTTTTTTTTTTAATAATTTTTATTGTGCTTTAAGTGAAAGTTTACAAATCAGGTCAGTCTCTCACATAAAAACTTATATACACCTTGCTACATACTCCAGATTACTCTCCCCATAATGAGACAGCCCGCTCCCTCCTTCCACTCTCTCTTTTCATGTCCATTTCGCCAGCTTCTAACCCCCTCCACCCTCTCATCTCCCCTCCAGGCAGGAGATGCCAACATAGCCTCAAGTGTCCACCTGATCCAAGAAGCTCACTCCTCACCAGCATCCCTCTCCAACCCATTGTCTAGTCCAATCACTGTCTGAAGAGTTGGCTTCGGGAATGGTTCCTGTCCTGGGCCAACAGAAGGTCTGGAGGCCATGACCACTGGGGTCCTTCCAGTCTCGGTCAGACCATTCAGTCTGGTCTTTTTATGAGAATTTGTGGTCTGCATCCCACTGTTCTCCTGCTCCCTCAGGGGTTCTCTGTTGTCATAAAACTAATCTTTTGCTTGCCATCATTACCGGAAAATATTTTCTTAAAAATTTTTTAACTTTATTTACTCATTTCTAAAATCTTATGTAGCAACAGTATTGCTATTTCCTTTATGGAGTTCTGATTTCTTGCATAGTTGCATTTTTAACTCTGCAACCCAGTGACCGTGAAGGTTCTTAAGCCACATATTGAGATTTCGGGGAGAAAGGGTTTAGCTCTTTGTGGATGAAGGCAGAGGATGCAGAGCGCCTGTCCTTGACTAGGTCTGCAATTTGAGATCTGGAGGGAGAAAGGGCAGCTGAGAGGCAGCATGGTGTGATGGAGAGAGGTCCTAGACCTTAGCGCCCCTGACAGCCTCCTTGGCCTCAATTTCTTTAAATGCAAAATGAGGGAGTTAAATCAGGTCAACTCCAAGGTCACTTCCTGTTTTAATGTTTGCTGCCTCTATTCATACATAGTATGACCTCAGACAGGTTGCTGCCCCTCTGAGGCCTATTTCTCTTCCTCCATAAAGGGAAGAGGTAAAACAGGTTATAGCCTAGAAAACCCTATGGAGCAGTCCTACTCTTTCACATGGGTCACTATGAGTTGAAATCAACTCTATGGCACCCAACAACGACAAATCAAGTTGAAAGGTTGGGCCCTTTCCACAGCTGTGCTTCTCAACCTTCAGTGTGCATCAGAGGCTAGTGGAGAGCAGTGGAGAACCCGACACCCATGCCCCAACCCAGAACAATTAAAGGGGAACTTCTGCAGGTGAAGTCTTAATAGCTTTTAATGCTTCCAGCTGATTCTGATGGTCAGCAAAGGTTAGAACCAGTATCTGGGGTGGGCCCAGATTCTGCATTCCAGCAAGCTCCCAGGTGATGCTGATGCTATGTGTCCAGGACCACACTTTGAGTTGTGAAGCTGCAGCACGGGCGGCACCTGGTCTCCTTAGAAATGCAAACTCTCAGGCCCTGTGGTAGTTGATTTTATGTGTCAACTTGGCTAGGCTATGGTTCCCAGTGGCTTGGCCAAATACTGGACTAGTTGCTGTTTCACAGTGTAATCTAATGCAATGTAATGTAATCACTTCCCATAATGTAATCTAATGTAGCATAGTCAATCAACCATTTGAAAGGGGAGTTCCTTAGGGCGTGGCCTGCCTTTGGAGTATAAATAGATATTTTGGCAGAACTCACTCTCCACTCTGTACTTTTCCTGTCATCTGACCTAGAAATCTCGGGATGCAAGCCTTCAGAAGCCTTCCAGCCTACTGCCTGACCTATGGATTTTGGACTTGCCAGCCCCCCCGCAATCCAGCGAGCCAATTCTTTGAAATAAATCTCCCTCTCTCTCTCTATCTATATATATCTCAATGGTTCTGTTTCTCTAGAGAACCCTGACTAAGACAGGCCCCATCTTGGACCCCCTAAATCAACATCTGCTGTTGAACAAGACCCCCAGGTGGTTCATGTGTATCCATCTTGTCAACAAGACTCATTCAGGTGCTCAAAGCTGGCCGGTCAATGCTGCCCAGGGGCCCTTTCCTGGTATTAAAACAAAAATCATATTAAGTTAATAATATAAATTGATTTAAACTTTATTTAATACATGATTTGCAAATTAGACAACACTTGTGACTAGAGAGTTGAACTGTTCCAAAGATGAGAGAATATCCAAAGATCCATATACCCTATCGTATGGACATTGCCTTGGAAACAGGGCTGGAAGAGTATTTACATAATAACAATTTACCCTAAAACACAGCTTTTAGTCTGATCTTGGAGCTTCTGACACATATAGATAATTCTCCAAAAAAGCCCAATGCCCAAAGCAAAAGGGCCATCACTAGGGTACTTACTAGGCTGTCGTTTGACTTAAAGTTGACTTTAACCCCTTGCAGGCCAGCAACCCTACAGGACAGAGTAGAACTGTCCCATAGGATTTACAAGACTATATGTCTTTAAAGAAGCAGACTGTCACATCTTTCTTCTTCGGAGTGGCTGGTGGGTTCGAATCACTGAGCCCAGTGTAGTAGGAAACCAGTGTTCTCAAGGCTCAAGGTTCAAAAGATCTCAGAGCAACGGCCTGGGTGGGTCACCCCAATTCCATGGACCCCAGAAATCTGGGTTCCAGAAGAATTAAAAATGTTTCTCACTGGGTAGAGCAGCCCAGCCTGATCTCATAACCTAGTTCTCCAGGTGCTTCTGAGCTGCTCAGGTGAATACTCTCATTTTTGAAAGTGGGGCTTTGGAGGTTACACTGGTGTGCTTGCTTTTTGATAATTTATCACACTGTACACTTGCGATGTGTGTCCTTTTCTGTGGGCATGCTATACTTCAATTAAAAAAAGCTTGATGAAGAATTGCCAAGGAAGAAGGGACAGACTAGGTCATCTCAGACCCCCAAAGGGATGAGAGGCCCTGATGTCCTTGCACTTTGTGATACAGGCTGCATACACGGGCATAATTTGGGAATTTAAGGGGATAGTGTTGTTGGGTGCTTTTGCTCTCTTTCCATCAAGGAAAGAAGAAGGTGATGAAGGGGTCCAGTTCACTTACTAAAGTGTGACGGGCCTATGGCTATTCAGAGTAGAGCTTGCATGAGCCTCAGCTTCCTTATCTGTACAATGGGGTTAGTGATGCCTCCTTCTCTAGGTTATTCAGTTTTAAATTAGGTAATATTCAAGCAAAATAGTTAGCCTGGCACATAGTAGGTGCTCAGTCAATTCAATCCAGTCCTTGCTGGGAGCTTACCACCAGGTAGATTTTGCCCAGGTCTTACTGCTGGGGTGATTCAAGCTGTTTAATGGAGTCAGGCAGACCTGTCCCTCAACTAGTTATGGGATCTTAGGTAAGTCATTTCATCAACTTGTTCCTCAGTTTGCTTGTCTGGTCAATGGGAATGGTTGAACCATGTTGACAGGATAGCCATAGGGTTACATGAGGCCAGTGCCCAGCCCAGAGCCAATGCAAGTTCAGGCTGTGGGTAACCAGCTCCCTCCTTTCGTCAGGGAAACTTGGCTTCTGTGGAGTCCTCTTTGACTTTCCAGCCATTGTGGCCATCACCCCACAATCTCTAAGTGCTGGACAGCAAACCTGCTCTGGCTGGCCCAGCCTGCTTCTCCGCTGGAGCCCCTCCAGCTGGTCAGGTTCAGGTTGGCAGGCCGGGTGAGCAAGGCTCAGCTTCGATGTGACTGGGAGTCACTGAGGTACGCTGATGCTGCAGCTGGGGGTGCGGGGCTCAGGCCAGCTCCTGCTCTCAACCCCAGTGTGAGGCCCCTGCTGCCTTGGGCTGATGGAGGGAGGGTCACTTGGCACCTGTTAATCCTAAAACCATCTCTAAGACATGGGCAAGGTTGTTACTCCCCTCTTATAGTTGGGGAAACTGAGGCAATTGTTCCTCAGCTCTGGTGACCACCAGGACTCAAGGGAAGGCAGAAATCCCTCCTGATTTGGTCCACTGTGGGTACAAATGTCCAGTTCATTCCCGGGAGGGGCCTCGTCTCCAGAAGACCCCCATTTAAATAGGCATGTCATGAAGGGCTAATGCATACCCACATGGGCTTCCTGGGCAGCTGATTTATGCCAGGCCAAGGTCTCAGGGAGGATGAGCCAGACACATGAGTTCAAATCCCAGCTTTGCCACTGGCAAGCTACAGGGGCAAGTTATTCAGCCTCTCTGGATTTCAGTGTCCATATCTGTAAAATGGGTGTATAGGGCAGATTAAGTAAAACATTGTATGTGAGAGCGGTTTTTAAAACGGCACTGGTATATGGAATTGAAGGGTAATTAACACTCCTGAGCTGCAGCCCAACTCTCTGTCACTGAAGCAGAAAATGAGGCCACAGGAGAGAAGGCGGGAGGAGCTTTGGGGAGTTGTGTGAGGAGGGGGCAGGGCCTGCTTGAATGGGGTGAGGTGGGAGGGGTAGGAGTATTGCCCAGGGAGGCTGAGCTTCTGGTCAGAGGCTGGAAGGGCAGAAGGCTCAACCAGCCCTCCCTGCCCACTTGTCCACAGGAGGGTTTTGCCCCCAAACGGTGGCAGGACCAGGAGCCGAGACCGCTCCTCAGTGACAGTCTCAGCCTGAAGTCCCCTGCAATCCTGAGAACCTGCTCCAACCTCTCTAGGCCTCAGTTTCTCCTTCTGTCAGTCACACGGAGGGGCTGCTAGGAGGGCTTTCCTTCTGAAGCCTGATACATCCTTTGTATGTATGATGTGGTCCCATGTCTCATGTCTCACGGGGCGGCCCAGGGGTCCACAGAGGTGATCCGGTGGCTCTTGCTGAGCCAGAGCGTGATCCTTGGAGTAGAGATACTCTATCCCTTTCCATGTAGGGTGGTCCGACCCCAGGACCGGGCTCAGGCAGGGCCAGGCTAACTTGGAAGGAGTCATATTGGGGAGCCCCTCCCAGTGGGGTTCCAGTGAAATCCTCTGCCTTGGCCTTGGTGGGCTGGGTCCTCAGGGGGTGATGAGGGCAATGAGAATGCTCTGGCAGACCCACAGGCATTCCAATCCCAGGGTGTGGCCTGATGCCATGAGAGAAGCCAGCAGGGGGACCAGTCCTGGGGCCTGAGGGGAGAAGGAGGAGGCATAGCCTGCAGCCAGCCAGGAAATGTCTGCCTGCTGGCACCAGGCGCTCTTGAGCTAGCGCGCTTCCTGTAGGCAGCGCACAAACCCAGTGACCTCACCCCTCAGACATTCCGGGGACAGCCCGCCCTTCCCCCTATTCCAAATGGGCTGTCCCATTGTCCCAAGGAACAACAAACGGCGGCATGATCAACTTTTTGGCATCCAAACAACATCCATTCATTCAACAATGTTTATGGAGCACCCACTTTGCGCTTGCGCTGTGCCGGCCACCGGGGCACAGAAAGCCCCTTTGGAGCTCCGCGCTAACAGGACTACATTTCCAGCCAGCCTTCTGCACCTGGAGATGGTGCAAGTCTCCTTGTGTGGAGTTTTGGTTTTGATCTTGAGGTCATCCTTGAAGAGGAAGGAGCCCTAAAGTGAGTGAACCCCTATACCTTGAGCAATGATTCAGGCCCAGGCACACCAAGTGCAGCACTGGGGGTCTGCATGCCTTTTCTCATTTATGTTTTCCAGCGACCAATAGGGTGTGACACTGAGTTTCAAGGAGGTGAATGCCCTTGTTCCAGGTCACGTAGTTTGTGATAGTCTGGGCCAGGCTTCAAATCTGGTCTTTTCTGGGCACCAAGGCCTCGCATACGAAAAGGAGTACACCCAAGCTCCTCTCCTTGGTTTGAATTCAGACTCGCAACTTTCTAGTCTAGTGGCCTTGGGCAAGTCTCTTAGCCCCTTGAGCCTCAGTTTTCTCAACTGTAAAATGGGGCACGCAGTGTCTACTTCCTAGAATTGTTGCAAAGTTAAGTGAGACAATGGATGTAGAAATTTCTGCCCAGTGGCAAGAAGCTTCAGGAGACCTCACTAGGCCTGGCTTCATCTCCCAGAATCCTCTGGCCAGACAAGGCTTAGAAAGACAGGACTGAGTCCATCACCCTGCCTCCAGGCGTAATAGGTGTAATCACTCTAGGTTGTCAGCAGGAATTGATAGATTGCCTACTCTGCTAGGCCTGTGGGCAGGGACAGATGGGGAGAAAAGAGAGCTGAGGAAGGAACAAATGAAGGAGGAGAAGACGTGTCCCTTCACTCCAGCCCTTTCTGTCCTCCCTCTGGTACATTAGGGTCTTGGGGGTGGGTGAAGGACCATTCTGTGTGAGCTAATGAGACCAGTGCAGCCACCGTAATGATCATCCCTTGGCTTACGCCATACTTTATTAACTTATTTCGTGTCTTAGTTCATTTGGAGTCCTCGGGTGGTGCAAATTGTTAATGTGCTCAGCTGCTAACTAAAAGGTTGGAGGTTTGAGTCCCCCTCTAGGTGTCTCGGAAGAAAGGCCTGGCAATCTACTTCTAAAAAAACAGTCATTGAAAATCCTGTGGAGCACAGTTCTACTCTGACACCCATGGGGTCTCCATGAGGCAGAGCTGTCTCCACGGCGCCTGGTAGCTCATCTAATCGCCAGAGCAGCTTTGCGAATTGCTGACGAGCAGGTGAAGAAGCTGGACCGAGGCTCCTGCACTGGTCAGTGGGTGGGCCTTAAGCTCTGTTGGTGACCCCCACTCCTCTGGGGCTGTAGGGGGTCAGGTTCCCATTACAGAAAGGAAGACCTTGCTTTTTACAGCTGTTTAGAAGTCTTGCAAAAGCCCTGAGGCAGGTCATATAGAAGCCACCAGAATACAAAACCCTTCCGATATTTGCCGTCTTCTCCACTTCCATTGTAAGAAAGTTCCTCTTCACGTCTACCCTAAAACCCTCTGGCTGCAGTTCTCACATCTCTCCCTTATCTTGTCTTCGGTAGATACTCCCTGGACAGACGGATAGATTCTCAATGGCCTCTATAGCCTCCCCTGAGAGCTACCAGAGTCTTCCAGCCCCATGAGTTTCTGCCCATTTCTGCACAACAGACAGCTATTTATCCAGGGAGTGATTCTCCTCTGGGGACTGGAATTTTTAAAATTCCTGAAGACATTGTATTGAAGCCAGTGTATTTGTCCCCAAAGGCTGTCTTCCCGTTGCATTTCTGGTGTGTGCATTTATTTGCGTGTGTATGTTCTGTGTACACACATGCACACCCACATGTTTATCCAGGCTCTGCCAGGCTGAGGCCTCACCTGGGCTGAGAACCTTGAGGCTTCTAAGATTCTGCCCAGGTGGCCTTGGCCATCAGGCTGGCTTTTCCGTGGAACCTCTGCACCAAACCTAAAAAAAAACCAAACCCAGTACCAGCGAGTTGATTCTGACTCATAGCAACCCTGTAGGACAGAGTAGAACTGCCCTGTAGAGTTTCCAAGGAGCACCTGGCAGATTCAAACTGCCGACCCTTTGGTTAGCAGCCATAGCACTTAACAACTATGCCACCAGGGTTTCCGCACCAAACCTAGGGACCCCAAATCCCAGGCTGTCCAGACAGAGGTGGAGTCCAGTCTAAGCCATCTGGGCTGCCATCATTAGCTCGGTGACTTTGAGTCCATCGCAATCTCTCCGAGCCTCGGTTTTTCCCTCTGTTAAATGGGGATATAGATAAATGGAATGATGCAAAGATTGCACTGGGCACAGCCTTCCCCATGGGAGCCTGGAACGGCTGGCACAGCAAGCTCTTGGAGTTCTACTTCCAGCCTGCCCTCCCTCTAAGGAGACTTAGCTGGCCCCCTTTTTCTCCTCCCTTTTTTTTTTTAAAGGCGGCATCAGGTAAAGGAAAGGCAATTTGATTCTGTATGAAGATCCCCAGCATCAGCTGCAGAGAGCTGAGCTCAAAATCAGGTTCCCTCTTGTATCAGCTGTGTGACCTTGATCAAGTGAGTCACTCCTCTGAGTCGCAGTTTTCACATATGTAAAATGGGGATATAATGCCAGTCTCCAAGGGCCAGCTCCCTTCATTCAGACACGGGGCTCCCCACCAGAGGGGAGATT
Source organism: Loxodonta africana (assembly GCF_030014295.1). NCBI lineage: Eukaryota > Metazoa > Chordata > Mammalia > Proboscidea > Elephantidae > Loxodonta > Loxodonta africana. The sequence goes on along the minus strand of NC_087354.1, from coordinate 49,338,609 downwards.
CACAATCACGTGGATGACCCCGTGGAGAGGGCAATGCTCAACTAGAGGAAGGTCTGGATGTTAGTGACATCTCAGAACAGTGGAAGATATTTCAGGGTGAGGTTGGGGGAATGGTTTCTAGGACCCCCTAAAATCGAATCACCTACATCATTAGTTACTTTAATGAAAACCCTGGTCCAGATATATCCATTGAGGAAAATCAAGTTGTTCCTAGAAGGGATATGATACCCAGAATGCCAGGGCAGGATGGAGACAGGCCCAGAAAAAAGAGTGGCTGAAACCTAGGCTCCCTCTAGTTCACCTTGCATCATTTCATCCAGGTCAATGCAGCAGAAACTGTCAGGCACCATGCTAGGTACTTTGTAGGATCAGGTGAATCATAAGTCAGACATTAACTCTACCCTTATGAAGCTCACAGCTGAGCAAAAAGAATTAATGACAGTATGAATAAAGACATCTGTCCTCCTGCCTCACAGGTACCTTGCACAGAGCCTGGTACATAGTGGGTGCTCAGTACCTGTTGACTGAATGTAACCAAACTATAAACTACAACAGAGGGGCAGACCTAGAACAGTGGGGCAGTTTACCAGAGGAGGGGTCATTTATATTGGGCTTTGATGGCTGCCTAGGAGTCCTCTGCTTTTCCATTTGTCCACTGATCCTCTATCAATGCTGATGAAGTCCGTAGCAGAGCAAGGCTCCAACTAGTCTTTCCCTCCCACCCACCTCATCTGAACTCTGAGGAGTCTCCGGACGTGAAGAGGAAGTGGCCGGGCTGCGGAAGGCAGGCTCATTTCCAGTGTGGGGCCAGGCCGCCAGCCCCGGGTCCTGTTTACACAGCAAGGCGGACAGGCTGACAGAACTTGGCGGCAAACACGCTTTTGCCTCTGAGAACAGAAGGGGCTGGCAGAGCCCAGCCAAGCCGGGCGTGGGGAAGCTGGTGCCAAGGGGAAAGTCGAATGTAAAGAGCGTTTCCTCTCGGCCAGGCGGCCCCAGACTTTTGTCTCCAGTCTGTGAGCAGTTCCTCCAGTGATTCATAATCAGCGGGAACTTATAAATAAACCCCACCTCAGCCTCGAACCACAGCCCGGGGGGGCTGGGCGGGGGGGAAGAGGAGGGAGGGGAAGTGGCTTGAGGCTGAGGAGAGAGAGGCCCTGAGGAGGTGTGGGAGCCCTGGTTTTCTCCACCTCAAATGGTGGGTGATGCTGGCTGCTGGGCAGGGGCAGCCCTGGCGTTTGCTGTGGAGGGATTTCAGTCACGTTTTCCACCAGAGGACTCAGGAGCCGAGCCGCCAGTTTGGAGGAAAGAACGCCAAGAGGCTTTGGGTTTTCATCCGCTCCCCACGAGTGCGGTAGAGGAAACTAAGCAGAGTTTTGAAACAACTGGTTTAAAAATATATATATATTTTGATATAATTTTCAATCTGTAGAAAAGTCACAAGAATAGAACTGAAAACTCCTGTATAGGTAGATTCGTCAGCTGTTTATATTTTGTTCCGTTCTGCTTTATTGTTCCCTCTCATATTCTTTTTCTGAACCACCTGAAAGTAGGTTGTAAACATCACAACTATACCCCTTACAACATCCGGATGTACTTCCTGAAACAGCCAAATGTGTGAAGCCCTGCCTGGCCGTTTACCCAGCCTTCCACCGCAAGCTGTTCATGGTCCTCAAGGACACACAAGTCCTTGTCTGTGAGGGCTAAGCAGACCCCCCATGCTGGTAAGGATGATGAGAGGTAGCAGTAGAAAGCACCTGTTGTAACAATAACGCTGTCTGTCAGTGTGTCATACATACTCTGATGGCTTGTGTGTTGTGGTAACACTGGAAGCTCTGCCACTGGTATTTCAGATACCAGCAGAGTCACCTATGGTAGACAGGTTTCAGCTGAGCTTCCAGACTAAGGCAGAGTAGGAAGAAAGGCCTGGCAACCTACTTCTGAAAATTAGCCAGCGAAGACTTTATGGATCACAACAGAATATTGTCCAGTATAGCACTAGAAAATGAGCCCTCTAGGATGGAAGGCACTCAGATACACATTGGCTGCAACAATGGACTCAAGCATATCAATGATTGTGAAGATGGTGCAGGACCAGGCAGCGTTTCAGCCTGTTGTACATGGGGTCACCATGTGTTGGAGCTGCCTGACAGCAACTAACAACAATAATTAATGTAATAATGCTATAACAGTAATGATAAGCACAGGTTATTATCATGTGCGAAGCATTCTGCACACATTCTGTCATTTGATCCACACAACATCCTCCTTTTCTAACGAAGAGGCTCAGAGATGGTATGTAACTTGCATAAGGTCGCACAGCAAGCGGCCTGAGCCAGGATGCTTTGATGCCTATGGTAAACCCTGAATTAATCCCGGGCCTGTCCTCTTCCTTATTTGCTGTGTGATTTCAGTCAAGGGCTCGCTTCCTAGGCCCTTAGTCTCCCCACCACAGTGTGGGCACAGGGATCTTTGCGGTGGGATGCCAGATGCTTCTGCAGCAGCCAGCACTCTGGGTCCCTGGAGACCAGGGTAGGAAGGAGTCCTTTCCGTGTCAGGCCAGATTGGAAGCTGCTCCAGCGTCCAGGCCAGCTTCCTCAGAATTATTCTGGCCGCCTCATGATCCAGGCTCCAAACTCTCTTGCAGGTTGTTTCTGGAAATTCCAGGAAACCTGACCAGAAGGCCCTCAGCCCCACGGCCTTTGAGGCTCCTGCAGTGACGGTGTCTGGCCACCAGATGGCCCTACGCAGCCCGCTGCACTCTCAGGAAGAGGCCGTGGAGTTCTAGGTTAAAGGTTGGCTCAGAGCAGGCGGTCTTTTTGTCCACACTGCCGCTAGCCTGGGGTTACCGCCAGGGAAATTGACCCGCCACGGTCACTTGGCCCGCACCTTATGCTTCCGAGGTTTTTTTTTTTTTTAACGCGATTGAGCAAGGCCCCGATGAAATTCTTGCTTGGCCTCTCCCCAGGAGCTTGGCAAATTTGCTGGATTTCTTAAGGCCTCAGTTTCCACATTTGTAGAAAGGTGCAAGTCCCTTCTGCTCAGCTTTCTTTACGGAGTCTGGGTGTCAGGTCAAACTCTGAGCTTCAGTTTCTGCAACTGTGAAGCTGGTATAACGGCTGCCTTGCGCTGTGGTAAGGGGCCCTGGTGGTGCAGTGGTTAAGTGCTTGGCTGCTAATCGAAAGGTTGATGGTTCGAACCCACCATCTGCTCCACAGGAAGAAGATGTGGCAGTCTGCTTCTGTAAAGATTACAGCCGTGGAAACCGTTTGGGGCAGTTCTACTCTGTCCTCTAGGCTCACTGTGGGTCGGGATAGACGCGAAGGCAATGGGCTTGGCTTTTTGGTTTGTGCTGTGGTGAAGATGCGTAGTCATTCCTCATGCAAACGTGATTTGAGGCATTAAGCTTGCAGGCCAAAATACGCCCCCTAGAGGTGAGCCCGGCGCCAGCCTTCTGCTCCCAGAAGAGCCAGCATCTGACTGTAGAGCAGGAAAAGGCTCATCTCACCTACACTTTCCATTCCTCAGATGGAGAAAAGTGAGGTCCAAAGACTGCCAGTGATTTGCCAAAGGTCTCACAGCCCCACCTGACTAGATCAGAACCCAGATCACCAGCCACCGGAGCTGGGCTCCATTAGCCTTGGGGACAGCTGTCATTCACAGTTTTCTTACCTCTGCCCTGAGGTCCAGCAAAGAATTCTGTGTCGGGTAGGTAGGGAACTCCTGTAGCTGGGCTGGAACAGGCCCATGAGGGCCACCGCAAATTGGAGACCATGCTGCTTCTGAGAGGCGCCCAAACCTCCCTCAGTTCTCACATGAAAAGCCCCTCAGGGCTCGCCTACACAGACCCTGGGGGGACCTCTTGCACTTCTATTCATGTGGTGTATCGGTGTATCTGTGCTTTTATTTATGAAACAAAAAGGCTTCTGTTCTCTGTTAATTAGTGAGTGGGCTCATATAAACCCTCTCTCCCCAGCTTAGGATGTGAAGGGCAAGGGGAAAAAACCAATAAAAATATAAAATATGAAATTCCAGATGCATCGGGCAGGACCAGCCTTCCTGCCTGAGAAGAGAGAGCAGGGTATATTACCCCAAATTGGTAAATGTCCAGAATCCCAGGCTGACCACATGCATATTTGTGAAGAATATGCTTGTGACTTGGACTCGTTCATACTCAAATATAACTGACTGATGAAGTGGCTTTTCCTTGAGAAGATTTGAACTGGGGAGGAGAGCTGGAGCAGGGCCCTGAGGGCCTGGTAGGGGCCAGGGCAGAGGGTCAGAGGTTTGCACAGAGAGTGGAAACCTTGAGCCCCAGAGACAGATAGTGTTGCCCACATTCCAGAAGGAAACAGGGGATTTGCTGGTTGTTTCCAGGAGAGGCCTGGGTTGCAGGGGCAGACGACTTAGATTCCACCAGCCAGTGCTTATAACCAGGAGGGAAGGGGCATCCTGTAATCCAGAACTTCCCCAGGATAAGGGGCTGGCCTATGGGTCCAGCCTCATCCAATCCTCTACAGAGCCGAACAACTGCCTAACAGGCTCTGTTATTGTGCCAATTTCTCTCCCAGGAGACTGAGGCCCAGAGAGAGGGCAGGGTTGCCCAAGAGCCCACACTGAGTGAGTGGCAGAACATGGAGAAGAACCAAGGTCTCCTCTTTAGTTACTTTTTGCTCACATTCTACCTGAGTCTGGATTCCTAGCTCTGTGTCTCTGGAAAAGTTACCAAACCTCTCTGAGACTCAGCTTTCCTTATCTGGAAAATGGGGTTGTTGACAGCATAAGATGCTGTATGAAAGGGCTTGGCACACAGTAAGCATAGAATCAGTGGTAGCCGGGTTGCAGAGGAGTCAAATCTCCCTTGGGGCAGAGTTCTAAAAGGCAGCTTAATGCAAAACATTCCCCTTGAAAATCCTTCAGGAGGGAGCCATAAAGAGTTAATCCTTGGTCATGGTGGGTGGAGGTGGGGGGAGCCATCCACTGGGGAGAAAGAGTAAGACTTTAGGATTCTCAGGAGCTAAGAGATAAGGTGTTGATGCAGGCGAACTGTGTGCATTACAAGGGGTCCTAGGGAGGCCTGTAGGTACAGGAGAGGGTCAGTGCCAGGACAGGCAGGGCCTTGAATGCCAGGCCCAGAAGTCAGGACAGGGAGCTGTTTGGATGTCTGATTTGGGCAGTGGGGCCATTAAAGGGAGTTTCCCTGTGTGTGAGTGAATTCCACCCACCTCCATATCTGTTTCTCTGTCTGAAGGCGGGGGCCAGTTTATGGCCCCTGGCTGCCCCTAAGCCGCCTCTCCCAGCCCTGCGCCTTCCTCTCCCCAGCCCTCCTCTTTCCTTGCTGTCTGGCAGCCAAATGAATTTTATGTGGGGAATTTGAGGAATTCAAAAAGGCAGAATGCAAATGCCACCGTTATTGATTTCCTTGTCAGCCTCTGGGGAGGGGGAAGCCCCTCTTTGTGGGGCAGTGGGAAGAGAAGTGGAGTGTGGAGGTCTGGGTTCTGGTCCCGGTTCTGATGCCAGGGCCAGGTGCTCAGGACAAGTACCTTATCCTCCTGGGGCTTCAGCCCCCATTTCTGAAAAGGGGGCAACATCACCCTAGAGAGGGTCTCTCTATACTGTAAGGTTGCTATCGATTTTTCCATCCCTTCATTTTACAGATGAGGAATTGAATTCCAGAGGAGAGCGTTTGTCTGGGGTCACTAGGGCAGACCTGGGCCAATGTCCTTGAGCTGATGGGGGCGGCGGCTGCGCCCGGCTGAGGTGGAGGGGCGGCCCCTGGTGTAAGCGCCCTCCGGACCCTCGGGGCCCTGGGCGCGCCCGCTGCCCCCGCCCGCTGTGGCCGCCACCCCAGTGCCCGCCGACTCGGGCGCCTGGGAGCCGCGCCCCAGACCAGGCGCCTCTGTCTCCCGCGGCCGCGGCGTCTCCGAGTCTCGGCGCGGCCGAGAGAGCGAGAGCCGGGCGTTATCTGCGCTTGCCGCCCGGGCCCCTTCCCACCGGGCCGGGGCCGCCGTGGGGACAGGCCGCTCCCGCCTTATCGGCCGCCCCCTTGAGCCAGCGAGGGACGGGCCCCGCGCTCTCCCCCTGGTCGGGGCGCAGCCCTAGTCCGCCGTGGCCCTTCCCCGGGGTACCCCTCTCTGGGGTGCCCCCGCCCAAGCCAAGCTGCTGGCAGCGTCTTCCCCACAGGGGCACCACGTCAAAAAGGGGTTTTTGTCAGATTTGTCCTTTCCTTAAAAGAGAAGCCGAACTATGCTTAATCAAATTTTAGTCACCTTTTAATTAAATGAATTTTACAAGACAGGCAAAGTTCTGCAAAACAAAACAAAACAAAAATCAAAGGCACCCAAACCGTAAACGCACTATAGGTCAGTGCCCAGAGTTGTAGTAGTGACACCGGGCATCTGGAGTGCTTGTCACCAGATCTCTGTAAAATGCTTCTGCTTGGGCCTTCATGTGTTAATGTGACTGTCTTGGAACTCCAGCTCCCTCCTGCAGCCCCAAAACACTTCAATCTGTAAGTCCTGGAGCTCCCCAGTAGTGCTGGTGGCAGAGAAAGAGGGTGCAGCCCTTTGTAATAACAATTTGGCAATATCGATGGAATGCCATAAAAGTATTCATACCCTTTGACTCAGTAATCTCACTCTGGGAACGCATCCCAAGGAAATAGTTCAGCAGCAACAAAAAGAAAATAAAAATTATGGGCTCATCAATGTGTTATTTGTAACAGCTAGTGAGCATATTTTTCTAAATGAAAAACTGGAATACACAAGTCACATGGAGCTGGATTTGAACTCTCTATGGCCACCTACAAGCCTTGGATAAGGCGCTTAACCCCACTGAGTTTCCAGTTCTGATTTTGGAAAGTAGATAACCCCACCGCCCCCAGGGCTTTTGCAAGGATTCCAGGAGACAACCTGTAAAAGCATCAAGTGCAGGTTCTGGGGTACAGGAAGAACTTAAGACATGTTTGTTTTCTCTCTTACTCCACCCTTATAGAAATGAAAGTGTGGAATGTTTCGGGTTATGCTTATAAATACTAGAGAAAGTATACATGGTGATTAAGACTCTGGGATTTTTGAGTCCTACTAACTTGGGTTGGATTCAGAACAAAACCCATTGCAGTTGAATAGATTCCGACTCATAGCGACTCTATAGGAGCGAACAGAACTGCCCCCCAGAGTTTCCAAGGAGCACCTGGTGGATTCGAACTGCAGACATTTTGGTAAGCAGCTGTAGCTCTTAACCGCTATGCCACCAGTTTAGATTAGAACCCTAATTTCACTCCATATTTACTAGCTATGTGATCTTGACAAGACGTATTCTCTCATTAATAAAATAGAGATAATAGAAGCTACCCGTGGGGTTATTGTAAGGGTAAAATGAGTTAACAGTGTTTGGGTCTGTGACTGATGTGTAGTAAACACTCAGTAGTTGCTGTTCAGTTGATTCTGACTCATGGCAACCCCACTTGTGTCAGAGTAGAGCTGTGCTCCATAGGGTTTTCAGTGGCTGATTTTTCGGAAGCAGTTCTCCGGGCCTTTCTTCCAAGGAGCCTCTGGGTGGACTTGAGCTTCTGAGTGGACTCGAACCACCAGCCTTTTGGTTAGAGACATTTTCTTTCTTCCCTCCTTTTTTCTTTCCTTCCTCCCTCTCTCCCTTCCTCATCTCTTCCTTCCCTCCCTGCCTTCTTCCTTTCTTCCTTTTCTCCTTTCCTTCTTCCTTCCCTTCTTCCAGCCCAGCTGAATTAAGTGACTTGCCTAAAGCAATTTAGGAATGACACAAAGACCTAGTCCTCCTGACCCCTAGCCTCTCTCCTCAGGGAAGAGAGCAAAGGAAGTCACAGGTCCAAGCTCCAAGCTGGATGCTTTGCTCTAAACAACAGTATAGAACCCGTTGGCATCGAGTCGATTCCAACTCCTAGTGACCCTATAGGACAAAGTAGAACTGCCTCATAAGGTTTCCAAGGCGCACCTGCTGGATTCGAACTGCTGACCTTTTGGTTAGCAGCCATAGCACTTAACCACTGTGCCACCAGGTTTTCCACAAACAACGGTATGAGATAGGTTTAATTACCTCCACTTCCTCATCTACAGATGAGGAAACTGAGGCTCAGCAGGCTAGCACCTGCCTGAGATAACACAGTGCCTGTGTTTCTGAGCTTGAATGGAGCCAGGTCTGATCAGTTCCCCTTCTCTGAAACAGCAGTCATAGCTGATACGCCTTCGGCACCCTAGGCAGGTGCCTAATGAGGATTATCCCAACCATCTTCCTGACAGCACTAGAGGGGGATTTGTCGTTTCCCCATTTACAGATGAGGAAGGGAAAGCTCCAAGCCCAGGGTCACAGAGTTGACTGATGGAGGAGCTGGGATCCAAACCCCACTCTCTCCTAATCACCACACACTGCCTCAGGCTCTGCTCAGCCTCCCCGCCCTTCAAACCTCTGATAGAAGCCTTTCAGTCAGGTCAGCACAGACGTTATGATTGCGTTAGCAGCAACTGTGTTATTGCAACTGATGAGGTTAAGGTCTGATTGCCTTACTCATCGTCCTTCTACTAAAAGTGATAGATGAAGTTGAAGCTTCTCAGGTGCAGAGGGTCCCTCAAACTCAGACACACAGAGGAGGGGGTGACAACCCCGTGTGAGTCTGAGGGGCAGGAAAGCCTGGAAGAGTGTTGGACTTCACCACGTTGTGAGGAAGAGGATTCTAGGAAAATGGAACAGTGTAACGATGAAAATAACAACGTCGGCCAACACTTACAGAGCATTTACTCTGTGCCAGAGCTGTCCTAAGCACAAGGTCATCTAATTCACAATTCTGAGGTAGGTACTGTTGCTATTCCACTTACAGGTAAGGAAAGTGAGGCTCAGAGAGGTTAGTAAACCTGCCCAAGGACACACAGCTAGGGTGAGAAGAGACTGGGCCAGTGCTGAAGCCCAGCAACTCTATATTGGAAGCTGTGTGTATGCATAAAAAATGCATAGGGGGGCCTATTAAAATTTTTATTCAATACTTTTATTTTTAAGGGGAAGGGGGCACTTTGGTAAAGGGGCAGCTGCCTTGGCTTTCAGGAGCCCAGTCTTTAATCCTCTCCTAGCTGCATCTGTAAGATGGGGACATTGACTCTTGTTTCCTAACTTCCCTCTGGAGCCTGCCCCCTCTGCCGTCAGCAGAGGGGATTCTCAGCTCAGCGGCAAAGCACTGGGGCATCCCGTGAAGGTGTTGTTCCTAGTTGTGCAGGGTTCGCCCTGGGTCTCTTCTCAGGCCCTGGCCAGCTCTGGGTCTCCAGCCCAGCTGCCTGGCCCTGCAGGGCCCTGGGAGCTGGGGCTTCTTGCTGCCACCCTTCCTCTACCAGATCCAGTGTACCTCAGCCTGGGAGGCTCAGGAGCAGCCATGCACCCAGAGTGTCCCTGGACATGACCCTTGGATTCTGGCTCCTCCCCCCCCCAGCTGTGTGACCTTCGGCAAGCGTCTTAACCTTCTGGAGCCTTAGTTTGCTCACCTGAAGACAAGAAATGATAATGTCAGTAGCTGCTTCCTTGGGTTGTTGTGAGAGTCAGTATGTGCACATGTATTGGGTGCCCAGAGCCGTGTCTACAAAGGTGGGGGCAGTTATTTTTAATTATCCAACAAATACCTATGGAGCCCTCTGCACCAGGTGCCAGGGGAGACTGGGACCCACCAGGCAGACCCTTTCCCGCCCGCATGGGGCTCACTGTCTAGTAGGGTGGCACACCGTCCTCGTTCGCTTGGGACATGGACCTCTCAATACCCACACTGGGAAAATCCTGGGCACACCAGGCTGAACCGGCCACCCTGCTGTCTAGTGGGGGCACAGACAATTAACCAGGCTATCCCAAGAAGGTGTGGCCCTAAGTGTTATGGTGAAAAGAAACTTGGGGTCACGGAAGAGTATATGAACACTGGGGATCAGAGAGCGTCTCTATAGAGAGGGCCGTTTCGGCTCAGACCCTAAAGGGTGACAGAGAAGGAGTTGAGCAAAGGTGGAAAGGAGCTGTGTGTGGGGGAGGGGAGTGGAGGAGAGGGTGCCAGGCAGAGGAAGGGCATGTGGGCAGAGCTGGAGGCCAGTGAGAATATGTCATGCAGACCCAGGCATGTCCAGAGACAGACTCACACACACAGGGATGCCCCCACGCGAGTGCCGAGACTTGGACGTGCAGGGCAGTGGGGCAGAGAGACACGTATATGTCTGTAGAGCCACAAATTGCCTCTTGTAACAGTGGTCACCTCCAGGGAGAGGTCCTGGGGCCCCTGGAGATAAGGGATAGAAGCCCTATGTAGCATTTTGAACTCAGTGAATGTAATACCTACTCCAAAAGATAAAACAATCTGAAGTAACAGCCACGTAGGCCTGTGTTCACTCCCACCCCAGCTTACTCCAGCCAGGGGCCTGGAGACGTTGGTCTGGGGGCCCCTCTGGCAGGGGGCAGCAGGCCGGCCCAGGAAGGGGAAGAGGCCATAGACACACTGTCTGCCGCCTAGGCCTCCCCCAGGCCTGCTGCAGACTGAACTAACAGGCCGGCTTATCAGCTGTCGCCACTGCGTCCCACCCGGCTGCTGGGAAAGGGGCTCCCAGCCCTTTGCTGGGGACAGCACTGGCCCAGGGTGGGGGCAGTGGGGGTGTTTTCCCAGGATTCAGACGGGGTGGGGGGCGGTCCAATGGGTGTGTAGAGCTAGGCCTGGGGCCCAGGAGTCGCTCTGCGGCAGACTTGCTGTTGGGCTTGAAAGAATTAAATTCTGATGTTACTTTAAAATTATACAAGTGCCACAAAAATGCATTTTCCTTGTAAAACAATCAGGCAACTCTTCTGTGAGCCTAAGTTCTCCTTAGACAACAGACCTGCTGGGTGTGGGGCCTGGGCTGTACCTGGTAATGTACATGCCTCATGGCATCCTCAGGTCCCTGAGGAGGTGGGCACTGTAGAGACCATTTTACAGATGAGGAAACCGAGGCCCAGAAGGTGATGGCTTGCTCTCAACCGGGGGGCAGGGCAGCAGCAGAGCTGATCCCTCAACAACTTCCCAATCTCTTCCAGGGACCCCAAGGCACCTCCTCATTTAGATGTGGGGAAACCGAGGCCAGAGGGGGGATTCGATCAGGCAAGGATCATCTGGCCTCTCTGGGCCTCAGTATCTTCATCTGAGCAATGGGGTCAGAAATTCTGGCCCTGCTTCCGCTTCAGGGCCAGAAACTCTTTGAATCTATATGCAGAAGGAGATGGAATAGGGGTTCTTCCTGTGTTAACCCTTCCCTGTATCCCAGAGGCAAACTGCTACCCAATCACTGCCCTGTCACAACATGCCTGTTAGCCCCTACTGGGTTAGGTCCCTAGAGCCAGCAGGCCTGGCCTCCTCCCAGCTACCCCCTGGCTTCCTGCCCAGGGAGACCAGACTTTGGCCTGGCTGGGCCCAACCCATAACACTGGGGGTGAGGGGCCCCAGAGAGCAGGGGAGGGAGGGAAGGAGGAGAGGCCTTCAAAACCCCCTATAGCTGTGAGGTTGTTTGGACGGAGACTGAAGGGGAGGGGAGACATCAGGGCTGAGACAAGGGCTGGGGCTCCGCAACTCCAGACACCCACCACTCAGCTCCTCTGACACAGGACTCACTAGATCTCCCCACACCTGCCATAGGTCTTGGGGAGGCTGCCATCCACCTGGGCCCAGACTAGAAATCTGGGTGTCCTGCTGGCCCCTTACTTACCAGGTCTAGTGCAAAACCAAGCCCTGTTACTCCTGTCTGCCTGGTACCTCCCCATCCTGGGCCTGCTCTTCATTGCCTGAGGGGCTCATCAGGACCCTGATCCCTGCTCCCCATCAGACCTCCCCTGCCCCCAGCCTTGCGCGCCACCCCCTACACGCACACAGCCCTACAGACACATATACATGCACGCACACACCCCCCCACACACAGCCCTACACACGCAGCCTACACACACTTACATGTAGTCTCTTGCACATATTCCTGTACACACATACATGCACACTCTACACACACTCTCTCACACATCTGTACACACACACCCTATACACACATCCCTACCCATGTACGCATACACACACATACACACACACACTCTCTCACACACACCCTTACCCAAATACCCCTGTACATATGCCCCTATACACACACACCTACACACTACACACAACCCCTACATACACACACCCTGCATACACACACTCTCTCTCACACATCCTTATACACACCCTGCATACACACACTCTCTCACACACATCCTTAAACACACACCCCTAAACATACATCCCTACACACACGCACACACACACAAACTTGTACACACACACACATACTCTCACACACACCCCTACACCCCCCCCTCCACGAACACTCATTCCTGCTTCTCTCCCTCAAAGCTCTCCAAATTCTGGCTCCAAAATGCAAATCTGACCACCTGGCACCCCTGTTTCAAAACCCCTCAGTGGCTCCCCACACCTAGAGGGCTGTCAAGGCTCCTTAGCATGGCCTTTAAGGGGACGGAGCTGGCCCTGAGGGCTAGGGGGTGGGGGGGCACTGGGGTTTCCTCTTTGGAAAGCTCCCCATGTGGTGCGGGTCTGGATCATTCAGGTGGGGGAGACACAGTCCTGGGGCGGCCTCGGCAGACTCCCAGCCAAAGCATCTCGCAGGGCAGGCCCAGCCCCGCAGCACCCTCTCTTAGCAGGGTGATCACTCCTGGCACACACAGCCTGTCCCTGTGGCATCATTATCTTTCCAAGGGTGTTCCCAAACAGTCCCACAGTGCCCTCCCTGGCTGGCACCCTCCCACTGCACCACACTCTCTGCATTTCATGGCGGGCCCCACAGCCCCCCAACTTCTGGCTTCAGTCTCGGCTTCCCCCACTCCCTGACTCACAGCCAACAAAACACAACAGCAGACAAAGCAACTGGGGCTGTTCCTTGTGTGCCCCCCAACTAGTTCTAGCCCCAGCCTTTCTTGTGCTATTAATTCTTCCCCACTGTTTCCCTCTATTCTGCAGCCTCCCGCACACTCAGCCAGTTGCTGGGGAGTCGACTCCAACTCCTGGAGCCCCATGTTTGTTGGGGTAAAACTGTGCTCCAAAGGTTTGCAGTGCATGGTGCTTACGTCATCGTCTGAAGTGAACAGCTTCATATTTTTTCACCACTTCAGAGATTCTGCTTCTAGGTATGAATGCCGTCTGTCTCTCTCCCAACCCCACAGCACCTTCCTACAGAATCAAAGCCTCTTTTCAAATGTATAATCCCTGACAGGGGCAGATGACCCAGTAACCAAGGTAAGCACAGGTTTGCTTGTGCTTACTCACTAATCTGGACACCTCTGGACACCTCAGAGGGGATTAAATAAGATAGTCCTGGGAAGTGGTTAGTGCATTGCCCGGAACATAGTAAGCGCTTGTCTTGTTGGTTATGATCCCTGAGGATACCAAAGACTGTGAACGCGTGTGGGGACCAAGGCTGTCTTTGGTGGGGAATGGCTCCTGGGAAGAATGGAGCTGCCCCACCCATCCCAGCACACTTACTTGGTCAACCCCCTACCCTGTTGGAGCGTACACCAGGGCGGGGACTATTCCATTCATCTTATTTTGTTATATTTTAGCTACAAAGCAGTATATAATCAGTTAGGTCATTTTCAAAATGTTTTTTTTTAGCATATACAGATAAGGAAAAGCAAAAAAAAAAAAAAAAAGCCACTTGTAGTTCCCCCACCAGCAAAGAGCTGCCATGAACATTTTGTTGGGGTTTGCTTACAGCCCAAGGACTTGACCTATGATTTTCTTCCAATAAAGCTCTCTGCCCTGAGATGGAAAAGTTTCATCTTATAATATCTCCCTTGGCCTGTCCCCACTCTGTCGATTCAGCATCTCCCCTCCCAGACCTGCTCAGGCCTTGCCACCCAGCCCCTTCCCTGACCCTAAACTTCCCCCAAACCTTTGCTCAAGAAGGAAGAATCAAGACAACCAACTGGTCAGGCTGAGAATTCATCTGAGCCGGCCCCTTTGTTTTATTCTATGTGTGTGTGGGTGGGTGGGGGGTTGTTGTTATTAGGTGCTGTGGAGTTAATTTTCCACTCATAGCAACCCCATGTGACAGAGTAGAACAGTCCCATTGGAATTCTCTAGGCTATAATTTTTATAGGAGTAGATTGCCAGGTCTCTCTCCCAAGGAGCTGCTGAATGGGTTCAAACTGCCAACTTTCCGGTTAATGGCCAAGCACTTAACCATTGCACCACGAGGGCTCCTTCTTGCTTAAGGATATACAGCAACTTGGTGGCACTGCTGGGACAAGGACTTAACTTTTTGGCTCCCAGTCCAGTGCTCTTTCCCATTGGAAATGGCTTACTGATTGCCCTCAGTCTGTCTGGTTCCTTCCCACCTGTCAAAGCTCCTGCCTTCTCCAGGGGGTCTTCCCAGTTGCTACTCTGGAGGCCTTCTCTCTCCCCTGCAGCTCACTGATAATGATAACTAACATACTGAGCACTTACTATGTGCTAAGCACAATTCTAAAACCCTCATTTTACAGATAAGAAACCTGAGGCTTGGAGACATGAGTAACTTGCTTGAGGTTACCCATAGCGGGGAGTGCAGACCAGGACTGAAGCCCAAGCCATGGGGCACAGTACAAAGAGTGCTGGACTTAGAGTCCAACTCACTTGACTTCAAGTTCCAGCTCTGCTGCCACTAGGAAGCTGTGGGAGCTTGAGGAAGCCTCAGCCCCTTCTTGGGCCTCTATTTCCTCCTCTGCAAAATGGGACTGCTAGGCCTGCAGGATGCACTGATAATTCCTGGTGATTGAAATGCCAAAGTTGGACACAAAGAAGAATTGGTAGTTGGAAAATATGACCTTGATGATAGAAATGACACCAGAGAGCACACGACAGAATTTTGTAAGACCAACGACCTATTCATTGGAAACACTTTTTTCAACAACATAAATAGGGACTATACACGTGGACCTCTCCAGATGGAATACTCAGGAATGAAATCGACTACATCTGTAGAAAGAGATGGTGGAAAAACTCAATATCATCAGTCAGAACAAGGTCAGGGGCTGACTGCAGAACAGACCATTAATTGCTCATAGGCAAATTCAAGTTGAAGCTGAAGAAAATTAAAATAAGTCTATGAGAGCCAAAGTACAACTTTTAGTATATCCCACCTGAATTTAGACAACATCTCAAGAATAGATTCGATGCCCTGAACACTAAAGACTGACGACCAGACGAGTTGTGGGATGACATCAAGGACATCATACATGAAGAAATCAAAAGATCATTAAAAAGACAGGAAAGAAAGAAAAGAACAAAATGGATGTCAGAAGGAACTCTGAAACTTGCTTTTGGACGTAGAGTACCTCAAGTGAACAGAAGAAATGAAGTAAAAGAGCTGAACAGAAGATTTCAAAGGGCAGCTTGAGAAGACCCTTGAGCATTATGCTCTTTTAAGAACTAGGTGTATGGGATCAAATTGACAACAGCAACTTGAAAGATTAGGTAGGAACTTAAGGGGCAGTGTGTTTATGTTAATGAGGGAGAAACAACTCAGGAAAGGAGGGTGAGAGAGGTTGAACAACAGGAAGAATGTTATCAATGTCACTAAATTGTACGTGTGGAAACTGTTGAATTGGTGTATGTTTTGGTGTGTATATTCTCAACAACAACAAAATAAATAAAATTTAGAAACAAGCAAACAAAAAAGATGGAAAGAATACACAGAGTCACTGTACCAAAAAGAATCGGTCGATGTTCAATCATTTCAGGAAGTAGCATATGATCAAGAACCGATGGTGCTGAAGGATAAAGTCCCAGCTGCACTGAAGGCACTGGGAAAAAACAAGGCTCCAAGGAATTGACGGAATACCAATCGAGATGTTTCAACAAACAGATGCCACACTGGAAGCACTTGCTACTCTATGCCAAAAATTTGGAAGACAGCTATATGGCCAACCAACTGGAAGATTTCCATATTTGTGCCCATTCCAAAGAAAGGTGACCCAACAGAATGTGGAAATTATCGAACAATATCATTAATATAGCAAGCGAGTAAAATTTTGCTGAAGATAATTCAAAAGTGGTTGCAAAAAGATGGAAACAACCTAAGTGCCCAACAACAGATTTATGGTTACACAAAAAATGGTATATACATGCAATGGAATACTACACAACAATAAAGAACAGTGATGAATCCGCGAAACACCTGACAACATGGATGGATCTGGAGGGCATTATGCTGAGCGAAATGAGTCAGTCACAATAGGACAAATACTGTATGAGACTACTGTTATAAAAACAAAGGAAAAAGTTTCCACACAGAAAGAAGCACTCTTTGATGGTTATGAGGAAGTGAAGGGTGGGCAGGAAAAAATACCAACTAGATAATAGATAAGTGGTAACTTTGGTGAAAGGTAAGACAGTACACAATACTGGGGAAGTTGGCAGGACTTGACCAGGGCAAAGTCATAGAAGCTTCACAGATACATCCAAACTCCCTGAGGGACAGAGCTACTGGGCTGAGGGCTCAATTGGCATAACATGGTCTATAAAGAAAATGTTCTACCTACAACTGTGGTGGGTAGCAACTGGGGTCTTAAAAGCCTGCGAGCAGCCATCTAAGATACATCTACTGGTCCATCCTGGCTGGAAGAAAGGAGAATGAAGAAAACCAAAGACACAGGGGAAAGATTAGTCCAAAGGACTAATGGACCACAGCCTCCACCAGACTGAACCCAGGACAATTAGATGGTGCCTGGTTACCACCACTGACTGCTCTGACAGGGATCACAATAGAGGGTCCAGGACAGCGCAGTAGAAAAATGTAGAACACAATTCAGATTCATACACACACACACAAAAAGACCAGACTTGCTGGTCTGACAGAGACTGGAGAAACCCCAAGAGTATGGCCCCTGATACCCTTTTAACTCAGTACTGATGTCACTCCTGAGGTTCATCCTTCAGCCAAAGATTAGACAGGTCTATTTAGGACAAACAAGAACACACATGGGGAATGTGCTGCTTAGTTCAGTCATATATACGAGACTAAATGGACACACCAGCCCAAAAGCAAAGACTAGAAGGCAGGAAAGGATAGGGATACTGGAGGAATGGAACAGGGAACCCGGGGTAGAGAAGGGGACTGTGTTGAAACATCCCGGGTTTGGCAACCAATGTCTCAAAAACAGTTTGTGTATTAACAATTTAATGAGAAACTAATTTGCTCTGTAAACTTTCACCCAAAGCACAATAAAAAAAGAATTCACCAGTGGTGGGTTGGGGGCGGGGGAAAGCAGTTGCAACAGCACATCACCAGGGAACTGAGGGAAATTCAAACCAGATTCAGAAGAGGACATAGAACAAGGGATATCATTGCTGATGTCAGATGGATCTTGGCTGAAAGCAGAGAACATCAGAAAGATGTTTACCTGTGTTTTATTGACTGTGCAAAGTCATTCAACTATGGGGATCATAACAACTTACGGATAAAATTGCATAGAATGGGAATTCCAGAACACTTAATTGTGCTCATGTGTAATCTGTACATAGACCAAGAGGCAGTCATTTGGACAAAACAAGGGGATACTACGTGGTTTAAAATCAGGAAAAGTATATATCAGGATTGTATCCTTTCACCATACTTAATCAATCTGTATGCTGAGCACATAATCCGAGAAGCCAGGCTATATGAAGAGAAGGCAGCATCAGGATTGGAGGAAGACTCAGTAACAACCTGTGATATGCAGATGACACAACCTTGCTTGCTGAAAATGAAGAGGACTTGAAGCACTTACTTATGAAGATCAAAGACTACAGCCTTCAGTATGGATTATACTTCAACATAAAGACAATAAAAATCCTCAGAACTGGACCAATAAGCAACACCATAATAAATGAGGAAAAGATTGACGTTGTCAAGGATTTCTTTTCACTTGGATCCATAATCAAAGCCCATGGAAGTAGTAGTCAAGAAATCAAAGGACATAGTACTGCACTGGGCAAATCTGCTGCAAAAGACCTCTTCAAAGTGTTGAAAACAAAGATGTCACCTTGAGGACTAAAGTGAGACTGACCCGAGCCATAGTATTTTCAATCACCTCATATGCATGCAAAAGCTGGACAATGAATAAGGAAGACTGAGGAAGAATTGATGCCTTTGAATTACGGTGTTGATGAAGAGTATTGAATATACCATGGACTGCCAGAGGAATGAACAAATCCGCCCTGGAAGAAGTACAGCCAGAATGTTGCTTAGAAGCAAGGATGGCAAGACTTCATCTTTCGTACTTTGGACATGTAATCAGGAGGGACCAGTCCCTGGAGAAGGACATCATACTTGGTAAAGTAGAGGGTCAGCAAAAAAGAGGAAAACCTTCAATGAGATGGATTGACACAGTGGCTGCAACAATAGAGTCAAGCTTAGCAATTGTGGGGATGGCACAGGACTGGGCAGGTGTTTCGTTCTGTTGTAAATAGGGTCGCCATGAGTCAGAACTGACTCAGCACCTAACAACACAACAGGTCCACACAGCTCATCTCACAGGCCTGTTTGAGGATGAGGGTGAACTGATGGATGAGGCTTCATCCTCCAGTGTGAGACACCCCTGACCCCCGGAGAGTGCTCAGCACCTAGCTTTGCACAGCAGAGAGGCCCAGTGCAAGCAGGGGGCTTTGGGTTGCTGAGGGAATGTCTGAGAAACGGAAGGGAAAGAGAATCTGTCCTTCCCATGAGGGATCGGGAGAGGGCCCAGCCTGGGGGTCAGGAAAGCTGGGCCCCCCACCTGGTCCTGAAGAGTGTATGGCTTTGGCTCCCCCTCCCCTCCTTGACTTCCAGATGGAGAGATCTGGGCCCTGCTCAGCTCCAGTCTGCTGCGTTCCAGGTTCTGAGCCCAGCCCTGGGCTCCTGGGACCTTGCCTCCTTCCCATGGGCTCTTCCTTTCACTAGGCCAGAGGCTCATCCTGAACCCTGGGCTTGGGCCTGCCCCCTGGGGGGTTGTTGTGTGGTCTGGGAAGGACAAAGAAGACCTTTTGTCCATAGGGCAGAAATTACACGGTGGGTATTCCTGGCAGGCCAACAGGAGCGTGATGCTAACCGTCCGCCTGGCGCAGGCACCAGCAAGTCGAGGAAATGGGCTTTGATTACAGCAAGGATGAGACCGCCCAACCCGCGCGTTTGGTGGGATCCAACTGGGAGGAACATTAACCAGTTCCTCCCAGGGTGGCCAGCGAAGGGACTCCAAGATGCAGACGGCCAGATTCAAAAGGAGGGCAGGGAGGAGGAAGGGCAAGGCCTTCTCCCAGAAAAATGAGGCTATGATGTGGTGTGGAGGGGCAGGAGAAAGGAGTACCGTGAGCGAGCAAGCCCAGATGTGGGGGTCAGACAGACCTGAGTTGGATGCAGGTTCCTAAAACTTCCAGGCTGTATGAACTGGGGCAAGTCGCTTAGCTTCCTAGACTCTAAAAGAGAGAGAGACAATAGTCCCTTTCTTGCAAGGGTATTGTGAAGACTATAATGGGTGTGAAGTGTTTTTAAGCATAGAACCTGGCCCAAGAAAAAAAAGTTTTATGCCCTGGGGTAATTTTATCATTTGAAGAATTATCTTATTGCAAAACAATGCGAAGCCATTGTCAAAATATTAGTATCTAAAATGAATAAACAAATGAAATATATACACACAATGAAATATTATTTAGCTATAAAAATGAATGAAGTTCTGACACATGCTACAACATGGATGAACCTTAAAAAATTATGCTGAGTGATAGAAGCCAGCCACCAGAAACAAATACTGTATGATGCTACTTATCTGAAACAGCTAGACTAGGCAAATGCATACAGAAAGTAGATTAGTGGTCACCAGGGGCTGATGGGTTTGGGTTTTTCTGGTTTTGGGGCCTGGGGGTAAGGGGAATGAGGAACCACTGCTTAATGGTAGAGTTTCTGTTTGAGGTCATGAAAAAGTTTTGGAAATAGTGATGATGGTTGCAAAAAAAAAAAAAAAAAAAATTAGTACATAGATACAATGGGGAAAAACCTCTGGTAGTCACTTGTCCAAGAGCTCCAGTGGTGGAACAGTTAAGTGCTGCTGACAGAAAGGTCATCAGTTTGAACCCACCCAGCAGCTCTGAGGGAGAAAGACCTGGCGATCTGCTCCCGTAAAGATTACAGCATAGGAAAGTCTATGGGACAGTCCTACTCCGTCACATGGTGCTGTTGTGTGATTTGACAGCACACAACCGCAATAGTCCTTTCATCAGTTATTATTTATTATTGTTATTTATTACGCACAGGAGAAAGATGTGGCTATCTGCTTCCGTAAAGATTAAACCAAAAAAACCAAACCCAGTGCTGTTGAGTCATATTCCGAATCATAGCGACCCTATAGGACAGAGTAGAACCGCCCCCGATAGAGTTTCCAAGGAGCGCCTGGCGGATTTGAACTGCCAACACTGGTTAGCAGCCTTAGCACTTAACCACTATGCCACCATGGTTTCCTCCATAAAGATTAAGAAAAAAAACAAAACAAAAAAAGATTACAACCTTGGAAATTCCATGGGGCAATTCTGCTGTGTCCTGTAGGGTTGCTATGAACTGGAATTGACTCGATGGCAATGGGTTGTTTTGTTTTTTTTTTTGTTTTTTTAGCATTAATGGTGAGGTTTAAGGCTTTGGGGGTGGGCTGATGGCCTCAGTATTCTCAGAGGGAGTACTGTACATTATGCTGCACACATAGCCTGATGTGTTTGCCCGGGTATAAGGACAGCAGCCTAGAGGGATGGCTGGCCTTTGGTTTGGTGTTAGAAGCTGGCTTTGCCCCGGGAGGAGACCCAGCCTCAGCGTGATGGAGTGGCCACCCTGGCCACCTCACAGAGGCAGCAGCTACTCCAGTGAGGTGTGATGGGAAAGGGCCAAGAGCTCAGGGGTTGGAGCCCCCACATACCTGGGTTCTGCCCTGGCTTTGACCCTAAGATGCTTTCTAAAACTATTTTCTAACATATGATGATATATCTAACATATCCTCCTAGGAACCAGTGTAACACAGTGGTTAGAGAGTGTGGACACCGGCTTCAGGCT
Organism: Loxodonta africana; assembly: GCF_030014295.1. Lineage (NCBI taxonomy): Eukaryota > Metazoa > Chordata > Mammalia > Proboscidea > Elephantidae > Loxodonta > Loxodonta africana. Next base: position 49,317,529 of record NC_087354.1, on the reverse strand, counting down.
GCCTGGGTTCAAATCCCAGCTCTGCCACTTGCATGTTATGGATCCCCCTGTGCCTCAGTTTCCTCCTTTACAAACTAAAAAAAATTTACGAACTGGGGAATAATAATAGAATCTCCCTTATAGGATTGCCTGAACTCTGAATGAGTTACTTCAAATAAAGCAGTTGCCATTCTTGGCACAAGGTGAACGATTCATTAAGTGTTTGATGTCACTAATGTTGCCGTTAGAATTCCACAGCCATGGCGCTCAGTCTGTGGAGCCAGCAGGGCAGCTCTAGGGTCACGGGGGCCAAGCCTGCCTGCGGCGGACACTCTGGGCTCCTCTACGGCCCTGCCCTCTGTCTCTGGCACTTGCCCTTTCAGGATCTCGTTCACCAGTAGCACCCGCCCTTGAACAAGGTTTGGGGAGGCAGTGCCCAAATTGGGTTGCGGGGAACCCAGGGTATAGTCTGTAAAGCCCTGTACCCACGTAGCCTGCTGTTATTCTTGGCTACCTCTGGCTTTCCATCCCCCGGACCAGAAACAGAGCTGGAGAAACTGTTGTTCTTGTGGTGGTTGTTTTTAAAAAACCAGCCTTTCAGGGCCCTCTCAACCGGCCCCCCATTTTACATAGGGGAAACCCGAGGTTCAGAAAAGTGAAGTGCTGTCAGCCACCATTAAGGCCACACTGTGCCTCCACGTGCGGTCTCAGAGCCCTTTTCCAGACCCTGGATAATGATCTGCCTGGTCTCTGCATCCACACTGCAGGCTTCAAGGAGCTGAGCGCTGCAGTGTTGCTGCTAACCCCAAGGTTGATGGTTCGAGTCCACCCAGAGGTGTCTCAGAAGAAAGCCCTGGTGATCTTCTTCCAGAAAATCTGCCACTGAGAACCCTGCGGAGCACAGTTCTCCTCTGACACATGTGAGGTTGCCGTAAATCGGACCTGACTCAGTGCGGCTGGGTAAACCCACTGCCGTGGAGTCCATTCCAGCTAATAGCAACCCTGTAGGACAGAGTGGAATTGCCCCTAGGGCTTCCAGGGCTATAAACCTTTACGGCAGCTGACTGCCACATCTTTCTCCAGTGGAGCAGCTGGTGGGTTCAAATCCCTGACCTTTCGGTTAGCAGCCAAGCGCTTTTAACCCCTGTGCCACTAGGGCTCCTACGGCAACTGGGTACTGGCGCTCAGTGAATGTTTGTCCTGGAAGGGCCATAGAAGCACATCTTTCACCCTCTCGTTGTACAGAGGAGGAAACTGAGGTCCAGAGAGGAGGACTGGCTTCCTGGGTCACACCGAGAGCCAGGACAGGTGGGTCCAGATTCTAGGGCCCCTGGTGCCTGGGCTGGTGCGGCGCCCACTGTGGACCCGGGAGCCCCTGGGATGATAAAAACCAGGGCTGAGCACATGGTGAGTGGTCGATCATAATAGTCCTACTATGTGCCCAGCCCTGGACATTCCTGGTCACCCTTAGTCCTTTCTATACATTCAAGGTGGGTATTCTTAATCACCCTTTCCAGAGGGGACATGGTGACTCAGAAAGTCACCTGCCCAGGGGTCCTACCCCCGGTCTGCCTGATCCCAAACCAATGCTCTTTCCCAAACACCCTGGTCCACTCCAAGAAGGCCTCCCACAGTGTCCTGGGTGCGCCTGTGCCCCCCCATTGAGTGGAAGGCGGAAGCTGGACCCCAGCATCCCCAGGGCAAGGGAGGGCCCGGAAGGGCCCAGGCTTGGGGGCAGGAACGCCCTCCCCATCAGCTTTCCTCAGCTCTTTTCTGTTGTTTCTTTGCTCAGCCGGGTCCTGTTATCTTCCTCTGAGCCTGACGCCTAGTTCTTCCTGTTTAAAATTCAGACTCTGGACTTTTCCTTTGGGGGCGGTTATGTATTTGTTTTGCTTTTTGGAGTCCCCCCCCAACCCCCACCTCTGGCACTTTAGGTCTTTGAGGCTCGGCATCAACCCCGTTTTCAGTGCCTCAGCAGCTGAGTGAGTGAGGGGGCTTCTCTGCCTACGGCCCTTGGGATCTTTGGGTGGCCGGGGTGGAGGGAGGATCCTGTGGCTTTTACCCTGACTGTAACATCCACGGTCCACTAGCCCTGCCCTGTCCTGCCCTGCCTTTTTATACCCTGGCTCCTTCCCCCAGCCCCAGCCCAAGCTGAGGGTCTCTGGGCTCCCTGCAGGCCTCTGCTTTAGCCCAGCCTACCCTGGAAAGAGAGTTAGCCATAGAATAAGAAAAACGGTTTTTTTTTTTTGAATTAATTTTATTTTTGGTAAAGCTGTACATAACAAAACATACATACATCCACCATTTTCTGCACGTGTAGCTCAATGACACTGGTTACATTCTTTGCATTGTGTCATCATTTTTGCTATCTGTACTCATATTGTTGCACCACTCTCACCTTAGACTCTCTGTCTGCTAAATTTCTCCGTGTGTTTTAGAGTTGCTGTTGTCAGTTTGATCTTGCGTAGATAATTCTTCAAAAGAGCGCACTGCTCAAGGTGAACGTTCTTTACTAGTTGAGCTAAACGATAGTTTAAAGATGACTTCATGGGATAGTTTCGGTTCAAGGCTTAAGGATTATCTCAGGGTAATCGATTCAGTGGTTTCCCAATCTCAATGGGTCCAGTAATTCTGGTTGCTATAAGAATTTTAAATTCTATTCCACATTTTTTTCTCTTTTTGATCAAGGACCCATCTATTGGTAGCCGGTCACCATTCCGTTCTTCTGGTCTCATGGCAATAAAGGTAGTAGTTCATGGAGGCAATTAGACCTACAGTTCATTCCTTCTTCCTCTGCTGTTCCAAGTGAAGAGAGACCAATTGTTGTATCTTGGATGGCTGCACACAGTTAAAAAAGTTTCTAGTGTGAGCCACCCTGGTGGGCCCTACTCCTGGAAGTAGAGACAGGGCCCTAAAGACCCTAGCACATGCTCCCTGAGGGGAAAGAGCACTGAATTGGGAGTCAGCAGACCTGGGCTTCCATCTTGGCTCTTGACCCCATGCAATGTGGGCTTGGGCAGGTCATGACCTTCTCTGGGAGAGGGTGGCTGAGGCATTGGGCCAGCAAGCCTGCTAGAGGCTTCCAGCTCGATGAGCAGTGATTTTAGGTCTTCCTGAGGTGGGATGATTGTGGGGAGATACAGGGCACAGAGAATAGGTGGGGTGGTGGGGAGGCGTGCTTGGCCTCCACGGTTCAGCCTGGCTCTACCTCCTCCAGGCAGCCTCTCCTGTCACTTCTCTAAGGAACCCCAGTACTTCCCACCCCAAGTAGAAATGTTGGGGAGGCCTGAGGCTTGGAGTGAGTGACACTTTGGGAAAAGTCTTAAACCCTCTGACCCTCAGCGTGCTCCTCTGTCCAGTGGAGATCCTGGTATCTGTCTTGTAGGGCTGCTGGGAAGATGAGAGATGATATTGTGACTGGCAGCCTGCCTGCCATCTTGAGTAGGCAAAGGGCTGTGCCTGCTGTCTTCTGTGATATAGGAATTAACTCCCGGACTTTAAGCTCCAGAAAACTAGCTCTGTATTTACGTATGCTCCCTGTTTCGGCCACGTTGAGGAAAACAGGAGACTGGGTTCACAAGACCAGTTGCAACTGGCAAGAACTAGATCTGGCCTGCCTGACAGGTGCAGAACCATTGACCCTGTCCTCTGGGTGACCCCGGAACTCTTCTCCCACTGGACGGAACCAAACTTTAGCGGCCCAAGATGGGGGAGGGCTTTCAGAAGCAAGGGGTCCGAGCCAGTTTGAGGGAGTCCTCTTTTTTAGACTGAGCAAGCACAGAAAGGCCAGACTGCCCTGGGAATGCCCTTTTGGGCCAGACCAATCAGCAAGCTGGCCCCACCTCGAGGCATTCCCGAAGACTTCAAACCCAATTATTACACCCGTATAAACCCCTTCAGCTATGGTTCTGGGAGCCATCTTGGTGATGCAAGTCCCCGTTTGCTCCTTTGCTCAGCCAACCAAATAAAGCTTCTTCATTCACTTTCACCCATTTCATGTCTCTATGGCCATGCAGAGCAGGCCTGGAACAGTCTGGTTACAACATGGTGCTAAGCACCCAGAAGGTATTTTGTGAATGGTGGGTCCGGGAATCAATATCTCCTGGCAGGAGTACATATGTGAAGCCTCCACACCTGGCTGTGAGCTCCTGCAGAGGGCAAGTGGCGGGCCTGACCCATGCTGGGGTAACCCTGGCCCAGGGACTGTTGACTGATAATGGGGGTGCATCAGTGGTACATTGTGGCGGGTACCTCTTGAGCCCCAGCTCACACCCTCCTGGCTCACCTTTTCACTCCAGCTCTCAATAAGGCAACTAACCAGCTGTGCAGAGGTGTAAACTGACAGCACTTTGTAGGCACAGCCCTTGCCTTCCGCCCCAGGTGATGGCAGCTAGTGGGTAAAGGTTCTTCCCTCAGCCCTCAGGGGACCAATTCTGAGTGGTATCCCATACAGCTCCCAGGAGGGGCCCCAGCAGGGAGGAGCCCAGTTGCCCACAGAGGTGACCAGCTTGTTAACACGTGTTAACCGGCTTTCCTTCTTCTTGTTTCACCCATGCCAGTCCCTTCCTTCTGTGTTTAGGGGGGCATCTGGGAGAGACCAGAGTCTTTGAGGAAGGTCTCCTGAAATCAGGGGCAAGTGTGTGAGCTGCAGCTGGCAGCTTGAAAAGCTCAGCTAGAGCTGGTGGGGCAGGGTGGGCACCTCATTGGTGGAGCCCGGGCCCATGGAGAGCCCAAGCCCAGATTACCACTTTCCCTCCCAATAGCCTAGGGAGGTGGGGATTAATTGCCTTATCTTGTAGAGCCAAGTGCTGAACCCCACCTGTGGGTTCCCAATCCACTAAACCAATCCACTAAGGCTTCATTAGTTCCACTGGGACCCCCAAGGAAGGACCAAACCCTACTCCACTCCTTTTCTTTCCTGTTTGCAGGTCTTAGAACACTCCCCCATTAAGAATTTTAGAAAGTCTACTGTTTCTGCTCATCTCTCAGCCCTTCCTCTGTGAGCCCTGGGGTCAGACCCTTATTGCCCAGGGGCAGGGGCCTGTCGCTTCCTATACCACCCGGGGGATCCCTAGACAAGGGGAAAGCTGGCTGGCATAGAGGGCCTTGCAGAAGTTCAGTCTTTAGGAGCATGAGCTCTGATTCCAATCCCAATATTTCAGGCAAGTGCCTCAGTTTCCTCATCTGCAAAGTGGGAACAATAACATAACACAGCCAGTCTCATACAGGGCCCTTGTGAGGACTAAGGCAGGTGACATACAGAGAATGCCTGGTATCTGGGAGCTGGGTCTATTTTATTTCTGCATTCTGATTTTGGCAGACTTGGGTGAATACAGGATGGGAGAGGGCCTAGGCTTTGGAACCAAAGAACCAGGTCCTGACCTGATTTTGGCATTGACTGGCTATGGGACTGTGGCCCCCTCAGAGCCTCCAAGAAGCCATGTGTTTCTGGCGATAATTGTGAGGAGGCTCCATGACATGCCGGAGCTGGTATGAAGGTCTAGCTGCAGGCAGGGGTACATGAGAAGTGCTCACACTCACCAGCTGGCCTGCCACTGGGGCCTAGGTGCCCCAGGCCTGTCCCCGCTGGCCCAGTGCCAGTCCCCACCCCAGCCAGCCTGGGTACTGGGCGGGTGGCACAGTGATCCCCAGGCAGCTGGGCTCCCAGCATCCTGCCGCCAGCTCCCCAGGCCGCCGTCTGTACGGCCTGCCCTGCCCAGCCCAGCCCCGCCTGGGTGGCCGAGGGCCTGGAGCCGATGGAATCAGCATGCCCTTCCCTCCTTTGTCTGCTGGTGCTTCCTTCCCTTCCCAGCGCGATTTCTTTTTTCTGGTTTATCAGGTCCTGGGGAAGGCTGGGGCCAGCCAGGCTCCCAGACAGGCACCCCTGGGAGGCCGCCAGCAGAGAGCAGACGTCTCTGGGGCCAGCCCAGCCCCACCCCCACCCCCCACCCAGCCACCTGACCCAAGCAGCTCCAGCCTGGTAGCCAGGCCTTAGGAACTCGGCCCTCTCCCGCATGGGAAGGGGTGCTGGGGCACCCATTGTTCTGGGACCCCAAAACCTTTCTTTTAAGACCTGAAGCCTGTGAGATCCTTCAGGCACGCTAAAGTCCCTCTCGTCATTTACCCCATTGCTGTTGAGTCGATTCCGACCCATAGCAACCCTATAGAACAGGGAAGAACTGCCCCACAGAATTTCCAACGCTGTCATCTTTATGAAAGCAGACTTCCACCTCTTTCTCCCACGGAGCGACTGATGGGTTTCAACTGCTGACCTCTAGGTTAGCAGCCAAGTGCTTAACCACTGTGCCACCAAGGCTCCTTGTCTTCTCATTTTAGTAGGGAGGAAACTGAAGCCAGGAGGTGGCTGACTCCTAGCTCAGTGCTCTTTCCCCGTCAGCAGGCAGCTTTCCCTTATCTCCCAAGTCAACAGGCCAGTTAAGTGATGTATGATCTGAAAGTCTGGGCTGTGCGTTATGGCCTGTCACTCACTAGCTGGGCAAGTTCATTAACATCTTGTCCTCGCTTTTCAAATCTGTACAATGGGGATAATGGTGCCTGTCTCACAGGCTGTTTTGAAGGCTAAAGTGGGTAATGTAGAGAACTTCCTACCCTAGAGCAGGCATTCTCAATGGGAGTGATATTGCCCCCAAGGGGGCAAAGATTTGTTGTGGGGGAGCAAAAAAATCTTTAAGCACAGATATACATCCAGTGCATAAACAGGTTGCAGTATATCTGTGGCATTAGGCTTTCATAGGAGCAATGGATTAGGAAAAACTGTCTATTCACGCTCCTTGGATGGCGATATGAAAAAATAGTTCAGAGGCATTGCTCTAGCGTTAGGGCCGTGAGCTCATCCCTCTGGCTGGTCCCACAGTAAGATCAGGAGTCAGCTTCTGCCCATCTTCTCAAAACTCCTAAGGAAGGGTGGTGGGATCACCCAAGTTTTCACATTGAAAAAACTCATTTGTTCACTCATCCTGTTGATGTTTGCCAAAAGTCACAAAGCAGGACAGGGTACAGGCTGGGCAATGATGGCCCTAGTCCCAGCTCTCAACAAATAGCCAGGCTCAATGGCCAGGCAATGGGATGAACCTGTCTTGGAGGTGGGACCAAAGCCCGGTGGGCAGGCTAGGGTGGTGGCAAAGTTTGTCTAACTCAGAGAAGAGGGGACATTTGAAGTGGGCTTTGATGGATGGTTAGGAGCTTCTCTGTGGAAAGGGGCAGAGAGGAAATGTCAGGTAGAGGAAACAGCAAGAGCAATGATACAAGTGTGTCTGAGGCAGTGTGAGTGGAGCCATAGTGGGGAGTGGGGGAGGGGACGCCTCATCTAGTGTGGCTTCACAGGGCAGCCTTGTCCGTAGTTACTATTGGTTCTATTTCTTCCTTTATTGTCCTTTTTATACACAAATAATGTGTGTTCTTTGTTGAAAGGTTTGAAAGCTTTCAGAAGCAAACAGAAGTCTCAGCCTCCACCTCAGAGGGAATTCTTTTTTATTATGGTAAATGTATATGTAACAAGTTTGCCATTTTAACCATTTTCAGGTGTACAATTCAGTGACATTAATTACGTTCACTGTGTTGTGCCACCATCACTGCTATCCATTTCTAAATGTTTTCTATCACTTCAAGCAGAAGCTTAGTACCCCTTCGGCCATAATGTCCCACCTTCCCCTCCTCCAGCCCCTGTTATTGTTGTGCGCCTGAGTTGATTCTGACTCAAAGCCAGCCTATAGGACAGAGTAGAAATGCCCCATAGGGTTTCCTAGGCTGTAATCTCTACAGGAGCAGGTCGCTAGGCATTTTCTCCCACAGAGCAGCTGGTGGGTTTGAACCGCCGACCTTTAGGTTAGTAGCCAAGCAGTTAACCATAGTACCACCAGGGCTCCTTTCCCCCCAGCCCCTAGTAACCACTAGTACAGTTTTGTATTTATGACTTTACCTTCTAGATACTTCATATAAGTGGGATCCTACAATATTTGTCCTTTTGTGTCTGACTTATTTCACTTAGCATAATGCTTTCAAAGTTCATCCATGTTGTAGCATTTATCAGAACTTCATTTCTCTTTACAGTTGAATAATATTCCATTGTATGGACATACCACATTTTGTTTATCCGTTCATTTGTTGATGAATACTTGGGCGTTTCCACCTTTTGACTCTTGTGAATAAATAATACTATAATGAACATCAGTGTACCATAGCTGGTTGAGTCCCTGCTTTCAAAACTCTTGGTTACAGACCTAGGAGAGGAATTGCTATCAGATGGCAATTCTATGTGTAACTTTTTGAGGAACTGCCGATTGTTTTCCAAAGTGGCTGCACCATTTCACAATCCCACCAGCAATGAAAGAGGATCCCAACTTCTCCATATCCTCACCAACACTTGTTAGTTTTCCTTTTTCTCTGAGAATAGTCATCCTACTGAGGGTGAGGTGGTATCTAATTGTGGGCTGGATTTGTGTTTCCTCTGGTGGGACAGTGGTTAGGAACTTGCCTGCTAACCAAAATGTAAGTAGTTCAAATCCACCAGCTGCTCCTTGGAAACTATAGGGCAGTTCACTGACTCAATGGCACCTAACAACAACGACTAACAATCTTGAGCACCTTTTCATATGCTTATTACCATTTGCATATCTTCTTTGGAGAAATGTCTGTTTAAGATCTTTGTCCATTTTTTAATTGCGTTGTCATGTATTTTTTCTTTTTCTAAATGTTATTTATTTTGTTGTTGTTGAGACTATATACAGCAAAACATGCCAATTCAACAGTTTCTACATGTACAATTTGCATGTCCATTCTTCCAGTTGCGTAACCATTCTTACCTTCCTTTTCTGAGTTGTCCCTCCCTCATTAACATAAACTCACTGCCCACTAGGGTTCCTGTCTAACCTTTTGAGTTGCTGTTGTCAGTTTGATCCCACATCGTTTTTAAAAAAGCATAATGCTCAAGACAGACCTTTTTCACTAGCTAAGCTAAACTATTATTCTGTTTTAAGGTGACTTCAGGGGATATTTTGGGTTTAAGTTTTAAAGATTCTCTCAGGGCAATAATTTCAGGGGTTCCTCTGTTCTCTGTGGCTCCAGAAAGTCTATAGTCCATGAGAATTTGAAATTCTGCATTTTCCCCCTTTTTGCCTAGGATTCTTCTATGGAATCTTTGATCAAAATGTTTAGTAATGGTAGCCTATAATTTTCTTTTCTTGTGGCGTCTTTGTCTGGTTTGGGTATCAGAGTTATGTTTGCTTCATAGAATAAATTAGGGAGTGTTCCTTACTTCTCTGTCTTTTGAAAGCATTTAAACAGTATTGGTGTCAATTCTTCCCTAAATGTGGGCTGTTATTTTTGAAGGAGTTCCTTCCTTGTTTTCTTTGTGTCTCATGCTATTTCTGATGGACCCTCCAGGAGGGAGGGAGGGAAGGGTGCCCACACATACCCACTGCCTCTCTGTGCCCACCACTGTACTCAGTGCTTTACAGGCATTATTTAATTTTCTTCCATATTCTGTGGGAGAGGTGCTCTTTCCCTCTCTTCACAGTGGGGAAACTGAGGCCCAGAGCGGTCAAGTGGCTGAAGCCAATAAGTGGTAGGGGCAGCATTGGAACACAAACTTGCCAGGATTCTGAGCCTCCTCCCACCACACTGGGGTTCACAGGCAGGCCTCAGGAACCTGCTGAATATTGCAGGTGAAATCTGGAATGGTGAGGTGTTTTTCTGGGACAGGGTTGACACCCTTCCTTTGACTCCCAAGCAGGTCCATGTCACTATGAGTCGGAATCAACTCAATGGCAATGGGTATGGGCCTCAGAGTCTGCTCTGTCCTGTAGAGTCACTATGAGTCCCTTGATGGCAATAGATTGGGTTATGGGCCTCAGAAGAGCCCCCTGTGCTCACAGCTCGTGGGAGACACAGACACACAGATCACTCAGGGTTGTGGGACAGCTGAGAGCTCAGGGCAGGGAGAGATCTGGGTCCTGTGGGGACCTCTTCTTGGGTGTTAGTTTCTATGCCTGATTTGGTCCACTCTCAGGAAGTCCTTCCTCACATCTACCCTAGAGCTCTCTTGCTGAAGTTCAAGCATTTTTCCCCTGACCATCTGTGTTGCCTAAAAGTAGGAAATAGAAAAGAGCTCCAGGTTCCTGGGTGCTTATTGCATTAGCAAAAATAGCTAACTAACCAAATAAAAGTGAATCATAAAATACAACACAAATGACCCCTTGCAGGCCCCTTGGGAAGAGACAAGCTTTGCCTAGGGCACCTGTCTTTTGTTGCCCCTAAACATTGGTCCTTTAGACAGAATAATCCTGGCAACTTATATCATCTGTGGCAAAGTTTTCAATGCCAACACTGCTCTTGGGCCCTGCCCAGGCCTCGGTCTCCCCATCTGTAACATGAGGGGATTGGTCAAGTTGATCTCTTTGGCTTTTCTCTAGGGTTCAATGATTGAGTCACTTTGACTCAATGATTCACTTACCAATCCTATCTCCTTTTAGAGCGTCCTCTATGAGTATTGTGGAATGAACGAATGAATGAGTGAGTCAATGTGTGGATGAAACTCTAGGCACCTCCCTCCCCCAGCTCCTTCATGTCCTCACAGCCTTCCCAATGCCCCTGTCTCAGCATTGTGGTCTAATTGGCCCCTAAGTTGGTATTTGATCTTGTGGCTTAGCTGGGAGGCTGGGAGAGGTGCAGCACCTGTTTCTTTGGCTTGGCTGGCCTGCAGCAGCACACAGTGCTGCCTCAATCTGGGAGATGCTCACATAAGGGCCATGGGGAAGTGGACTGGGGAGGGCCCACAATGGTCTGGAGGTGCTGGCTGCACCCAGCTGCCTGTGTCCCCAGGTACTTGGGCCAGCTTCCTGGCCATCTGACACATCTCCAGGGACCAGCGCACAGAGACCATCCAGCCGGTGCTGGAGACCACCAGGCCTGGCCAGCAGGCTGAAAGGACTCCTGAGAACAGCTGCTCCAGCCCTGGGATCAGAGTATAGACAAGGAAACTGAGGCCCAAAGAGAGGAAGGCATTTGTCCAAGCAACTTACCATCAATGCGCTGGAATCATAAAAACCTGAGTGGGGTAGGAGCTCAAAGGTTACTCTGGTCCAATCCCATGAGTTCGTTTTCTCTACATTTGCCTTGGAAAATGGAAGTCATTCTGGGAGGCATCTTGGGTACCACCATAATAGTCTTTTTTCTTATGGTTGTTCCATGTCAGACATGATGCTAAGTGCTCCACTTCTAGAAGAATGTTCATTTTATAAAGGAGGAAACTCTGGTTCAGAGAAGTTCAGTAACCTGTTGGAGATCACACAGCTGCTAAGCAGTGCAACCACGATGAAACTAAGTTCTAGGAGATGCTTGTGTGTTTTGTACTCCTGACCACTTGGCAATACGTCTCTTTGTCACAGGAGGTGTGCTTGTCGGTGAATTAAATTGTTTGATTTTTGTTTATCTGGATTTTCTAATTTTTCTTCAATGTTTATGGAATATTTGTATAAAAAAATCACCTAAGTGAAAAAAATCAGTCGTGTAAATGAGTTTGTGTGTATAAGTGCATATTTTAGAGATTTTAACTTCATGCATGTGTGTTGGTTATCTTGTGCTGCTGTAACTGACATACCACAAGCGGGTGGTTTTAACAGAGATTTATTGTCTCACAGTTAGGAGGCCAGAAGTCCAAATTCAGAGCATTGGCTCTAGAGTAAGGCTCTCTCTCTGCCGCTCTGGGGGAAAATCCTTGTCTCAGCTTCTCTAGCTGGCCATCCTTAGAGTTCCCGGGCTTGCAGACTGGCCAGCCTTCTCTGTCTTCAGACTCGCCCAGTGTCTGCCGCCTTCTGTGCCCAATCTGTTCTTTTCTATCTCAAAACTAGTTGGCTTAAAAAACACTCTACACTGATACTGCCTTGTTAACATTGCAAAGAAAATCTTATTTCCAAATGAGATTGCATCCAAAGGAGTAGGGTTTAGGATTTACAGCACATATTTTTAGGGGACACAATTCAATCCCTAACAACATGGAAGCCAGCTGTGCCATTGTTTAAGCAACAGCCCCCTGCCAAAAATTATGAGAGACCCCCTCGGCTTTCTCCCCCCACAGTTTAACTGGGACCTTTTTGAAAACACAAACGTCATTTAGTTTAGAATGTTTCCATCACCCAGGCCCCAGGGCAACAAGGGAAGCACTGAACTGGGAGTCTGAGGTTTTGGGGCCTGGCCTATTGTCCTGCTCCGTTGCCCTGGGCCTCAGTTTCTCCATCTGTCAGTGAGGGGCGCACAGGTGAGCTCTGAGGACCTTCCTGCCTTCACAGTCCTGTCTGAAGAGTGTTCTGTCATCTGGGTTATCCCTTGGCTCTATGATGGTAGGGATTTCCAATAACTTTATCCACCAAGCTACTGGAAGAGCAACGCAGGCATTTACCCTCCCACCTCCACCCCCTACCTCCACCCCACAACCTGGGGGTAGTAAGCTCTTCAGGTAATCCCTCCAATTCGTGTTTGTGAATACAGAGTTCGTCAAAGTCTGGCTTTGGTAAGTAGTGTTGAAACATAAATACCTTGCACATTACAACCTTGTTATCAGGTTTGGATGCCACAGCTCATGAGTTGATCTCTAAGGGGATCTAGCAAGAAGTTCCTGTTGAATGCATATTTCCCTTCTGGGAGAATTTGCAGTTTAACAGGGAAGACTGGGGAGGACAAGGCTTATCAGAAAGCAGTGGAGATCTAAGGGGGGACTTTCAGGACAGTAGGTAGGCTAAGGGGATTTCTTCCTTAAAAGCCAAAAAAACCAAACCCATTGCTGTCAAGTCAATTCTGACTCATAGTGACCCTAGGCCTCCCCAAATGCCTCCACATAGGCCAGTCCAGGTGGTGTGAAGGGTTCTGGGGCAATGGGAATGTGTCATCTTTAAATGGTGCTAATATCTGTCCTTGGTGTTAAGTCTGTCTGTGGCTCCCTGGAGCCAGGCCACAGCCTGTGCATTGTTCAGCCAGACTTCTTCCCAAAGGTGGCCCAACCATAGAAGAAAGGCGAAATCCTGTCTCTCCATCCACCACCAACGCCAAAATGGGGAGATACAGGGGGCAAGTGGAGCCACAAATCAGGGGAGACTTCCTGGATGAGGAGGTCTCTGAGCAGAGTGCAGATGACCAGATAGAAGAAACAATCTGTGCAAAAGTGTGTCTAGAGAACGAATGTCAGCGTGAGGAGGGAGCGCTGGTGGCAGATGAGACTCGAAAACCCTGGGCCTGGGGGACATGGAAGCCATGCCAGGAATCCAGGATCTGATTCTGGGCTGGCGGGGAACCAGAGAGCTGGCATAGACAGGGTGAAAAGGACAGGCCTGTTTTAGAAAGGTGGTGGCTGTGAGGAGGAAGAGGAGAGCATGAACTTGAGGTATAAAGGGTAATTGGTAGAATGGGGGTGAGGGGTGGTAGAGTGGGAGGGGTCAAGGATGACCCTAAGTTTCTGGCTAGGGGACATCACAAAGACAGAGAATGCACAGGAATCTAAATCCGTCCTTTGGGGCAGGCTGCTTACAGGGGCCCAAGGAAAGCCTGGCGGCGGGTCCAGTATACGGCCAGGCAAAGATGTTTGGAGCAAGGGGGAAAGATATTTAAGAATCATTTGTGTCTAGGTGGTGGCTGAAGCTGTAAGCACGAGTGAGGTTGCCTCTAGGGAGTGGGGACAGGGTGCCGAGCCCCAAGCCAGGTTGACCATTTGCAGCAGGGGTGGATGAACAGGATCCTCTTCAGAAGCCAGAGCGGAAGCAGTCAGAGGAGGAGGTGAGAAACTGGAGGGCATGGGCTCCAGGACACCATAGACAGGGAGGTTCAGGCATAGACCACCAACAGGGCCCAAGTGCAGAGAGCTGTGTGGATTTGGCCGCATGGAGGTTATCGATAAGCCTGTCAAGGCGGTTTCCATGGAGGGAGATGGGGCAGGAGCTAGATGAACTGAGGCCAGGCCCAAGCACCCCTTTCATGGGCACCCGCCACAGCCCCCTATCTGGTCTCCCTGCTTCTGTCCTCTCCCGTCCAGACCATTCACCACACAGTGGTTGGAGGCCTCTTAAAAGCACAGCCAGGTCACAGTGTTTCTGGTCTTCTTACCCTGCCTTCCCACCAACACCCTTAACCTGGACCGTCAGTCTTGACATCTTTTGGCCTTTGCCCCCTCCTTTTTTGTGTTTTGGTACCCTGCTCTGAACAAGGGGTCTGCTTCCAGCTTCTTCACCTGTAACGGCCCCCTCTAACTTGAGCACCTCCACACAGGAGACCCCTATGGCTCAGAGTCCACAACCTTACCCACTTCACCTGGGCCTACTCAGCCCTCAGATCTCTGGGCATATAATACCTTCTAGAGGAAGCTCCCCTGACCCCCTCCTCCCAAAAAGTAGGCCAAGTCCTCTTGTTTTATGCACACTGTTCCTCACATGGAGTCCCTTGGTCCCTTGGCAGCTAACTGAAAGGTTGGTGGTTTGTGTCCACCCAGAGGCAATCTACTTCTGAAAAATCAGCCACTGAAAACCTTGTGAGCACAGTTCTCCTCTGACACACATGAAGTCACCATGTGTTGGAGCCAACCCAACAGCAAGTGGTTGGCTGGTTGGCTACCCCACCTGCTAAGGGCTCCTCACAGCTGTAAATACGTTCTTAACCGTTTCTCCTCATCTGTCTTCCTCATGAGAATGTGAAGTACTATGAAGGGCAGAGGCCAAAACTGCTGTCCTCCATAAATTGCAACACCAGAGGCAGTACCTGGCGTGGTAAGTGCCTAGGAAGTGTGAATGAATGAATATTAATGAATGAAAACATGGATACAGAAGAATTAAAGGAGGTGAACAGAGCAAGCGGAAACACTGGGGCGTAGTGGTTAAAAGCTATGGTTGCTAACCAAAAGCTCGGCAGTTCAAATCCACCAGGCACTCCTTGGAAACTGTATGGGGCAGTTCTACTCTGTCCTATAGGGTCACTATGAGTCAGAATCGACACGACAGCAATGAGTTTGGTGTTTTGGTTTTATTTACAGAGCAAATGGAGACTACTGAGAAGTTTGAGTGAGAATGTACGGGGCAAGGGACTTAAGCACAGCCACACTGTACGTCTCTGTCTTCTCATCTGTATTAAAAGGATAATAATAACTTATGGGCACACAGTATGTGGTCAGGAAATGCTGATAGCTGGCTCTTTCCCCACCTCCGAAGTCTTACAGTGCAGTTCCCTACTGGGCTGAGGGTTAGGTCTTGCCCACCATCTTTTCAGGATGGTGACTTCCCCAGGGAAGGCGGGACCTACACCGCAGCCCAGCCCAGCAACCCTACCAGCTGAAAGCTGGGCTCTGGCGGCGGGGAAGGGGGAGGGGGCTACTGAGGAAAGCTGGCTGGTGGTTGTCCGACCTGTTGGCTTCAGGTCATTTCATTCCCAGTTGCCTGCGACCCCTGCCCACCCCTGTTCGTGGGCCCCACATCACTCGCCTCACTGCCCAGCATACTGGGGCTCCCAGGGGTGAGACCAGGGAGGGGAGCCCTATCCCCCTAGACCGTCTGAGTGGGGTGCGGCCGGGCCGACCCCCAGCCTCCTGGAGGCGGGGGCAAGGTCAGGGGCGGTGTCCGTGCACCCCCCACCCTCCCTCCCTTCCCACGCCATCTGAGTGGGACGTAGCAGGGTCGCCCTCTCCCCGCCGGATGTTTGAGTTTGGTTTTTGTGATCAGCCCCGACGGGGAGGGGCCGCCCGCGGAGCCGCCGCCTTATCGGGCCCTGTCTCCGCGCTGTCTCCCGCCGCCCGGGCCTCCCAGGAGGCCGGCCTCTCCCCCCACCGGCTCCGGCTCCCGGCTCCGCGCTGGCGGGCTGGTCCCTCCGGACTCCTGAGGGCAAAGCCGGGGGTGGGAGTGGGCCAAGCCTGCCTCCAGCCCTTTGGGCCTGGGGTGAGGGGCGGGTGTGAGAGAGGGAAGGTGGGAGGGGTGGGGCTGGTGGGGGGTGGAGGGGCCGGGGCAGAAAGGGGCACAGAGAGGCCCTAATCGCCCCCCTTGGCAGCTCATATGGGAGGAACTGGCCAACAGAGCCGGCGGGGCGGGGGGGGGGGGAGCTTTCTGGAAGATCGCCCCTTCCCCATTTTATAGAAGAGATACCGAGGGCCCAGAAAGGGCACCACTAGACAAAGCCACAGAGTCTCAAACCACTCCCCACTCTCCTCAGACTAGGGTCATCCCTATTCCTGAGCCTGGAAACGCTTTCCTTTCCCAGGGCCCGGGTGTTGGTGTCTAGCTGAGCTCCACAATGTGCCAACCACCAGCAACAACATCATCCCAACATTTTCAGGCCAGGAGCTGTTTAATAACATACCCTTCTCCCCATCTCTCCCCTCCCACTTAGCGGGTCCAGGTTAGGAGGGGAGAATCTGTATTTTTGGTAAACATCTTTGTAGTTCTGGGTCTGCCATTTGCCCTCAGGCATTTGGGGCCCAGAAACTTTCCTCAAGCCTGCACTGAGCCCCTTCTCCCTGGCTTCCTCCCTCCCCCCTCAGCTTGCCTCCCCCTAAGGGCACACATTCCCAACATCCCCCTCCACTTGCGAGGACCCCAGGCCCTTCCTCTCCAGGCTCACCCTCTCTCAGCGAAAGTGAAAACACATGGTTTCCTAGGCAACCGCATCCCTCCTCTCAGCTTGACTCAAGACCTCCCAGGTCTCTCAATGGTTCAGAAGAATATTTCAAATACCAGCAGCACCAGGAGGGGGCTGACAAAGGCTGGGCTCTCCTCAAACCCTCCTCTTTGAGAGGCCATAGTCCTGCTCTCCTCCAGCCCGGGGCCTGAGGGGCAAGTTCCAGGCCACTGCCTTGGTTACCACTGTGGCCCACTCTCTTCACCAGCTCTCAGCCAAGAAGCTCTGACTATTTAGTCTTAGAGCCCAGAGAGGGAAGGGACTTACCCAGATTACACGGCAAAACTGTAGCCTGCGGAAGGGACTGAAGGCAAAGGAAAGTAGGATGGGTTGAGTCAGGCACAGTGCTGGATGCTCTGGAAACGTTAGCTCATAAACCCCTACAACCTTGTTGTTGTTGTTGTTAGGTGCCATCGAGTCAGCTCCAACTCATAGCGACCCTATGCACAATAGAACGAAACACTGCCTGGTCCTGCGCCATCCTTACAGTCGTTGTTATGCTTGAGCTCATTGTTGCAGCCACTGTGTCAATCCACCTCGTTGAGGGTCTTCCTCTTTTCCGCTGACCCTGTACTCTGCCAAGCATGATGTCCTTCTCCAGGGACTGATCCCTCCTGACAACATGTCCGAAATATGTAAGACGCAGTCTCGCCATCCTTGCTTCCACGGAGCATTCTGGCTGTACTTCTTCTAAGACAGATTTGTTCGTTCTTTTGGCAGTCCATGGTATATTCAATATTCTTCACCAACACCACAATTCAAAGGCGTCAACTCTTCTTCGGTCTTCCTTATTCATTGTCCAGCTTTCACATGCATATGATGCGATTGAAAATACCATGGCTTGGGTCATGGTATTCAACACTTTAAAGAGGTCCTTTTGCAGCAAATTTACCCAATGCAGTGCGTCTTTTGATTTCTTGCCTGCTGCTTCCGTGGCTGTTGATTGTGGATCCAAGTAAAATGAAATCCTACAACCTTGCGAGAGCAATTTTTATTCCCATTTTATAGTTGAGAAAACTGAAGCTCAGATAGGGGAAGTAACTTGCCCTAGGCCACCCAGCAAGTGAATGACAGAGTCAAGTTTCAGGCACCTGGATCTGTCTCCCCACTAAGGCCACAGCTTTGCACTCAGTTGTGCTGTTCTCATGGCTGGGCAGGGGTTGAGGGGGATTTGGGGGCTCCTTGGATTCCTTCCTGATCGTTATTTTTATATTTCCTTATTAGAAGATTTTGGCTTAAGTTCTTTGGGGGCTGGGCTCCAGATGGGTTCCTCTTTCTTGCCTTCTTTCAGGCCTGGGTCCCCTGGTCAATATTTCCCATCCCCAGACATCTCTAGCCAGGGAGGTAAGGGGAGAGAGGTGCCACTTGGGCAAGTCGTGCCGTTTCTCTGGGCCTCAGTATCCTCGTCAGTAATGTGAAGGGGTCTTTAAAGAAGACTAAAGATTCTTAGAATCTCACATCAAGTCTATGTGTGTGATTGTGTGTGTGTGTAATTTTAGGCAATTAGGTGTGAGATTGTACGTGATTATGTGAGTGACTGTGGGATGTGTGTATTTGGTATGGTGAATGCGTAGGTGACTGTGTATGCATGTTTGATTTGGGTTTACTGTGTGTGTGACTGTGTGTGATTATATGTGTGTATGGGGGAGTGATTGTGAATGTGTACCTGTGTGCTGGGTGTGGATGTATGTGTATAGCTCTGTGTATGTGACTGTATGTGGGTGATTGTGATATGTGGGTTTGTGTGTGTGATTATATGTGTGTACGTGGACATGTACGTGTGTGATTATATGTGTGTATGGGGGAGTGATTGTGAATGTGTACCTGTGTGCTGGGTGTGGATGTATGTGTATAGCTCTGTGTGTGTGACTGTATGTGGGTGATTGTGATATGTGGGTTTGTGTGTGTGATTATATGTGTGTACGTGGACATGTATGTGTGTGATTATATGTGTGTATGTGGACAGATATGTGTGTAATCATACGCGCATATGTGGACATGTATGTGTGATTATATGTGTGTATGTGGACATGTATGTGTGTGATTATATGTGTGTATGTGGACATGTGAGTGTATGTGTGTGATTATATGTGGGCAGCTGTGCGTGTGTGATTGTGTGTGTCGGGGGCGTGAAGCCTTTGCTCAGCCTGATCAGTTAAGATGGGGGAGGGAATACGCTTGTGAAATTTTCCCTTGATGCCCCTCTGTGGGTGTGGCCGGGCCAGGCAGTGGAAGGGACCCTACAGCCGCCCATGATGCCAGCAGGGCAGAAGAGCATATTCCTCCAGGTAACCAGCTCCAGACGCTGCCGTGTCACCTCCCTCTGATGGGGAGCCTGGGAGGATGCTGGAAACACATTCTGGCCCCAGTCAGGTCTCTTTGGGGGGAAAAAGGAGGAAGAAAAACTTCCAAAGGCAGATCTTTATTGAAGTATTTCATGACATGCGCACCAACTAATTGATTTCCTTATTAGTAGCAGATTTTTCTCCTGGCCTCTTCTCTTGTCTGAACTTACAAAAGCAAAAGGGGTGGAGAGCCAGCTCGGTACAGACACCGGGCCAAGCTTCCCCTGGGTCTTCTTGTGACCAAGGAGTCAACAAGGGTGCAGAGTTTTCCTTTTCCCAGTCTAGCGATAGGTAGAGAGGCCGGCAGGTCATCTTCAAAAGCCCGAGGGAAGCCCCCATAAAAAGCCCCCATGCCATCCCTCAATTTCCTTTTCCTTGCCATTGACCATAAGGTCCCTGGTTTGCAATCGGCTGTTTACCTAAATGTTGGTGGTTCCAACTCACCCAGCAGCACCCAGGAAGAAAGGACTGGTGATCTGCTTCTGTAAAGATTACAGCCAAGAAAACTGTATGCAGTAGTTACAATCTGTAACACATGGGGACCCCATGAGTTGGAATTGACTCCACGGCCACGGGTTTGGTTTGGTTTTGGTTTGCCATTGGCCACTGTCTGAAATCCTCTCGTTAGTGAATCATTTCATTTACTTTGGGCTTTTCTCCAGGTCAAAATGCAAAAGTGTGTGGGCAGGATCTCTAAGCCCTTCTTCGTCATTTATACGTACTTCATACTGTGGAATTCTCAGAGCACCAGTCTTCTCATCTGTAAAACGGGAGGCTCCATTTACTGATGTTACAGGGTGGTTGTGGAGACTAATTGAGATCAGGTGTGTGCTTCTCAAAGCATGGTCTCCTTTTGTAAATAATATTTTATTGCGTTTCAGTGAAGGTTTACACAGCAGTTTAGGTTCCCATTCAACAATCTCTACACAAGTTGTTCACTGACATTGGTTACATTCTTCACAGTGTGTGAACATTCTCATTATTTCTGTTCTGGTTATTCTGTTTCCATTAATCTAGTTTCCCTGCCCGCTTACATTCTCATCTTCGTTTTAAAGCAATTGTTGACCATTTGGTCTCATATAGGTGATTTTTTTAAAGGAGCACATTACTTACAGTTGATATTATTTTTTGAGCCAATTTATTATTTAGCTAAAAGGTGGCCTCAGGGGTCAATTTCGGTTCAAGGTTTGAAGAATATCTCAGGGCAATAGTCTCCAGGAGTCCTCAAGTCTCAACCAGTCCAGTAGGTCTGGCTTTGTTTGTTTTAGGAATTTGAGGTTCTGTTCCACGTTTTTCTCCCATTCTATCAGGGTCCATCTAATGTGGCCCTGAGTAGAATGGTTGGTAGTGGTAGCCAGGCACCATCTAGTTCTTCTGGTCCCAGAGCCCTTTGTAAATGTAAGCTGTTTTTACTACAATCCCAGTGACACCCTCTCATATTTGACATGTACATCAATGGCCCAGTTCAAGTTCAGCTCACAAGAAGGGGTGTACCTTGCTTGAGCACAGCAAAGGGGTGGGAGGGGGTGGTTGGGCAGCAGCCAAGTTCACATGAGGAAGCTGTAGTCCCTCTCAGGAGACTCTTCAGTCAGCCTGCAATCAGAAAACCAAAGCTACCCCCCTGAGAGTCTGTCTGGGCCTATGGCAGGTGACAGCTCAAGCTTCAGCTGACGGTTAGTGAATGGGGAGAGGAAAGCTGTTTACCTAAATGGTTCCAACTAAAGCTTTAGGCAGCCATTGCTACCCCCATTTGTCAGCTGAGGAAACTGAGTCACAAGGAGGTATACAAACGTACGGAAGAGTACACAGCTATGAGAAGGAAAGCAGGGATTTGGACCCAGCTGATTCTGAACATCCAAGATGCCTCTTACTCATTTAACAAACAGATGCAGCCTCTTCCCTGGGAGAGCCCAAGGGACAGACAGGTAAGTGAATAGGCACTGGGAATCACAGTGTGACAGGTGCTGATACAGGGATAAGCACAGCCACTGGAAAGGGCCCCTAATCTGGCTGATGGAGTCCAGGGGGCTTCCTGGAAGGGGTGGCACCTGAGTAGGCAAAGGGGACTGAATCTGCAGGACTGACCTCCAGCTGGCAGGTGTGGGGACGGCCAAACCAGTGGTGAAAATATTGATGTACTTATTCACTGGTTGTAAATAGCTGATCCCAGTGCTCCCCTCCCCCTCTCCAGTGCCCTGGCTGCCTGGCCTTACCCCAGGCCTGGGACCTCTCCACAATTCAGAAACCATAAAGGTAATGCCTGGCACAATGGGGGCTCCAGGTCTGTGCTCCAGTCTAGCAGCTGGTGCCCTTCCTGACTCACCAGTGCTCAAGCTATAATGGGTGAACACTGTGACAAAAAAGATCTGAGGCGGGGGCCCCAAAGGCCGGGCTGCCGTCCCTTGCTCTGATCTCGTTACCGCCCTCTAGCCATGGCTGGAAGCCGGAGTCCAGGCTGGTCAGACGGGCCTGCTGTTTGACACGTCCCCTTCCATTTCACGTGGACTTCCTGGGGAATGACCAGGGGCCTCTAAGCAGTTCCTGTTCCCAGCGGCTCACAGTCGCCAGGCCCAGGGAGACAAAATGTCCCTGAATGTGGTGGGGCAGAGAACAATATGGGGCGGGCTGAGGAGGGCCACAGGAAGTGCGACGGGGACAGCCGGGGTGCTGGCTTCAAGGCTGGTGATGACTCAGGGACTTGTGACTTGGTAAGGTAAGATGACTCCAAAGGAAAATAGCTGAAGCCCAGAGGAGGGCCAAAATGGCCAAAAGGATGGGATTTCTGGCACCTGTTCAGGCGTCAGGGTTTGAGCCCTCACGTATTTCCTCACAGCAAAAGAGCTTAAACATCACCAAACCAAACATGTTATAGTCATTGACCCTGTCAGGTAGGTTTTATGATCCTGATTTCACAGAAAAAGAAGCTGAGCGTCAGAGAGGTGAGAGGATGTGCCTGAGGTCATACATATATGTGCAGTGGAGCCAGGATGAGCCCCAGGCCAGTCTGATTCCGGAGCTTGTGCACACCAAGCCAAGCTTGCTTCCTGTCACCACTGCCCCAAGGTCCCCAGTAACTACGCACATTCATATCTGAACCTAGGGCCTCTTACTCTGTCTTCACATCTTTGCCCACAAAGCCAGGATGCCCTCCGCCCCACCACCACCAAAGACCTCCAACAAACAGGGTCATTTTTGCCATAAAACTTAGTTAAGATAATGTTTTGAAACTGGGAAAAAGAACTTTCTGGCTTCTAAGAACAAAAGAAAACTGTACAAATTAACAACCATGGTAAAAATCATACTCATTTTAGGATCTATGGGTTTAATATGCCTGATAAGGAGTGGGGCAGGATCTCCCAAGTAAGAAGTGTCCAGAGCCCAGGAAAGGCTTAATACAGCCCTGCCAACAGCTGGCCCTTCAGCCTGTGCGTGAACAGCCCAGTGGTGGAGGTGGGGGCTCTATCAACTGTGTGATCTTGGGTCAGTCATTTCACCTTTCTGAGGCTCAGTTTCTTCGCATCCCCACCCCCATCAGTTTCTTTATTAGTAAAACAGGACCATGATAACTATAATCATATTGGGTTGATCGTTGTTGTTGTTAGGTGCTGTTGAGTTGGTTCCAACTCATAGCAACCCTATGCGCAACAGAACCAAACACTCCCTGGTCCTACATCATCCTCACAGTTGGATTGATGGGAGGGTTAAGCACAATAATATGTGTAGAGAGGCTGGCCTCCTCAGGCTGTCCTGCCCAATTTCAGGAAGTCCTTTTTGGCTGGAAATTTCCTAGGATGAAAGAATGTTGGACAGAGGAGATCCTTAGAGTTTGTGTCTTGACAGCCAGCCACTCACATGGGAGGGTGATTTCTGGAACCAGTAGGGGCTCAGTTCCTGCCATTCTGTGCCGAAACTCCAGCCTCCCAGCATCAGCCCTCCAGGCTCAGGCTTTCATTAGGTTACCACGCACAACCCCTTCCCCCTCCATGAGGGATCTGGAAGTAGAGTCTGGGTTGGATTTATCTCTGTGTTTGTCATTTCTTAAAAAAAATAGCTATATGGAAGTATAAGGAGTGCTGGTGGCACAGTGGTTAAGTGCTCGGCTGCTAAGAAGGTCGGCGGTTTGAACCCACCAGCCGCTCTGAGAGAGAAAGATGTGGCTGTCTGCTTCCATAAAGATTACAGCCTTGAAAACCCTATGGGGCAGTTCTACTCTCTCCTATAGGATTGCTTTGAGTTGGAATCGAATTGATGGCAGTGGGTTTGGTATATTGAGGTATGCGTGACATACAATAAACTGTACATATTTAAAGTATTTTCACGTGATAAGTTTTGAGATATGAACATGAACTTATCCATGACGGCCCAAATTTTCTTCATGCCCCTTGGTAATCCTTCTCTCCGGACCCTTCTCTCTGAAAAACCCCAGTGCTCCGTCCCCAGGCAACCACTGACCTGTTTTAGGTTACTGTACATTAGTTTGCATTTTCAAGAATTTTATATAAGTGGAATCGTACGTACTCTTCTGTGTAAGGCTTCTTTCACTCAGGATAATTATTTTGAGATTCATCCATATTGTATGTGTATCAATAGTTCATTCCTTTTTTATTACCAAATAATATTCCATTGTATGGCGATTCCACAATTCGTTTATCCATTCATCTGTTGATGGGCATTTGGATTATTTCCATTTTTGACTCTTCCCAATAATGCTGCTATGAACATCCAGGTACCAGTCTTTGTATGAGGGTAAGCTTTCGTTACTCCTTGGTAAACACCTAGGAATGGAAAGCTGGGTTGTGTAGATGTGTCTTTTTAAAAGAATCTGACAAACTGTTTTCCAAGGCACCATTTTTGTTTCCACCAGCACAGAATCCCAAGTGTTTTACATCGTCACCAACACTCGGTATGATTCATCTTTCTAGTTTTAACCTTTTGAATAGGCGTATGGTGGGATCTTATTATGGTATCTTTATGGTGGTATCTTATTGTGATTTTTATAGGCACAGTGGTTAAGACAATGTTCCACTGCTATTCATAAGGGCAGTCAAGAAACTAAGAGATGCATTGCATTGGATAAACCTGCTGCAAAGGACCTCTTTAAAGTGTTGAAGAGCAAAGATATCACCTTGAAGACTAAGGTGCGCCTGACCCAAGCATGGTATTTTCAGTCGCATCATATGCACGTGAAAGCTGGACAATGAATAAAGAAGAATTGATGCCTTTGAATTGTGCTGTTGGTGAAGAACATTGACTATACCGTGGACTACCAAAAGAATGAACAAATCTGTCTTAGAAGAAGTACAACCAGAAGGCTCCTTAGAAGTAAGGATGGTGAGACTGCGTCTTACATACTTCGGACATGTTGTCAGGAGGAATCAGTCCCTGGAGAAGGACATCATGCTTGGCAGAGTACAGGGTCAGCGGAAAAGAGGGAGACCCTCAACGAGGTGGATTGACGCAGTGGCTGCAACGATGAGCTCAAGCATAACAGCGATTGTAAGGATGGTGCAGGACCAGGCAGTGTTTCGTTCTGTTGTGCATAGGGTCGCTACGAGTTGGAGCTGACTCGATGGCACCTAACAACAACAACAATAGTGGTTAAGAGCTCAGCTGCTAACCAAAAGGTCGGCAGTTCAAATCCACCAGCTACGCCTTGGAAGCCCGATGGGGCGGTTCTACTCTGTCCTATAGGGTAGCTATGAGGCGGAATCAACTCAATGGCAATGTTTTTTTTTAAAGAATAATGATGTTGAGCACCTTTTCATTTGTTTATTTGCCACCTGTATACCTTCTTTGGTGATGCTTTTGCCCTTTTGGGGGAGTGAGTGTTGTTTGTGTTTTGAGAGTTCTCTATATATTCAAGGTACAAGTCCTTTATCAAAGATATGATTTTCAGGTATTTGCTCCCAGGCTGTGGCTTGTCTTCTTATTCTCTTGGCAGTGTCTTTTAAGGAGCAGAAGTTCTGTTGATGAAGACCAATTTATCAATGTTTTTCTTCTAATTATTGTGCTTTCGGTATGTATCTAAGAAATCTTTGCCTAAGCCAAGGTCACAGAAGTTTTCTCCTATATTTTCTTATAAAATTTTGTAGTATAAAGTTTTATATTGCTGGGCTTTAAATTTAGGCCTGTGATTCATTTTGATTTCATTTTTATATATGGTGTGAACTCTTTTTTTTTTTTTTGCATATGGATATCCAGTTATGCCAGCACTATTTGTTGAAAAGACTATCCTTTCCCCATCGAATTACCTTGCAACCTTTGTCAGAAATCAAGTGACCATGTAAATGTGGGTCTATTTCTGAACTCTCTATTCTGTTTCATTGACATGTTTGTCTCTCTTGAGGGCGATACCACACAGTCTTGATCACTGTAGCTTTATAATAAGCCTGGAAGTGGGTAGTGTAAATCCCCCAATTTTTGTTCTTTTTCAAAATTGTTTTGGCTATCCTAGGACCTTTGCATTTCCGTATGGGTTTTGGGATCCATTTGTCAATTTCCACAAAAATGCCTGCTGGGATTTCAGTTGGGATTGTGTTGAATCTATACATCAACTTGGCCAGAATTGACATCTTAACAATATTGAGTCTTCTGATACACGAACACGCTGTATCTTTCCATTTATTTACGTCTGTTTTGATCTCCTCTCAGCAGTGTTTGAAAGTTTTCAACGTACAGGTCTCACAATTTTTTTCATCAAATGTATCTGTAAGTATTTGATATTTTTATGCTGTTATAAATGGACTGTTTTTGTTTTCCATTTCAAATGATTGATACTTCCATTTTCAGCTAAGATGGAGTAACAAGAACTGGATTAACCCTGTCTCCTGAAACAACTAAAAGCAGGACAAATTAGGAGGGAGGCTCAACAGACCTTGGTGGCTGTCTGGGTGTGGGAGGGGAAGGGCAGGAGGGGTTCTTAGTGGCTCCTGGGGTCCAGGAGCAGGCTGACTGCCTGGCCCTCTTTGCCTTGGCAAAGGAGTGCTTGGTTCCATGAGAACCACTCAGGGCTGAGGTGATCTGGTCTGCCTCCCAGGTTCTGACCCCAGGCTGTCTGCACTGTGTCTAGTAGCCATGCAGCCAGCCTTGCCATCTTATGCCCACATTCCTGTTCATTTAGTCAGTCATTCTATTGAGTCCCTACTGTGTGCCAGGCACTGTGTTTGGGACTAGAGGGGCAGTTGCGGACAAGACAAAGTCCTTCCCTCATGGAGTTCATGATCTAGGGGGCAACTCTGATAGCAGAGACCAACAAGGAAATGCCAAATGTTGGGGGGAGACAAATGCCATGATGAAAAACAGCGAGGGTAAGGAGTGGTGGGAGGTGTGGGCGGTAAAGAAGTGAGAGGCAAGCCACTCAAGCTGGGTAAGAGCTTTCAAATCCCAGCTTTCCCAGTGAGCAAGTCACTTCTCTCTAAGCCTCAGTTTGCCCATCTGCAGAATAGGTATAATCATAGCATCTCTATATAGACTCGATGGCACTGGGTCTATATAGAGTAGTGGAGAGAATTAAATGAGTTAATAGATAGATGGACAGTGCTTAGACAGTGCCTGACATCTTAGTAAGTGCTAGAAGTATTTGCTTCTCCTTCTTCTTTTCTAGCAGAGAGAATGGCAAGGGTAAAGGCCCCGAGGTGGGAAGGGCTTGGCATGTTCCAGGAAGGGCAAGGTCAGGAGTAAACAAGGTGACTGTGGCAAGGGATGAAGTTAGGAAGACAGGGACCCAGGTGTCTTCCTGACACCCTTCCATGGCTAGGCATCTTCCAGACTTGTGTTCGTTGGCCCCTTCCACTTCTCAGAAGCCTGCCCGGGCTCCCTACTGCCTGCCAGAGCAACTCCCACCTCCATGGCTTGGTTTTCAAGGATCTCCATAGCCCAGCTTCTCTCTCCTCCAACCTGACCTACCTGTGTAAATCAGTGTGAGCCTCTCACCTTCCTCCAGAACTGCTTGGCTTTCTGCTCGCCTAGCCCCGGAGCCTCAGAGACAGGCGTGACTAAATCAGGGCCATACAACAGGTTAGAGGACAAGACTGGAGCCCAGCTTTTCAGGACCTTGTGCACCACTGATTATAGTTTCCTGGGCTGGCTCATTCTAACCCATGTTGCTTGTATCACAATGTGACTTGAACTGGAGGCAGGGTAAGAAGCAGGGAATGAAGATGTATAGAAAGAGAGGGAGGACAGGGAAATGGAAGTGACTTCTTGGGTCTCCTTTGGGCCTGACACTGTCCACCTGCAATAACCAGACAGCACCTCTCCACTGAGCCGTTACCCCTTTGCTGGCTCTGCTCTCTCAGACCCCACCCCCTTGCCAACGGCCCCTCCCGGCAGAGCCTCGCCCTCTTTGCTGGCCCCGCCTCCCCACTGGGAGGTGCCCTCAGCCTGGCTCAGGCAAGAGTGACTGCCCACCGGGTTCAAGAAAGGGCACTGGACCAGGAGCCACTCAACCAGGCTCCCGTTGGGGCCTCACTGTGAAGGGCTGTGTGGCTTTAAGGGAACCCACTGATCTCTCTGGGCTGCATTCATTTCAGTGAAGTCTTACTGTGGACCTGGTGTGTGCCAGGTGCTTGGGATGTGGGGTGAACAGGACCCACCTGGCAGTATAACCCCTGGTTAGGTGTGTGGTCTCTGGACTTGCGTGAGATCCCAGCTCTTGTTCCTCCTGACTGCATGAACTTGGGCAAGATACTCAACTTCTCAGTACTTCATTATTCTCATCTGTAATCTGGGGGTAAAACACCCACCTCATAAAAAAAAAAAAAATTTTTTTTTTTTTTTGAATTATGGAAGTCCTGGTGGTCTAGTGATTAAGAGCTAAGGCTGCTAACCAAAAGGTCAGCAGTTCCAATCCACCAGCCACTCCTTGGAACCCTATGGGACAGTTCCACTGTGTCCTATAGGGTTGCTGAGTCTGAATCAACTCGATGGCAATGGGTTTGGTTTTTGGTTTCATAGAATTGTTATGAGGACTAAATGAGTACATACTTGTAAAGTCCTAGGAATAATGCCTGGTGCATAATAAGCTTCAATATCAGCCATTATTATTATTATTATTATTGTCTTTGCCCTCTTGAAGCTTATATTCACTGACCTCACTTCCTTTCTTAAATTTTTTTCATTATGAACACTTTCACATATATAAAAAAGAAATATGATGTAACATAAACCCATAAACATAACATTAACCGCATTTAAGTGATAAAGCGTTATAAATGCATTCTCTCTGCTTGACTTTAGTCATCGCTGTTATCTTCTAGAATCTCCTTGGCTCCAGCCCATTCTCTCCACTGCTCATAGGCTGCTCATAGGCTGCGATGTATCTTGACTACATTCAAATAGGATCCTGCCTTAACTCTGATTGAAAACCCCCACCTACGAACACATCCCCTGGACATCTAGACCCTTCACATCTGACCCCCATTTGCCCTTCCTATTTGGTGTTTACCACCCGAGATCAAAGTCCTCCTTAACATTTCTTAAGCATCTCCTGTTCTTTGTATATGTTGGCCCCTTTGGCTGGAGTCCTGTGTCTTCCTCCTTCCCTCCCCTCTACTCCTTCCAGGAACAGCACCAGCCTTTGGTCTTCTCTAACCCAAGCCTGGTCCCACTGGTCTGTAATTGGGTGTGTCTGTGTGTCTGTGTCTGTGTGTCTGTCTTCTCCTAGCGTAGGCCCACAGCTGACTCATCTTTGTCTGCTCCTGGTGAAGGGAAGATATGCACTACACTACACAGTTGTAGCTAACTATCTCTGGGGTACCACGCTGAAGTGTGCTAGGGGTGGTCATCCACAGTGACTTAAAAATCCTGTTTCTTCCTTGGGGGCTTATAGTTTGTGAGCTCTAAAACTGCTGGGGAAGAATATAACCACTAACCAGTTGTTGTCAGTTCCAACCCATGGTGACCCCATGTGTGTTAGAGTACAACTGTGCTCACAGGGTTTTTAGAAGGGTTTTCTACTTTTTTTGGAAGTAGATCACGAGGTGCCTTTGGGTGGACTTGAACAGCTAACCATTTGGTTAGCAGGTGAGCACATTACTGTTTGCAGCAACATGGTCCTCATTTTACAGAAACTCCAGCAAAGTCTGGTTTTCTGTACAGTTCCCAGCTTCCTCCTCCAAGCCCCTTCCTGTTCCTTCCCCCTTCTCCCTCAGCCTCCTCTCTCTGAGGATGATGGGTCCCCATGCAGAGTAAATTTTCCCAGGAACTAAGATATGGGACCTACAGTGACCACACCATGGACCCAAGAGGCTTCTGCTTTGGTGAATATCAAGTGGATGCAAAGCCTGGCCCTAGACTACCTAGCAGCAAAGAGAAGGTGCTTCCAGAGTGTAGGCCCTGACTTGCTTTTATCTTGTGGACTTATTTGCAAAATAGATGCTCTTCGCAAAGAGGGGGGAGCCAGAGGCTCTATTTAAAGCAAGTGGAAATGAATTGGTCAGTGTGCTCAGACTCTGGGGAGAGAGCTGGGTGCCTGGGAAAGAAGAGAGGGGCCCTCGCCTCTACGAACACTTTAAATTGTGTGCTATATTCACATCTGACCTACTTAAAAAACAACAAAAAAAAAGAAGACAATACATTAGGTGGTAATCAGCGGAGCTGGGTTCTGGTGTTGTTATAAATATCAATTACCAGCCGGCTCCCCTTGGTCTCTTTAAGCCTCATTTTAATAACTACCCAGTTCTGAAGCTCCAAGAGTAGGCACCAAAAGACTTCGTAAACTAGATGGGGCTGGGCTCAAATTATTATCCACTCTTCATCCAGGTCATCTCAGTAGACATAGCTGAGGCCTTCTCTACTGGCCATAGTGTGTGTGTGTCTCTGTGTTCTAGTCTGGGTGTGTATGTCTGGGAGTAATGTGTGGGTCTGGGCATGCTAGGATATGTTGGAGTGGAGTGGGGGTGACCATGATGTTGACCGTTACAGGGCCCCTGCCCCATGGAGCTCCTGGTACATCCGAAGTGGCTGTGTGAACCACTCCCCTGAACACCCTTGAACTGTTAAGGGTCAAGATAAAGGGATGAGAAATGTGGGTCCACAGAGGAGGAAATGTGAATTTGAACAAACGGCCTTTGCACTGACTTCTCCCTCTGCTTAGCCTGCTCTCCCCTGAGGATCCACAAGGCCCACTCCCTTGTCTCTTTTGGCTCTTGAAGCAAATGTCACCTTGATCACCACCCTGCCTCCCCATATCACACCTGCTTTGTTTTTATCCAAAGCCCTACTTTTGTGTGTATGTGCAACCATCACCACTATTTATTTCCAAAACTTTTTCATTACCCCAAACAGACACTCTCTACCCATTAAGCAGCAGCTCCCCGTCCTCCTCCCCAGCCCCTGGTAACCACTCATCTACTTCCTGCCTGTATGCATGTGCCTATTCTAGATATTTCATAAAGTGGGACCATGCAGTATTTGTCCTTTTGTGTCTGGCTTACTTCTCCTTGAGTCCCTGCTTTCAATTCCTTTGGGTAAAGAGCCAGAAGTGGAATTGCTGGGTCGTTGACTCGACAGCACGGGGTACAGGGGCATAGTAATTCTGGAAACCCTGGTAGCACAGTGGTTAAGTGCTACGACTGCTAACCAAAAGGCTGGCAGTTCGAATCCACCAGATGCTCCTTGGAAACTCTATGGGGCAGTTCTGCTCTGTCCTATAGGGTTGCTATGCATTGGAAATGACTCCACGGCAATGGGTTTGGGTTTTTTTTGGTGTAGTAATTCTACGTTTAACTTTTTGAGGAATCACCAAACTGTTCTCCAAAATAGCTACACCGTGTTTACATTCCCACCACCAATGGTGAGGGCTCCAATTTTTCAGCACTTATTGTTTTCCATTTTTCTGAAAACAAAGCCCTTACTTCTTTTTTTTTTTTAAAGCCCTTACTTTTAATGATAATAAAGTCACTTATAATAAGACTCACTTAAAATGCTGTGTATCTTATTTATTTTATTGTGTTTCCCTCATTAGAATGAAAGCTCCATGAGGGCAAGGACCATGTTTTTTTCACTGCTGTGTCCCAAGTCCCTGGCACACAATGGGCACTCAGAAAGTATGTGTGATTATAGGGGTGATGGGGCAGATGTTCACAGCTGGATGGCAGTAAGGGCATGGCATCCCGAGAGGGGAGGCTGGAGGCCCGCGGCTGCAGCAGTGGACGAGGGGGCACCAGTGATGTCGGCTCTGTTGGTGATGTGGATGGTGCAGGCAGGAACACTCCAGCAGGCACAGGGAGGGAGATGTGGCCTGGACAAAACTGGAGACCTCCACTGAGTATGCCCCAAATTCCAGCTCAGTGACTATCCCTTCTTCGGCTACTCTGAGAATCAAGCCTGTTGGGATAGGGGAGGAGAAGAACCAGTGGCACGGCTGAAGGTTTGATGTCCCATGGACACATTCAGAGGCTGAACCTAGGTGGTTTGTGGGGAGAGGTGATGACGGATCTGTTAGTGAGACCCCGAAGGCTACCTAGTGGTCTGCGCCTAGGAGGGAGTACCTGGGAGGGCATCTAGAAGGGAGAAGCAACAGAAATCTCTGTGAGGGTGGCTGGACTGTAGACCCAGTGCACGCAGACATGTGCCTCTGAGCATTGGAAAACAGAGAGCAAGCCCAGGGCCAGAGGGCTCTTGTGGGACTGGGGGCCAGAGATGAGGCTGGGCAGGCACCGAGGCCCATTTGGGAAGAGCCTCAAAGGCCAGGCCAAGGAGTGGGGATTGGATCCTGAGGGCCCCAGGAAGCAGTTGAGGAGCTGGAATTAAGAGTACCAAAACAAACCAACCAACCCATTGCTATGGAGTCAATTCCAACTCATAGTGACCCTACAGGACAGAGTACAACTGCCCCATGGGGTTTCCAAGGCTGTAAATCCTTGCAGAAGCAGACTGCCACATCTTTCTCCCGTGGAGCAGCTGGTGGGTTCAAACTGCTGACCTTTCAGCTAGCAGCCGAGCACTTTAACCACTGCATCACCGGGGCTTTTGGAATTGAGAGTAGGAGGCAGCAAAGGAAAGAAGTTGTATTCAGGAAGAATTTCCACTCAGGAGCCTTTACCAGTGTCAGCTGTCCAAGGAAAAGGAGCAAACGTGCTCTTTTGTAGACAGAGAAGGGGGATGGAGTCATCACCCCACTTTGATAGTTCATTCATGTACTCACTCACTGGCTAAATTTATTAAGCCCTTAATGCGTGCTGGCCTCTGTGCTGGATCTAGACTTTGACCCCATGCAAGGGAGAGGGTGGCCCAGGAAAGGTGTGCCAGATGCAAGGAGGCTGTGATTGTGCGCCGCTGAGAGTCCAGGGAAGGCTTCTTGGAAGAGGAGGCTTCTGAGCTGGGCCCTGAGTGATGGGCAGGCAATTGAAAGTTGGCTGATCAGGAAAAGAGAATATTTTTCTTAGGAGCTTCAAACCAAGAAGTTTTAACCATTCCATTTAATTCACCCAGCAACTCTCTGAGGTAGCTAAGGCAGAGGAGGTGACTTATTTTAGCAATAAGGAAATAAGGAGCTTGGGACCAAACTCAGAGGAGTTCAGCGCCCAGCCCAAGGTCACCAGCCTGGATGCAGCAGAGTTGGGACTACAACCCGGAGCTGTTGGGTTCCTGGCCAAGTGCTCATCCTATGGGGTCCTGGCCATCTCTGGGGTTTCATTCACTGCTGCTCTCCAGGGCGCTGTGAGGAAGCTCTTAGTCAATCCCCAGCCCCACGTATCTTGACCTGCCTCCTTCCTGAGGAGGATCCAGAACAAAGACCAGCAACTCAGTCCAGGCTCCTCAGCAGTTGGACAAGGTTAGACAGTGACCGGGACGGAAAGGGATGTGTTGGACTTTGAGTCCAAGGGGTCAGGGCTGGCCGCAGCTCTGCCATGTCCAGGCTGTGCAGCCTTGGGAAAACCACTTCCCCTCTCTGGACCCTTCAGTTTCTTCCTCTGTCAAATGAAGACACTGTTCACTCCAGTATTCACTACCTCCAGGGAGTTAGGAAACTGAGGACATAGTGGGCATGATCCTTCCAGATAAAAACAAAAAAGCCAAGCCCATTGCCATTGAGTCGGCTCCAACTCACAGCGACCCTGTAGGACAGAGTAGAACTGCCCCATAGGGCTTCCAAGGAGTGGCTGGTGGGTTCAAACTGCCGGCCTTTTGGTTAGCAGCCAAACTCTTAACCACTGTGCCACCAGGGCTCCTCCTAGAGAAGTTAGCCATTATTATCTACAGGGTTGCTATGAGTTGGAATCCACTCAATGGCAATGGGTTTTTTTTTTTTTTTGGTTTGGAGGTTGCCCCCATCACTAAGATGATGACAAGGATGGTACTATGCTGCTTCTAGCGTAAGCTAACTTATACTGGAGCCCTTCCCAGGCCCTGCGCTAAGCATTTTACATGCATTAACTCACTTAGTGGCAGTGGACTTGGAAGACTTGAAGGGAAAAGTATCGTCAACATGTTTGGTCTGTAAATATGATGATGACGATGATGATGATGATGGGAAAGGTATCTTGCAAAGCAATCAATAATACATAGGACTTGGAGCAATTGTGTCCTTGCAGACTGTGTCCCCTGGCCCCTTGACACAACCTGGGGCCTTTGCTTTCTTCGTCTGCGTGGCTAACATCCTCAGAGCAGAGGTGGCCAGCCCCCCACCCACAGTCCCCCAGGCCCTGGACGAGGTGTTCCAGGCCCGAGGAGGCTCCCAGGCCAGCCCCACCATTCCGATTCCGGGGCAGCCCAGGAGGGCAGCCAACAAGGGGCCAGACCAGCTTATCGCTCTGCAGCGACTCCCCAGCGGGCAGACTGTCTCCGCTGCTGCTGAGCAAAGCTGATAAAGAGGACAGACCCTTGTGTTTACTGTGGCCGAGTCTGGGGAGAGTGGGGCCTCCCGGGGCGGCGCAGTCTCCTCTGGGAACAGACTGTCTGTTTGCTGAGATACCATCGCATTCCTGTACCACAGCCACCCCAGGATGGATGGAGGGGGCGGGGTGAGGCTGGGAGGGGAGGATGAAATATGACAGCTGCAGCCAGCCTGGGCGGCCTCAACCGCCTCTGTTCCCCTGGGGCCACCACCGAGGAGGCCCACACTGGGTCCTCCATGGGGTCTGTGGCTTCAGGGCCTGATCGTTCAGTACTTCCTAAAGGTCATTCTCAGGCAACGTGGGTGCATCACTCTACAGTTTACAAAGCATTTTCTCAGCTTTTATTTTTTTTGGTCTTCTGGGTAGCCTTCCATCTAGGTAGTTTGGGGTAATGAAGTTCTACAGAAGGGAGATGCCCAGTAAGGTTGGGATAGAAGCTGGGTTCAAGGTCAGTGACATGGGCAGACATTGGGGCGGGGACCCTGAGTGACCCTCAGCTGACCAGGCCAACCCACAATAATAGCCAACACTTATATATGCTTACTTGCTTGAGACAATGACAGTTAAAAGCACTTTCTGTGTATGAACTCATTTAACCTTCACAAGAGCACTGTGAGGTAGGTGTTGCTGTATATATCCATTTGCAGATGAGGAAATTGAGGCAGTCACAGGTTAAGTAACTTGCCCAAAATTACACAGGCAGAAAATGCAAGGGCTAGGATTTGAACCCAGGGAGTAAGGCTGCAGAATCCCTGATTTAACCACAATGCTCCACTGCCAGCTTGAAGCTAACTAATGATAATATGTATTGATAAATGTTTATACGATGGGCACTTCCAGCCACATGAGGTGGCCAAGCAAAAGGGAAGAACCGGCTTTGGAATTAGGCTTGTTTTCAATTCCTAGCACTGACACTAATGATCCCTGTGGCTGGACCTAACCTCTCTGACCCTCAGTTTCCTCGTCTGGGAAGTGGTTGCTATGAGTCAGAATCGATTTGACGGCAACAGGTTAGCAGTAGGTATGAGAGATACTATATGTGAAGTGCCTCATACATGGGAGATTTTCATTAAATAATTACTACTATTACTTTGACTGATGAGTAGGGGAGGTGGCCTGCCCAAAATCGAGACTATAGAAGAGTATCTGTTAAAAGAGAGACCCAACTACTCAGCAATGGGAGCAGAAAGGAGGAGTAACTTCTAGAGATCGGGGCTACTTCACAGAAGGCAGCCTGGGCAAGTGGTAAGACTTCAGCCTCAGAGTTCGGTGGACTTGAGTTTAGATTCCAATATCTAGCACTTCCTCTCTGTGTGACCTGGGGGAGTTACTTCTCTGAGTCTGTAATGTGAGAACACTTACAGGACCTTCCTCATAAGGTTGTGAAGAATGATTGAGAAAGAAGCGCTGTTATACTGACAGGCACACAGTAAGTGCTTGGTGAATGCTGCCGCCATCATTGTTCATGGGTGGTAGGAGTGCAGTATGTAATAGGCAGAATAATGGCCTCCCAAAGATGTCCACGGCTCAATTCCTGGGAACTATGAGTATGTTAGGTTGCTTGGTAAAGGGGAATTAAGGTTGGAGATAGAATTAAGGTTGCTAAAAAAAAAAAAAAAAATCAGCTGACCTTGAAATGGGGAGGTTACCTTGGATTATCTGGGTGGGCCTAATGTAATCCTAACATTGTAACCAATATAATCCTTGTAAGTGAGAGTTGTTGTTGCTGTTAGGTGCCATCAAGTCAATTTCAACTCATAGTGACCCCACGTGACACAGTACAACTGCCCCATAGGGTTTTCTAGGCTGTAATCTTTACAAGAGCAGATTGCCAAGTTTTTCCTCCATGGAGTCACTAGGTGGCTTCAAACCGCTAACCTTTCGGTTAGCAGCCGAGGACTCAACCACTGCGCCAACAGAGCTCCATATAAGTGGAAGGGGCGGCGGAATAGAGTCAGAGTGATGTGATGTAAAATAGACTCCACCGGCTGCTGCTGGCTTTGAAGACGGAGCTAAGGGATGTGGGCAGCCTCTAGAAGCCAGAAAAGACAAGAAAAGAGGTTCTCTCTAGGAGGCTCCAGAAGGAACACAGACCTTCTGATGCCCTTATTTTAGCCCAGTGAGATCCATTTCTGACTTCTGACTCCCAGATCTGTGAGATAATAAATTTGTGTTGTTTTAAGACTCTAAGTTTGTGGTAATTTGTTACAGCAGCAAAAGGAAACTAATACAGGGTGTACGAGTTGGTCCTTGAAGACTGGCAGGAAGTGATTTCACGCGTCATCAAATAATATTCTTTTGATTTTTTCCCCAACCATTTAAAAATGTAAAAACTGTTCTCAGCTTGTGGGCATACAAATGCAGGTGGTGGGCTGGATTTGGCCCACGGGACAAAATTTGCCCAACCTTACTCTACACCCATACCCTTACCTTCTACTGCTTTGTCAGGAGCTTGGAGAAGAGTGTCTCACTTCTTCTTATAGGGATACCAAGTCAGATGGCATCTTGGCCTTCAGGGAGGTGAAAATCTTTGCCTGTGCTTCCAAATACACCTGCAATGGGCCTCGGCCAAGGTGGGTTCCAAGTTGAGGCTGAGAGGTCCTTCATGTACATGAACTCCAACTGTGAACCATGGTGGGGAGGGGCAAGAGACAGTGACTATTGGGGCCACGATCTGAGCCTGACGAAGCTGGGCAGGCAGGCAGGCAAATCCGCAAGTTCTCTTGGCTCCCTTGGACTGCAGACTGAGCCCTCCTGCTTTCCTCTGCTGGCCACAGGTTGGCACCGGCTGCGTCAGATTCAGCGTGGAGTTTCAAATGCTTTTTCAGTCTGTGAGGAAAGAGTCAGAAGTGGGAGATGGGAATGCCCTCCCCTCAGCTGAGAAGAAATCCAGCCAAAGGCAGTGGGAGGGGTGAGGGCATTAATTTGGGTCTCTGGGAGAGAGATCAGAGGTGTAACGCTTGTTGCCATGGTCCCCACTTCCCTGGGAGGCATGACACGTTTGGAGAGACCCAGTGTATTAGTTTTCTGGGGCTGCTGTAACAAAATACCCCAAACTGGGGGCTTAAAACAACAGAAATTTATTCTCTCATAGTTCTGGTGGCTGTTATGTTAGGTGCCATTGAGTTGGTTCCGACTCATAGAGACCCTATGTACAACAGAATGAAACAGTGCGCAGTTCTGTGCCATCCTCACAATCGTTACTGTGTTCGAGCCCATTGTTACAGCCACTGTGTCAATCTATCTCATTGAAGGTCTTCCTCTTTTTCACTGACCCTCTACTTTACCAAGCATGATGTCCTTCTCCAGGGACTGATCCCTCCTAATAGCATGTTCAAAGTACGTGAGACGAAGTCTAACCATCCTCACTTATAAGGAGCATTCTGGCTGTACTTCTTCCAAGACAGATGCGTTCTTTCTTCTAGCAGTCCATGGCATATTCAAAGACATCAATTCTTCTTCGGTCTTCCTTATTCATTGTCCAGCTTTCACATGCATATGAGGTGATTGAAAACACTTTGGTGGCTTGAATCAGGCATGCCTTAGTCCTTAAAGTGACATTTTTGCTTTTTAACACTTTAAAGAGATCTTTTGCAGCAGATTTGCCCAGTGCAGTATGTTGTATGATTTCTTGACGTCGTATGATTTCTGGACCCTAGCAGTCAAAATTCAGAGTGTCAGCACGTCCATACACTCCCCAAAGGCTCTAGGGGTGGATCCTTCCTCCTTGTCTCTTCCAGCTTCTGGAAGCCCCAGGGATTCCTTGGCTTGTGGCAGCAACACTCCCATCTTCATCTCTGTCTTCACATAACTGTCCTCCCTCTGTGTCTAACCTCTTTTTATGGGGGCACCCAAGCCCGTTGCCACTGAGTCACTCCTGACTCACAGCAACCCTATGAGTAGACAGAGTAGAAACTGCCCCATAAGGTTTCCAAGAAGTGGCTGGTGGACTGCCAGCCTTGTGGTTAGCAGCCATAGCTCTTAACCACTGTTAACCACTCTTAGCCACCAGGGCCCCACAGAGGCACCAGCCATAAGAAATTTGGGCCTGCCCTAATGGCCTCATCTTAACTTAACCAATGATCTCTGCAATGACCCTATTTTCAAATACAATCACATTATGAGGTCCCAGAGGTTAGTACTTCAGCATATCTTTTGGGGGAACACAATTCAACCCATAACAAACTGGTTCTCAGCCTCAGTTTTCTCATCCATCGGTTAAAGGTGAATTGGGCCCCATCCAGCCTGGACCTGCCTCTGCATCATTAACACAGGTCACGCACGTGGGGCAGGTAGAAGGCCACTTTTTTCAACAGGGACTGCCCAGCCTCAGTGCAGTTTTGTCTCCCCTCCCTCCAGCTTTTTGCAGGGATTTGCCCAGAGCTGGATGCCAGGGTGAGCTCAGAGAGAGTTAGCCATCCTTGGAGCCTTTAGAGAGAGCCAGATGGAGACAGGAGGGGAAGTTGCTGTCACACAGGTCACAGCTGATTCAATAGTCAGAGGCGGTGCAATGGGTTGAATTATATTCCCCAAAAATGTGTGTCAACTTGGCT
The DNA here is from genome assembly GCF_030014295.1 of Loxodonta africana. Lineage (NCBI taxonomy): Eukaryota > Metazoa > Chordata > Mammalia > Proboscidea > Elephantidae > Loxodonta > Loxodonta africana. Next base: position 49,279,153 of record NC_087354.1, on the reverse strand, counting down.
AAGCCACTACTGTGTGATTGTCTTCCATTTTGGGAGCTGATGTAATTATCCTATGTGTTGTAAACAGTTATGTTAATGAGGCAGGATGCAACTGACAGGATTAAGTTGTACCTTGAGTCAATCTCTGCTCAGATATAAAAGAGAGAAGCAAGCAGAGAGGAGAGGGACCTCATTTCCACCAAGAAACAAGAACCAGGAGTAGAGCACACCCTTTGGACTCAGGGTCCCTGCCCTGAGAAGCTCCTACACCAGGGGAAGAATGATGACAAGACCTTCCCCCAGAGCCGACAGAGAGCGAAAGCCTTCCCCTGGAGCTGGCACCCTGAATTCGGACTTCTGGCCTCCTAGACTGAGACAGTAAATCTGTTTGTTAACACCATCCACGTGTGGTATTGCTGCTATAGCAGCACTGGATAGCTAAGACAGGTGGTTTTAGTGTCCGCAGACGCTATGGTGGATTTATCACACCCACGTTGCCCACATGGAGCCCAAAAAATGCCTTCGGTGCTTCACCCCTCCTTTGCGTATGCCTGGCCTAGCACAATCCGTATACTTTTCCAACTTTTCTCCACCCAAGTTGTGCCATGGAAGCTCCTCCAGAGCTGAAGACAGACCTGCCTTCACTTCTCAGATGTAGGGCGGGAAACCTGTTAGCCTCTGAGCTTCATTCTCCTTACGTGTAAAATGGGCTTTAACCCTAATTATCTGAATAAAATAATTCTGAGTTTCAAATGAGGTAACAACTAATATTTTTCAAAGTTTACCTATCTGGTGTCTCATTCTCTCAATATCCTTCTCTCCAGTACAGGTGAGCAAGGCAGGTGATCTGACAAAGTCATCCATTGATGATGCATAAAGATGATAATAATAATAGTAATAATAGCCGACCTTCAGGTGTGCCAGGTACTTAGTCTAAACACTTTATGTATATTAGCTCAAATAGGTCCAAGTATCATCTCCATTTCACAGATGAGGAAACTGCAGTTAATCTGCCTGAGGTCACACAGGTGTAAGGGGCAGAGCGGGGCTTTGAACCCAGGCAGTCTGGCTCCAAGCCTGGATTCTCATGCTGCCCGTAGCTACTGACGGGTGATGGCACTGACCCCAGCAGAGCGGCTCCTGTGGAGGCAGGTGGTGCAGAATAGTGACAGGGACACAGGCCTTGCAGGCTGCCAGAACTGACTTCAAGTTCAGCTCTGCTGCTTTCTTGCTGTGTGACTCTGGACATATTAGTTAACCTCTCTGAGCCTTGGTTTTCTTATTGGACGTGGTAAGGGTTGAATTAGATTAAAAAAAAAAAAAAAAACTGATACATATCCTAGTCCTGAGAGTCTGCCCTAAAAGGACTTTGCCCCTCTCAATCCCTCTTCCCTTTCCACTGTGGGGCTGGATGTGAGGGAGGTTGGGAAGGGCCCAAAGGGACATAGGCAGGAAGAAATGACTCAATCAGAGAGAAAGGTATTGAGCTCCCTGAAAGCAATGATGTGGCTTTCCACATAGAAGGACCCCCGCCATATGTTTGAATTACGAATGTATAAAAGAATGAAAAAAATAAAAAGAATGAATGGGAGGGACCGGGAGAAGAGAAAATTTAGCCCACTGAGAGAGGGCTTCCTAAAACTCCAAGGATCAGACTAGACCACTGAGCCCAGGGTACAGATGGTAAGTCAGTCAGGATGGGCTAAGAAATGCTATGGTAACAAACATCTCCCCAATCCCAGTGTTTTGTTTTGTTTTTTTTTATTAACTTTTATTGAGCTTCAAGTGAACGTTTACAAATCAAGTCAGACTGTCACATATAAGTTTATATACATCTTACTCCGTACACCCACTTGCTCTCCCCCTAATGAGTCAGCCCTTCCAGTCTCTCCTTTCGTGACATTTTTGCCAGCTTTCAGCTCTCTCTATCCTCCCATCCGCCCCCCCAGACAGGAGATGCCAACACAGTCTCAAGGGTCCGCCTGATATAATTAGCTCGCTCTTCATCAGCATCTCTCTCCTACCCACTGTCCAGTCCCTTTCATGTCTGATGAGTTGTCTTCGGCGATGGTTCCTGTCCTATGCCAACAGAAGGTTTGGGGACCATGACCGCCGGGATTCCTCTAGTCTCAGTCAGACCATTAAGTATGGTCTTTTTATGAGAATTTGGGGTCTGCATCCCACTGATCTCCTGCTCCCTCAGGGGTTCTCTGTTGCACTCCCTGTCAGGGCATCATCGATTGTGGCCGGGCACCAACTAGTTCTTCTGGTCTCAGGATGATGTAGGTCTCTGGTTCATGTGGCCCTTTGTGTCTCTTGGGCTCTTAGTTGTCGTGTGACCTTGGTGTTCTTCATTCTCCTTTGCTCCAGGTGGGTTGAGACCAATTGATGCATCTTAGATGGCCGCTTCTTAGCATTTAAGACCCCAGACGCCACATTTCAAAGTGGGATGCAGAATGTTTTCATAATAGAATTATTTTGCCAATTGACTTAGAAGTCCCCTTAAACCATGGTCCCCAAACCCCCGCCCTTGCTCCGCTGACCTTTGAAGCATTCATTTTATCCCGGAAACTTCTTTGCTTTTGGTCCAGTCCAATTGAGCTGACCTTCCATGTATTGAGTGTTGTCCTTCCCTTCACCTAAAGCAGTTCTTATCTACTAATTTATCAGTAAAAAACCCTCTCCCTCCCTCCCTGCCTCCCCACCTCGTAACCACAAAAGTATGTGTTCTTCTCAGTTTATACTATTTCTCAAGATCTTATAATAGTGGTCTTATACAATATTTGTCCTTTTGCCTCTGACTAATTTTGCTCAGCATAATGCCTTCCAGGTTCCTCCATGTTATGAAATGTTTCACAGATTTGTCACTGTTCTTTATCGAAGCATAGTATTCCATTGTGTGAATATACCACAATTTATTTACCCATTCATCCGTTGATGGACACCTTGGTTGCTTCCAGCTTTTTGCTATTGTAAACAGAGCTGCAATAAACATGGGTGTGCATATATCTGTTTGTGTGAAGGCTCTTGTTTCTCTAGGGTATATTCCGAGGAGTGGGATTTCTGGGTTGTATGGTAGTTCTATTTCTAACTGTTTAAGATAACGCCAGATAGATTTCCAAAGTGGTTGTACCATTTTACATCCCCACCAGCAGTGTATAAGAGTTCCAATCTCTCCGCAGCCTCTCCAACATTTATTATTTTGTGTTTTTTGGATTAATGCCAGCCTTGTTGGAGTGAGATGGAATCTCATCGTGGTTTTAATTTGGATTTCTCTAATGGCTAATGATCGAGAACATTTTCTCATGTATCTGTTAGCTGCCTGAATATCTTCTTTAGTGAAGTGCGTGTTCATATCCTTTGCCCGCTTCTTGATTGGGTTGTTTGTCTTTCTGTGGTTGAGTTTTGACAGAATCATATAGATTTTAGAGATCAGGCGCTGGTCGGAGATGTCATAGCTGAAAATTCTTTCCCAGTCTGTAGGTGGTCTTTTTACTCTTTTGGTGAAGTCTTTAGATGAGCATAGGTGTTTGATTTTTAGGAGCTCCCAGTTATCTGGTTTCTCTTCATCATTTTTGGTAATGTTTTGTATTCTGTTTATGCCTTGGATTAGTGCTCCTAAGGTTGTCCCTATTTTTTCTTCCATGATCTTTATCGTTTTAGTCTTTACGTTTAGGTCTTTGATCCACTTGGAGTTAGTTTTTGTGCTTGGTGTGAGGTATGGGTCCTGTTTCATTTTTTTGCAAATGGATATCCAGTTATGCTAGCACCATTTGTTAAAAAGACTATCTTTTCCCCAATTAACTGACACTGGGCCTTTGTCAAATATCAGCTGCTCATATGTGGATGGATTTATATCTGGGTTCTCAATTCTGTTCCACTGGTCTATGTGCCTGTTTTTGTACCAATACCAGGCTGTTTTGACTACTGTGGCCGTATAATAGGTTCTGAAATCAGGTAGAGTGAGGCCTCCCACTTTCTTCTCCCAGTGGTTTTATAAACCATGTTTGGTTCTTGTCCATGGGCTACATGGTGGGTTGTTGGGTGCTGTGTTCTTCAAAGTCACTCAAAGGTTTAGCTGAAGGAAGCTCCATCTTTACATCTGCTTCCTCAATGGCAGAAACAGGGAAAAGGGAATGTGGCAAACGCCACCAGTGAAAAACCAAACCATTTGCTGTCAAGCTGAGTTCAACTCATGGTGACCCCATGCATGTCAGAGAGGAACTGTGCTCCATAGGGATTTCCGTGGCTTATTTTTTTGGAAGTAGCTTGCCAGGCCTTTCTTCAGAGGTGCCTCTGGGTGGACTCACAACTCCAAACTTCCAGTTAGTAGCCAAGCAAGTTAACCATTTGCACCACATAGGGACTCTGCAAATCCCACACAGAGTCTTAAATCATTGACCCAGAAATCGCTCACATCGTTCATATTTCATTGGTCAGAGCAAGTCACATGGTCACACCCTAGTTTACGTGGGTAGAGAAGTGCAATCCTCCCGTGTTCCCAGAAACAAGACTTATCAGAGAAAATCTCTAATGACTACCATTGATGGTATAGGCCTATGAGGCATGAATGGGGGGCTTGGGCTGAATGCAGCCCACAGAGATGGCTTCTTTGGCTTGTTCAGTGTTTTAACTACTTTTATTGGATTCCAATATTTAAAATCAAGATATGTTATAAACAAATCTGTGAATCTAGCTAGATTTGAAAAGGTGGACCATCTGGCAACATTGAGGCCAGTTGTATTCATTAGGTTATGTTGGGTAGATTATAACAGAAAAACTCAAAATAACAGTAGCTTAAATGAGATAGATGTTATTATTTATATAAAAGAAGCCTGGAGACAAACAGGCAGCCCGGGCCTGCCATGGTGGATTCAAGGGGTTGAGGCTTAGGCTCCTCTCTCTTTCTGCTCTGATGTCTTCCGTATATGGCTTCGGTCCGCAAAGTTCACCACCTGGCTTCCAGGGCTCCGATCATCACGTCCACACTATAGGCCAGAGTTGTAACAGCTGAAAGCAAAAAAGGGAGCCTCCCAGCTGAGTCAGGGGCCTTTATGCCATTTTCCAGAAGCCCCGCACATGATTCCACTTATATCTCATTGGCCAGAAATGGTCACATGACCATACCAAACGCAATGGATGGTAGGGATGACCATGTGACTATGTTCAGGCAGCCCTCGTGGCACAGAGATTAAGAGCTTGGCTGTTAACCGAAAGGTTGGCAGTTCGAATCCACCAGCAGCTCCTTAGAAACCCTATGGGACAGTTCTACTCTGTCCTATAGGGTTGCTATGAGTCGGAATCGACTCAATAGCAATGGGTTATGTTCAGGCCAAGGTAGCGTTTTTTTTTCCCCAAGGACACAATTTGCCCAGAAATTCTGCTATGAAAGAGAAATGGGAGAATGGACATTGCCAAAGGTACCTAGTAGTCTCTGCTAGTAGCCTGTAGTCCTGATTGACTGGAGTAGACTAGCAGCTGCCTGAGCTCACCAATTTGCCACAGACCTTACCACTCCCTAATGTATCTCCAAGACTCTGTCAGTTACTATTCATCAATGGGTTTGTACATTTTTTTTTTTTTCCTCTTCGTGGAATTAAGAAGAAAAAGAAACATTGCCTATACCTATGTCTCTATAGGAATCCCTGGCTGGTAGAGACAGTTAACATGCTTGACTGCTAATTGAAGGTTGACAGTTCGAGTCCACTCAGAGGCACCTCAGAAGAAAGGCCTGGCAATCTACTTTTGAAAAATTAGCCACTGAAAACCCTATGGAGACAGTTCTGCTCTGACACACATGGGGTTGCCATGAGTCTGAATCAACTCATCAATGACTGGTTACGTCTCTATTAAAAATCAAAACAGCAAAAGACACACCAAGAGAGTCATGTATTTCAAGAAAAATGAGAGAGGAAGCATATATCTGGGGAAGAGAAAAACATTCCTAGCTGTTTATCATGCAAACAAGATGTGTTGAAAAAATGCAACTTAACATACCATCATGAAGCAGCTGGCTTGCTTTACTTATGGCTCTGGCCAGGCAGGCATTTGAGCTTCCTAGGTGCAGTGGGCCTCGGCCACCCTGGCTCAGCACAGCTCACTCCTCTTCCTGGGATGAGAACTGTCCCATTTTGTCCAGCCCCTCTTACCCCTCCTTTGGAAGAATCTCACCCTTCTTTGTATCCAGGGCTTATTTTGAGCAAGTTCAAAACCGCCTTGCCGAGTTCAAGATCATTATGGCAGCCAAAAATGCAGTGAAATAGCACACCACTGTCAGTTAATTACTAAAAATCCTTTAATAGCTGACATTATTATAAATTATATACTCATTATGACAGGGACAATTGGGCTCTCTGTTTCTCTTGCGCTGTATTGGAACCCCAAACAATGCCGTCTTGTTGGGGAGAATGACCCAGATGCTCTTAGAGGCAAGTGGGGAGCTTACATGGGCTACCTAGGCTGACCACAGCAGCCTGCGGGCCTCTGAGGACACCCTGTTCTTGGGTGGGGACGACGCAGCCACCTGACAAGACCTCTGAACCAAACTTCTCTCCATTCCCATCTGCCTCCTCCACCACTATTGCTACAGAAGTCTTCCCCACGGGCCTCCCAACACCCTCTGCCCTGTGCCCTGCTCCTCTCTCCTTCAAGCCCCAGCTCAAAGGGCCCTTCTTCCAGGAAGGCTCACCTGATTCTCCCTCCTAAATTCCAGACAAATGTTTTCTTTCTTCTTCTTTTTTTTTTTTTCCTTTGTTTTTTTAGTGAGAGTCCCTGGGTGGTACAGAGTACCTGGGTAATACAAATGGTTAACACAATTGGCAGCTAACCGAAAGGAGTCCACTGAGGTGCCTTGAAGAAAGACCTGGCAACCGCCTTCTGAAAAATCAGCCATTGAAAACTCTATGGAGCACAGTTCTACTCTGATAGCAGCAGAGCATTTAACCACTGTGCCACCAGGGCCTATTCTGACTAAACTGGCCTAAAGTGGTGTTCAGGCTTTAGTATTTTTAAGTTTCCCATATGATTCTAACACACAGCCAGACTTATTATACAAGAGGAGGCCAGCGAACTGTACCTCCCTATGTGAAGTGGCCACGACTCCTGACTGTGGTCAGTGTCATCAGTGCCAACCATGTACCTGGCCCACATCCAGGTAACCCCATCCATCCCAGGGATCGATCAGCCAATAATAATGACAATTTATTGCACAACATACATTGTTTCTAATCCTCATAGCAATACTGCATTTTGTTGTTGTTGTTAGCTGCCACTGAGTGGGGCCCAGGTTATGGGGACCCCACGCACAACAGAACAGAATGCTGCCCGGTCCTGCCTCATCCCCACAGATCGGCTGGCTGTTGTGATCCGTCGGCTGATTTTTGGAAGTATATCACCCGGGCTTTCTTCCTAGTCTATCCTAGTCTGGAAGCTCTGCTGAAACCCGTTCGGCACCCTAGCAATGCGAAAGCCTCCAGTGACAGACAGGTGGTAGCTGCGCATGGGGTGCACTGGCCAGGAATTGAACACGGGTCTCCTGCATGGAAGGTGGAATTCTACCACTGAACCACCACTGCCCCCTATACTGCATTTTAGCAGCTAGAAACTGAGCTCAAAAACCCTAAGTGATTGGCTTGAGGTTCCCCAGTGGGTAAGTGCTGGAGCTCAGAGCCAACCCAGGTCTTGGAACTCCCAAGCCCATGCATGTTTCCCTGGCCAGGCTGTTTCCAGGAGCAGGGCCTATTTATTGACTACCAGCCGTGCCCAGGGAACAGGCATGGTACTGGCATTCATAAGCAAAGCAGGCACGGTACCTAGGGCCAGTGATACCTTTGAGTTGTTAGGTGCCGTTGAGTCGCTCCTGACTCATTGCGACCCTGTGTACAACAAAACATAACACTGCCTGGTCCTGCGCCAGCCTCACAATCGTTGTTATGCTTGAGCCCATTATTGCAGCCACTGTGTCAATCCATCTCGTTGAGAGTCTTTAGGGGCCTACGAAAATGATTTAATTTTGTTTAAAACCAGAGGGAAAAATGAATTTAATAATAACAAATACACAATAATGAATCCAACTTGCACTGTATTTGTCTTTGTTTTCATTGTTGGAAGCTGTCCAGTCGATTTCTGACTCATAGAGACCCCATGTGACAAAGCAGAACTGCCCCATACAGTTACATTTGTCTTTATACCAACATAGTCATAACGTGCAATGTTTAATACCTTTTTTAATGGAGGAAGGGGCCCGCAAAGGTAAAAGTGTCTGGGGCCCATGAAGTTGTAACATGGCCATGCACACAGTCCTGGGCCCTGGAAGGTACTGGTGACTGTGTTTTCCTTTCCCTTCCCAGAGCATGGCTAGGGCTAGTACGGATTAAGGCAAGAAATGTTTATTAGACATCTTCTGAATGCCTTGCTCTGGGGAAGTAAACAAGAGCGTAAAGCCCGTCTGGTCTGGCTAGGAAGAGAAGACATACACAGAGGAAACCGAGAGCAAGACAAGACAGGATGCCTTCCCCAAGTGGCGTCAGTTCTCACTTGTATCTCTTCTTGTTCTTGTCATTGTATTTGTCACTGAGTCATGTCCTGCTTTGCAGGCTTCTTGAACTGTTTCATTTATTTAATTCCTCAATCAACTATTTTTTTTTGTTGTTGTTGATTTATTCTTTCCTTCAACAAATGTTTGTTTTATTTTAATAATACATCTGTGATTCTGAATATTTGATTGTTTCTGAATGGGTTATACAGTCCCTGGTACAAAAATCCAGAAGGTACTGAAGGGTGCACACCAAGAAGGCTGGAAGCAATAGAGAGAGAAAGGTTCCCTTTGTACTGAAGGCTCTTTGGTATTGTTTAAATTTGGATTTTGTACCAGGTACAAGCATTAGCTACCTAATAGAATCAGCCACAACAAGCAAGTAAGCAAACAAAAAACCAACGGGTTCGGGGTGAAAAGCTACTCTTCCTTTCACCCCACATCCAGCCTCCTGTTCCCCTCCCCAGAGATAACCCTCTTTACCAATTAATACACATACTGTCTTGTGACATTGGTTGCCAACCTCGTGACATGTCAACTGTCTCCCCTTCTCAACCTTGGGGGTTCCGCATTTCCATTTGTCCATCTTTCCTGTCCCCTCCTGCCTTCTTGTCCTTGCCTCTGGGCTGGTGTGCCCATTTAGTCTCATACACATGGTTGCGCTATGTGTATTAACGTCTGTTTGATGGGCCTGTCTAATCTTTGCTAAAGTGTGACCCTCATTTGCCAGACATTTTATGCGTATGTGAGCATATATGCTTTCTAATAAATCTGTACAAATTGTAGCACGCTGTATACATCGTTGGTTAACTTTTGCCACTTAATACTGTGAAGACCATTTCATATTGAGGACTGCCTCCTTCTTTTTCAACAGCTGGATGGTGTGCCATAAGAAGCCTGGGTGGTGCAAACGGTTTGTGCTCGGCTGTAACCTAAAGGTGGCGAGAGGGGGAGACAATGCAGGACCTGCACCTAAGAGGCTGAGAGGCTGTGTTTTAGCCTGTTGGCTCTGGGGTCCATTGGAGGGTACTCAACCTGAAAGTGTCATGGTCAGAGAGGAATGCTAGAAGATTCTCTCTCACCATAGTGTGGAGGAGTGACTGAGCAGATGTTTTTTGAAATAAACTCCTAGTCTTTAAATGGCAGGGCTCCCTGCACTGAAATGTCTTTGGTCTGTAGAAAGTGCCCAGTAGAAACGCCTGTTGAATTAGAGTCAAGCACCAAAAACATGCCATATCCCTGGGCACTGTGTCTCAAATGGGGTCCCTGGATTCCCCTGAAGGTTGGGGGAAATGAGCCCCCTCTAGGAGGGCTGGGGTCGGGCCTGGATTATGGTGTGATGCTCCTCACAGGGACTGTGGCATTCTTTACAAGTCTTCTGTCTCTTTCAAAAACCCATGGGGATTTTGCATTCCAGTTCCTGATATACATGCATTTGTTTTACTATCAAAAATGAAATACATCACACATATAAAAACAAATTTCCCCAACATCTTTTGAGTCAAATGATCTCTCCAGAAAGATCCTTTGACTTTAAATCCTGCTCCACATAACCCTAGTTTGAGGATGGGTGCAGGTGATCCAGTTTCACCACAGAAAATCCACAGTCCTCACCCTGGCCTCTGTGCACGTCCATCCCTCTGAACAGCCAGGAAACTCGCTGCACTTCACTTGTTCACACCTCTACGTATTCATTCATTCATCTGGTATTTCTGAAAAATGAATAACGTGCAGGGTGTCGCCCTCACCTGGGGGTATGTAAGGAGCAGAGCAGCAACAGCAGCTCTAAATTCTTTGCATGTATTATCTCAACCAACACTCACAATGACCCTATGAGGCAGGTCCTATTACTAAACCCATTTTACAGATGGGGAAACTGAGGCTCTGAGAGGCTAGGTAAAGTGACCAAGGCTACTCTGTCAGGGGCTAAGCCAGGATTAGGACCCACACAGTGTGACCCAGAGTCTGTGCTCTTCCCCCCACAACATTGCCCCACTGGGTGAGAAGCCATAAGCACTGTGGTAAGGGACCAAAAAAATAAAAAATCAAAGATGTCACTTTGAGGACTAAGGTGCGCTGGACCCAAGCCATGGTGTTCTAAATCGCCTCATATGCATGCAAAAGCTGGACAATGAATAAAGAAGACCAAAGAAGAATTGATGCCTTTGAGTTATGGTGTTGGTGAGGAATACTGAATATACCACGGACTTCAGAAGAACTAACACATTGGTCTTGGAAGAAGTATAGCCAGAATGCTCCTTAGAAGCGAGGACGGTGAGACTTTGTCTCACATACTTTGGACATGTTATCAGAAGGACCAGGCCCTGGAGAAGGACATCATGCTTGGTAGAGGGTCAGCAAAAAAGAGGAAGACCCTCAACGAGATGGACTGACACAGTGGCTGCAACAATGGGCTCTTCCACAGCAACGATTGTGAGGATGGCACAGGACCTGGTGGTGTTTTGTTTTACTCTATGTAGGGTCGCTATGAGTTGGAACTGACCTGATGGCTCCTAACAACAACAATAACAACACAAGGATCAAGGAGCTCTGGGAGTCAGAATCCCTGCTTCAGTTCCCAGTTCTGCCTCCAACTGACCCAGTAATCTTGTGCAAGTCATCCTCCTTTCTTGGTACTAGAATCTCCCCAGTGCCCCCACCCCTCCTCAATCTCTTCTCACTCGGGAAAGTCTTTGTAGATAGTGGGGGATTAAGTGCAGCCCAAGGGGCACGGCCAGCAGCACTGGGAAAGGAAGTTTCTCTTGGTTCCCTTACACAGTCCACCTTCTTTCTCCAGGTCACTTCCAATTATGAGCTGCTTAAGCCTACATTATACCAGGACTTTATCTCATTCAACCCCTCCTTTGGTCAAGCAAGGAACCCTGGTGGCAGAGTGGTTAGGCTCTTGGCTGCTAACCAAAAGTTCGGCAATTCAAATCCACCAGCTGCTCCTTGGAAACCCTATAGGGAGGGGCAGTTCTACTCTGTCGTATAGGGTTGCTATGGGTTGGAACTGACTCAATGGTGATGAGTTGGTTGGTTTGGCCAAGTAGGTCCATTTTACAGATGAGGAAATCGAGTCTCCAAGAGGTTAACTAGTTTGCAAGGTTGTAGTTAGTTTGGTGGCTTAACTTGGTAGTGATGAACATCATGCTTATTTTGCTAATAGTGTTATTGTTAGTTGTCGTTAAGTCAGCTCCAATGCATGGTGACCCCACATACAACAGAAGGACACATTGCCTGGGCCTGCACTATCTTCATGAACATTGGTCCATTGTTGTGGCCACTGTGTGTTCGGAGTGCCTTTCAGCCTAGGGAGGGTCATCTTCCAGCACGATATTAGCCAATGTTCTGTTGTGATTCATAGTGTTTTCACTGTCTAATTTTTGGAAGTAGGCTGCCAGCCCCATCTTTCTAGTCTGTCTTAGTCTGGAAGTTCCACTGAAACCTGTCCACCATGGATGACCCTGGTGACATTTGAAACGCCAGTGGCATAACTTCCAGCATTACAGCAACACATTAGCCACCACAGTGTGACAAACTGACAGACGGGTGGTGGTCACTAACAATAGCTACCACTTGCTGGGTCCTTACTAGGTGCCAGATACTGTGTGAAGCATTTTAATCTTCAAAACAACCTCCTAACATTATCATCATCCCCAGTTAAATCTGAGGCTCCTCATCTGTAATCTATAACCTGGGAATAATAGTAGCATCCCACAGGGGGTTGTTAAAAAGGAAAAAAAAACAGGGGGTTGTTACAGGAGGTAAAAGAAGTTGCCTGAGCCCACATAGCTAAGAGGTGTCTGGACAGGATTTAAACCCAGATCTCTTGGACCCTGCGGCCCAAGTTCCTAACTATTACTCCATATTTTCCAAGTACAGGATGCCTCTTAGTTACCTAGTGCTGCTATAACAGAAATACCACAAGTGGATGGCTTTAACAAAGAGAAATTTATTCTCTCACAGTTGAGGGGGCTAGAAGTCCGAACTCAGCGTACCGCCTCCTGGGGAAGGCTTTCTCTCTGTCGGCTCTGGGGGAAAGTCCTTGTTATCAATCTTCCCCCGGTCTAGGAGCTTCTCAGAGCAGGGACCCCTGGCCCAAAGATACACTCCTTTCCCAGTCCTTCATTCTTGGTGGCATGAGGTCCCCCTGTCTCTCTGCTCACTTCGCTCTTTTAAATCTCAAAAGAGATTAACTCAAAGCACAACCTAATCTTGTAGATTGAGTCCTGCCTCATTAACGTTAACTGCCTCTAATTCTGCCTCGTTAATATCATAGAGGTAGGATTTATAACATATAGGATAATCACATCAGATCACAAAATGGTGGATAATAACACAATAGTGGGAATCACGGCCTAGCCAAGTTGACACACATATTTGGGGGACACAATTCAATCCACAACAGCGACTATAGTAAAAGCAGTAGCCAGTGCAGAGGGGTTATGGAAAGGTGCCTCATAATTTAGGCACAGGACCAAGACAAAGCCATTCTCTCTCAGAGAAAGTAGTAAAAAGCAAACAAAAAGCCAAAACTCCTAAAAGTGGGTGAGGTTAGGAATTGGTTAAACCACTGTTGCCAACATTGCATGAATCCTGGTGGTCCCCAGGACACAATCAGGTGATGCACAGATAAACAGATCTTATTTTATGTATTTATTTTCATGTGATAAATATAACTAGCATACTTGTGGTTTCAAGGAGCCCTGGTGGCACAATGGTTAAGTGCTCAGTTGATAGCTGAAAGGTTGTAGTTTTGAACTCACCCAGCTGCTCTACTGGAGAAAGACCTGGCGATCTGCTCCCATAAAGATTACAGCTTAGAAAACCCTATGGGGGTAGCTCTACTCTATCACGTGGGGTCACCATGATTTGGAATCAACTCGATGGCACCAAACAACAATACCACTTGTGATTTCATGGCTATTACTACATACGAAGGTCCCAGGGTGGTACAAGTGGTTTGCTCTCGGCTATTAACCGAAAGGCTGCCGGTTCAAACCCACCAAATGGCACTGTGGAGGAAAGGCCTGGTGGTCAGCTTCCATAAAGATTACAGTCAAATAACAGCTTCTAAAGAAAACGCTCTACATCTTACTTTGGTGAGTAGCTCCTGGGCTTTTAAAAGCTTGTGAGCAGCCATCTAAGATACTCCGCTGGTCCCATCCTGTGCAGCAAGGGAGATGAAAAAACCAACGACACAAGGGAAAGATTAGTCCAAAGGACTAATGGGCCACAACTACCACAGCCTCCACCAGACTGAGTCCAGCATAACTAGATGGTGCCCAGCTACCACCACCGACTGCACTGACAGGGATCACAATAGAGGGTCCTGGACAGAGCTAGAGAAAAATGTACAACAAAATTCTAACTCACACACACACACAAAAAGACTAGACTTACTGGTCTGACAGAGACTGGAGAAACCCTAAGAATATGGGCCCCAGACATCCTTTTTACTCAGTACTAAAGTCACTCCTGAGGTTCACCCTTCAGCCAAAGATTAGACAGGCCCATAAAACAAAATGAGACTGACTAAATGGTCACACCAGCCCAGGTGCAAAGACAAGAAGGCAAGAAGGGACAGGAAAGCTGGTAATGGGAAACCCAAAGTCGAGAAGGGGAGTGTTGACATGTTATGCGGTTGGCAACCAATGTCACAAAACAATACGTGTATTAATTGTTTGATGAGAAACTAATTTGCTCAGTAAACCTTTACCTAAAGCACACACACACACAAAATTACAGCCAAGAAAACCCTACAAAGCTCAGTTCTACTGTGTAACACACGGGGTTGCCATAAGTCGGAACTGCCTCAATGGCAACAGGTTTGGATTTTTGTTTGTTTTTACTGCTCATGACAAGGCTATATAAAAATCTTGAACTGGTTGGAAAGATTAAGTAAATAACCACAAATAACATGGGTATATTGTTCAGACGTTCTCTCCCACTCTCAAAGACGTGACAGCAAATCACGCTGGTTCTGTCTTCAAATGTGTCCAGGATTTGACCACTTCTCCCCACCTCCACCATTCCTGACCTGGTCCAAGCCACTATCACCTCTCCCCAGGACCAACACAGCAGCCTCCTAGCAGGCTGCCTGCTCCCACCCTGCCCTGCAGTCTATTCTCCACATGGCAGCTAGAGGGAGCCAGTTAACACAGAAGGCAGATCATGTGTCCCTGCTCAGACCCTCTGGGGACTCCCAGCTTGCTCAGAGCACAAGCCAAAGACCCACTGTCTTAGTTATCTAGTGCTGCCATAACAGAGATATCACAAGTGGTTGGCTTTAACAAAGAGACACTTATTCTCTTACCATCTAGGAGGCTAAAAGTCCAAATTAAGGGTGCGAGCTCCAGGGAACGGCTTTCTTTCTCTTTTGGCTCTGGGGGAAGGTCCTTGTCATCAATCTTCCCCTGGTCTAGTTGCTTCTCAGCACAGGGACCTGGGTCCAAAGGACACACTATTCTCCTGGCTCTTGTTTCTTGGTGGTATGAGGTCCCCTGTCTCTCTTCTGCTTCTTTCTTTCATATCTCAAAACAGATTGACTTAAGACACAACCTCATCTTGTAGATTAAGTCCTGCCTTATTAACATACCTGCCTCTAATTCCTGCCTCATTAACATCACAGAGGCAGGATTTACAACATATAGAAAAATCACATCAGATCACAAAATGGTGACCAATCACACAATAACTGGGAATCATGGCCTAGCCAAGTTGATACACATTTTTGGGGGACACAGTTCAATCCGTAACACCAACAATGGCCTATATACAATTTGCCTCCCAGTATTTCTCTGACCTCATCATCTCCCATCTACTCCTTCACTCACTCTGCTCCACCCACTCTGCCCTTTGATGGTCCTGTAATATGCCAGGCATACTCCCAACTCAGGACTTTGCACTTGCTGTTTTCTGTGCCTGGAACACTCTGCCTCCAGACAGTGTCATAGCTAGTTCCCCTCATCACCTTCAAGACCTTACTCAAATATCACCTTCTCAAGGAAGCCTTCCCTGACCACTTTCTTTGAACCATAATCTACCTTCTCCCGGCATTCTTCTCTCCTCTGTTTTATTTTTGACCTTGGCACTGCTTCCGATATACTGTACACCCTGATTTTTTTATTTATGGTTTGTCTCTCCTCCCATTAGACTCCTTGAGCTCAGGATTTTGTTTTTAGCTTACTGCAGGATCCCTAGCACCTAGAACAGGGCTGGCACCCAGTAGGCGCTCGATAAGCATGTGGGGGTGAACACAAAGTTCCATTCATGTATGTGTGCATTTTTTAAAAACTAAAAAAATTTTTTATTGTGCTTTAAGTGTGAAAAGTTTACAAATCAAGTCAGTCTCTCATACAAAAATTTACATACATCTTGCTATATACTCCTAGTTGCTCTCCCCCTAATGAGACAGCACACTCCTTCTCTCCGCCCTATATTCCCATATCCATTCAGCCAGCTTCTGTCCCCCTCTGCCTTCTCATCTCTCCTCCAGACAGGAGCTGTCCACACAGTCTCATGTGTCTACTTGATCCAAAAAGCTCATTCTTCACCAGTAGCATTTTCTATCTTATAGTCCAGTCCAATTCCTGTCTGAAGAGTTGGCTTTGGGAATGGTTCCAGTCTTGGGCTAATAGAAGGTCTGGGGACCATGATCTCTGGGGTCCTTCTAGTCTCAGTCAGACCATTACATCTGGTCTTTTTCTGAGAATTTAAGGTCTGCATCCCACTGCTCTCCTGCTCCATCAGGGATTTTCTGTTGTGTTCCCTGTCAGGGCAGTCATCAGTTGTAGCCGGGCACCATCTAGTTCTTCTGGTCTCAGGCTGATGTAGTCTCCGATTTACATGGCCCTCAGGGAGCATTTCAAGGGAGCATTCATCAGAACTTCAGAAGCGTTGTCTACCACCACCCCAAGGTACCCCAAATCACTCATCTGGGGCTACAGTGGCCAAGCAGATTTGGCTTTCAAAGAGGCAGACTATGCCACCCAGCCAGTTGAGACATAAGTGGGGACCTTGTTTATCCATCAGTCTCCTGTGAAGTGGGTTAGGATGAGTTAGCCTCCCTCCCAATCCATCTGACCATAGAGAGAGGTGACCTGGCCTCCTTCTCTGATGCCTCTGCTCATCGGCAGCGGCCCCTAGAGTTTGTCCCCTTCTCATTACCCAGAAGAAAGCTCTGCCTTACATGATTTCTGCTGTTTGGTGTCTCCCCAGCTAGTGTGGAAACTTCCCAAGAGAAAAGGACCACGGTTTCTTTTATAGGACCAGGTGTTAAGCAACTCAAGCAGCCCTGGGTTCAAGTCCCAACTCTGCCACCTACTGCCTGTGTGACCAGAGACAAATTACTTAAACTCTTGGTTTCCTCCTCTGAAAAAAACAATGGAGCTAGTAAGAATAACGGAGTTCCCAGGTGGCAAAAACAGTTAAGTTCTCAACTACTAGCAGAAAGGTTTGCAGTTTGAACCCACCCTGATATGTACCTTGGAAGACAGGCCTGGCGATCTGCTTCCAAAAGGTCACAGCCTTGAAAACCCAACGGAGCACTTCTACTCTGCACACATGAGGTCACCATGAGTCAGAATCAACTCAATGGCAACCAACAACAACAACAGTAAGAATACTGCAGGGGTCCCTGGGTGGCGCAAATGGTTAAGCACTGGGCTACTAACTGGAAGGTTGGCAGTTTGAATCCACCCACAGGCACCTTAGAAGAAAGGCCTGGCAATCTCCTTCCAAAAGATCACTACCATTAAAAACCCTAGGGGGTGCAATTCAACTCTAAAACACATTGGATCACCATGAGTTAGAATCGACTTGACAGCAACCAGTGAGAATATCTTTTTCACTGAGTTACTGCCGGTGCGTGGGTGGGGGGGCATTATATGAGATACTGCTTGGTAAGAGCTCTGTATTATTATTTGGATATCCTCCTCATCCCTTCTCACAGGGACGAGCATAGAGCTCTGTGAAATCAGAGGTTTTAATTCAACCACCCACAAATCTTTATTGAGTGCCCACCATGTGACTGGTGTTGTGTTAGGGAGAAGAGATGAGGCAAGTGCTGTCTGTGTGACTTGGCTTCTTCGGTGACATCAAATGGCACTGCTTTCTGACTCCGCTCCCTCAGTGCTGCGGTATGTGGCCGGTGCTGATAACTTCACCATCCTTGGAGCCCTGGTAGCACAGTAGTTAAGAACTACTTAAAAGGTCGGCAGTTCAAATCCACCAGCTGCGCCTTGGAAATGCTGTGAAGCAGTTCTCCGTCTTACAGGGTCACTGTGAGTTGGAATTGACTTGATGGCAATGGTTCTGGTTTGGCCCTCGTGGTGCTGACGTTCCAGAGGCAGAGCCAGACCCAAGGAATCCCACAGTTATGAACTGTGATACGTGCTAAAAAGGGGAAGCCCAGGCTGGTTTGGGGGAATACTGGAATCACGGGCAGGCGGCAGGCTTGAATCTGAGTGCGAGAAGTAACGTGGCTGCTGAGACCTGAGGGTGAACAGATAGGACTGATGGCCTGTCACTGGGGGTGCGGGTGGGGTGGGGGAGACCCTGCCTGCCTCCCCTCCTCCACCCCAGAGAATTGGAGCTTGTCCAAGGCGTTGGAGGTTTGTCCTTAGGCACTCCTCAGCTCTGCCCTGCTGGGCCCCACCGCTCATCACACCCTCTAGTGGCCACAACGCACACCGACGCTGGGCTGGACAGGACTGTGAACCCTAGGACAGGGGGACTGTCACTGCCCTTCCCTTCCTGAAACTGTCTCCACTCACAGTTTCCCTGTAAAGAGGGCTACCTCTGGGCCCTTCTGTCATTTAATCTTGGCAACCACTCAGCAAGACTCCTGCTCCCATTTTACAAACGAGAACTCCAAGGCTTATAGAACTGAGGGAGGAAAGAAGAGTCAGTACTGAGCCCAGTCAACCAGACCCATTTCAGTGTGCTTCAGGAGTACATCCAGCCAGCGCTTAATAGCATCATCTCCAGTGCCTACCCTCCTCACCCCCCAGTATCACATCTCCAGGTGAGCAGGAGCTGAGGCCAGACCTCACCCAAGTTACTGCCCAGGGAAGAAGGCAGCCCTTCCCAGGAAGGTCACTGAGAAAGTCTTTCTTGGCCCCATGCCCCAGGAGCACAAGCCTCACAGTCCCAACATCCCTTTGTTACATCTTTATGTTAATGAGGCAGGATCAGTGTACGGTGTATCTTGACTCAATCTCTTTCGAGATATAAAAGAGATGAAACGCAAACTAAAAGCAGAGATGGGAAGAGAGATGCCAAGCCACATGAAGGCTGCCCAGGAGCAGAAGCTCAAAGAGACAAGGGCCTTCCTCCCAGCTGACAGAAAGCCTTCCCCTAGAGCTGGCACCCTGAATTCAGACTTCTAGTCTCCTAAACTCTGAGGAAATAAATTTCTCTTTGTTAAAGCCACCTACTTGTGGGATTTCTGTTATAGTAGCACTAGATAACTAAGACAGTCCCTCAGGGCCTTTCCCCAGGAACCCTGCAGAGGGAAGTATGATGAGAAGGCAGGAGCCACAGTGCACTCTTGTCCCCAGGGGTCTGTGCTGAGCAATCTCAGACGCACCTCCATCCCTGCCCTGTGGGAGTCCCTGCATGTAACTTCTCTCCTGTCTGCTGTCCCATTTCCTTTGTGACTTGTTATGTAGTGCTGCTGTAACAGATATACCACAAGTGGATGGATTTAACAAACAGAAATTTATTCTTTCATAGTCTAGGAGGCTAGAAGTCCAAGTTCAGGGCACCAGCTCCAGGGAAAGACTTTCTCTCTCTGTTGGCTCTAGGCGAAGCACCTTGTCATCAATCTTCCCCTGGTGTAGGAGCTTCTCAGCACAGGGACCCTGGGTCCAAAGGACATGCTCCACTCCTGGTTCTTGTTTCTTGGTGACAGGAGGTCCCTCTCCTCTCTGCTTGCTTCTTTCTTTTATATCTCAAAAGAAATTGACTCAAAATACAACATAATCCTGTAGATTGTGTCCTGCCTCATTAACATAACTGCCTTTAGTCCTGCCTCATTAACATCATAGGGGTTAGGAATTAAAACAGAGAGGATAATTAGATCACGAAATGGAGGACAGCCATACAATACTGGGAGTCATGGCCTAGCCAAGCTGACACACATTTTGGGGGCACATGATTCAATCTATAATGTTTTGCTTCCTATTATATACATATCCCTTCCCCCAGCAAGACTGGCTGGGTCAAATCTCGCCTCTGCCACTAACTACAAACTGGAGCAAATTATTTAATGTCTTTGTGCCTCAGTATCCTTATCTGTAAAATGGTGGTAACAACCACACCTACCCCCAGAAGGTTATGTGAAGTCTCAGGACTCACCCATTACACTCTGATTCAGCAGGTCCAATGCAGGTGGCCCCTGAGACCACCTTTGGAAAACCACCACCTTGAAGGGTGTGCATGGGGAACACAGACCTACACATCACTTCCTAGCTGTTGGGGTTCGCATGAAGTAGTTGATGCTAGGTGCTGTGGAGTAGATTGTGACTCACAGCAACCCCATGCGACAGAGTAGAACTGCCCAATAGGGTTTTCCAGGCTGTACTCTTCACAGGAGCAAATAGGTCTTCCTCCAGCAGAGCTGCTGGGTGAATTTGAACCGGTGACCACTTGGTTTGCAGCCAAGTGCCACCAGGGCTCCTGGTGAGTATACATCCTCCTTTATGTATTTTAGCACTCTCAACAGTATCCTCATTTAAATGCCAAATTAAATAGGCAAGTTACTGGGCCTGTTTGTTCATCTGTAAAACTGAGGTAATAATAACACCCGTTGGGGTTGTTGTGAGAATTAAATGACTAAGTCCTTGTAACGCTTGGAACATTGTCATGCACATAGTAATGATTTAATAAACCTGTAAAAAGTCAAGTGCACTCTGACTCATGCTACCCTATAACCAAAAAAGCTACACCCGATGCCGGGGATGCCCCTGAGTCTATTCCAACTCATACTGACCACGAGCGTTGTTATGCTGCTGAACAGGTTTGGCGTAACACAGAGTGGGAAGAAAGGCCTGGCCATCTACTTCCAAAAACCAGCCAATGAAAACCCTAAGAATCACAAAGGTCTGATCCCATTGTGCGTGGGGTCGCTGTGAGGCAAGGCGACTTTGAGGCAGCTAACAACATCATTAATACACATTATTAACCAGCGCTTAATCTGATAAAACTCTTCACATTCAGTTTATCACTGTATTTAAAACGCATTAATTTCCCCGGGGAAAGAGGTGACTAAAGGGGGCCACAAGAGAGGTTTCTGGAGTGTGGGTCATGTTTTCTGATCTGCATGGTTACGCAGGTGTGTTCACTTTTTGAACATTTATTCCGCAGTTCCTTTGAGATTTGTGCACTTAAAATGCACGATCTCCCAGGCCCTTCACGGTTCTGTGAAGCGAGCCGCAGGGCAGGCATCATTATCCCCATTTTTTAGTCAAGAAACTGAGGCCAAGAAAGCTATTTTGATTTAGCCAAAGAGGCAGGGGGTGGGGTGGGGAAGCTTCTCAGTCCAGTCCTCCATCCGGGTGAGTAACCGCCTCTCCCAGAGTGCGGAGCGAACAGTACCTGGCTCCAGGTGACGCCTTGCAAAGGGTTCTGAGTCCTGCTAGCAAACACTGCCCTTCCCCCAGCGCACACGCAGACGCCGGGTCGGGCACTCGCACCACCACACTCACACGGCCAACCCTACACGTGGGCACCCCCGAGGGAGACCCGCGCGCGGGCGCCCCCGGCCTCCGCGGGGGAAGGCGCCCAGCCGCCGGCCAATGAGAGTAGCGGAATTTCTTTCATTCA
Organism: Loxodonta africana; assembly: GCF_030014295.1. Taxonomy (NCBI): domain Eukaryota; kingdom Metazoa; phylum Chordata; class Mammalia; order Proboscidea; family Elephantidae; genus Loxodonta; species Loxodonta africana. The sequence continues at coordinate 49,257,810 of NC_087354.1, read as the reverse complement.
GCGCGGGGCCGGGCTCCTGCCCGGAAAGGGGCGGGGCGCTGCGCCGGGGCGGGGCCGCCGCGAGCCGGGGGGAGAGGGCGGTGCCCGCCCCGCGGCCCGGCCAATCGGCGCCGCGCCCGGGGGGGGAGGGGGGACCAGGCCTTTTTTCCCTCCGCGCGGGACCAATCCCGACTTTACAAGCTTGAACTTTTGCCACCCTCGGACGAGCGAGAGCGCCCGAGGAGGTACCCCGCCGCGCCGGCTCCAGGGGCAGGAGCGGCCTTAACCCTTCCCGCGCCGGGAGGCCCGCTGCTGCCCTTGTGTCCTCCACCCTACCGGCGACCTGGCGCTGCAGGATCCAGTCCCCCAACCATCCCCCATATTTGTGGTGAAGCATCGCCGGGGAAATCACGACCCTTGCCCACATCCTTCTCTGTGCTGCCGAGAGACAGTTGGGGAAAGGGGAGGAGGAAGCACCTGGCCGCAAGGGGTCCTGAGACAGCAGGCGGCCCGAGGGAGGGCCGGGAGACCGAGCGGAGCCGGGGAGGAGGGACTCCTCGCCTCTACCCCGCCCTCCCCAACTCCCCACCTGGGGCGAGCCTGGAACCCTCCTGCGCGAAACGTCTCGCGGCCCCGTGGTTGGCCCAGCAGAGCCGCCCCCGATTTTGCGCAGAGGGTGTGGAGTCCTCGTGCGGTCACGGAAGATCCCGCTGCTCCAACATATCAGTCTCTCCTGGTCCCAGGAGGCCCAAGCCAGCAAGGCACACACGCACACCCACTTTTATTAGCCTTCCCTTGGATAGGGGTTTGGATCAACCCTAATCAAGTGCAGTATGTGCTTTTAACTGTGTGCGCAAAGTCCGCGTATCAGTGGGTCCGCCAGGTCTTTGCGCGCCCGCCCGTGGTTTGTGTAACTGTGCGTGTGTGTGTGTGTGTGTGTGCGCGCGCGCGCGCGCGCGTGTGTGAGCTCGCATCCGTGCTCGGGGCGCAACGCGAGCCAGGGAGCGGGCCGCGAGCGCTGTCAGGCCCGGGACGGCGCTGCTGGGGCGGGCGGGGGGCGGGGGCCGGGGCTCGGCCCGCCCCAGGAGCCAGCCCCTTGGAGCCTCCGGCCCTGCAAAGGGACGTGTTCTCCTTTAAGAGTTAAGAAACTTGAAACCTTGTTTGCGCAACAATCAGCGCCGCGGAGCCGCCAAAGTGTCTAGACTGGCATATGATGGGAGGCAGCCAATGACTCCGCGGCGCTCCTCCGGGGGCCCTCAGTGTGCGTTTGAGGAGAACAAAAAAGAGAGAGAGAGAGAGCCGAGCGGGGGAGCGAGCGAGGGAGCCAAGCCGAGAGAAAGAGCCGCCGGGCGCTGCCTCGCCAGACCTCGCAGCGACCGCGAGGCCACCGGGAGGCACTTTTTGTGGAGGGGGGTTGGGGGCGACCTCGGCAGCCGCGGCGCCCGGAGCGACCGAGCGCAGCGTGGGGCAGGCTGCGACCTCTGCCTCGGTGGATCATATTTTAAATTAAGGGTTCCCAGCAGCTCTTCGGGATTTTTACAGTTCCACTCATGTGTTGACACCGCGTTCAGGAGAAACTCGCTCCAAGTGCATCTAGCGCCTGGGACCTGAGACGGAGTTGGTCTTTCGTGCATGCAAATGCAGGGATTTTGGTTTTGTCTGGGGGTTCTTTTTCTTTTTCCGTTTTGCAGGGAGTAAGAAGGGAACTGAAGGTAACAACAAGCCTGCCTTTCGGGTCTTGCAGGAAAAGCCCATGTAGTTAAGCGCTTGGGTTTTTGAGGCAGGGCTTTCCAAAGACATTTGGGGTGTTCGGCGCGAGAGCTTTGTGCTCATGGACCAGCCGCGCAACTTTTGAAGCTTTGCCGGCCCATGCGGGATCTTTCTGGCGGCACGGCGCCTGCAGCCCCCCTAAGGCGCGGGGGCTGGAGTTGCTGAGCAGCCCGGCCGCCGGTGTCCATGTAGCCGCTGGCCCGGCGCGGACTGCGGCTCGGCGAGCGCGTGTTCCCGGCCGCCCCTGCCTGGCCGTCCCGCCTCGGCGAGCTCCCTCATGTTGCAGCCCTGCGGCGCCCCTTCGACGACAAGCTGTGCACGGTTTGCACGGCGCCCCGCGGTGGAGCTTCATGTGGGGCTGCGGCCCGTGCAGCCGGCGCCTCGCTGAGGGAACGGACCCCCGGTAACCGGAGACCGCCTCCCTCCCACCCCCGGCGCCAAAGGATATCGTATGTTCAGGTCCAAACGCTCGGGGCTGGTGCGGCGACTTTGGCGAAGTCGTGTGGTCCCCGACCGGGAGGAAGACGGCGGCAGCGGCGGCGGCGGCGGCGAGGAGGATGGGAGCTTGGGCAGCCGAGCTGAGCCGGCCCAGCGGGCACGAGAAGGTGGAGGCTGCGGCCGCTCTGAAGTCCGCCCGGTAGCCCCGCGGCGGCCCCGGGACGCGGTGGGACAGCGAGGTGCCCAGGGCGCTGGGAGGCGCCGGCGCTCAGGGGGCCCCCCGAGGCCCATATCGGAGCCGGGGGCTAGCGCCTGGGGCTCCCCGCTGGAAGTGGCGGAGTCGGGAGGCCTGGGCTGGCTGCCCGAGAGTGACTGCGAGACGGTGACCTGCTGTCTCTTCTCGGAGCGGGACGCAGCCGGCGCGCCCCGGGAGGCCGCCGACTCCCTGGCCGGGGCTGCCCTGGAGGCGGCGGGCGGCGGGCGGAGTCGCGAAGCCCGCTCGAGGCTGCTGCTGCTGGAGCAGGAGCTCAAGACGGTCACGTACTCGCTGCTGAAGCGGCTCAAGGAGCGCTCGCTGGACACGCTGCTGGAGGCGGTGGAGTCCCGCGGCGGCGTGCCGGGCGGCTGCGTGCTGGTGCCGCGCGCCGACCTCCGCCTGGGCGGCCAGCCCGCGCCGCCGCAGCTGCTGCTCGGCCGCCTCTTCCGCTGGCCCGACCTGCAGCACGCCGTGGAGCTGAAGCCCCTGTGCGGCTGCCACAGCTTCGCCGCCGCCGCCGACGGCCCCACCGTGTGCTGCAATCCCTACCACTTCAGCCGGCTCTGCGGGCCAGGTGAGCGCGCCGCCCCCGGCTGCGAGCCCCGGGATCTCCCCGCCCCCGACCGTAGCCTCCACTCTGCCCGTGACACCTCGGGTGGGCCGAGCTGCAGATGCGCCCCTCGTACCCCTGGGGTGTGGGAGCTTATGCTGAGGGGTGTTGGGAAGAAGAGCGGGGGAGTGGGTGAATGAGCCCACACATCAAATGACAACTAAAGCTTCAGCAAACTTAAAAAGGCCCACGTTGGCGTTTTCTCTGTGCAGCTTCAGGGACCTCATGCAGGCTCCAATTTCATAGACAGGGCAGGGGAATAGACTCCTCGGAGTTCCCAGCTGTTGAGCCCGGGAAGGCTCTGAGGTTCTCCTAGGAGAGGCTAACCATGGGCACCCCTGCCGCCCATGCGTTGGCCACCAGTCCGTGTCCAGGCTTCTGGCGTCTGTGTGCGTGTGCCTACACCCACGCTGTGCTTTCCTGTATCCAAGTAGATACAAGTAGTGAAAACGCGTGTAGACAAACCATGGCCAGAGTCAAAAGTGCTTGTAAATTGCCGACTTGTTCTCTGCATACTTAGGAACAAAGCTTTTGCAGGGTAACCTCTCTAAAAGTGGAGACCACCCTCTTGCCTAACTTGGGCCCAGTATCCCTTGGGTGTCAAATGCCAGGGTCCTCCCTCAGCATCATTCTCAATTCATGTTTCCAGCTTTTTTATAGGTCGTGGATCTCCCCACCCCCGAACGGGCCGGAGGCACCCATGAATGGGAGGAGGCCAGATACTTGATTACCTCTGAGAACTGCCCCTTGCTTTCTTTGTTCTCCTCTTGGGATTTCCTGCACACTCCCTACCCCCGCCTTGCTTACCTGGGCAGGCTCTGGGTGCTGGAGCAGAGGTGAGGACCAGCGAGGCCCCTGGCAGGCCTGCTCTGACCTGTGCAGTACAGTGAACACACATTTTAGCCAGTAACATCTTAGGGGTGTACGTGAATTCTCTGGGCAGCATTGGAGGCTCTGAGGGCAGGGGAGCAGAGGGGACTGTCACAGAGTTACAGGCTGTTGGCCCTGGGAGGGCTCTGAGTTCCTCAGGTCTGGGGGCACATAGAGAATCCCATCACAGATTTCCTAGCTCTTAGTATGGAAGAGGAGCAGGGCCTGGGATCATGGATTTATCTTAGGTGTCTTTTGTTTGTGTGGGGGTTAGCAGTTGGAGGAGAAAGGAGCATGCTTTAGTGGGGGTTCCTGAACAGAGGGCACTGATGGAGGTGAGTGCGGAGAGGCAGTGCCGATGGTCACTCCGGGCCTGGGCTTAGGGGATTTGGGCAGTCCCTGACCCATAGCCCACACCAGACTGTCTCTGCACCGTGTTCTTTTTCTGTTTCCCCTGGAAGTTGCTTCCTCCATTCTGCTACCTGTCTCCTCCCTGACTCTGAGGAAGGGGCCCTATTTGTCACTGCCCTGTCCCTGGTAATTTTTTTTAGTGGGAGATGGGTAGTGGGGCCCACTCTGCTCTTTTAGAAGGCCCTGACCGGTATCTAATCTCTGCCACTTCAGTCTGCCAGCAAATATTTGTTGACCACTTACTCTGTGCCAGGCACTGTGCTGTATGGGGCAGAGTGGAAATATGAGTAGGATCTGTGCCCTCAGGAAATTTAATCTGATGGGGGAGAAGATCAAGGTCAGGTGAGTGGGTCTGAACTACCAGGAACACTATGGGATGTGTAATAAAATAGCATCACCTCCAGGAGAGGTGACCCCTGGAACCTGGAATTGGAGGAGGAGGAGAGGGCCAGCTGAGAGTCAAGGTGCCAGGCAAGTTCAGGTGGGTGGGCTGGAAGGGGAGGAGTGAAGAAGTTAGAGACTGATAAACAGGATCCTCCCTCACCACCACGCTGCCAATTCTAGAAGTCTCTTTGGGTATTGGTTTGAGTTTGGTGGACTTGGAGAAGTAGAGGTTGAGGGAGACATGGCATGCTGCAGTGGAACGGTCCTTAACTGCAGACATGGTCCTAGGCTCTGCCCAGCCGGTAACCGGCACCTTGACCTGGGACAAGTTACCTCTTCTCAGTTTCCCTGTCGGTCAGTGGGGGTGCCTCTAGGAATACTCATCTAATTCTAGACCAAGCACTGGGACTTGACTGGCTCCTTCCCCCAGAAGGAGGCACTGTTGTAGGTGCTGCAGCGCCCTAAGTCTGTTCCCCTACCTCTTCACTAGCCCGTGGGCCTCCATTCAGGCCACCCTGGGGCATCTGGGAGCACTAATGGTCTGGGAGGAGTTTCCAGTAGGCGCCAGCTTGATCTTCTTGCTTCATCCCCTGCTTGATGGCTTGGGCCTTGGGGACTGAGAACTGGGGGAGCCCTTCGCTGTCCACCCCGCCCCTGCCGCTTGGCCGCCAGCCTGGCTCCCGTTGCTGGGCGGGTGCATAGCTGGAGCTCAGCCGTGCGCGTCCTGATAAGGAGACTGCTCCTTCCAGGGCTCTGGGGGAGAGGGCTGGGGCAGCGGGCAGACAGACAGACGGACATACACACAGAGCAGGCACACAGCTAGAGAGTGCCAAGCAGATCAACTGAGAGACACTCACCAGGCACCAGTCACCTCAGCCCATCCTCTCAGGGAGCCCCAGTGACAGGAGGTCCCTTCCTGGGCAGTGTGGACTTGTGCTCCCAGAAAGCCAGTCCTGCTCCATCCTTCAGCTTACCTTGGGGCAAGTCTCCTCTCTCTGGGCCTTTTTCCCTATCTGTAAAGTGAGGGGTTAGGCAGGAGACAGGTCTGACACACAGGGTTCCAGGAGACACAGGCCTTCCTCCTCTGCCCTGCCCTCTCTCCCTAGGCTTGCCTCAGAAACTGAGGTCCTGCGCAGGGGACCCCCTCTTGTGCCAGGCTCTGTCCTGGGCACTGCGCCGCAGCCTCCTGGCTTCCCCACCCTGGTGGAAGTTCTGCCCTGGCTCCATCTCTGCCCCCCTCCTGCTGTGTGTCTTTCTGTCCGGGGAAAAGCCAGTTCCCTGAGCTTGTGGGTGCCTATGTGGACGGAAATGTGGAGAAATACTTTAATCACAGCCCTAACGTGTGTTTATAGAGCTCCTTTCTCCTGAAAGTATCCATTAACTTTGGAATAAATCTCCTGCTCTTGGCTTTACCACTTTTTTTTTTCTGTAATTATATTCAGTAAATTACTATTATCCAAATTGCGCCAGGGAAAAAGAGACAGAGCTAGAGAGAGAACTTCTAAATGACTGGAGGAGGCCGCCTAGGAAAACACAGGGTTCCCAGGCAGGACTATAGGAATTAGAATGGGCTAGAAAGTTTTCCTTTTATTTGGCCTGGCATTATCCCTTTGAAATGAGATCAATTTCAAGTTGGTCTTCCAAGCCCCCGCCCCGCCCCGCCCGGCTCTCCGGCGGCCCCTCTGCCTGCCCGCCCGCCCGCTCCTCCGCGCTCCTCAGAGGTGAGGAAGCGGTGATAATGTGCAGTTTGCCTCTTGCTGGCGCCAGCCGGCCGCGCTGTTTATCTGGCTGCCAGGGGAATCTGGGCAATTAGGCTCAGCCGGCCTTAAAGCGCCAGGGGCTGCTTTTTCACATCACCCACCCCGGATTTGGGGTTGAACCTTAAGGTCTCAGGGTGGAGGGAATGGGTGCCGGGAACCCCCTCCCCACCCGTGGCCACTGCTTGAGAGAAGTGAAACTTAGAGGCCCAGGGGGGATCCTTAACCAAGCAAGATGCTGGGCTGCAGAGATGAGGGTGGAGGGAAACGTCCCACATGGAAACTTCCAGGCAGTGGGAGAGGCTGTGAACTCTTTTTCTGGCTTTAGAATTAAGGTCTAGCTCCCAAAAGGCCGAGGTACTCCCTGGGGGCTAACCAGAGCCTCGTCAGGGCTGGGCTGGGCTGAGCTGAACTGAGCGCTAGCCTTCTGGTACACTCGGCCCCTGGCTGACTGCTCTTGCTTCTGAAGAAGTTGGAGGCGATTCCTGAAGTTGATGCCTGAGGTTGGATGTAGAAGGGATTGGGGTTTCTGTGTCTCTGTTTCTTTCTCTCTCTCTTTCTCCTGTGCCTTCTGGGTTCTAGGAGTTCTCCCCCTCAAAGTTTGCCTCACGTGAATTATTATTTAAGAATCAACACAACTTTTGCAAGTACTGGGAGTGACCTAAGGGCCTGTTGGCTGCTAAGTTTTTCTTCTGACTTTTTGTCTGTCTCACCGAGCATCCCACTCTGCCTACCTGAGTTAATGTCCTGTGTCTCCATTCTCCATGGGGCCTGGCTGTGTGGGAGTGAAGTGGGGGTGGCAGTTAAGGGTTACAGGGTATTGTTCATAGTAGCATTATTCATAATAGCCAAAAAGTGGAAACAACCCAAATGTCCATTAGCTGATGATTGGGTGAAAAGATGTGATATTTCCATATAATGGAATATTATTCAGCCATAAAGAGGCATGAAGTATTGATTCATGCTACATCATGGATAGAACCTTGAAGCCGTATGATGAGTGAAAGATGCGAGACACAAAAGCCATGTATTGTGTATGATTCCATGGGTATGAAATATCCAAGACTCAAACCAAACCCAGTGCTGTTGAGTCGATTCTGACTCATAGCGACCCTATAGGACGGAGTAGAACTGCCCCGTAGAGTTTCCAAGGAGCGCCTGGTGGATTTAAATTGCCAACCCTTTGGTTAGCAGCCGTAGCACTTAACCACTATGCCACCAGGGTTTCCCAGAACAGGCAAATCCATAGAGACAGAAAGCAGATTAATGGTTGCTAGGGAGCGGCGTGAGGGGGGAATGGGAAATGATTACTAATGGGGACAGGTTTCTTTTTGGGGTGATGGAAATGTTCTAGAATTAGATAGTGGTGTTGGTTTCACAGTTCTGAATATGCTGAAACCTACTGAATGGTACACTTTAAAAGAGCGAATCTTGGGGTATGCGAATGATATCTCATTAAAAAAAATGGCTCGGTATTGGTCCATGACTGGCCTCTTCCTTTTGCTGAGGTAAATTAGGATGGTATCTGCAACTATGTGGACTTGTGGCCTCTGGCAACCCCTTTCCCTGGCTGGGCCTTAGTTGCCCCATCAGTTGAGTAGTTGAGTTGGGATATATTCAAGGCCTCTTCGACTCTGACGTTCTAAATCCCCATGTGGCGGGGTGGGGTCTATAAGCCTTCCAGTAGGAAGAATTTAGTGATTGGGTCCCAGTCTTTACAGTTAGCAAATAGTTCTGTGCACACTTTTCTGGGAGCAAATGGGGTCCTGGGGGAGTCCCTCCTGAAAGCTTTATAGTTCCCCAGTAGCCAGGGTGTTTGACATTTCAGGTTTCTAGCTTTTCTTTGTGTCTCACTCACGAATCCCCCAGCTCAGGTGTGGCCATAGGTGGTTGGTGCCACAGCTCAAATCCCAGGTGGCTCTAGCTACTGGGGGCTTTAGTGAGCTCTTCCTGCCCTTCACCTTTTGGGTCCCAGGTAAGCAGCCCCTGGAAGAGATGCTGGGATTGACTACAGTGGCTTGACTTGTAGCTGCCACTGCCTATCACTGTCTAGTTTCATGTTTGGGGACAGATCTTGGGGCAGAGGTCCAGAGCTCCCTGCCACATGTGGCCTGGGCCTCAGCCAATCAGATTTTTGCAAAGCTATTTTTTTTAACCCGATGCAAATGGTTAAGTGCTGGGCTGCTAACCAAGAAAGGCTGGTGATTTGAACTCACCCAGCTGCTCCCTGAGAGAAAGACTTGGCGATCTGCTCCTGCAAAGACTATAGCCAAGAAAACCCTATGGGGTTGCTAGAAGTAGGAAATGACTCGATGGCACCCAACAACAACAACAACCCTAATCCAGGAGTTGCAGGCCTTCTGATAAGTGGAGTAGTGGAAAGGCCGTGAGGCTAGGGGTCAGGAGACCTGACTTCTGGTCTGACTCCACAACCAGCTGGCCTTGGAGAGGCACTTCCACTCTTCAGGCCTCAGTCTACTCCTCTGTACAGTGGGACCACCAGCCTCAATTCCCTTTCCCCATGGAGTGCCAGGCCTTCTTGTGTCATGCCTCTTGTCCTAAGAAGCATGATCCTCACTTGGGTCTGGCCTCTAGCCCCCCCCAAGGGCTGGGGGCTGGTGAATAAGGTGGCTTCTCCTGAAGGCAAGCAGCCTCCCTCCTGGAATCTTGTTTGGGGTTTCCCTTGGATCAACCCTTTGGCCCCCTGGTCCTCTTGCTCCACACTTTTGTCTATGGACGTGCCCAACTTTATACCATTATTCTCATCACTGTGGTCTTTGTCTACAAGTGTTTAGCGAGCACTTCCTGCTGTATGCAACGTGCTGGATCCAGTGGGGATGAAGGGTGTTGTGAGGGGGGCGGGGCTCTTGCTTCTCTCTCTAATTGGGCTGTAGAGCTGATTAAGTGAGGCCTGGGCTTAAATCCCAGCTCCACCATGATCGGCAGGGGGTGGGCCCTGGGCAAGTCAGTTTTCTTATCTGAAAAATGGGGATAGTAATGGCCATCTTATTTATTTTTGAGGAAGGATTAAATAAAAATAGGTGCCTGATGAGTATGATTAGCCATTCTGTACCTGAGGTCCAAAAGAATAAAATACAATAAATAGAATTAAGTGTGCCTGGCATGGAGCCAGACACGGTTGGCATTCAGCAGATGTTTGCTTCTCTGCCAGGGTCTACTCGATGATTCACTTTTCCTTTTTCCCAACTCATTGTCCACAGAAAATTCCCTGTTTCTAGACCTCAGAGCCTTCACTTGGGGAAGTAACTTCTTGCTGGAAGAACTGGGATGGAGGGGAGGTGAAGCCTCATCAGGTGTATGGAGCAAAACAAATGCTTCTCCAACTAATTGTGCCTTATTATAATTGTGAAGAACACTTATTACTCCTTGTGTCATTACTGATACCTGCCTAATGACAGTTATTACCGCTTTATTACCACTGCGAGTTTGTTTTAGTTTGCGATTTGATGGTGTTTAGTTTCATTTATGGAAAATGAAGGGTCATTTCATTCATGCAAATTGTTACTTAGTTTAGCAAATTGTTACTTCCCCTAAAGCAAGAGGCTAAGGAATTCTTCTGAAGGCAAAGTATATGTTTTTAAGGAGGAGTATTTTAGGCAAATGAAAGGAAACCAAAAGAAAAATACCATAGACAAGAAAGAATCACAGAGGATCTGAGCTGGAAGGTGGGGAGAGACCTTGTATTCCATCCCTGGTCTTTAGAAAGGCGGAGACTGAGGCAGAGAACCCCAAGTGACTGGTCTCCTTTTGGTTTTTTTTAATCCGGGGAGCTGAGCAGGGTCTCACTCTCCTCCCTGCATGGCAGGACATTAGCTCTAATGCTGCTTATTTGGGAAACGGTTTCAGCGTCCGGGGTCTGTGCACACAGCTCGGCTCTGACTAGGGTTATTGAATTTAGTAGATACAAATGCAGGACGCCCAGTTCAATTTGAATGTCAAACAGCCCGTCATTTTTTAGGATGTCCCAAATATCGCAAAGGACATGTGTATACTAAAAAGATGGTGCATAATTTATCTGCCGTTCAGATTGAACTGGGCGTCCAGCATTAATCTGCTTGCTCTGGCTCTGACTTGCCCTGCACACAAGTTTCTCTTGGTATAAAAACAAGCAGTTGCTGTGGAGTCGGCCCAGAGTCATGACGACCCCACGTGTGTCAGAGTGGGACTGTGCTCCATAGGGTTTTCAGTGGCTGGTTTTTGGGGAAGTGGATTGCCAGGCCTTTCTTCCGTGCACCTCTGGATAGACTTGAACCTCCAACTTTTCAGTTAGCAGCCAAGCTCGTTAACTGTTTGCACTGCTCAGGGGCTCCTAAAATAACAAGTTTCTGTTTATGGAGGTATTTTTCCACAGTGCCAAGAGCTGTATTAAGCACTTTATGTGTATTACTTCCTTTTGCTCTCCTAGCGAACCTGGGAGGTTGGTATGATTATCATCCCCATTTTAGAGCTGAGAAAACAGGCTCAGAGAAGTGAAGTAACTTGTCTGAGGTCGCACAGCCAAAGGTGGCAGAGTAGGGACTGGGCCCAGGTCTATCTGTACCCCAAGCCTTCGGACTTAGCTATTGGTCATTGCTGTGCCATTGAATTTCGGCAGCAGAGGCAGTGGGAGAAAAGGAGGGCTCCCTGGGGACTGAGTTGATTATTTGAGGAAATCAGTAGCTAAAAGCATGTAGAACCCACCGGTATTTGCATTCTACATGCTTTTAATGGCACAACGTTTAAAGTGCTGGGTTGCTAACAAAAGGTCCGTGGTTCGAACCCACCAGCCGCTCTGCAGGAGAAAGATGTGGCAGTCAACTTCTGTAAAGATTTACAGCCTTGGAAACCCTATGGGGCAGAGTTCTATTCTGTCCTACAGAGTTGCTATGAGTTGGAATCGACTTGACCACAGTGGGCTAGAACCCACAGGTGTGGACCAGGGTGTGAGCTCTCCCTACCCCAGCAGTGACATGCTGTCTCCTGTCTTCCAGAATCACCACCACCTCCCTACTCTCGGCTGTCTCCTTGTGACGAGTACAAGCCACTGGGTAAGTGTGTTCTTCCTGGGCCCCCCTTCCCACACTTATGGAGATGTGTCCACCCGCTGCTCCCCTTCAGTCAGGCTCCCAGCCTGAGCTGGAGGGGTGGGGTGAAAGCTGGGCTGGTTGTCTTTGAAATGGGTTAAAGTTTTACAAACACACCAGTAGCTGGGCCACAGCAGACCCAGCCTCTGTAGTGGACTGTTTACGTCTTGAAATTCCACTATTCCTCCTTAACCTCCCTGCAGCCTTTCAATGTGGGCCTGTCGGAGATGGATGGGTTTTCACTGAAGCATCCCATTGGAGTTGGGTTGGAAATTGTATCTCTTTTCCTCTCCCCCACTGCCCCAGCCCTGGGGTTGTTCTCCTGTAGCCTGTCTTAGTTAGTCGTATGACAAATAGTTTGGGGATGAAGTCTTTGTCAGGAGGAGTATGTTTTCCCCTTTTTTAAGCCAAGAAGTTCACCTGAGCAGAAACAACAATTGGAATGTTTAGAAAGAATGTGGATTGGTACACAAAGCCCCTGGCATGGACCATGTGCTAGGTGAGCTTCGCGGAGGTGGTAGTATCGTTTTAGATACGTCCCATTCAGGGATAGAACAGGTTTTCTATAAAACCCAGGGGGCTACATGATTAACTCATATTCCAGAATACGAGATACGTGTCATTTTCAAAGTCAAGATCACTTGTTGCTGGTGCCTCTGTGTTCCTGCCCATGGATATACCTCCAGTGGAGATTCAGAGCACCATTTTGGGGCCAGAGAAGTGATGGGGTTTGTAGAATCCCAGGGCTGGGAGCTACCAGGAGAACAGCTTTGTGGCCCAGGCAGGTCCCATGAGACTCAAGCTTTAGAAGTCAGATAGTGTGGCGGTGAGGCTAGTACATTCCATATTGTGACCATAAGATGTGGGTTTTGTTTGGTTTTGGATGAAGGTCTCCTCCCAGTCGAGTGTGTCAGCATTATCTGGGAGGTCACTTCTTAGTGCTGTAGATGCTTAGGCATCCAGTCCAGTCGTCCTTCCAGGCTCCCTGTGGGGTTGGAAGTGCCCACCGGGTCCCTGCAGGAGTCTGACCTCCTCAGGCAAGGAGGACAGAGGCCGTCCCATGAGGATGGGAGAGTCTGGCTCAAAGACAATGGCTTCCCCATTGTTTGTTCCAGAAGTGTCATCATCCTGTGGATGGGGGAACTTTACTTAGTTCCCTGGGGAACTGGGGAGGTCATCTGGTAGGACCCTGTCACTTAATAGAGGAAGACTAAGGCTGAGTGAGGGGGAGAGGCTGCCTAGCTCATGAGCAGCTGGGCTGAAGGGGAAATCCAGAGTAGCCCCCAATTCAGGTCTACAGTTCCGCATCTTTCCTTCCCAGGCCTGTCTCAGCATTTCCTAAGTCAATATAATTGTGCTAGTCACTTAGAAGGTCCCTAGTTCCATTAGAGAAAAAAAATTCAGAAGTTCTAAGTAAACATAGCACCTTTGTTTGAATGTCAGGGATCATCGCCCTGAGGGATTATTGGTCAGCCTGTGGTAAAGCAGCAGAAATCAGGACACTGCCCAGCCCTGCAGAGTGACCATTTGAGACCAATAGGTGTCCCCGTTATTTTACGAATGGGACAACTGAGGCCCAGAAAGAGGAAGTACCACTTGGTCAGGGGTCTGCAAACTACAGACCACCACCTGTTTTTATATGGCTCACCAACTAAGACTGGTTTTTACGTTCTTAAATGGTTTTAAAAAACATAAAATAAAAAGAATAATACTTCTGTGACACCTGAAAATGATATGAAATTCAAATTTCAGCATCTGTAAATTAGGTTTTCTTATAACACAGCCACGTTCATCCATTTACATACTATCTGTGGCTGCCCTTGCACTGCGGGAGCAAAACTGAGTAGTTATAAGAGAGATTGTATAGCTTGCAAAGCTGAAAACGTTCACTATCTGGCATTTTGTCGGAGAAGTTTGTCGACCCCTGATATAGCTGACTGATGGAGGTGGGACTTTAACCTGGGCTACAACTTTCAGAGTGGGAGTCCCTCCTTGGGGCTTGAGCAGCGATCGAGGTTGGAAGCGTTCCTTTTCTATGAAGGCCACTGTGGGCTTTAGACTTTGAGGCCGTCACTGAAAACACTGTGTAACAGGGGGTTACAAGTTGTGGAAGGTGGAAACTGCCTGCTGTTCCGGCTCCTTGGGAGAACGTTGCAATGCTGTGTACGCCACAGCGGTTCACTAAGAGATAGGATTAGGCCTGTGATGTTGCTACCTCAAAGGAGAGGTGGCTGCAAGGGCCCAGGGTGCTGAGTACTTTGGGATCATTGGAACTGCAAAAGTCTTCTGAGACGTTCCCACATAGGCACTGATGTGATCATTCTTTTTTTAAAGAAGATTTTCCACATATTCGTATTTCCCTCCCAACACATTTTACCAGCAGATAGCGTTTTCATGCCCTGATGAATAGTTCGAGTTATTTTTTGAATTGTTTTCTTTTCCTTGCATTGTTGCTTTTTCATAAACAAAAAGTCAGTTCACTCCTAAGCCTCTGGGATCACATGAGACCCAAAAACAAAATAAAACCCAGAACACCCAGTCAGCATCTGGCAAGTAGGAAATGGAACAACAAAAAAAGAGGCCAAATTGGTTAATGTTTCATCTTCCCGCTCCCCAAGCCATGTGGTAAAAGGAAAAAATTCCTGCAGGATCGAATGGAATTCTAGCTAGCGAGGGCCCAGGCTAATAACGGTTTTGCCCCAGGAATTCAAGCACTGAGTGGCTCTGTTAGGACAGGTGGGACCAGCTGAGCCCGACCTGGGTCCTGTTGGGCGAGAAGATGTCGGTGAAAATGCTGCAGGCTTCACAGAACATGCCTTCAGACTCCTGGACAGACCTCTCCCTTAGCGGGGATAACACCCCATTGCTGGGAGCAGAGGCACAGGCCCAGGAAAAATTTTCCAAGTGTACCCGCCCCAAAAGGCACTGGCTTGTCAAGTTAGCAGCTTAATATTCAAGAGCAAATGAAGCTTCCACGTAAAAGAATTTCCCTTCCCCGTCTAACTGCACTGCAGACGGGAAAACGATGCAGGCCATATGAAGTACTTAAAACTACTTTAAAAAAAAAAAAAAAAAGGTCCCAAGCATTGACACTTGCTTGGTGAGCAGGTTTGGATGTTAGGGAGCTGGGGAGGGGAGAGAGAAATATAAAGTTAATCTGGGAGCAAATGCTTGAGCCCTTAATTAGAGGGGTGTAAACGGGACAGGGCGAGGATGGCTGGTAACTTGTTAAAACAAAGTTTTCCCAGCTTCAGCAGGAGGAAGGAAGGAAGGAAGGAAGGAAGCAAGAAGGAACAACTTCAAGAATTTTAATGGTTGTAATTAAGTACAGCAACTATGAATTGTTTAGAGGCTTAATTTAACCTTACCCAAGGAGGTTCCAAGTTGCTACTTGCTCAGTCCCCTGAACGTGGGTTATTTCTGTGGTCAGAGCAATTGAAACTTTTTCAGGTGCTATGGCCCCAGCAGCCAGGGAGTCAGCATTTTCCAGAGGAGTCCCAGGCCTGGCTGGTCTGGTCTCTGGTGATCACGGATGGCATGGGGTGGCAGGGTGGCTTCAGAAAGTTGTGAGGGACATGTGTCCTTTGTAAGCAAGCACGTGCACACGCATATGCATGAGAAAGAAAAGACAGGAGGCAAGTGCCCTGCAGCCAACCACGTTCTTTCTCTTTCCTCCCACAGATCTATCGGATTCCACATTGTCTTACACTGAAACGGAGGCCACCAACTCCCTCATCACTGCTCCAGGCGAATTATCAGGTTGGCGTTTTTTCTCCTTGTGTGTTAACTGTGGCATGAAACCTTATAGAACGGGACAGGTGGTGGGGTGGGGGGGCCGGTGGAGGTTTTTTATTTTTTTAATTCCCCCCCTCCCCCCCCCATTCCTTTTCCCTTGTCCTCCCATCTCTTGGGTGGAAAGGTTGCCAATGTTTTCATCGCTAGTGTTCTTGGGGTTAAGAAGAATCTGTGTGAGCAAAATCTAAAGATGATTCTTTTTAAAATACCTCTCAGCCCATGTTGGAAGCAGCCCTCTCTGCCTCCCCTGCTGATAAAAAAGCCCAGCACAACTCTCAGCCCCTCACCTGAGTGAGGGACCCTCTTCCTCCAGCTGCCAAGAAGCAGCAGGTGGATCCTCATACACTTATCTTCACAGGTTTCTCCTCCGATCCTTCTTGGGGAGGGACCATGTGAGGGGCCAGAGGGGAGGGGAGAGGAGGAGTGGGTGGGAGGAGCGTGTGGGCGTGGTCTGCAGAGTGAGGAGTGTGCCAAGGGCCATTGGTTTTCGTGCCTCTGGCCTGATGCTGGCACTGGAAGCAGAGAGGACCCTGGTTTGGAGTCCCCTATTCCTGTAGTTAAAGACTCCCACATTGGGGGCAAGGCCTAGATCAAGCTTTCCTGGAGAAATGAGGGCTTTTCTTGAGAACTGGAGGGGTGTGAATGCCGGAACAGACTTGGACATCGAGGTCTGGGGGGCCATTTGGGACATGGCAAGCTGGGTACACTGTGAGGATGGCTGTGGCTGGCGGCCTAGCACTTTGCTGAGTGGGGCCATCAGCTCAGGCTGGGGCTGCGTCCCAGTCCCATGTGGGCATGGCTGATGTGTGGTGAAGCCGGTTTCTGTCTGCATATGAGTTATCCTTCCCCTACCCCGTCTCCTAACAGCAGTAACAATGCCAGAAATCATAGCTGTTTATTGAGTGTTTGCTGTGGGCCCTGCACCATCCCCTTCTACATGCATGATCTCAGAATAGCCCCAGAGGTTCAGAAAGGTCACATGGTGGCAGAGCTGTCTCCTGCAGGGTCTGTGTGTGCTGTTAACCACTGCTCTGTCCCCCACTTTTCCACAGGGGCTGGAGTACCTTTGAGACAGTTGTCTACCACGGAGTTCTGTGTGTCATTCTTGCTGTAGTCTAAGGCTCCTGGGCCATTTCCTGTTTCCAGAGCCCTTCCCCATCCTTTCTCACCACGACTGTGGGAGGTCACTGAGAGTGTGACTGTTTCAAAGACGGAGAAACCGGAACCTGGAATGGAAATGTGACTTGCCCAAGGTCACACAGTGGGCTCATGGCACAGCTGGTGCTGGGGTCAGGTCTTCTGGATCCTACTCTAACCTACCTGCCTTCTGGTCTCTGGTGGCCCCTCGGTAAGTGGGCCATATCCTTCACTGCCTTTTGGAGCCCTGGTGGCGTAGTGGTTAAGAGCTTGGCTGCTAACCAACCAAAGGGTCAGCAGTTCAAATCCATCACCCACTCCTTGGAAACCCTATGGGGCGGTTCTACTCTGTCCTGTAGGGTTGCTACGAGTCCGAATCAATTTGATGGCAATGGATTTGCTTTTTTGGTTTCCTCTGCTTTTTGGCTCTATTTAGTTATAAACTATTTCCCCAAAAGACCCAGGTGAACACTAAAAGTTCATATTTCAATCCATTCTTTTTCCTTTGTGCCTATGTGGACATAAACCACGTAAAATGTGACGCCAGAGGCTTCACAAGTATTTCTGAATGTATGATTCTTTGTCACCGCCAGCCCCCAGAGTAGGTTAATTTAGGTGGCATGCATTGGCGTTGGTTGTCTGGGTAACTTTATGACATCTGCATTCTCCCCCTGAGTATGGAGCTGCTACAGCCATCCCAGAGGGAAGCTGGTGTGCTGCTCAGGCTGGAGTGAGCTGGACCCAGAGCACTGCAGGAGACCCCTCCCCTAATCTGGTCTCTAGCAGAGAGTGCCCTCTGCAGGCTGGGAGGTCTGCAGAGACCCTGGGGCCAGTGGGCCTGTGTGCGGAATTTCCATGCAAGTGTCCTAGAGCAGAGTCCCTGCTGTCTGTCGGGGGGAAGCCCCGGTTGCTCCTGACTGTGGATGAGGACCATGTGGCTCTCAGGTGAAAATGTCATACCCAGTAGCTTGGGATTCTAAGGGCTTGAAGGATTTGGGGAGGAAATTTGGAATTTCCTAGGTGGAGAGATAGAATGGGGTCTTGGTGGGCTTTGGTCTGAGTTCTGGGTGGATGCGGTAGGTGAACAGAACGTTCCCTATCATGGTCATCCGGACCCCTTCCCCAGCCCATGTGCCTCCCTGACCTCCCAGGCTCATTGCTCAGCCTTTGCAGCTTACTCTGCTCTGTGGGCATCTGAGGCCCTGTGGTTAGAGCTGATCCTAGCCCTCTGGGAGCTACAGACTTGTGGTTATGGTGGCTGTCACACTGGAGGGCAGGCTCAGGGAGGGAGGCCCTGGAGAGTCTCGGAAGATAGTGAACGAATGCAAGGTTATGCAGCAGGGCGGGGTGGGAGGTGTGATCAGGAAGGTGAGGGGCAGAAGTGGGCAGAATGCATTGGGCAGCCCAGGGCCAAGGATAGGAAATAACGATGGAACAGTTGACATTTATTGGCACTCGCTACGTGCCAGGTACTTTGCTAAGCGCCATCCATTCTCCATCTCATTGGTTCCTTACTGCAACCCTGTGAGGCAGTGTGATTCTTCCCACTTTACAGATGAGGAAACTGAGGCCAAAAGCTGGACTAACTCTAGCCCAAATTCCCAAATTGTAAGTGCAGGCCAGGTACATGAGCCTGGTTAGTGTGACTCTCCAGCGTCCACCCTGCGGGTCCTGCCCAGCGTTTCCCGGCCAGGATCTCCCTACCCAGGTGAGACTCTGGAGGGGTGGGGGGGCGGTGAGGCGGCGTAAGATGGAGGCAGCCTGCCCTAGTTTAAGTGTCTGTGACTGGGGGGAGGTGGTTGACAAGGGGGCCCGGGCTCCATGCTTATCCAAGCCACCACTGGGCAAACCTGGTGGGCCCCAGAGACCACACCAGCCCTCTACCCCATCCTCCCGATGTCCCTTGGGACGGTGTCCTGCTCGTGCAGGGTGTCCACAGCCTCAGGACGGAGACCGCCCTTGTTTCTCTTGAACAATGACAATCCCAGCGCCCAGCCTGGAGCTTTCTATTTATATCCTGCTCCAAGGTCTCTGCTTCACTTTCCGGTCCTGTTGTTGAGGCCACTTTGGGGAATGATGGGGATTTTGAGGCTCAGTCACAGGCCTGGGCAGGCAAGGACACGTCGGTGGGCAGGGCGAGGGGCAGCAGGAGAGGAGACTTGCTTCAGCTCTGCTGAATAGTTTGCAGAACACCCTTACTTGGTCTCTATATCAACTTCACATTGAAATACAGAATCCCCACTGAACAGATGAGAAAACTGAAGCTCAGAGGGGCCAAGTGACTTGACCAAGGTCACTCAGTGAGTAGGAGAATGTGGGGCTTTCACCAAATCTGAACACCCTTATACCTAGAGTCTTCAATGGGCTTTGGGTAAAATTAAAAGGCTACAGGTCTCTTCGGGAGCCCTGGTGGTGCAGTGGTTAAGTGGTTGGCTGCTTGGCTGCTAGCCGAAAGGTGGGTGGTTTAACCTACCTAGTGGTTCCAGGGGTGGAAGACCTGGTGATCTGCTTCTGCAAAGATTACACCCTAGGGAACCCTATGGGAGCAGTTCTGCTCTCTCCTGTTGGGTTGCCGTGAGTCAAAAATCAATGGCACCTAAGAACACAGGTCCCCTCTGGTGTCCTGTGCCTTCAGAACCTGACCCTCTGGTTTCCTTGCCTAACTCAGAGTCTTGGGTGCTGCCCCTGACTGCCTAAAGCCCCTTCGTGCCGTCCCACTCTGCAGCATCTCCACCTTCTCCCATTTCCTTGATTTTAGTTTAGGGAGGAAAGCAAGAAAATTAGCTCATTAAAGAAATTTGTACTAAGGTGTGAGTGGCTGGTGGGCAACTATTCTTTGTAGGTGTGGCCATATGCATAATTCAAAGAAATGCAGAAGGAGGGGCCGCATGGGCTGGTGGTTCTAAGGAGGGCTGGTGGAAGAGGACTGACTTCTCTCGGCCCCTCCCACTCTAAGCTAGAAGAATGGAAGGAGCATGACACTGAGTTTTATGCCCTGGGTGAGAGAAGAAACCCCAGGCAGGCAAGCTCAGTGTTGGGTGAGCTCTGGGTCATTTAACAAAGCCTGAAGCGGTGGGTTGCTATAGAGCCCAGGCCTGCCAGCTGTGGGCTTAGGTGGTGGGGCTCTGGACAAGTTTCTTTGGGAACCAGTGGCTCCCTTCTGGTATCTTAGTCTCCTGCTTGTTGGCTTACTGCCACGTGCGTAAGCGGCATATCATGGGGACTGGGGAGTCCTTTCCCATGGCCCTGGCTGTGTGAGTGCCTGTATCTCAGTGCTCAGAGTGTGCTGGGTTCTCCAGAGCTGCAGCAGTGAGGGTGAGCCCCCCATTTACAGAACAGAAAGCCCCAGGAAGGGAGCTACAGAAGACCACCGGGAGAGTTGGGAGACAGAGCTGGATATGGGTGTCTTCCCTCTACCAACCAGCTCATAAGCTCCTTGAGGGCACAGATCATTCTGTAGGATTCTTGTATTCTATAGACGGATAGCTTTTGGGAACAGAGGCTCAGTGAGGTTAGGAGACTTGTGAGGGCCACACAGCAAGCCTAAGTAGGTGGAGCCAGGTTACATCCTGGGTCCATCCATGCTGCCCACCCACCTCCCGCCTGGTAGGAATGGTGTCCACCTGTTTGCCCTTTCCTCTCGGTGGTCCCTGAAGAGGTACCCCTTGGGGTCGGGGCTGGCTGATGTTCATCGTTGGTGTATGCAGAAGTAGGGAGGGGTGTGCATTTGTACAGTATTGTTTCTTGCTGCTTCCTTGTTATAGGGCCCAAGTGTTCTCGCCCCAGACGCTGTAATCTGACACAGACTCTAGAATTCCACATTCCCTGAGCTGCTTATTTCAGTTTGGCCAGTGTACTGAGCCTCTGCAACAGTGGGGGGCTGCAGAACGTGGGCTGTGCACCAGTATTTCCTGGGTTCAAGTCCTGGCTCTGCCATTTACTAGCTGTGTGACCTTGGGACAGTCACTTAACCACTCTGTACCTCAGTTTTTCTCACCTGTATAATGGGGATGGAAACCGTGGTGGTGTAATGGTTAAGTGCTACGGCTGCTAACCAAAAGGTCGGCAGTTCGAATCCACCAGGCACTCCTTGGAAACTCTATGGGGCAGTTCTGCTCTCTCCTATAGAGTCGTTATGAGTCAGAATCAACTTGACTGGAGTGGGTTTTTTTTTTTTTTTAAATGGGGACAGTAGTAACAACATATTCCTTGTGGTGAGAGTTAAATGAGATGATGCCTGCAAATTAGCCAACACCTGGCTCATGGCACATGGTAGGTGTGGCCATTACAGGGTGCCAGGCACTCCGCCTAGGGCTGGAGTTCAGGGGTGGAAATTACATCATCCCTGCCCTCAAGGTATTCACAGTCAGGTAAAAATACAAACAGTAATAACAGGGAGAAAAGTGGTCTAAAAGGCAATTTTGAAAAAGAGGGGATTAGTGATCAATTCTTGGGGTGCGGCGCAGGCTGCCTGGGAAGGCGTCCTAGAAGAGGTGATATCTGAGTTGGGTTTTGAAGGACAAATGGGAGTCTGCCAAACATAAACCTGGGGGTGGGAGAGGCATTCCAGGTAGAAGGAATAGCAAGTGCAGAGGCTTAGAGGCATGGAGACAGCCTCATGTGGCTGAGAAATTGGGATGCAAAGGGAAACCCTGGTGGTTTAGTGGTTAAGAGCTACAGCTGCTAACCACAAGGCTGGCAGTTTGAATCCACCAGGCACTTCTTGGAAACCCTATGCGGTAGTTTTATCCTGTCATATAGGGTCACTGGAAACGCTGGTGGCGTAGTGGTTAAGTTCTATGGCTGCTAACCAAAGGGTCGGGAGTTCGAATCTGCCAGGCACTCCTTGGAAACCCTATGGGGCAGTTTTACTCTGTCCTATAAGGTCACTATGAGTTGGAATCGACTCGACAGCACTGGTTTTTTTTTTTTTTTTTTTTTTTTTTATAGGGTCGCTATGAGTCGGAATTGACTCGGCAGCGCTGGGCTTGGTTTTGGTTTTATGAGTCAGAATCGACCTGAAGGCAATGGGCTTTTTTTGATTGTTGTTTGGGATGTGAAGCAGCAGGTATTGTGGGAGAAGGGGCAAAGGAAAGGAAATCTTTTTTAAACTTTTTACTGAAATGTAACATGTCTACAGAGTGTGCATACAGGTGACCGGCTCATTGAATTTTCCCAAACAAATCACACCCGGGTGCCAGGGCCTGGACGACTGTTCCTGTCATGCGATGGTGCTCAGTCCTGCCCATGGCAGTGCCCCTGGGTCTGGGGGTGCTGCATGCTGAGTGGTGTAGAAGGTGCAGGGGAAGGGCAGGTATTAACATTTTAGCTGAAGGGAAGGTTTCTTCTGGCTTCGAAGAGGAGGAAGGATGTGTTACCTGGAGCTCAGGGTAGATGGTGCCCCAAAACTATCAGATTTGACCCTAGATCGGTCCGATGAGCTTAAGAGGTAGCCCTTGCGTGGGGTCCATGCCCACTCTCCCTTCCCCCGGGGTCAGGTTCCAGTTGAAATGGTGGATGGGCTGCTGGATTGATGCTGCACTCATGGGCCAGGACCAGCCTGCCAGCTCCAGCCTCCCCACCTTTTCTCTGGGGTGGGGCAGGGGAGGGTGTGGCACTTACCTCCAGCTCCAAAATCCTCATTCTTTAGAACTCGCATCAAGCCCCTGACCATGAGTTTTTAACTTTGACAGACTGAAAAAAAAGTTGTCTTCTTCCCCCTTAAAACCTCCTGGGTACCTCAGAGGGACCCATTCTAGCTGGTTGTTTGAGGCTGAAGCAGAGGTAGGGGGAGTGACAGAGGTGACCACAGCAGTTCTGAGGGGACCCAGGGGTCTTAGAGGCAGAGTGGGGTAGTGGGCAGCCCATCGGGTGGGCCCTGGTTTGGCTTTGCCCTTCGCCTGCTGTGTGCCCTCAGGCAAGATCTTCACCTCTCTGGGCTCAGTTTGCTCAGGTGTATATTGGGTCTTTCAGGCCAGTGATCTCAGGGGTTCCTTAGTGCTGATGTCATCTAGGCTGTGGGGCGTCTGGGCCTTGGGGGTTTGTGCAGAGAGCTGAGGATGCTGGTCTGCAGCATCTTGCTTCTTATCATTGTCCCAAAGCAAAACTCTGGCCTGGAACAGGGCCATGTGGAGAGGGGGGACCAGTGTGCCAGATCCCTCTGTCCCACAGTACTTGAGCTTGGGGGCTGGAGTGGGGATAAACATGAAAGATGAAGAACCCAAGGCCCAGAGAGAACAACTGACTTGCCAGTGGCCACACAGCTCTTATGCCCCCCAGAGCCCCTGACAAAGGACCCCCAGGCTTGCATGTTTTCTGGCATTAGTCTTTCAGGTGACAAGTCAATGTATTGAACACTTATTGAGAACCTACTGCATGGAAGTGGCAGGTGATACAAAGTGGAGAAAGCCTGGGCCTTTCCCTCTAGGTACTGATGATCTAGAAAGGGAGGCAGATAGCAAGCAAAGAATGGTGAGCAATTATGCTAAGTACTGCCTTGAAGATGTAGGCAAGGCATAGCACCAGTACAGAGACAAAACAGGAAACTACACTGGGGCAGGGATTGGGGGTGTTCAGGGAAAGCTTCAAGGAAAAGGTGATTCCGAATTGGGTTTTGTGGGATGACCAGGAGTTCACCAAGAAGACAACCGGGTATAAACAGCCTGCCAGATGGAAGAGACAGCTTGTACAGAAGCAGGGAGGCATGTAGTAGCACTGTGTGTTTTGAGAGTTTGGTCATGGCTAGGGAGTTAATCTGATGGGGAAAGATGGATCCAGAGTTTATCCGAAATACTGGAGAAATGGGCTGGAACAGGAGAATTGTGGTCACTGGGGCCAGGGGAATCCTGGGATGTCCTTGGTCCTGAAGGGGCTCCTGATCTCATCTGACATCCAGCACAGGACCTCATCCATAGCTGAGGGTCATTGTGGAATGGATGAATGGATTTTCACCTGGGACAAAGAGAGGTCCAGAGATCCAGGGAGATAACACATAGACATAAAGACAAAAGACCGTAAGGTCACGCATTGAATAATAATGGCTCTGTGCCAGGCACAAAGTGCTATGCATGCGTTCATTCATCGGATCGTCCCAACAACTCTAGGGAGTAGCTACTTTTATTAGCCAAATTAAAGGAAGAGGTAACTGAGGTTCAGAGAAGTTAAGTAACTTGCCTAAGGTCACCCAGCTAGAAAGTGGTAGAACTGGGATTGGAGCCCAGGCCAGTTGGGTTCCCCCAGTGTGTCTGGCATGAGGCCCTCTCTGCCCTCTGGAAGACGCAGGGCTCACACACGGTCCTTGCACTTGTAGGGCCTCTGTGTCCCTGGGTACCTGGGATTTGGCATGAACAACTGTCATTGAGGCCCAGAGCAGTTCTGCTCACTGGATTGCTGCAGAATAAATAAACAGTAAGAGTGCAAGGAAGCAAGCTTGCCGTTGACCAGCGAGGTGGCAGATGGGTGGGCTTCTGAGAGGAGGCTGCTGGGCCCAGTGGGAATCGAGTGCCTGTCCTGGGCTGTTGGTCTCTGAGCTGGAGGCCGACAGCCCCTACCCCTCACTACACCTTGTTGGCCTGCGTCACTGGGGGAACCGGCAGGTTTTCTGAGGCGACCTGGAATTCCAGAAAAGACAGTTGGTTGCATCCAGCCTAATCACAACCATCTGTCTACCGGCCCATGGCCCACCCTCCTCCTGTCCCAGGGACTCCAGCCCTGCCGGCATGGTTTCCTTGGGTGTCTGTAACAATCGGGAGCCACGGTCGAAAGTTTCCTTGTCAGGGTAGAGCTGCTGTTGCCAAGAGCTACTTCTTTGATGCAGAAAATATATCCTGAAGGTACTTTGTCAGATGTTTTTATATTAAACATTTTCCCTCCATAGCCCTTGGCCGCCAAGGGAAGCGGAGATGCATGGCTTTTCCAGTTGCCCCTTGTGGAAAGAATTCATGATATTCACAGGCCCCTTGTCCTGCTCCCAGTCAGGGCCTGCCATGCCCAGCAGAGAGGGTATGGCCTCGGCGGGAGTGGCACTTCTGCAAAGCAGGAGTGACCTGGTCTTGGGGGGGGATGCTCCCCTCACCCCACGGTAGGAGTTCTGGGCTTGGAAAAACAGAGGTCCCGTGTCTGGAGCAGACATCAAAGCCACCATCCCAGACTGCTAGGTGAATCATTGCTGAGACTTCAACTGACCTTTGAAATGAGAGGTGGGGAGCTCAGAGATAGGAGCCTGGAAGTCATTTCATTCAGTCTCCCCACCCAAATCGGGGGAGTGCCAGCTCTGGACAGAGCAGGGAGTAGCTTGACCACCGGGCCTCGTGTGCCAGAGGGAGAGGGCAGGAAGGGTGCTCCGTAACATAGCCTGAAATCGGGCGCGACTGGCTGGGGGCACCATATGGCTCTTCACTGCCCTGGGATGCAGCTAAGGGCAAGGGGCTTTGCTGGGCCAATGTGCTTAGTGCGGAGTATCGGGAGAGGGATTGGGCGGCCATAGTTGTCCTGATTTTGGCCTCCTTGGCTGAATGAGATAAAATGGGACACCCCGCAGGCACGTCTGTCAGCCTCTCAGAGTTATTTGTGCCCCAGAAGGCCCAGGATTGTGCCCCCCGCCATCCCTCTGCCTTCCTCCACTGCCAGAATTCTCTGTCTTAACTCACCTTTCTCCTCAACCCTCCTGTCTGCAGCCTTATTTCCAGGACTCTGAGGGGAGATGCGCCCAACGCAGGTGTCAGGTCCTGGCCCTGCCACCCATCTGCTGTGTGGTCTCCTGCAAACTGTGGGTCCTCCCTAGGCCTTAGGTTCTGCCCTGAAGAACGAGGGTGCTGGGCCCGAGGCTGTGCAGGTCACTTGCAGGCCTGCCTTCCAGTACCCTGTGCTCTGCGCTAGCGGTGCCTTGAGGACTTATGTCTTCGGGGTTGCTGGAAAGTGGAGACACCGTTTCCGAAGCCAGTCCTCCAAGCTGCTCTCAGAGGGTGGATGCCAGGATGAGGTCTTGGGGGCTTGACTCTGAGGGCAGGCCTGGGCCTTCCCCACCCAGTGCCCAGCTCAGGGCCTGGTATGCAGTAGGTGTTGAAAATTACATTCTTGGTTCGCAGAAGGGGCCCCCAGAGGGTTCAGAACAAAACCACAGATGGAGTAGAGAGGCTGAGGCTGCTCTGCACCCTCAGACGGTCAGCTCGTGTTGTATGTCTCAGCCCCTCCCCAAAAAACCAGTTGCCGTTGAATTGATTCCGACTTAAGGTGACCCCACGTGTGTCAGAGTAGAACTGTGCCCTATAAGGTTTTCAATGGCTGCTGATTTTTCAGGAGTAGTTCGCCAAGCCTTTCTTCTGAGGCGCCACTGGGTGGATTCGAACCTTCAACCTTTCAGTTAGCAGCTGAGTGTGTTAAATGTTTACACAGCCCAAAGAACTCTGTGTCAGGCCCAAGAAGACCCTAATTTGAGTTGGGGGAGCTGGGATCAGACTACGATAAAATCTCTGAGGCCTTTGCTGCTGTTTGACCTGAGAGAGGAGACAAGGAGGGTGGAGAGGGCGTAAGTTCTTCGGGAGAGGGACCCGATCTAACTCCCCCTGGCTCCCCAGGATCTCCCTCACAGGGCAGAGGCCAGAGAGAGCCCCAGGGCTTCCACTGAGCCTAAAGGTGGCACCAGCCCTAGCCTGGGAACCGGGAGACCTGAGTCCCAGTTTTGTCTCTGTCCCACGTTTCTTGGGGGCCTCAACCTACTTCCTGGCTCCTCCATCTGTAAAATGGGTCACTTGGTCTAATTCATTGGTTCTCAACCCTCTTTGCACATTAGAGTCCCCTGGAGAAAAACCCCTTGCTGTTGAGGTGATTCGGACTCATAGCAACCCTGCAGGGCAGTAGAACTGCCCTGCAGGGTTTCCGAGGAGCCACTGGTGGATTTGAACTGCCAGTGTTTTAGCTATTGGCCTTAGCTCTTAATCACTGTGTTACTAGGGCTCCAGAGCCCCCTGAAGAGCTTTCGAAGAGCTTTTAAAAAGTTTAGATTCCATTCCTGGAAATGCTGATTTTGTTGGTTGTGATGGGGCTGGGATAGATTGGGATTTTTTTTTAACTCCCCCAGGGATTCTAATGTCCAGCCAGGGCTAAGAACTCAGATCTTTATGGAGCTGCAGGGACTAGAGCATTGCGGCCACATCCCCCGCAGTGAAGGAGGGTTTTCTATCTTGGTGCTTCAGATGGACCCCTAGCCTGTACTTGATTACTTCCAGGGACAGGTTTGAACGGCATCTTAAGACAGCCTGTCCCCTTTGTGAACTGCCTGGTTCTAGTCCCTTCGGCTGTATAGTGGGTCATCCTAGGGGTTAGCGGCGCCATGGGGATCACCAGGCACTTACACATTTGATTCTCACCACAACCTGGTAAAGTGGGTGTTGTGACTCCCACTTTTCAGATGAGAAGACTGAGTCTGGGAGGTGGTTAAAGTGACTTGCTCAGAGCAGCTCACTTAGCTACAGCTGAGCATCTGACCAGCTCCTCCATAAGGATGTTGCCATTTTCATCTTCTGCGAGAAGATAGGTCTTCTGTGGCTTCAGGAAAGCTGAGGGCAGTGCCACCAGAGCCTTGTTGCCCTCGTTGCTGCCCTGATGCTTTTCTTGAATCTGAAGAACGCTCTCACCCATAGCTTTGCCAAAAAATAAAATGCTTCTGTACCTTGGAGTATGGTCAGGTACTCCCTACATGAAAGGAGGGGTAAAAGGGACCCACGAGGGCAGAGGTTAAAAAAAAAAAAAGCCCAGACTTGGGACCAGAAGGACCTCTGACCCAAATCGCTCAGCTTCCCTTTTGCAGCCTTAGCTTCCTCTTCCTTTTTTAACTTCCCTCCCAAAACCAAAACCCATTGCTGTCAAGTTGATTCTAACTCATAGCGACCCTATAGGACAGAGTAGAACTGCCCCATACGGTTCCCAAGGAGCTCCTGGTGGATTCAAACTACCAATCTCTTGGTTAGCAGCCGCTCTTAACCACTGCACCACAAAGGCTCCTTAACTCCCCAGAGGACCCTAATGTGCAGAAAAAGTGGGCTTCTCAGAAGTGGCTTGGCAGTTCATGGGACGTCATAGACGTGGTACATGGACAGTTTGTAGTGCAGTGCCTGGCACACATTTAATTTCAGACAATGGTAATTAAGCGAACTGCTGATCAAGTAATAGCTTGAGGAATAGAATGTGGGAAGAGGCTGAAATCTCTCAGTGAGCAAGTCTTGACCGCTAGGAACCTACTATGCTTGGGAGGGTTAAGGAGGAGAAGATGCCCGGGAGGTAGGATGTCCTTGGAAAACTTAGAACCTAGTAGAAAACATTGGGGAAAGAATCACTTAGTAGAGAGACAGGGTAAGTGCTGCTGCCTAGATGAGCAGTGTGGGCTGGGGGAAAGCTGCTGCCCAGGGGTGCTGCTGCGATGGTGCTGGGCTTGAAGGAGGAGGAGGGCTTCACCAGGCTGGGAGTGAGGGCATCAGGCCTAGGTTCACTGTGGGCCAAGGCAGGGAGGTGTGAAGATGCTTGTTTGGGGAGTGGAGAGTGGGCTTGGCAGGGCAGTAAGAAATGAGACCAACTGGGAGAGGGCCTTGAATGCCACTTCCGGGAGGGCTGGACTTTGTTCTGTTGTAGCCCAGGGCCAGGTGTCCCGGAAATACTTTTGGTTGATAGATGGATTGACATTAGCCTTAGAGACCAGGTTTGTGTAGCCAAGAAGGTAGAGTTTTTTTGTTTCTGCTATGTAAACTTTTAATTGATTATTGATATGACGTGTGTACAAAAAAAAATTCACGCATCACAAATGTATGGTTTTCACAAACTGAACATACCCAGGTAACTACAGCCCAGATCAAAAAACAGAATGTGACCCCTCCTTCCCCCCGCCCCCCATGCCTTCTTGCAGTCACCACTCCCTCCCTCTCCTAGGCTGACTAACCTCTGTGCTGACTCCTCACACCATAGACTAGCTTCGTTTCTGAACCTGATGCAGGCGGAAGCATGCAGTGTGGACTCTTGAAGGCCTGGTTTCTTTAACTCAGCAGAATGTTGTCTGTTGTGTATAACGGTTGTTGTTCGTTCTCACTGCTGAATAATGTCCCACTGTGTGACTACAGTGCACTTCTGCTAGTATCATATATTCTGTTTTACTGTCTAATATATCCATTCTGCCATTGATGGGAGGAGCCATTGATAGGGGTTCAATGGTTAAGTGCTTGGCTGCTAACCGAAAGGTGGACACCTCAAACCCACCAGCCACTCCGTGGGAGACAGCTGCAACAGTCTGCTTCTGTAAAGATTTACAGCCTTGGAAACCCTATGGGGCAGTCCTACTCTGTCCCATAGGCTCGCTGTCATGGATGAGCACTTGACTGGTTTCCAGTTTTTTTTTGTATTGCTTCACTTTTTAAATTTTATTGTGATAAAGTACATATACCAAAAAGTTTGCCATTTTAACCTTGTTTAAGTGGACAATCCAGTAAAATGAGTTCCTTTTCACCACGTGGTGCTACCGTCACCACTATCCATTCCCAAAAGTTTTACATCACCCCAAACAGAAAACTCAGTCTCCCTTCAACAGTAACTCCCACTTCCTCCTTGCCCTGGCCCCTGGTAACCACTGATAAACTTGGCCTTTCTGTGCCTTGCCTATTCTAGATGTTTCATGTAAATGGGATCATGCAATATTTGTCCTTTTCAGTCAGTGTATATTTTCAGGGTTCATCTGTGTCCTGGCACATATTGGAACTTCATTTCTCTCTATGGCTGAATGGTGTTCCATTGTATGTGTGTACCCCATCTTGTTTATCACCCACCTGTGGGTGGACACTTGGGTCCTTTCCACCTAGCTATTGTGAGTAGTGCTGCAATGAACAGAGATGTACAAGTTTCCAGTTTGGGGCTCCCACTCATGATGTTACCATAAATGTGTATGCCCTTTTGTGGACATGAGGACACGTTGCTCTTGAGTATCTACCTGGGAGTGAAATTTCTAGGTTATACATTATATGCGTTTTCAGCTTTATTAGGTAACTTGCCAGGCTGTTTTCCAAAACCACATCATTTTAGTCAGAAGCACTTCTAGGGGAATTTTGGTTCGTTCCACCCATCTTGCAGATGAGACCCCTAGAAGAACAATGCCTGAGCTTGGCCCCACAGCGCCCTGGTGGCAGAGCTAGGCTTAGACCTGGGTCTCTTCCTTCCTCACTGTCCGGGCCCTCTGCCCACACGGCAACATGATGCCCATCTCACTGCCCAGAAGAAATTGGGTCCTGTGTCCCTGTCTCACCCGCTCACCCTGAGGCAGGATTTGTAGCTCTGTATCCTTTTCTGAGGCCCTGGGCAGTACACTCTGGGAAAAACAAAAAGGAGAAAAGAGTGAAAGGAAACTAAACATTGGAAAAGAAGTGTGTTTCCAATAAACTGGGCCTTTCACCGGTAGCCAAAACATTACATTCTTGTACCCCGGGAGCGGTGGCCAGGTTTGCGTCTTGGAGCTGTAAATCTTCTTGGGAGTTGGGTCGGGACACTCACAGTGCCCCTGGGACACATACAGACAGGCAGTGTCCTCTGGGGCTTTGAATCCCTGGACTTTTGGGGTGACATGGTCCTTTCTTCAGTGGGTTGGCTAAGCCCCAGGTGGAGGGACGCTTGGCCTCTTATACAAGCCTAGAGTCCTGTGCCCTGGTAATATATGAGTTACCGTAAGAGATTTTCTTCTCTTGCCCACCCCCTCCCTTCTTGGGTGCTTTGATGGGTTTGAGGTGTTTATAGGCTTGATTCACAACCGAGTTACCAGGGTTTTCCACGGAAATAACTTATTAAAGGGGCCGTGCACACAGCGACATTGAAGTCCGGAGGGCGGTGTGCATCAAAGCCCGCACCGCGGCCGGCCGAGCCCAGTCAGCATTTCACTCAGCCTGGTGCTCAAGGCAGGGGCCAGGGCAGCCAGGAGGGGTAGTGAGGTGGTGGGACCTGGCTGGAGGAAAAACACTTGGGCTTAAGAAAACACTCCCCAGACAAACCCAAATTCAGGTCCATGGAAAAAAAGGGCAATGTTAAAGCTCGTGATCCCAGGCCAGCCCTCCATCAGACCTTGCCCAGATATGGGGACACATGTGGGTGCCCAGCTGATGCACGGTGCCCAGGCCCTCTGCTGTCATGCCCGCACCTCCCCCTCGCAGTGCTGCTCCTTAGAGGGAAACGCCAAGGATTGGGGCAGCCTGCTACCTCTTTGGAGCCCTGGTAGCGAAGTGGTTAAGAGCTCAGCTGCTATCCAAAAGGTTAGCAGTTTGAATCTACCAGCTGCTCCTTGGAAACCCTG
The DNA here is from genome assembly GCF_030014295.1 of Loxodonta africana. Classification (NCBI taxonomy): domain Eukaryota; kingdom Metazoa; phylum Chordata; class Mammalia; order Proboscidea; family Elephantidae; genus Loxodonta; species Loxodonta africana. The sequence goes on along the minus strand of NC_087354.1, from coordinate 49,227,005 downwards.
TGGAGGTAGTTCTACTGTGTCCTATAGGGTCACTATGTATGAGTCAGAATCGACTCGACAGCAATGGGTTTGGTTTGGTTTATGGTTTGCTACCCCTTTGCCAGTGGTGATAGAGGGATGGGCTAGATCATGGGGGAGAAATTAGGTGTAGAGGGATTTTTCTGGTTTGCCCCTTCCCAGTAGTTCCTTTCCTTTTAATTGTATCTGATTTGCCCTTCAAGGACCATTAAAAACCTTTCTTTTCCAGGAAGCCTTCGAGGGTTGCCACAGTCTGCAGTGGCCTCTCTCTTTTCTGAACTTTCGGTGTCTTTCTCCTCTATATTGGAGTTCCTGGGCAGTGCAAACAGTTAACATGCTCAGCTGCTCACCAAAAGGTTGGAGGTCTGAGTCTACCCGGAGGCACCTCAGAAGAAAAGTCTGGCAGTCTACTTCCAAAAAATCAGCCACTGAAAACCCTATGGAGTACAGTTTTACTTTGATGCACATAGGGTTGTCATGTGTCAGAATTGACTCGGTGACATCTGGTTTTCCTTCTCTGTATTGAACCCTAGCAGTGGATTGAAGGAGCCCTGGTGGTGCAGCGGTTAAAGTTAGGTTGCTAACCGAAAGGTTGGCAGTTCAAACCCACCAGCCGATCCACGGGAGAAAGATGTGGCAGTCTGCTTCCGTAAAGACTTACAGGCTTGGAAACCCTATAGGGCAGTTCTGCTCTGTCCTGTAGGGTCACTGTGAGTCAGAATTGACTTGACAGCAGTGAGCTTTTGAGCAGTGGATTGACTTTGCATTGAGTTTATCTCCTGTCCCCAACCAGACTGAATGCCTTCTGGACTGGAGCTGGGTCTGTCTCTGCCCCTTGGGGTTGTAACCAGGAAACCAGTGACCCTGGTTCCTTGCATTGCCTACCTTGAGCAGGAAGATGTGGTTTGGAGTCATTCCCCACAGCTCCGTTCTGGCTCTTTCACAATAATAACAACATTAGCAGTAGGAGCAGTGATAATAATGACTAACATTTGAGGACAAAAACATGTGGCAGATACGACATTAAGTATTTCCTGTTGCTTAAGCTTGTTTAGTCCCCATAGGTAGGTTCTACTATTATTCATCCCCATTTTACAGATGAGAAGACTGAGTCTCAGAGGGGAGAAATAATTTGCCCAGAGGCACCAAGCTAGTAATTTGCAGAGCTGGGATTTGAACCCAGGTTTATCTGACTCTGGAGCTTGTGTCTTGGGATAAGTTGCTTTATCTCTTTGGCCTGGAATCGCCCCCACACTCTGATGTGAGTGAGTTCACAGACCTGTTGGAGAAATAAGACAAACCCTCATGAGGCTGCATAGGGTTTTAGGTTGTTTTTGTTTGGGTGGGTTTATTAAGATACAATCTATGCACAGCAAAATTTTTTGAAATTATATGGCTCTATAAATTTTCACAAACTTAAACAGTCATGTAGCCATGCTCCTAAAACCCAGATCAGAACATTTTCGTCTCCCCAGAAAGTTCCTTGGAGCCCCTTTGTAGGCAACCCCTACCCTTACCCTGGGCTGTGGGCAACTGCCTATCTAATTTCTGTCCCTGTGGTTTTGCTTTTTCTGGAATGAGATCATACAGTAATTATCCTTTTGTATCTTTAACTCAGCTTAATGCTTTGAGATTTATTCATGTTGTGTATGTATCTGTAGTCTGTTCCTCTTTATTGCTGAGTAGTATTCCATTATACAAAGGTACCACAGTTTGCTTATTCATTCACTAGTTGATGAACATTTGGGTTGTTTCCAGTTTTTTGGCTATAGACATCTATATTCAGGTTTTTGTATGAACATAATTTTCCAAATCACTTGGGTAAATACCTAGTAGTAGGATTGCTAGGTATATGGTTAAGGGTATGTTTAACTTTGTAAGAAACTGCCAAACTGTTTTTTCTAAAGTAGCTGTCATAGATTGAATTATGTCCCCCCAAAAATGTGTGTATAAATTGAACTGGGCCATGATTCCCAGGATTGTGTGATTTTCCTATCTGTATATTGTAAATCCTATCTCTGTGATGTTAATGAGGGAGGATGGGTGGCAGTTATGTTAGTGAGTCAGGATTCAACCTACAAGACTGGATTGTGTCTTGAGGCAATCTCTTGAGATATAAAAGAGAGAAGGGAGGAGAGAGACAGGGGAACCTCATACCACGAAGAAAGAGGCACCAGGAGCAGAGTGCATCCTTTGGACCCAGGGTCCCTGTGCAGAGAAGCTCCTAGTCTGGGGGAAGATTGATGAGAAGGCTGATAGAGAAAGCCTTCCCCTGGAGCTGACATCCTGAATTTGGACTTTTAGCCTACTTTACTGTGAGAAAATAAACTTCTCTTTGTTAAAGCCATCCACTTCTGGTAGTTCTGTTACAGCAGCACTAGATAACTAAGACAGTGGCTGTACCAATTTGCAATCCTACCAGCAACAGCTGAGAGTCCCAGTTGCTCCACATCCTTGTCAACACTTGGTATGGTCAGCTTACCATTTTTGAGCCATTCTAATAGATAGATAGATGTGTAGTGGTATCTCATTGTGGTTGTCATTTGTATTTTCCTAACGTTTAATGATGTTGAGCATCTTTTCACGTGCTTATTGGCCATCTACATATCTTCTTTGGTGGAATGTGTGTTCAAATCTTTGCACATTTAAAAAAATTGGGTTGTTTTCTTATTATTGAGTTTTGAGAGTTCTTTTCATATTCTGGTCATCAGTCCCTTATCAGATATATATTCTGCAAGTATTTTCTCAGGGTCTTTGGCTTGTCCCTTCATTTTCTTCATGGAGTCCTTTGAAGAACAGAGGTTTTGATTTTGCTGAAGTCCGGTTTACAGATGTTTTCTTTTTGTGTCATATTTAAAACTCTGCCTAACCTAAGGTCACAAAGATTTTCTCCTATGTTTTCTTCTAGAAGTTTTATAGTTGTGTTAATTTTTGTATGAAGTGTGAGGGATGGATATAGGTTCATCTTTCTGCATATGAATATCCAGTTGTTTTTGTACCATTTGGTGAGAAGACTGCTTTTTCTCTTTTGAATTACATTGGCCCCTTTTTCAGAAGTCAGTTGATCACATATGTGTAGGTCTCCTTTTGGCCTCTTTATTCTATTCCACTGTTTCTGTGTCTGTCCTTTCACTGATACCACCCTGTCTTAATCACTATAGCTCTATAGCAAGTCTTGAAATCAGGTAGCGTGAATTCTCCAGCTTTTTTTTTCCCCCAAAGTTCTTTTGGCTATTCTAAGTATTTTACCTTTCCATATAAATTTTAAAATCAGCTTATTGATTTATACAAAAGGGCCTGCTGGAATCTTGATTGGAATTGAATTGAATTTGGACAGAATTGACATCTTGACAATATTGAGTCTTCCAATCAATGAACATGGTATATCTCTCCATATATTCAGCATACAGATCTTAACATATATTGTTAAATTTGCACCTATGTAGTTCGTGTTTCTTGGTGCTATTATTGAAATACAGTTACATTTTTATATATTGGCCTTATATGCATCGGATTTTAATGGCTTGGATGCTGATGTTTAGTTCCATGTTTTAGAAGAGTTTCAAAGTAGAGAATTTTTTGCCCCTGGACTCTCAGAAACATCGCCTCTGCCTGGTGACATTCTCTTAAGATAGTTGAGTGTTGAACGTATCCTACTGAGACAGATCGGCCCTCTTGGGCAAGTTACCTCAGCCTATAGGTATCAGTTTCCTGTCCTGTAAATGAAGGCAGTGGAGAGAACTAGATTAGATAACCTGGTGAGGTCCGTCCAGTGTTCAGCCTGTGTTAGCACAGACTGATGTTCATATAAACTGTAGAATGGGAGAACTGGAAGAGAACTGAGTCATCACCGTGGGGAACCCTCTCCCAATTTTACAGAATTGAGAGGGCAGGGCATTTGCCTGGGGTTGCACGGGGGCTGACTAGCGGTGTTCACAGCCACAGGCCCTGTACCCCTGATTGGGACCAGGCAAGGTATCTCAGGATAAGGACTGGGAGGTGGCTACACAGACGGGAGGGAGGGAGAGGCTGAAGAGGTAGCAGACAGAAGGCCCCAGGCTTTCCCAGGAGCCGTGACCTTGGGAGTGGCCTGCTCACCTTTGGCCGTTTTTGAAAGCATATAAGCACACAGTACCTGTACCTGGAAATGCGGGTGTTGGCCAACCTCGCCCAAGGTACTGAGTGTGAAGTTTAAAGGCCTTTGTAACTCTTTGGTTTGGAATTGGATTCTGGGAATGGCTGGGAAAAACACTGCAACACCTTTAGTGCTCTTTCCATTTTCTCTACCTGTTGGACAAGGAAGCAACTCCACTCCCCTTAGCGGCCCAGGACCCTGAGGGTCACAGAGCAGGGAAGACTGAGTAAGGGAGAGGGCCTCCTCAGGCACAGAGGCCACACCTGGCCGTCACTTAGTAGTGCCAGGGTCAGCTCTAAGCACGTAATACCCCACTAGCTTTCATTTTCATGAATTACCTGTGAGTTACCATCCCATTTTACAGATGAAGACATGGAGGCTCAGAGAGGTTCACTCACCTGCCAAAGCTACTGGGAGCAAGTTGAAGGAGCTATAGTTTGAAATCAAGTTTTCTCTGAACTTAAAAGCTGGTATGATGGGGAGTCACGGGATTTCCACTTGGGGTGAGGAAAGAGCTTAGAACTAGATAGTGGTGATGGGTGCACAGCAGGGTGAATATACTTAATACCACTTGAAAGTGATTAGAATGGTAGATTTTATGTTATGTGTATTTTACCACAATTTTAAAAAAAGGAAGCTGGTGTGCCCTTCTTCCTGTCCATGCCCATGCCTCCTACTGTAGTGGGCTCTGGCATGGCGGGATGGGCCTTTGTGGGTGTGCCCCCTGGTTGGTAGGGGTTGCCCAGGGTCCACATAGAGGGGCAGGGCCTTGGCCAGCAGCGTAGCCTTTCCATGCCATCCCCCTATTTAAGGATCGAGAGAAGCTTAGACCCCGGCAGCATCACCAAGCAGATGTTGGGACACCATCCCAGAGCTCTTGATCCGCACAAAAGAGGTGGGACCTGGGGTGACCACGGTCTGTTGGCCACCAAAGCCACGCCATAGTCCAGGGCTGGGCTGGTGCCAGAGTGCATGGCCTGGTTGGCTTCTGGTCTCTGTCCCTTGGCACTGCTGGGAGCTAAGACTCTGCCCCATAAGAGCCTTCCCCTTTGGGAGAGAAATTGGGGAAGGAATTAAAAACCTGACTGCCCGTATTTTTTAGGGATGCCTAATGAAGGATGCAGAGGGAAATGAAAAGAGGTACTTCAGCGAAAACAAAGAAGCAGATAACTACATAAGAGGGAGCTAAATGAAGCAAATGTGGGAAACTTGTGGTAATTGTTGAATCTGGGTGAGAGTTAGCTTAGGTCCAGTTCTTAGGGGCAGAGCCTGAGCTGGGATGGGATGCACGTGGGTTAGTGGGGGCGTGCCCTGAGGTGAAGGGTGGAGGAAGCCCTATAGGGCAACAAGGATGTGGTCTTAGCTGGAGTCAGTTTCAGCCTCATCTGAGGGGAGTTCTGAAGCGTGAAATCACCACAGAGTCGGTCACACCCTGGTGGGAGGGCAGCCTTCTATTCCCATGTCAGTTAGTCATTGGCTGTAGGTCTTCACAAGCACGGGTACACGCTGGAGGGCTAAAATTGCCTGGCCCAGGACAATTCTCCTGATAAAGGGACATCTGTGAGCCCTGGTGGCACCGTGGTTAGTTAAGAGCTTGGCTGCTAACCAAAAGGTTGGCAGTTTGAATCTACCAGCCGCTCCTTCGAAACCCTGTGGGGCAGTTCTATCCTGTCCTATAGGGCCGCTATGAGTCGGAAACGACTCCACAGCAACGGGTTTGTTTTTTTTTTCAGTTTGGTGAACCATTAGCAGCTCAAAACTCCCGGTAGCTTGGGATCAAAGGGATCTCTGGGCAGGGCACATTACTGAGTCTACTTCATAGGCATATGGGGGTTTACTGTTGCCATTCTTTCTACTTTTGGTTTATGCTTGAAATCTTTCATAATGAAAAATCTCTATGGAAACAAGGCTCTAAGAAGGAAAGAAGAAAAAGGGAACTCACACCCACTTAGCGCTGGTACTTGCCGCCTTCTTTCACCTGGACTATTTCACTGATGTCCATTCTCCAGCTGCTGTCTGGCCAACTCTGACTCGTGGCAACCCCGTGCATATAACAGTAGAACCGTGCTCGCTGTTTTCAGTGGCTGATATTTCAGAATTAGATCCTTCCCAGGCACCTCTGGGTGGGGTTGAAACTCCAACCTTTAAGTTAGTAGCCGAGCACCATAACCATTTACACCACCCAGGGACTCCATTTTACTGACAAAAGTGGGGAAATTGCAACTCAGGGTTAAATAAGGAGCCTAGAAGTAGCCAATAAAATACAGTATGCCCAGTTAAATTTGAAATTCAGATTGTTGTTGTTATTAGGTGCCGTTGAGCCGGTTCTGACTCATAGTGACCCTGTGTACAACAGAACGAAACACTGCCTGGTGCTGCACCATCCTCAGAATTGTTTCTGTGTTTAACCCCATTGTTGCAGACACTCTGTCAGTCCACCTTGTTGAGGGTCTTCCTCTTTTTCGCTGACCCTCTCCTTTACCAAGCACGATGTCCTTCTCCAGGGATTGATCCCTCCTGATAACATATCCAAAGTAAGTGAGACAAAGTCTCGCCATCCTTACTTCTAAGAAGTGGTCTGGCTGTACTTCTTCCAAGACAGACCTGTTCATTCTTCTGGCAGTTAGTGGTATATTCAGTATTCTTCACCAACACCATAATTCAGGTGCATCAATTCTTCTTTGTTCTTACTCATTGTTTATTTCAGATAAACAACAAAAATAACTTTAGTATAAGTATATCCTATGCAATACTTGGGGTATACTAGTACTCAAAATATATTCATCGTTTATCTGAAATTCACATTTAACTAAGCATCCTGTGCTTTATCTGACAACCCTTCCTAGGTCGCATAGCTTGTAAACAGTGGTGCTGGGATGCATACCCAGGTGGGGCTGACACCAAAGTCTGTGCTTTTTAGCCCTGATGGGTGGGTCCGGCACTAACAAAATACTTTGGAGGCGTTGTCTTTCCAGGATCTCATTAGGGCACTGCCTGACAGCGGAGACCCTTAGAATCATTGGGGCAGCTTTGAAAAAGGACCGATGGCCAGATCCTGGGCCAGATTAATGAAATCTGAATCTCTCTTGGGTCCTAATCTAATGTGCCACCAAGGAGCTTGGTGGCAAAGTAGTTAAGCCCGTGGCTGCTAACCGAAAGTCTGTGGTTCCATCCCACCAGTTGCTCTGTGGGAGAAAGATGTGGCAGTCTGCTTCCATAAAGATTTACAGCCTTGGAAACCCAATGGGGCAGTTCTGCTCTGTCCTATAGGGTTGCTATGATTTGGAATTCTGCTCGACAGCAGTGGGTAATACATGACCAGGGCCACAAGTCATTGGCCTGGGTCTCCAGCTGTCATAGTTCATGAACATGGAAAGGAATAAACCAGAGGCAAAGCCGGATCCCCATGGCACCTAGAAAGTGCCAGAAGCCCCAGCCCTGGCTCAAGCCCCTGAGGTGCTAGGGAGGGGCAGTGAGCCTCTACCCCAACTCAGCATCCTCCCATGACTCGCTGCTACCAGCCTGGCACACAGGCCCTGCCCCAAATTTTGTCCTTGCTGTTCCCTCTACTTGGAATGCCCTGCCTGTCTGTTCTTTGACCACCTGGCTAACTCCTCCTACTCCTTTTCAAGGTACAACTCACATGACACCTTCTTTCTGCAGCCTGCTGTGACCCCCTCACCCCTCCTCCCAGCAGGGCTGGTTGCTTCGACACCCATTGACTTGGCACAGACTTCAGCGATAGCACTTCATTCTTGGCTGAAGTGTATGAGAGGTTTGCTTGCCCCTTGCACTGGCTCTGTGCTTCTCCATGTCTGAGTCCCTTTTGTATCCCTAGCGCCCAGCAGGGGCACTGACATGTTGTGGGCACCTGGTAAATGGGTGTTGAGTTGGAGGGAGAAGGAACGATTTTGTTGGGGGAGGGGGTGCAGTCTTCCCTTCTCACCTCATTGTCACAGCAGGGTCCCCCCACGCCGACACTCTTCTTGCTTGGTGGTGCTTAAGTTCTGTTTGTCTGGAGCTTAGGCCCTGTGCAGCCCAAAGGTAAACAGGTTTATAACAACTTGAAGGGGAAAAAAAAAAAGCAAGTGAGCCAGGAAGTCATGGAATGCCAGCTCTGGGCCTGGGTAGGTGGAAAAAGGCTCCAATGGCAAACCAGAGCCTTGGAGCCAGGCCCTAGCCAGCCTAGCTGAGCTGCTGCTTCCCAGAACTCCACTCTGGATAAACACAGAAATGAGGAACACAGCCTCCCCCCTTCTGAAATGGGCCATGGCTAAGAAGGAGGTGGAGGGGCTGAGAAGGAGGGAAGGGGAAAGAGGACCCCAGATAGGAGAGACAGCCCAGGGCACTTGTTCTTTTGGTGTGAAGAGGATGGCTTTTTTAAACCTTCAGTGTTTAGTTCTATTGAAAGCGTGCACTGAGCAGCTACTTCCTTCAGTGGCTGCGATGCAGAGATCAAGAAAGCAGCCTCCTGTCCTTTGGGAGGAGTCAGTGCATGGTGCAGGTGGTTAATGTGCTCTGTTGCTGACCGAAAGGCTGACTGTTCAAGTCCACCCAGAGGTGCCTCAGAAGAAAGGCCTGGCTATCTACTTTAGAAAAATCAGCCATTGAAAACCCTATGGAGCATAGCTCTACTTTGATGCATGTGGGGTCGCCATGAGTAGGAGCTGACTTGAGAGCAAATGGTGGTGGGTAGCCCTTAGGGAGCTTTCCTCCTAGTGGGACAGACAGACCCAGGTGAGATAGGAGCTGTCTTAGTTATCTAGGGCTGCAGGCTATAACAGAAATACCACAAGTGGTTGGCTTTAACAAACAAAAGTATTCTGTCACAGACTAGGAGGTTAGAAGTCCGAATTCAGGGTGCCAGCTCTGGGTGAGGGTCCCTGTCATCAATCTTCCCCGGGTCTAGGAGCTTCTCAGTGCAGGGACCCCAAATCCGAACGATTCAATCTGCTCCTGGTTCTTCTTGCTGAGTGGTATGAGGTCACTCTCCTCTCTGCTTACTTCTCTCTTTTATATCTCAAAAGAGATTGACTTAAGATACAACCTAATCCTGTAGGTTGAGTTCTGCCTCATTAACATAACTGCCTCTAATCCTACCTCATTAACATCACAGGGGATAGGATTTACAACACATAGGATAATTACATCAGCTCACAAAGTGGAGGACAACCACATAATACTGGGACTCATGGTCTAGCCAAGTTGACACATGTTTTTGGGGGACACAATTCAATCCATGATAGGAGGCTAAGGAAAGTTGGGGACAACGGAATGGTCAGGGCACTGCTGAAGGTGTGTGATGGGTGGACACGGCTGGTCTCAGGCTCCACAGGGAGCTGTGGGTAATGATGCATGTGAGCCACATCTGCTTGAAAACCTGCGTAAAACGAATATCCCAATAATCCAGGAAATTTGGAAAATAGAAAAAAATCGCTTGTTACCCAGCTGCCATGCTCAGTTTCCTCTATGCCCGTCAGAATTTTGTCTACTGCACATGAGACAATGAAGCGGTGCCCCCTCTTCACCTAACGCCTTATTAGAAGCACTTTTTCCATGTTACGCTATAGTTGGACCTCCAGGCTGCCACATGTTGACAGGTAACCCTGCTTGGTCCAGGGGCGGGTCTGCCAGGAAAGCCCCTCCAAGAGGTGGGTTGGGTGTGAGAGTGCCCACTGCATTAGGGCTCAGAGAACAGGTGTCTGGGCTAACAGGTAAAAGGAGCTAGGTGAGGACACTTTGGAGGTTTGCAGGGCACCTTTTTTGAGCAAGGTAGTGGCCAGTGGAAGCTGATAATAATTATCTGACATCTTTGAGTCCATGAGGTGTGATCCTAGGCATGCCTCTCTTGGTCTTCTGTCACCTGTGAGTAGGTAAGCTGCTCATGGACCCCACTAGTGGATCGCTCAACCTTCCAGCCTTCTAGGCACTTCAGGTGGCCAGTGAACATCTGGCATTGTGTGTCCATCTTCCTGGGACCTCCACTTGCCACTTCCAGGGCCTCCTGGAGAGAGAACCTTACCCAGACCATCTTATTCCCTTTCTCTGCGTAGGGTGGGGATGGGGACCAGAGCAGGCAGGTAGGCTCTGCTCAGGGACTCAGGTGGATCATAATAATGGCCCTTGGTGAGGGATATAGCGGGGGGATTGGATTGCATCTTTCTGGCTTGCTTAAAACATACTTAATTGCTTTTGTTTTTCAGAGTAGCTCATGGCTCATGGAAACTTTGGAAAGCATAGAAAAATGCAAAGGGATCGGGGTGGGGAAGACTCCCATAATCCTACTCTCCAGAGATAACCACTGTTAACATTTTGGCTCATTCTGTTTAAAAAAATTTTTTCTGTTAAAAAATACAATTTTGCATCCTGCCTTTTCCCCTCAGCATTACGTAAATATTTTCCCTTGTCATTAACACTCTTCGTAAACATTGTTTTTGATGGCTGCGCTCTATTCTGGCCCATGCATCGTCTAGGGCTGACTTATTAGCTCGTAAGTTGGACACCTGGCTTCCCAGGTGGGCGGCTCAGCATGAACCATAGCCGGGAGGTGGGGCTTTGCTCACAGAGCAGGCTGTGGCCCATTTATTCCACCAGCACCCCCTCCACCACCACCACCACTCCTCCAGGCTGTTTTACACCCAGCACTGGCCTGGTCCTAGGATGTGAACACCCAGCATGGGTGCTGTTGACCACTGCCTCCTCTGAGCTTCTACAGCACTGGGTATTAACTGTATAACTCTTCAAGGAAGCTTTCTCTGGCCATCTTCGGGCAGCGGGTGGGTGTTTGCTGTCCTCTCTGAACCCTCTTTAACAAACACTTGACCCTTAGCACATATGGCCTTGATTGTGTGCACTTTGCAGGGTGGGCATCGTCGCTGCCATGTGTTGGCTCCTCTGTCTTGCTTGCTTCGCAAAGTTCTGGCTTTAGAGTAAAGCCACATGAGCCTCACTATTTGCTAGCTGTGTGACCTTGGGTAAGTTCCTTAGCCTCTCTGAGTCTTGGTTTCTTTTGTAAAATGTTTTCTGTTGTTAGGAAATGAGAGAGGGTGGAGATGTCACAAAGGAAGGTGGCCTGAGGGAGCCTTAAGCAGTCAGGGAAGGCCCTCAGTTAGGCAAAGAAACCAAAGTGTCAGGTTCCAAAGGCAGAGGACACCAGAAGGGGCGGTGGGGGGAGGGGCCTTGTTGTTCTTTGGTGCTGTTAAGTCAATTTTCGACTCAGAGTGACCCCATGTAACAGAGTAGAACTTGCCCTATAGGGTTTCCTAGGCTGTAACCTTTACGGAAACAGGTCGCCAGGTATTTCACCTATGGATCCACCAGGTGTGTTCAAACCACTGACCTTTCAGTTAGCAGCCAAGAACTTAACTATTGTTGCCACCAAGGCTCCATTTTGTAAAATGAGAGTGGTGGTTGTGAAATTGAAAAGAGTTAATATATGCCAGGTGCCTAGATCTGTGTCGGGGACATGGTGGCTGTTTCCTAAGTGGTGGGGTCATAACGAGCGTGGATGCTGAGATTGTACTATCTGGTCCTCTCCCCCTTCACCCCCACCCAGGTTCACAGGAATGAGCAGCCCAGCAAGTAATGGTTTGGTTACACCTGAACTGTAGTTGACTCAACCGTGCTTGAACGAACTGTCTTTGCTCCCTTTTCTTCTGCCCACACCTTGGTTGGGGAAACTGAGGCCACCCTAAAGTTCTGCCTGCACCCCGTGACTCTTGGCTGGTCCTTTGAAGGCTGCCTTAGACGATGGCTTTGGAGATTCAGGAACACACTGGATACATCAGCTGGTGAGCCAGGGAAATTAGCAGTAACGAGCTCATTTCGATAGCAATGAGCTGAGTCTCCCTCCAGCTGCCAGACATTTACGAGGCTGGCTGGGTGCCGGCGGCCGGAGGCCTCCAATGGCCCTCATCCTTCTGCCTTCCGGCTGGAAATAATTCGTATTTAAAAAATAACAATAAAAAAAAAAACTCCATCTCCTCTGGCCTTCTGGTTCCTTCGGGCCCAGGTGGGGAGATGGTGGATATCTTTGCCCATTGAGCCCTATGTGGGGCAGTCAGATAGGAAAGGCTCCCGCTCCCCTCTGCCTCCCAACCCCACCTCATCTGCTAGAAGCTCAGGCCATACACCCATTCTGAGCGGGGTGGCCAAAGGGCTTCATGTGGGGTGGCCAAAGGGCTTCAAGCGGAGGGACCCTCTGTATCAGGCCCTGGTTTTAGCTGGAGAAGGATCATTTGCATCTCAGGAGGATACTTCAAGAGCTCTGGGTCCTTTTCCTGCTCTGAGCCTCAGTTTCCCCATATGTAAAATGAGGGAGGAGGTTGGATGTGAGGACTTAAAACTTTCAGACCCAGCGTTGTATGGAAACCGCGGTCCTGGGGTTGCAGGCTCTCAACCCTGGCAGGGAGCCATCATCAGCTGGGGCACATGTTAAACGCAGATTCCCAGTCCTGTATGAAGTCAGACTCTCTGGGGTGGGGGCTTAGGAGCATACATTTTTGAAGCAGTTTTTAAAAATTGGGATTAAATCCACATAACTTAAAACTAACCATTTTAAAGGGTAGCATTCGGTGGCTTATAGCATATTCACAATGTTGTGCAGTTATCACCACTCTCTGATTCCAGAAGGAACGTGTGTTTTGTACAAGAGCCTCAAGAGATTCCCATGCCGCCTGTCCCTCTGGGGACTTCTGCAAGTGTGTGTCCCTGTGGCGCTGATTCACACCCTTGGGCTGAGAGAGCCAGGTTTTTAGGACCGTCAGGAATTGACATGAGGAATTCCTGAGAGGGGGCCAGATTAGGGGGAGAGGTTACCCTTTTCAGGGAAAGAGATGCTCTGCCCTGTCTGCCTGCCCACCCCAGCCCAGCACAAAGCTCCCCACACAGTGTGAGCTGGCGAGTGGTCACTTTCTCTGGGCTGATGGCCCTTTCAGCCCCTGCCTGGGATTCCTGGGCAGCCATGGCTTTGGGCTCACAGCCAGGACATAGGCATGGTGATGACCCAGGGCTTCCCCCTATCCCCAAGGATGCCTTTCTCAGCCCCCCTCTAGCAAATGTCATCATCTCCTTGTAAAAATGGCATGGTAGAGGCACCTGACCTCCTCTAACTTCACAAGGGGTTCGGGGGGTGGGGAATCAAGATCAACAGCCCAAGGCCGAGCCCTATGAGGAGGAGGTCTCTCTTCAAACTTTTTACCAATCCTGACACCAACCGTCCCTCCCACAACATTGTCTCTGGGTTCTGGAATTAATTGCAATGGCCACACACAACTCACAGACCATACTCACGGTTAGGGTTTATTAGGAAGTAACAGGTTACAACCCAGGTTCAGGAATGCTCAGGGTAGAGTTCTTTGATCAGGACAGCTTCTTCTCACCGTGCCACAGGCAGGCCTCTCCTGCCCTCGGCCCCTTGGGCCTCTTGGGCCAGCCAGGCCTCTGCCCTGCTTGGACAAGTGTTACAGAGCTCTTTTAGCTCTGCCAATAAATGTCCAGGGGCACCCCACTCTGCCAGTAAGCCTAGGCCCAAAGGCGCTCAGCTCTCTCCATGGGTTGGCACACCCACTGTAACCGCCTTGCTCTGTGGGCCAGGAAGGCCACCACGCCATCTCCTGCTGGTCTTCTACCTCTGCTACTACAGTTCCTCTGCTGCTGCTTCTCATCATCTCTCACCGTCTCTGGTGTTACAGTTCTCTCCCTCTGTCTCCTGGGTCTAGGAGGTTCTCAGCTCAGGGATCCCAGGTCCAAAGAATGCGCTCCACTCCTACCTCTTCTTTCTTGGTGGTAATGAGGTCCCCCAGTCTGCCTTCGGGATGGCTCATTTTAAGCGTATTAGGGTGGCAAAACTGACTAATCCCCTTCTTAGGGTTCCATGCACCTAATTTGCATGATCCCACCCCCACAGGTGTTCCACACACCTTATTTGCATTCTTATCAGGCTGTCCAATCCTCTTAGGGGCCACAAAACACCTTATTTGCATTTTTACCCAGTCTTTTGGTGGGAGTTACAAGACCATGTCTAGAAAGGCCATATAAAAGCGATCCATCACCCCGCACCTTTACTACCCATAACAGCCACCCTTGCTGCAGGAACTAGGGGCCGAGGCATTGGTCCTAATCCCACCGATGCCGCACACCGTCCTCTGAAAATTTCTCTTAAGGCAACTTAAAGAGCATCCAGAAACTTTACCCACTGACAGACAGACCTTTGTGAAGGTCACAGGGTCTTGGTGTGAGCAAGTTACTTTAGTCCCCTCCTTGTCAGTGGAAGGGACAGGTTCTTTCCGCTTTGGTCTCAGCTCACTGCACCTGGCACAGGGGCCCCCACCTGGCTGAAGGCATGCTACTCCCCTCAGCTCTTCCGTACAACGAGATAGTTGGCAGACCTTGGACAAGGTCCCTGGCAGCTCCGATGTGGTCCTGGGCCCCATGGGGTTTCCATCAGCCCCTGGATGGTCATCAGGAGCCCCAGGAATGGGACTCAGCCACAGTGCTCTTGTTGATGACCCCTCCCCCAGGGAAGAGGTGGCTGGTTGGCTCTGGAACCCCATCTTGGTGAAGCTCCTAGCTCTTGGAATCACCGCTGCCATTGAATCATCTGTCCACAGTCAGCGCCCCTTCCACAGCCCAGCCTTACTCAAGGAGCCTCCCCCACATTGGTGGATGTGGCCTGTGTTGGGGACTGCCCACTAGGCGCCCTTGCCTGACATTGGGCTTTGTTTCTAGGCCTGGGGGCTTGTACTTGGCTCTTGCCTGAACCCTCAGTCCTGGAATCCTGTTCCTTGGAGCCTTCCACCTGGAGTCTGGAATTCCGGAGCGGTTGCCCCTCCGCAGTCAGCACTTGGTGGCGCCCTGTGCCCTGACTGGGTGATCTTCTCTTCTGTGGGCCTCAGTTTCCACACTTGTAAAGTGACAAGCCCTGTGCTGCTCTGCCTTTCCCAGGTGTCACACACTGCCCTGGACGTGGCAGCTGCCTGGGGAGGGTGAGTGAAGGGATGGACGCACTGCAGCTGGAGACCCTGTGGTGTGCCTTATTCCCAGAGGATCTCTGAGAGCCCCTCGCCCTCTGTGGTGTGTGCACGGTGAGGCTGGCCGCTGAGCATTTGCTTTCTTAGAAGGGCCATTGGCTCTCTGGTAGAGCATTTTCTCCCAGCATTCTACCCGGCCCTGCCATCACTAACCAATCCTACAAGGCTGACTTGGGCTGCCTTCTGGGGGGACTGGTGGCGGGGCTTGGGTGGTGAACTAGAGTCTCTAGGGTAGCATGGAGTCAGTTTCCGCATCTGTAAAATGGGCATCTACCTGAAAGGGCTTTTGTGAATGTGAAACGAGATGGTATATACTAACACCTGGACAGGTATTGTTATCTTCCTAGTTACCTTCATCACTGATGCTCTCTTTACATACCTAGAGTAAAGGAGGATCCCAAGTATGTTAAATGACTTGTTTGAGTTAATGCAGGGGCAGCCCAGCCCCATCCCAATACTGTTCCTCACTGCTCTCTTTCTGTTTTCCTCCCTCCCTCCTTTTCCCCGTTCTTTCCTTTTATCAGTTAATACACGATTAATACAGAACGTTTCAAAAACAGAAGCATAAAGAAAACAAATTTCCCTTAACTTTACCATGCTGAAAAACATGATAATATTAGTTTTTAACAGTTTGGAATATTGCTTTTCTTGTCCTTCTCTTGGCAAAAAATGGGAAGCAGGAATGTCCTTTCCATGTATACGTTGCCAAGAGAAAAGAAGAGGGGCTGTAAAACCGTACATATCGCCGTTATGTCGCTCGGCTCTTTTCACCTCCGGAATCCCTGGATGGTGTAAACTGTTAAAACACTTGGCTGCTAACTGAAAGGTAGGAGGTTCAAGTCCACCCAGAGGTGCCTCAGAAGAAAGGCCTCACCATCTACTTCCAGAAAATCAGCCATTGAAAACCCCATGGAGCACAGTTCTACTGTGACACACATGGTGTCACTGTGAGTTGGAGTTGACTCCATGGCGACTTTTTTTTGTTTTTGTTTTTTTCGTTTCACTTACTGACATTGAGAACATTTTCCTACTTAAGCAGATATTCTCCTGTGTGATTTCCAATGGCTACTTTTATTCGATTCATTGGATGTGCCGTAGTTTACTTACCCAACCCCCAGGGCTGGATATTTAGGCTGTTGTAGCCATTTTCTTACTATCATAGACAGGGCACTGCTGCTTAGCAAGCATCCTTGTGCATACGTCTTGGTGGGCACCACTGGCTGTTGCCTTAGGATCAATTCCTAGAAGTGGGATTGCTAGGTAAAAGGCTGTGCACATTTGAGGTCAGCATGCCCTCCAGAAAGCCTGGATCAGTTTGCAGCCGTGGAGAAGAGGGCTTGGATCCTCTAACTCACAATCCTCTGCTATTTCCAAACCACGAGCCCAGAAAGAGTTGAAAAAAAATCAAAACCGCTGCTGTGGGAGCGACTTCCTGCCAGAGGAAGGAGGCATTTGGTAAATAGTCCACTCCCAGTTTTTGAGTGAACGAACGCTCCGCGGCCGGGCCAGGAGCAGGCTGTCTTGGAACCTGCAGAACAACTAAGCTTGGTCTGTGTCCTCAGGCGGCTTACCATCCACAGGGACGAAGAAGAAGAGCATGTCAGGGCAGCCTGCAAACACTTCAAAGGCAACAGGAGTGAGTCTGAGGCCAAAACCAGAACAAGAGTGAGTCCAGGCTGAGATCTGCCTGGGAAGAGGAGATGTGCAGGGAACATGTGTTGACTAATAGAAAGCAGTTTGTTACCCACACAGGCCGATGGAGAGCTCCTTGAGGTAGAGATTGAGTCTTGCTCACAGCTAGCTATGCCCCTAGTGCCCAGAATGTTATTGGTTCTCCTTAAGTATTTGCTGAGTGAACGGATGCTCATGGGAGAAGTGAATCCTGAAGCAGGTCTCCAAGGAAGTGGTGAACAAGTGGTCCAGATCTCAGCAGGGAAGTGGGATGAGCCAAGGTGCCCCCAGGCAGGTCTCATAGGAGGTGGAAGGTGCTAGACTGGGAGCCTGGGCTCTGGCTTCCTGCTCCCAAATCCTGCATGACCTGGGCTAAGTGCATCACTGTCTTTGCTCCCAGGCCCCCTTCTGGCTCTCAGGCCAAGAATCTGGGTCTGTGGTCAGGATGGGGGCAGGGAGGGTATCAGTTGGCAAGACTTTGGCCCCACAGGTCCAGCAAGACTGGGCTGTCCCTGCCAAGTGACCTCCAGGCCCCAGGTAGCAGCTGCCCAGCCCTGGTCCCTGCCACTTTCCTCCCCCTTCAAGCAGGGCCCTCCTTGGTGGCCAGGTGGCACTTCCTCCAGGGAGGAAATATGGAAATAAGGGGATCTAGCACATCCCCAGTGGTGCCCCTTGGTTTTGAATAAGGTTGTGGGTTGTTTATTTGAGAGAAGAGAGGCCCCAGCCAAACATCCTGCTTTTAAAATCCGGAGTTCCAGCCGGCCCCTCTGAGGCAGGCATGCCTTCTGCCCGCTCAGCCCCAGACCACTCCCTACGAGGCCTTTCCTCACACCCGCCCCTTCCTGGGCCCCACAATAAAACTGCTCGGGTTCCTTTTCCCTCCCAGTCTTCTCCATGGTTTTCCTAAGCATCTCTTCCGCTTGGGCCCAGAGAAGACTTTCTGTTCATGGAACGTACTTTGCCTTTGGCAAAAACACTTGTATCCTCTAGATCTGAGTCCCAAATCCATTTTACTGGTGAGGACACTAAGCACCAGAAAATGAAGCTACTCACTAAGCATTCAAGGCCTGCCAATGGCCTAGGGTAGGGCCCAGAGGAGCCAGGAGAGCTGGCTGCAGCCCAGCCGAGCCTCTAGCCTGCTGAGTGACCTTGGACAAGTCGTACTTCCTCTTTGGGACTCAGCCTGCTCGTCCTCAGAGTGAGTGGGTGGTATATGATCTCTGAGTTCCTTCCCCCTCTGCTTCTCTGGCTCTGAGTGGGGTCATGGGGCATCATTTGGGACAGCCCCTCACAGTCCCTCTGCAGCCCTGTGGCACCCCCACCCCTCCCCTGCGCCCTACTTCACTCAGCCAGTTTGGAGCCAGAGACAAAGGCCAGGTCTGGGCGGAAGGTGTGGCTATGGAGCTACATGCTGGTGCCTGGCTGGCGGGCCCTGATAAGGAGCCGAGGCATCCCGTGAATCAGGGGACATAGACTAGGCTGGCACTAGCTCACCAGCCTCTGCTCCCCTCACCGGGGAGCCTCCCCAAACAAATCCTGGGCTTCCTAGAGAAAAGGAAGCAGCACCCTGCAGCATTTGTGACTCTTGTCCTATTATGCATTTGCGAGGCTGGGGCTTTCTGGCCCCAACCAACCTGGGGCCTTCCAAAGGCCATGTGACACACCCCCCACACCCCCCCACCCCACCCCACCCCCCGCGTGGGGGACAGCATGTGGGTTGGGGTGTGCATGGCTTCTGGAAGTTAAAGGTCTCCTTCCCTGATGAGCCAGCTCTTTGTTCCACATCCTCAAGGACCCTGACTTCAGCCTATTGTTCCTGCTGCTGACACAGAGGCTCCGAATTCCTCTGTCAGTGGGCTGGGGGTGGGGGGTCCTGGCGGGGGGGTGGGGGTGGGGGTCTGTGTATACCTGTTTATTCAAAGTCATTTCCTTATCCTAAGAAAATACTATTTTGGGACACCCCATTGCACGTGAGCAGTCCGAGAAGTGACTGCTCTGGTGTTTCTATTTTGAGTTTTGTCAAACTGAGGCACAACTGTTTCTGGCTAATTTCGTGCCCTTGGTGGGCATGAGAATTAAACAGCTCAGGTGGCCAGTCAAGGTCGAGGTTATATCTGAGAGTAGCTGACAGACGTAGTGTGAGAGGGCTTGCTTCCAGACTGAACAGTTACAAAGACCAGTGTGCACCCTCACCCACTAGTGAATCTGCAGTTCCCCGCCAGTGCTGTTCATGGAATATTCCAATCAGTGTTCAAAAAAAAACCCATAGCAACTCTATAGGACAGAGTAGAACTGCCCCATAGGGTTTCCAAGGAGCAGCTGGTGGGTCGAAACTGCTGACCTTTTGGTTAGCAGCCGAGCTCTAAACCATTGTGCCATCAGGGCTTATCAGAGTTAGGTGTGAAGAACTGAATCCCTCAGAGTTGGGGTTAGGGTCAGGGGGAGATGATGATCCAGGGATGGGAAGATACAGGCTCTCAAGGGTTAACCTTATATTGCTTTAAAGCATGAGTCAGGTAGGTGTAATGGTAGAGGTCCCTGGGTGTCAGAAATGGTTTGTGCTGTCCTACTTACCAAAGGTTGGTGGCTTGAACCCACCCAGCAGTGCTGCGGAAGGAAACCCCTGGCTATCTGCTTCTGTAAAGTTTACAGCCAAGGACACCCTATGGTACTCAGTTCTACTGTGTAATGCCTGAGATCACCATGAGTCAGAATTGACTCAGTGGCAATGGGTTTGGTTTTTTGGTTTTGGTATAACTACTATAACACAAAATCCCTTCTGGCCTGATTTTCAGTTTACAAAGAACAATCCAGTTGATCTTCCTGGAAAGGATCCAGCCAGGAGGACAGAAATTCTTATCCCTGCTTGGCAAGTGGGGAGACAGGCTCAGCCAGAGGTTGCATGGTTTGCCAAGGCTACGAAGTCAGTGAGTAGGGTTGTGGATGGGCTGTGGGTTTCTGGCTGCCAAGGCCTGGCCCTTCCCACCACACCTGCACATCTCTGGAAAGCCTTATCTGCTCGTTCTCACAAGCCCGCCCTTGATGTGGGCTCCCTGGATCCATGGGAGGCTCTGGCCAGACTCCTCTGCTCGGATTGCTGTGTGGTGGGTTGTGGGGGGCTTCCTGGTTGGGGGATGGGAGATGCTGTTTGCAGAGCCCATCCCAGGCCTTTGGCATCTCCCCACTGACCCTCCAGCATTGCTTCTTCTCACCTGAAGATTATTCACAGGTAGCTTTTAGTTCCGGGTAGCTTTCCTCTGACACTTCCTCCATGGCTTCCCCTCAGTCTTATGTCGTTGTTATTGTTAGGTGCCTTCAAATTGATTCACATGACTGCATGTGACAGAGGAGAACTGCCCCATAGGGTTTCCTTGACTTTAATCTTTGCGGAAGCAAATCACCAGCTCTTTCTCCCTCAGAGCTACTGGGTGGGTTCGAACTACCAACCTTTTGGTTAGTAGCCAGGTATATAACCATCGCACTAGCAGGGTGCCTTCCTTAGTCATATATCCCCCTAGAAAAACCAAACCTCTCGCTGTTGGTTCAATTCCTACTCATGGTGACCCCATGTGTTACAGAGTAGAACTTTTCTGTAGGGATTTTTTGGCTGTAATGTTTACAGAAGCCGCTTGCTAGGCCTTTCTTCTTTGGCTTTCCTGGGGAGGATTCAAACTGCAAACCTTTAGGTAAGTAGATGAAAGTTATCAATGATTAAAAAATGTGAAGTATAGATTTGATAGAGGTTGAACAGTACACTCCACCTTAGGATGCAAGGCAAATGGCAGTGACTTGGGGATTACCTGGAGTCCTGGTGGTGCAGGGGTTAAGAGCTGAGCCACTAACCAAAAGGTTAGCAGTTCGAATCCTCTAGCCGCTCCTTGGAGATCTTACAGGGAAGGCAGCTCTACTCTGTCCTATAGGGTTGCTATGAGTCGGAATCGACTTAATAGCAACAGGTTGTTTTTGTTTTTTTTTTTTTTTTTGGAGATTATCTGACGTTAGGGTTATCTACAGTGATCCTTCTGCTTCAGCCACAGTTTCCTTGGAGAGCTGACTGGAGACACCTGTTCCATGTAGGAACTGCCAGCCCTAAACTGGCTACCCTCCCTCACCCTTCTCCCCTCTGCAGAGATGGCTAAAGTTTTCCTGGAGAGCCCTTTGGGTCACCCTCCCTCTTGCCCTAGCAAGAGGTGGTGTTGGGGGGGTAAACACAGTCACCCCCATTTCCTAACTTGCCCCACTGCAGCCAAGCCACCCCTGCCTCCGTCAGTATTCCTCCCTGGGCTCTGTGAATCACCCTAAGAGCACATTCCTTGGGAGATTTGTAAAATAATCAAAATATTTGGGGAAAAGACCTTAAGATTACTTATGGCTATTAGCGGGATCCATATATTTTGGCACCAAGCATGGCTTAATTGAAAAAGTGTGTGCTTGGTGATTTCTTTCTTTCCTCTTTTTTTTTTTTTTTTTTTTATAAGGCGTACCAGAGAGAAGAGTGGTTAGGAAAAAACAGGGAGGAATTGAATATCAAAAGAGTTTGTGTGGTGGAGCTGTTTACAGAATTGTGGAAAATATAATGCTAAATGGAAAGTAAGCCCTGCCTATATAGTCTGGGATTATTAATAGAGCTGAGTTACCATGTACATAATGAACCTTTTAAGAGACCTGGGACAATTTTCCCCTTTGCAAAACAAGTTTCCTTCAAATAGCACCATTCACGCTGCTAAGGGCATTGGGTTACAACAATAAATAAAAATGAACAGTGCCCTAAGAAATTCAAGGAATGCATAAACGTTTCAGTGATTTAGTATGAGAAAACATTGTTTAAACATTTAATTGAATTGCATACTTTCATCTTTAAAACGTGAGCGTTTGAACTGCCACCTGAATCTTTCTCTTCGCTTCATTAGATGGCAAGGCTCTTCTACAGGAAGGGGTTCCTCTGCTGCCCTCTCAAGGATTCTCCCCTAAGCTGCTCATGCCCTAACTTATTTGCAGTCAGGAAAAGGAGCCTTGGGAGGGAGTTTGCTTGTTAAGCCATAGGGAGAGGCTGGTTTGAGATGAGCTTTTCTAAATGCTTTATTTGCTGGACTTGGTGTGAGCTGTGGAACCCTGGCTTAGTCCTTGCCACTCTCTGAGACTCATTTTCTCCTATGTGACATGATGGGCTTGAATTAGAGTCCCCGGAGAACTTATCACAGTATACAAGGCCAGTGCCCAGTCTTGAGTCAGTGGGCTCCCTGGGAGCTTCTGTTTGTACCTTCCTGGTTAAAACTTCCTGTAGTAAAAGCTCTCCAAGGGCCCTTCCAGGTCTAGGAAACCAGGGGGGAAGGGACAGGGACACAGTGATCACTGGGCTCTTCCTGTGGGCCAGGCTGTGTGCTCGGAACTCCGTGGAAATTGCCTCGCTGCATCCTGTTAGATTCAGGGACTTTGCCGTTCTACTCTTGGAAGTTAACTGGGCTGGTTCCTACTGAAGGAGGCCAGCCCCACGTGGTGGCTGGTTCAGAAAGCAGGAGCTTGAGTTTCTGTGTGTGGACAGTTGTTCAGAGCTGCCGGAACAGCAGAGCCAGGCGAGGGCCTGCTGACAGATTTGGTTTGGCTCCTAAGAGAGAAAGGAAAATCATGTGTCCGCAGCACGTTTTCCAGCCTTGGCCAGGTTTGGTCCTTCGAGGTTAATGTGTACACATGGGCAGCTCGCACGGCCAGACGCCTGGCCCCCCCTAAAAGATTAACCAGTGGCCCTTTACTGATTGCTTGCAGCGTCTGGGGCACCAGGCGCACTGCCGTGGGGGCACAAAGGGACTTCTGCTCATTCGACCCTGCCATTGGGGAGCTTGTCATCTGCTTGGCAGATGAGGAAAAAAGCCATGTGACCTTGGGCGAGTCATCTCTCAGTAAGACAAGGATGTCAGAACACACGTCCTTTCTCTAGATGCCAAGAAAAAACCCCTTGGTACTAAATACCTCTTTCTTTGTGGGTACCTTCAGGGACTGTTTTTTGTCTTATGTCCCAGGCAGACTGGAGACTCCTTGATGACAAGGACAAGTGTTCTTCTGTATGCTCAGAAGATCAGAACATTCCGTGTGGCCGGCAGAGTCTCTGGGTGGTACAGGTGGTTGACGATGTTGCTTGGTTGCTAACTGAAAAGTTGGAGGTTCGAGTCTACCCAGAGGTGCCTCTGAAGAAAGGCCTGATGACCTACTTCCAAAAAATTAGCCATTGAAAACCCTGTGGAGCAGAGCACAGCTCTACCCTGACACGCATGGGGTTGTCATGAGTCGCAGTCACCTCGACTGCAGCTTTTTTTTAACGTGGCCAACGAATACTCAGGATAAATCGTCTTACATTCATTTTGTTCCACTAACGAACATCTCTCAGGAGCCGACCCCGTGCCAGGTGCAGAGATATGAAGCAGGTAAGACCCAAGCCTTGTTCTCATGGTGTCTCCCATTTCTCTAGGAACTTGGGCTTGATAACATCTACTGGATGGTAAGATTTGCTTGATGCTGAGTTAGAGGTTTTCTTAGTTTGTGTTTCCCCAGAAGCAAACCCTGAGACAGAAATTCAAGCGTGTATAGTTTATTTGGGAAAGGAGATTGTCATGGATTGAATTGTGTCCCCCCCAAAATATCTGTCAACTTGGCTAGATCCCAATTCCCAATATTGTGTGATTGTCTACCATTTTGTTATCTGACGTGATTTCCCCGTGTGTTTTAAGTCCTATCACTATGATGTAACAAGGTGGATTAGTGGCAGTTATATTGATGAGATCTACAAGATCAGATAGTGTCTTAAGCCAATCTCTTTAGAGATATAAAAGAGAGAAACAAGCAGAGAGAATGGGGAGAATCACTGGTAGCAGAGTGCATCCTTTGGACCCAGGGTTCCTGCTCAGAGAAGCTCCTAGTCCAGGGGAAGATTGACGACAAGGAACTTCCTCCAGAGCAGAGAGAGAGAGAGAAAGCCTTGCCCTGGAGCCGATGCTCTGAATTTGGACTTCTAGCCTACTAGGCTGTGAGAAAATAAATTTCTCTTTGTTAAAGCCACCCACTTGTGGCATTTCTGTTGTAGCAGCACTAGATGACTAAGACAGGGGTTAACAGTGGAAAGAGTGGTAATAGGAAATAGCGGTAGGAGAGTGGGTAGGTGAGACAGGAAGGAGACAGAAGCCAGTGCAGGGAGCATGGCCTAACCAGTAACCTGTATGGGCAACTGGAGTTTAATCCTGCTGGAGAACTCGCCTCAGAGTTATCCCACCCAAGAGGTGAGGGAGCTGGGGTACTAAACCACCCTTTCTGGAACATTCATTCCTGGTACTTCTCAGCACTCAGGCAGAGCAAGCCCCCGGGAGCCAGGGAAAGTCCGCAGGCAGAGAGGCAGGTGCCGCCAGTACTTGGAAGCCAGGACATGGACGAAGATGGTGATGGCTGAGGGATGTGGCCAGAGAGCGCCGACAGGTGCTGGTTCTGTTCATTCAACCAGTGCTTACCCGGCACCCCCCATTTGCCAGGCATATGCTAAGGCACTGGGGACGTTGCCACTGGCCTCCTGGAGCAGTTGCTTGTTCTTCGTACCAGAGACACTGAGAAGCCCTCGAGCCCCGCCCCGTCCCTTGGAGAGCCACCACCGAGGCAGCCCGCATGTTTTAGGTTCTCTGGGTGAAAGTGCTCTGCAAAATGTTGTGTCCTGTTCTGTGAGGAGGAGGATGATGACGGTGAGCACCTTAGCGCAGCACAGAGAGTCCAGGTATAGAGGCATTTACCTTCCTCCTCTGGAATCAGGACCAAGTCCAGTTCTAGCTTGGCTTCTGGGTAGCCCGTGGCCTTGGGGGAACCTGTGGGTTTACTGTGACCCTAAATGATGACCCAAGTACAGTGCTTAGCCTGGTGCCTGGCACAGGGAGATACTCAAGAGGCACTCATTTGAACTCCCATCCCTATGGCAGCAGGCAGCAGTGTGTGCCCTTCCGTGGCCATCACGACAGGCTGTGGGGTGGCAAGCAGGACAAGGTATGTTGCTGCCTCTTTCACAATAGGAAACTGAGGTTCAGAGGAACTAAGACCCAAACTGCATCACCCGAGCTCTGTGGCCACACTGCTTTCCTGACAGGACAGGTGCGTGTCAAGGTCAAAGCTAATTGCAAAGCCAACAGGCATGGAGGAAGCTTGCCAACTGCAGATGGACAGCCACATCCTGGCTGCAGCACTCAGAGTGTCCTGAGCAGGTCGTTGCTTTGTTGCTTCAGATGTTTAGACTCACTAGAAGGTGGCCTCCCCGAGGGCAGAGATCCTGATTTGTCCTGGTGGTGCTGGGCCTACAGCAGGTATGAGAGCTGGAGGGGCTTGGTGCTGGGCCTACGGCAGGTATGAGAGCTGGAGGGGCTTGGTGCTGGGCCTACGGCAGGTATGAGAGCTGGAGGGGCTTGGTGCTGGGCCTATGGCAGGTATGAGAGCTGGAGGGGCTTGGTGCTGGGCCCATGGCAGGGTATGAGAGCTGGAGGGGCTTGGTGCTGGGCCCATGGCAGGGTATGAGAGCTGGAGGAGCTTGGTGCTGGGCCCATGGCAGAGTATGAGAGCTGGAGGGGCTCGGTGCTAGGCCTACAGCAGATATGAGAGCTGGTGGAGGGGCTTGGTGCTGGGCCTACGGCAGGTATCGGAGCTGGAGGGGCTTGGTGATCAGCCAGTCCAAACTTTTCTTGAGAAGAGAAAATGGCTCCAGAGATAGCAGTGACCTCCCCAAGGTCACACAGTGAGTTAATGACAATCTGACCTGGAGTCCAGCCCCATGGTTAGCCTGCTTTTTTCCCTCCTTCTCCTCCTTCAGGGAACTGCTACGTAAATTATGTTCTACTAGCCCTGGTGGCACAACGGTTAAGTGCTTGACTACCAACTGAAAAGTTGGCAGTTCAAACCTACCCAAGGGGTCTGGGGCAGAAAATCTTGGCAATCTGCTGCTGTGAAGATTGTAGCCTAGGAAACCCTGTGGGGAAGCTCTGCTCTGTCACATGGGGTCACTATGAGTTGAAAATAGACTCGACGGCACCCAGCAACAGCTTATAAACATAATGAAAATCCCTTATGTTTGATGGTGCCTATATTTTTTGAAGAAGTTTACAACCCAGCTTTTCACTTGCTACTCAGGAAAATCACCGAGGAAGGCCCAAGAGACATCGCTCCGTTTTCTGGAGTACAATCAGTGCCTGAGTTACGTGTGATTTACATATAAGCCATAGTTGTGAGCTAACCCCTGTGAAGCCTGTTACATTAAAAGTCTGAGGTACATACAATGGTTTGAAATGACGAACAGGAGCTACTTTGTGACATGCGTTGAAACGTTGTTATTACTGTGTTATTATGTTAAAGATGTTTTAGGGTACCTGGAAGTGCTTCTTGAATGTTTTTTATGCACAGAAAGGAACACTACATACTAAGACAAACATTTGATGTTACGTGTGAACTGTACCTAACTGTGCCTACTTTCGTACAGATTTGACTCAAAGACCAATTTCGGAACAGAACTTGTTTGTAGTCCAGGCACTGCCTGTAACTGAGGCTCAGTAAGTGTGCCTGGGTCACGGGCCCACTGGGTCAGAAGGACTAGGTGCAGCGTCGGAAGCTTTGGCTCCAGGTTGTGCTCCCCCAGCTCTGGCAAGCTAGAGACATTGTTGGAGGGGGGCTTCCCATCACCCCACTGGTGCTAGCCTCCTTCTCTCAAAATGCTCAGTTTAATCGGAGAGCTACTTAAAAATAAGTATATCTGCCTTGCACCTTTTGCTCTCTTGAACTATCTATATGGGATCAAATTGACAGCAGCAATGGTTTAATGGGGGAGGAACAATGCGGAAAAGGAGGGTGAGAATGGTTGTACAACCTTAAGAATGTAATCAGTGTCACTGAATCATATGTAGAAGTTGTTAGATTGGTGTATGTTCTGCTGGGTATATTCTCAGCAACAACAATAAAAATGAAATAATCAAAAAATAAAATCGAAGTATGTAGAGAACTCTATAGTGGAGGTGTGAACAAATTGCTGTGGGATTCCTGAAGGGAAGACTAGGGGAGTATGGGAGGGCTTCAAGGAGGAGGTGGCATTTAGCCTAGGGTAGAGCACAGGGAGGGGCCCTCCAGGAGGAGACACAGGGGATGTCAGTAACCATGAGTCGAGTACATTGACTTAGTGAATTCCCATGACAGACGACCCTGGGAAGGTTGTTTAATTATTGCCATTTTGCAGATGAGATCATTGAGCCCCAGAGTGGAGATAGCTTGTTTGGGGTCTCGTGGGTCAGGTTAAAGCCCCTTGTCTTCCTTCCACTTCTCGGCTACCTACACATCCACCACAAGGGCCCCTGAGGCCTGAACAGAACTTCCTGGCGCTTTTAGGGCCTCTGAAAGCTGGTGAGACTGAGGGACCTGTGAGATGGTGTGTGTTGTAGTAGGACGGTCCCAGTGCCCACCTCAGTGCCAGCATCCTCTTGTCCCCCAGCCTGCCCTCAGGTCATCTCGGCTGGTATGGGACGGTGATAAAACCAAAAAAACCAAACTCGTTGCGTCAGGTCGATTCCGACTCATACCAACCCCGTAGGACAGAGTAGAACTGCCCCATAGTGTTTCCAAGGAGCGGATGGTGGATTTGAACTGCCGACCTTTTTGGTTAACAGCTGAGCTTCTAACCACTACGCCAACAGGGCTCCAGGACAGCGACAGCCCAGGAGATATCAGGACCTTCTGTGAGTCGGCTCCTTCTTGTTTCCATAACCCTCAGCACTGCCCCTTTGGGCACCATCTTGCCTCCTCTCCCTGCCTCCCGCCGCCTTGGGAGGCCTCTGACATATACCGGGGTGCAGCAGCCTGGCCAGGGTGGACCTTGTGGGGCTGCTCCTCTTCACATCCCTGGACAGCCTTTTTAAGGGTTGTACTTTATGAGCCTGAGACATCAGGGTCACCAACTGAAGATTTTGATCCACAGATGGGGAAACTGAGGCCCTGAGAAGGGAAGTGACTTGCCCAGTGTCACACAGAAGTCAGGGACTAGGCCACATCCTGGTACCCCGTGGTAAGGAGCTATTTAAACCCTCTGGAGCCCTTTAGTTGTCCATCAGCATCGTGGTAGGATGGGAAACTGGATCTAGGACTTGTTTCCCAACCTGCACAGTTCAGGCTCCCCACCCTGAAAATCTGCCTCAAACTTGAGGAGGAAACAAACAAAAAAGGTCTTCTCTTGTAGCTGTTCCTCACTCTTTGGGGGACTTGTGGGGACAGGGTCTTGCTGAGGGGAAAGAGCCCCAAACAGTGAGCCAGGACACCTGGGTCCTGGGGTGGCTTGGGTACGCCTCAGCTGGATGGCTAGAAGGCCTCATTTCCTCGCCCGCTGCCTGCTCTCACCATCAGAGGCCCAGGAAGCAGGCAGCATGCAGAGTGCTTGGGAGCTCAAGCCCTGGGTTCAAATGTCAGCCCTGCACACTCTCCATGGGTGGCCATGGGCTCATTTTCCCTCCCCTGTAAAAGTGGGAATAATGATAGCCCCTACCTGAGGCGGCAGTGGTGGTTCAGTGGTAGAATTCTTGCCTTCCATGCAGGAGGCCAGGGTTCAGTTCCCAGCCAGTGCACTTCACATGCAACAACCACCTGTCTGTCAGTGGAGGTTTGTGTGTTGCTGTGATGCTGAACAGGTTTCAGCAGAACTTCCAGACTAAAGATGGACTAGGAAGAAAGGCCTGGTGATCTACCGCCTAAATTCAACCAGCGAAAACCCTATAGATCCCAGTGGTGGAATCTGCAACCAATCACGTGGGAGTAGTGCAGGACCAGGCAGCATTTCTGTCGGTTGTGCATGGGTTTGCCGTGCAGGGGGCTGATTCAACAGCCACTGGTGACAAACAACACCGCTACAGCAAAAAACATCTGGTAAATACTCCACAAATGGACACTAGTGTCACCTAGCCCTCGGAGACAAAGGGGCGTTTCTCATCCCTCCTTTCTCTCCAGCAGACTCCTTGATGGTCTCTGGACTCCCTCAGCTGCTGCCGCTCTTAGTGGGCTGGCCTCTGGCTTGTACTCTCTTAGGTTAAAGGTTAGGTTAAAGGCAGGGGTCAGGCTAAAATTCATTCTCCAGGTGACGCTGCCTGGAGTGTGGGCGGGCCTCTACCTGTGCTGCAGAAAGACCTGACTACACACAGGGATGCAGTCTGCAATATACAGACCTTCACGGTCACTTCTTCCAGGCAGCCTTCCCTGATCTCTATTCTTTTGCACACAGACACTAAGTTTACCCAGACTCCTCTTGTGAAGTACTTGGTAGGAGCTCTGTAAATGCATTTGCTTTTTTGTTTTGTTTTTTTTCCCTTTCCCTGAGTTCCTTCAGCATTAACTTTACCAGGTGGGTGGGCGTTAGTTTGTTCTCCTTTTCATACGTTTAGCGTTTTTGCTTGCAGGTGCCTTCTGGGCTGGGCATTGTAGGGGTGTGCAGAACAAGTGCCTGCTAGCTGTTCAGCACGGAGCTGGACGTTTTACACAAGTTGTCCCCATAGTCCTTATAACAATCCTGAGAGGGGGGTATGATTGACGGGCTGTCCCCATTTTACAAGTGAATTCACTGAGCCTCAGAGAAAAGGCACATGTCACCTTTAGTAACAGTGCAAGTGTTAAAAGTCCATGTAAGATGACAGTGTGAGGGACAAGATGAGGCTCTGTGGCTCCCTGCAGAAGCAGCGGAGGGGAGCTGGGGTGACAGTGGAAGGCTCTGTGGGTTGGGGGTGCAATGTGTCGCTCACCAAGGAGGTGAAACTCCAATTAGGACTGACAGATGCGCTACTCTGTTCTCGTTCTTAATCCCACCACTGGTTTGCTGTGTGACCTTGGGCAAGCCCTTTCCCTCTCTGGGCCTGTAAAGGCTATACATTCAGACAGTCTATTTTTGCATTTTCTGGAAACTCTTGAAGCAGATCAGCTCGGTGCAGAAAAAGGAGTTGTTTTATCGTTTCAGCACTGTCCTTGCCCTTCAAAGGCCAAGGCTGCTTAGGAGTGTCGGGGCCACGGCCCAGCCCACAGAGTCACCACCTAGCTGAGGATCTCATATTTGCTCACAGGAAGGTGCTAGAAAGGCCCTTGTGGACTCAGAGGCCCCACCAGCCTGAGTGCAGAGCCACACTTCCCAAAGACCCCAGCCTGCCCTACCATGTCACCATGGGGTGTGGACCAGGTCACTCCCCGCTGCTAGACTTCAGTTTCCCAGTTTGTACCAGGAGAGGAGACAGCGTGGATCTGTAGCTTCCAGATTGTTTCAGGTGCTGCTATGAAGCATGAGGGCTGGGGGAGGCTCTACTTTGACCTATTTTAGATGCTGAGGTTAATAGATTCTGTGTGGAAGGAGAAAGGGGGGGTGGGGGACGCAGGTTCCGCTGCTAAATAAGAGAACCCGTTTTAAAAACTGAGTAAACAATCGCTTCCTGCCCAAGCCTCTTTTATGATAAGAGTGTTCAAGGTCTTAAACCATCATCGACAACCCCCCCTCCAAGGGACTGTTGCAGGTACCCCCTGGTGGGTAGAGGACATCAGGCAGGATCCTGAGCGCCCTGCATCCTCTGTCCCCTCTTGGTTATCAGTCCTTGAAGTTACTGCTACACCCATCTGCTTACCTGTAGAAATGGCCCTACCTGGGTTGCAGGTAGAAGAGCCCACGCCTTGGGCTTGGCCTGTGCTGGTGCTCTGTGGTTTCCTGGACTGCGCCGGTAGCACCTATTGTGGAGATGAGCAGCAGGGGCTCAGGGAAGGAGGATCTGTGATCACCCAGGTGATGAGCTCGTTGAGTGGCAGGGTAGTCCTGGCAGGTAAGGGGGAGAGTCTCACCCTCCCTGGGCTGGGCTGGGCTGGGCCTGCCCCTCCAAACAGGGCTTCAAGCCAGGGGAACCCACAGTGGGGTTAAACAGAAAGGCCTCCTGGAGGAAGGAAAAGATTCCCAGAGTTCTGTGCTTCAAGCCATTTTGGTAAAAAAAGCTAATTAGAGGTGACAATGGTGACTTTGTCTGTATGTTCACTTTTTCCTCCCTCTTCCCCACACCTCCCCCTCTTCTCTGTCCCTCATTTGTTATATCCATGGGAAAACTAGGTAACATTATAATTACTGAAAATATTATGGGTCCATGGAAGCTGGGGGGAGGGGGTGCCTGGCAAAGCAGGAGGCCCTTTATTTATTATTTTTTTTAATTTTTTTTTTTAGATTTTATTTTTTTCCTTTCTTTTGGAAACGGAATTCTTTGCAGTCATGCTGCCACAGTTAAAATAAGGTTTAAATTACAGGCCAGCCTGTGGCTTTTCCCCTTTCTTTCAGAATTTTTGCCAACTTGCAATTTACTTAATGAAATCCTGCTATTCCGTTTAACGGGGATATTTTTTGCAGATGTTGATTTAACTTAGCTTTGCAAAATATGTGAACTGTACCGTTTTTTCTCCTATTTTTAACGGTTTCAGGATTCTAGTTCAGCCACTCCACTGGCTGTGCCATGCCAAAGCGGTGTTTACTTCCATCCCTTGAAAATATTTGTTTTCCATTGCTCTGTCTGTCCCCCCCCGCCCCTCCACCCAGCATGCACACAAAGGGGAGGGGAACCTAACAAATGGCAGAATCTTCCAGTGGAGAGTCAATCAGGTTTGTAATGAACGAGGGATTGGGCTGATCAAACTAGAAAGGACACCAGACTTTCTTATAGTCCAACCCCCTTGTTTTGAGAAAAGGGAGGCCCAGAGTGGGAAAGTGACTTGCCTAAAGTCACACAGCAAATTAGGAGCAGAGTAGCTTGGGGCACAAGCTGGGTTCTCAGTACAGAAGAGAAGGTTGAGGAGTATTTGCCTGTGGCTGTTTTGGCTGTTTTTCTTTTCCCAAGGAAGTGACCTTCTTTCTCCTCATTCCCCCAGGGAGCTTTGGGCTTGGCACTTTGTTGGGAGGGTAGTTCTACTTCCTGTCCACCTGAGCGCTACCTGAGACAGCTGTAGCATTGTGGAAAAAAACCCTGACTCGGGATCCTAAGGCTTGGGGTAGAGGGGCTGACTCGAGCCTCACTTTCCCCTCTGTACTGTTGGCCACTCTCCTCACTTGTTGTGAGGATCGAGTGAGGTGGCCTGTATGAGAAGGTCCAGCACAGCACAACAGGTGTCCAGTGAGTGCTTCCTGAAATCCTCACAGACCACCCACCCTGACACTAGGGTCTGTGCGGGAGGAGGGGTGTGGCGTGCATCCTGGGTCATCTCTGAAGGGATGAATCGGGGTCTATGGGAGCCCAGCATTCTTGCCAGATACAGCAGGAAATGCCCCTTTCCTTTTAATTCGGGGGCCTCCTCCAGCCTCCATTTCTCCTTTTTCATAAAAAAAAAAAAAAAAAAAAATAGATAATAGGAGCACACCCGAAGTGACAGAGGCAGGCTCAAGTGGAGCCGGAAGATCATGGACAAATTCATCTTGGGGGAGCAGAGGCCTGGAGATGGTGTGGGACTTGCCAGGGGCAGAGACTGAACCCAGGCTCCCCAAACCTGGCTCACTGCATCACTCCAGATTGCTTCTGAGGGGAGAACTGGACCCTCAGGCAAGGTCTCTCCTGGGCTCTCTCAGACTGAGAGCTGGTCCATCTTGATTCTGGCCCCTTTCAGGGCCTCACCCCTCAGTCTCTTGGAGGTCTTGCCTGCTCTGACATTCTGGAGAGGGCTAAAGGAAATTCTGGAGGTGGGGCCTGCAAGGGGAGGGGGGAGGCAGGGGCTGCCTGGAGCACCGCATTCCGCACACACGCCCTGGATGCAGGAATGTCTGTCCAGCGAGCGAAGGAAGTGCTGGCAGGACAACAGAGCTGCGGGCGGAACACGATCAGCCTGGGCACTGGGGATTAGGTTCTCTGTAAATGTGGTGATGGCCTGATGCTGGGGCCAGGGAGGGGTGGGCCTGCTCCAGGCATACTTGGTTACTTCGGAGAGCAGTTCACGTGTCCCAGTGGACAGGAGTGGCGTAGAGGGTGGCTTGTTAGTCTGACTGAGAGGGTCCATGGGACCCTCCTTCAAGCAAACGCCATGTTTTCTCCATATATAAAGTTGTTCTTGTCTTTGTGTCTGAGGGTGGAGGGTGGTGGGTAAGAAACTTTTGTTTACTGAAAAATTCATCATGGGGATCCTTGTATATCTGTGACTCTTGGTTGTTTAAAACCATCTTTTTTGTTATTAAATACGGAGGAGTATATGATTATACAAGTAATATGATTATATTCTTTTTATATAAAATTCAAAAAATACTGATGAAGCACAATTCTTTCTTTCCCAACCTACTTCCCTCCTGCAAGTTAACTACTCTAAAACGTGGCAGGATGAAAACAACAACAAAACATAATAAAATAAAATGCAACAGTACGGAAAGTCCAAACACTCGTAACAATGAACGTGAATGTGCTAAAATAACCTATTAGAAGATAAAAGCTCTCAGACTGCTTTTCTAAATCCAGCTACATTTCTTTCTAGAAGAGATGCACCTAAACAAAAATATATAGGAAAGTTAAAACAAAAGGGGATGGGAAAAATGCTAAACAAAGAGAAAGTGCAGCAATATAAATATGAGGTAGAGGCACCTCTGAGGAAAGGCCTGACAATCTACTTCGGAAAGATTGCAGCCATCGGAAACCCTATGGAGAACAGTGCTACTCAGAAACACATGGGGTTGCCGTGAGTCGGAATTGACTTGACGGCAACTGGTAATATAATTTCAGGCAAAACAGCATTAAAAGGAACAAAGAGGCATATTTTACATAGATCAGGTGTTGGCAGACTTTTTCTGTAAAAGACCAGATAGTAAATATTTTAGGCTGTGTCTTTCACAACTACTCAACTTTACTGTTGTTGAACAAAAACAGCCATAGCCAATAGATAAACAAATGACCATGACTATGTTCTAATAAAATTTTATTTACAAAAATAAGTGGCGGGCCAAATTCAGCCTCTGAGTCGGAATCAACTCCACGGCAACGGGTTTGGTTTGGCTTGCATAGATCAAAGCTAAAACGCTCAGAAAGACATAATAATTAAGAATCTTTATGCACCTAACAACATAGCTTTGAAATATCAAATCAAAGATGGATGGACATGAAAGAATTTACAAGCCCCCCAAAGTGTGGAAGTTTATAACACATTGCTCTCCGAAGTTGGCAGATCCGCTAGAGCGAGACAGAATATGAACAGTGCAGTAAACCTGTTGCTGAGAGAGAGAGAGAGAGTGTGTGTGTGTGTGTGTGTGTGTGTGTGTGTGTGTGTTTTGTAGAGGCTTGGCCCACTGCACGAGGATGGGTCTCTGTTCACCTTTTGGATTTTTGTAACTAGAGTAGTCTGTCTTTTTGTAAATGGCCTTGACGGACAAAGACCAGGAAGAAAAAATGTCCTGTATCTTCAGTGTTGGACTTTTGTGCAATCCTAGAGTTCCCACTTACGAAATCAACCTGTCTTCTAGTATTAATCAAATACAGTTGTAGGCACCAGGTGGGATCTGGAGGAAGTGTGGGGCAGGGTCCCACCCTGTTGGGTCCTGTTGTGGTGTGCTCACATGAAATAGTAGAGAACTGACCCAGCTCCTGCCACTCTTTTGCTCAACACTTTGGCTTGGCTTCCTGTGCCCACATCACATAGTGCTTGCCCCCAGTGGGATATTCAAGGTCTTACGTGATGTGGTCCCAACCAGCCTCTCTAGACTTCCTTGTCCACCAGCCCTTACACAATGCAGTGATCTGGGAAAACGAGACTATTTGGGCCTTGTCTTCTCCTGCCTCTGTGCCTTTGCCAATGCCGTGCCCCAGCCTGGGTGCTGCTTTTCCTTCCTTCACAACCTTCAAGTCCTAATCATGGAGACTTCCCCCTTCCAGGGTGGATGTTGGTGTCCCGCCATCCCTTGCCTCACCGCTCCTCATTTGTAAGGACTTTTGTGCTCGTGTCCTTTCTTCCTGCTGGACTCGGAGCTTTGAGGACCAAGATTGTTTCCACCTCCTTGGCCCCGCACAGGCGGTGTTGTGCACACCACAAGCACTAGGTAGCACTGTAGAATCCCAGGAAGGGAACAGTGGCAGCATCTGCGCAGAACCCCTCTGTGTGCTACACCCAGCCATGGCCTGAATGTTCGTGAACCCGTGTGCCCCCACTTTAGTGAGTGGATGACCTTGGATTGGTCAGGAGGCCTCACTTTCCTTCTCTGTAAACATTCCTCATCTGTAAAATGGGATGATTAAGAAGCCCTGGCGGCATAATGGTTAAGTGCTCAGCTGCTAACTGAAAGGTTGGCTGTTCAACTCCACCCAGTGGCTCCATGGGAGAAAGACCTAACCATCTGCTTCCAAAAAGATTCCAGCCTAGCAAACCCTGTGGGGCAGTTCTCCTCTGTCACATGGGGTTGCTATGAGTGAAAAGTCGACTACCACACCGAACAACAACAAAATGGAACAGTGGTTGTTGGCTCATGGTGAGCTTGCAGGACATGTCGACTGGTAATATGATAGTCCCTGTCATACGATTCTTTGTCATCGGTGCTCTTGATGTTGTTTCACAGCTGGGGCGCCTGAGACCCAGAAAGGCTAAGGCCTTTCATCCCAGACGCACAGCTAGGAATGGCAGAGCTGAGATTTGAACTGAAGTCCTTGGTTTTGTATCCCACGCAGAGGTACACACTGTCCCGAGAGCCTGTCCTCAAATGCGCCCGGACACACTGAGTCGTGGTCGTCTGCCGTGGCTCCAAAGTGTCGCCTGTCCTGCTGGCCTCCCGGGCCTGGCGCTGGGATCAACCACGTCCATCCAATGCTCGGAAGTCGGGTTGGTTTTGGTCACCTTCCTGCCCTGTCATTCCTCCCTCGAGGAAGCCAGCCCTCACATCTCCACGCCAGGCTGTTGAACCAACTGACGGCATCAGGAGATACCAGAGCCAGGAAAAGGGGCCTCTTAAATCTTGTTAAAAACATAGATTCCCGGGCTCCACCCAGGACCCATGAATCAGAATCTCCACGGGTGGGGCCTGGGAATCAGGACACAAGAGCCCAAAGTAGGGAAAACGCTGGTTCTTTTAACCCTTTTATTTTGCAATTGAGGAAGCTGGGACTCAGAGAGGGGTCCCAGTGGCCAGGAGGCCCATTAAGCTGAGGGACTCTTACCTGGGCTACAGCCTCTGCCATTTCCCAGCACTGTCTCTCCCTGCCCCCTCCCCCAGCCACGGAACCGCTAGAAACCCTGTACAATGGAAGTGGTTGCGAAGGGGTGTACAGCGGCCTTCTGGAAACGCAGGCTCTCGTCGTGGACTTCCTGTGTCTTACAATGTTATCTTCGGAATAGGAAACTTTGCCCCATTTTTGCAACGCACATCCTTTGCCTGAGAGTCAATGGCGGTGCCAGCCAGCCAGGGCGGGTCACTTCTCAGGCAGAGGTGGGGAGCTGTTCCAACAGCCATGTGAGGAAGGACTCTCTCCCTGCTACTCACATTAACAAACAGACCCCTTGGCAAAAATAATTTATGTTGGCTGGGTTCATTGGGATTATTTGCCTCAGTTCCTGGGCTGGGTGGTATCGAGGACAAGGTCTTCCTCAGAGATGGGGGCCCTGGTTGTGAGGCCAACCTCAGGCAAGCTATGTCTGCTCCCTGAGCCTCAGTTTCCCCTTCTGTAAAGGGAGGAGGTTGGGGTTAATGATTTCTAGCCCTGATGTCAGCAATTCCCCAAGAATTCCTCAGATTCCCCTTAGCTTCTTCCAAGTTTCTCTTTGAAAATAAGGCATGATGTTGCTATAATACAGTGTGTTCTACAGCACCCTGTAATTTTAATTTTCCACTAATCTGAGAGTGGCGTGTCCCCCTCACCCTCAACTCTGAGACATTCACGTGACCCACTGGGGTGGTGAGTGGATTCTGTAGGTGACAGAATCCATTTTGGATCAAGAGCAGGGAATTGAACCTCAGAACTCAGAGGGAATGGAACTTTCTGTAGGCTTGCAGTTAGCTACAGGCCCAGGCTAGTGCTCTCCTCTTACAGGCCAGTAGCAAAGAATATTCATGTTGTTTCCTTTATTTCCCTTAGACTGGAAGTTTTAGGGAGGGCTATTTGGGTTTAAAGAAAAAAATAAAATGTGTGTAGCCCACTAAGTAACTTGGAACTGCCTGGAAAGAATAATGTTTGCAAAAGCATCTGCCTGATTCCCTTTGACATTTTGTTATTTTCTCCTCACCTCAATCTCCAACGCTTCCTTTGCCGCAGAATCATTAATCCCCCGATTAACTTATGTCGGTGCCTCCCTGCACACAGTAGGCACTTAGCGAGAGTGAGGAAGTGCCCAGCCTCCTAGGAAAATGCACTTCGCCCATTTCTGTGGCACTTCTATTGGCTGGAGCCCAAACCCACAATGAGTGGTTCTTGAAAACATCCTACCCACTCTTTCCCCTCAGAGAATTTGCTTCCAGGGTTTCAGGGTGGAGCCCCACATGTTGGAGGCCTGGACAGGGCAGCTCTCAGTGGCTGGCTGAGAGCAGTTGCGGGGGGCGGGTGGCAGTGTTTTGGGAAGTTAGAGATGGTAGGATTGGCAAGAGCGACCTGCTAGGATGTGGTTCTTGGTGGGTCTTTACAAATAAGTGCGTCGATCTGCCTGTTTTCGGGTAAATGCTAGGAGGGTGAGGGTTGAATCAAGTGGA